>NC_090371.1:68206031-68806031 GCF_036365525.1 Heterodontus francisci
GTTTCCCCTTGTGGGAGAGACTAAAACTAGGGGGCACAGTTTAAAAATAAGGGGTTTCCCATTTAAGATAGAGATGAGGAGAAATCATTTCTCTCAGAGGGTCGTGAGTCTGTGGAACTCTTTTCCCCAGAGAGCAGTGGAGGCAGGATCATTGAATGTTTTAAAGGCAGAGGTAGACAGATTCTTGACAAACAAGGGAGTCAAAGGGTATCGGGGTAGACAGGAAAGTGGAGTTGAGTCCACAAACACATCAGCCATGATCTTATAAAATGGCAGAGCGTGCTCGAGGGACCAAATGGCCGACTTTTATTCCTAGTTCATATGTTCATATCCCATATGCTTTACTAATCACTCTCTTAATATACCCTGCCACCTTCAAAAATCTTTGCACATGGATCTCCAGGTCCTCCTGTCCACTCCTTACAGTAAGGAAAAGAAGCCTTTTAACATATTTTTTAAGCTTGACATTCAATCAGCATGCCTTGGGAAGCTGGAAATAGTGCTGATGGAAGAAATGCTTTTTTTTCAGTCTTGCTGAAATTAAACTTGCTGAACTGTGAGGCATTTTCAGACAAACACTATCTGAAGGCAGCAAGGCTATGTTATTAGGCTGCTAAAAACAAGAACAGTCTGCTAGCAACTTCTGATAAGACTAAATACTAGTTTGGAGTATCATATCTTGAAGGTTGCCAACTGAGCCGAAGCTTTGGACATGAAGGAAATTTGCTAAAAGACAGTTAAGAAAGTTGGGATGGGCTTTACTTACATAAAGGGCACAACAGGCTATTGAACATTATATCCTCAGACAATCATTGATAGGTCAATAAGGCTTTAGTGATGGAACATCTTGTTCATCATTGAAAAAAGTGGTATAAAAGGTTGAATACATCAGAGACCACTGCTGCAATTCTGAGTGACCAGCCAGCAGTCGAGGGAAGGAGAAAACCCGACCGAGTGTCGGAAACCCGACTGAGCGTCGGACATCCGGCCAAGCATCAGTAGGAGGAACCCTGCCGAGCATCAGAAGAACTTATCTGCAATCAACAGTAGCTGGCCACTTCGGTGATTGTATGACTAGGTTTACTGGTAACATGTCTGTTATGCTAGATATTGGTGAAGCATTTATTTGCTGGGGGTGAAGTAACAAAGCAGCTGTATTTTTTTATTATTACTTTCTTTTCTCTTTGTTCTCAACCTTTTGAACCTACAACCATTCTCTGTAATCATTTGAAATAAACTATAATCCCATTAAGCATAACAGCCTTTTCAATCAGTCATCAATTTGTTCTCTTGTAATTTGCCGTTCAAAACAAACTTTAAGTTTGGGTGCGTGTTTTTAATCTCTATACCGTGCACTGTGCCATTAAGTAAGGAATAATTCCTCTGCTGAATGGGCTGAATTTTACTGGCCCATCGACACCGCGGGTCGAGACGTGGGGGCCAGTAAAATTCTACGGGGAGAGGCCCGCCTCGACCTGTGATGTCGAGAAGGGTCCGCTGCATATTATCTGCAGCGGGGGGACCTCGGTGTGTTCCCCCTCTGCCGCCTGGCGGCAGGCCCTTCAACTCCAAATTAAAATGAAACTTAATGATATTTAAATTAACTTACCTGCAGGTGGCAACCATTAACATACCATTTGCCTTTGTTCCATAACCTTCTGGTCAGTTATTCTTTGCGTCTTTGACCTATCAATACCTTCTCTTTTATTATCTCTTGCCCCACCCCCGCTTTACTTGCTTAAAACCTTTTACATTTCTAATATTTGTCAGTTCTGATGAAGGTCACTGACCTGAAACATTAACTCTGTTTCTCCACAGATGCTGTCAGATCTGCTGAGTATTTCCAGCATTTCTTGTTTTTTATTTCAGATTTCCAGCATCTGCAGTATTTTGCTTTTATTTCAGAACTTGAGTGGTGGCTGGAGTCACTGTGGTGCATCTGCGAGGCTGACGACTACATTTAGTGAGGTGGTCACACCACAAGTTAAGAGCGTGCAGGCTGAGAGGGAACGGGGTCAAATGTGACACCCTCTCTGCAGGCTTGTGGGAGTGGTCCCTTCTCAGTGGGCAATCTGTGGCCCACGGAGGACCCCCACCTGGAACCACTTCACCCCCCTGGACACCCATCCTCCTGGACTGCACCATCACCCTCTCGCCAGGGCCTTCCGGACAAGAGCCAGTGATCCTGACTCACCTATCTCTTATCCAGGATGCCAGTGCTGGGCCTGGGTCCAAGGCCTCTATTCCAGCAGTAGCCATTGCTCTCAGTAGCATCACTGATACTGCTGAGTTGACAACCCTCTGATTGGCCAGCAGCTCATGGAGGCGGGATCCAATCTCATGAAACTTTGATGTAAAAATACCTTAGGATCGCTCTGGGGCGGTAGGGGGCGGGGGGGTGTTGGTGGTGGGGGGATGCGGTGGTGGTGGTGGGGGTTGGGGTTTGCAGGAAAAGGTCAAGGAGGTCTTCCCCCGCATTTTTTGGTCCAGCGCCAGGAGCCCCGCCTCCTGCACAAAATCCAACCCATAGTGTGGTGATATTCAGGGCCCCAAATATTTAGAGTAAAGGGAAAGGAGTGGGAAGAATTTTTGGATTCATTTCAGGAAAGCTTTCTTGATCAGTATGTTCTTGCCTGAGCTAGAAAGGAAGCATTGCTACATCTGGTGCTGGAAAATGAGGTGGGCCATGTGGACCGAGTGTCTGTGGGGGAGTACTTGCGTAAGAGTGATCATTGTATCATAAGATTTAGACTCGTGATGGATAAAAGCAAGGAATAATATAAGGTAAAACAGTTAGATTGGAAGTGGGCTAATTAAAATGTGATGAAAAGGGATGATGGTCGGGATGGCTTGCATCCCAGGTTGATTAAGGGAATGGGAGATAGCGAAAGGGCTTGCCATAAACTTCCAATCTTCCCTAGATATGGGGAGGTGCCAGAGGATTGAAGAGTGGCAAATGAGACAGCCTTATTCAAGAAAGAGTGTAAAGGCATTCCTAGCAACTACAGGCCAGTTAGTTTAACATCAGTGGTGGGTGAGGTTTTAGGAACAATAATCAGGGAAAAAAATCAACAGACACTTTGAGAGATTTGAGTTCATTAAAGAGAGACAGCATGGATTTCTAAAAGGCAGATCGTGCTTGACTAATATAATTGAATTTTTTGATGAAGTAACAGAGAAAGTTGATGAAGGGAATGTCGTCTATATGATTTTAAGAAAGCATTTGACAAAGTACCACATAAACGGCTGGTTAACAAAATTGAGGCTCACAGAATAGGAAGGCCAGTGTCCAACTGGATTTTAAAATATTGGCTTAAGGATAGAAAACAGCGAGTCATGGTAAATGGTTGATTTTTCAGACTGGAGGATGGTAGATAGTGGTGCTCCCCAAGGGTTAATGCTAGGACCAATGCTTTTTTTGAAAAATATAAATGAATTGGATCTTGAAATAGAGTAGAATTTAAAAATTTGCTGATGATACCAAACATGCAGGAGTGACAAAGAGTGAGGATGATATCTCGCAGATAAGCTCGCAGAAAGGGAAGACAAGTGACAGATAGAATTTAATACAGACAAGTGTGAAGTGATGCATTCAGCAGAAGGGATAGGGAGAGGCAATATAGACATGATGGCACAGTTCTAAAGAGCGTGCAGGAACAGAGGGACCAGGGGGTGCATGTGCATTGATCGTTGAAGGTGGCTGGACACATTGAGAGAGTGGTTAGCAAAGCATATGGATCTCATGCTTCATGCTGAACCTTTATAAAGCTCTAGTTTGGGCCCAACAAAGTATTACATTCAGTTCTGGTCACCACAATTTAGGAAGGATGTGTGAGTCCTTGAAAGGGTGGCGAGGAGACTTACCAGAATGGTTCCAAGGATGAGGGATTTTAGTTACAAAGTTAAGTTGAAAAAGCTGGAGTTGTTCTCCATGGAGCAAAAGAGATTAAGGGGAGATTTGATAGAGGTGTACAAGATTATGACATACAAACATATGTACATATGAACATAAGAATTAGAAGCAGGGGTGGGCCTCTCGGCCCCTTACACCTGCTCCACCATTCAACAAGATCATGACTTATCTGATTGTAACCTCAACTCCACATTGCCGCCTACCCCCAATAACCTTTCACCCCCTTGCTTATCCAGAATCTATCTATATCTGCCTAAAAGATATTCAAAGACTCTGCTTCCACTGCCTTTTGAAGAAGATTTCCAAAGACTCACGACCCTCTAAGGGAACAAATTTTTCCTCATCTCTGTCTTAAACGGGTGATGCCTTATTTTTAAACAATGAACTCTAGTTTTAGGTTCTGCTGCAAGAGGAAACATCCTTTCCACATCCACCCTGTCAAGTCCCCTCAAGACCTCATATACATCAATCAAGTCACCTCTTACTCTTCTAAACCCCAGTGAATACAAGCCTAGCCTGTCCAACGTTTCCTCATAAGACAATCCACCCACTCCAGATATTAGTCCAGTAAACCTTCTCTGAGCTGCTTCCACCCATTTACATCATACCTTAAATAAGGAGACCAGTACTGTACAAATTACTCCAGATGTGGTCTGATCAATGCTCTGTATAACTGCAGCATAACCTCCCTACTTTTGTATTCAATTCCCCATGCAATAAATGATAACATTCTATTAGCTTTCCTAATTACTTGCTGGAGGTGCATACTAACCTTTTGCATTTCATGCACTAAGACACCCAGATCCCTCTGGATCTCAGGGCTCTGCAAGCCCTCATCAATGAGATAATATGCTTCTTTTTTATTCTTACTGCCAAAATGGACAATTTCACACTTTTCCACATTATATTCCATTTGCCAGATCTTTGGCCATTCACTTAACCTATCTATATCCCTTTGTAGCCTCCTCACAACTCAATTTCCTACCTATCTTTGTGTCACCAGCAACTTCAGCAACAATACCTTCAGTCCTTTCATCCAAGTCATTTATTTAAATTGTAAAACATTGAGGCCCCTGCACTGAACCCTGTGGCACACCACTCGTTACATCTTGCCAACCAGAAAATGACCCATTTATGCCTACTTTCTGTTTCCTGTTAGCTAGCCAATCTTCTCTCCATGCCAATATGTTACCCTCTACACCATGAGCTTTTATTTTCTGCAATAACCTTTGATGTGGCACCTTATTAAATGCCTTCTGGAAACCTAAGTACTATACATCCACCAGTTCTCCTTTATCCATAGCACATGCTACTTCTTCAAAGAACTCCAATAAATTGGTTAAATATGATTTCCCTTTCACAAAATCATGTTGACTATGCCTGATTACCTTGATTTTTTCTAAGTGCCCTGTTATGACATCTTTCATAATAGCTTCTAACATTTTCCCTATGACTGATTTTAAGCGAACTGGCCTGTCGTTTTCTGCTTTCTGTCTTCCTCCCTTTTTGAATAAAGGCATTACATTGGAATTACATTTTTAAATCTCTATAGGAACTCTTACTATCTGTTTTTATATTTCTCACTTGCTTTCTCTCGTACTCTAATTGTTTCTTCCTTATTAATCTTTTAGTCATTCTTTGCTTTTTATATTCTGTCCAATCTTCTGCCCTGCCACCAACTTTGTGCAATTAAATGCTTTTTCTTTAAGTTTGATATTATCTTTAATTTTTTTAGTTAGCCACGGATGGTGAGTACTCCCCTTGGAATTTTTCTTTCTTGTTGCAATGTATCTATTCTGTGTATTCTGAAATATCCCCTTAAATGTCTGCCACTGCATCTCTATTGACCTATCTCTTAACCTACTTTGCTAGTCCACTTTAGCTAGTTCTGCTTTCATGTCCTCATAATTGCCCTTAGTTAAGTTTAAAATACTAGTCTTAGACCCACTCTTCTCTCCCTCAAACCAAATGTAAAATTCAATCGTATTATGATCACTACTGCCTAGGGGCGCCTTCACAATGAAATCATTAATTAATCATATCTCGTTTGTGATGACTAAAGTGGGAACAATACACTGTCAATTCAGTCCCATCACTCCACAGGTCGAAGCACATTATTAAAGTTTTGCCACCCAACCAGAAAACATCAAATTAATTATTCTAGTAACCCCCAGAATAAAACAGACCAAATGAGGTATATTTAGACAACAACAAATTAACTATTTATTAAAACTATTAAGATAAACCTATGTCTAAAGACATAATAACTTCTTCTTTTAACCATTCATGCACATACACTCAAAAATTAATGGTTAACCATTTTTAAAAAAATGATGTTTTAAGAATAAATAAATAACTGGGTTATAAGTATTTGTGAGTTACGTTCCTACTAGTTGAGGTATCCAAGTGTAAAAATAATCAGATGCCACTCTAAGTCTCTATGCGGATTTGATGGCAAAGTCTTTTTCTGATAGGCATTCAAAGCACTTCGGCTGCAGCAGGCGTCAAACAGTTCTTTCAACATGGGGTATAGTGACAGATCTATGTTTGGATTTTAAATTTGGTAGATTTCAGTCGCAGCTTTACTGCGAATTCCAGAAAACACAATCAGTCAAGAGAGAATCAATCCTGAAGCAAAAACTTGTTAGATTGGAAGTAAAGAGAAAGGAATGCTGCTACCTCAAGCAATACAAATGTTCTCTTCAAAAGGTGTTTTATCTCCTTAAGGAATTAACACACCTGTGGCTCATTGTAGAATTTCTGCTGAGAAAATTCTCTTCTTTCAAGGAAAGCATGCTTTGCTGGTGTCTCTTAAAACTGGTTTCAGCCAGTTCCTGCACACAGTCAAATTGAAACATTACATCATGTGACCTCCTCACTTTCCTGATGTTGTCTAGGTAACAGGTGCAGCTGGCACACTGTACCTCTTAGTTTTTAAACAGAGTCATAAAGCCACATTGTTTTAATTAGAGGAGAAAATCAATAGTTCCGTGACATGTTGCACAGTACCAGGTCTAGTATAACGTGCTCTCTGGTTGGCTCCAGAATGTGCTGTTCCAAGAAACTATCCCAAAAACATTCTATGAACTCTTCATCTAGGCTACCTTTGCCCATCTGATTTTTCCAGTCGATATGTAGATTAAAATTCCCCATGATTATCACCGTACATTTCTGACAGGCGCCCATATATTTCTTCCTTCATACCCCATCCTACTGTGAGGTTACTGTGCTTAGACACCACTCCCACAAGTGACTTCTTGCCTTTATCATTTCTCATCTTGACCCAAACTGTTTCTACATCATGGTTTCCTGAACTTAAATCATCCTTCTCTGCTGTGTTAATACCATCATTAATGAACAGAGCCACCCCTCCACTTTTTCCTAGCTTCCTGTCCTATGTCATGTACCCTTCAATATTCACGTCCCAATGTACGTCATCCTGCAGCCATGTCTCTGTAATGGCTATCATATCGCACTTATTTATTTTTATTTGCACTATCAGTTCATCCGTTTTGTTTCAAATGCTACGTGCATTCAGATACAGAGCTTTAAATTTTGTCCTTTTATTATTGTTGTAACCTCTAGCCTTGTTTGCTGACTTACTCTTAGATCTGTACTCACTGTCTCTTCTTGTTATGGCCTGTTTATCTTTTCCCACATTAATACCTTTCTCTCTTGCCTTGACTCTTCTCTTTGATTTACAATTTGAATGTGGCTCAGGTAATAATTCAGAGGTTCTGCTTCTTAATTTGGTGCCTAGCTTCGCATACTGACTATGCAGAACCTCTTTCCTTGTCCTGCCTATATCGTTGGTACCTACATGGACTATGATGACTGGATTCTCCCTCTCGCACATAAAGTTCCTCTCCAGTCCTCAGCAGATGTCCCAAACCTTGGCACTGGGTGGGCAACAAGCCTTCTGGACTCTGATTCTTTGCTGCAGAGAACAGTGTCAAGCCCATCACTATACTGTCCCCTACTACCACTGCTTTCCTTTTTGTTCCCCCCCTGCCCTTGAACAGCTTCCTGTACCATGGTCAGTCTGCTCATCCACACTACAGCCCTCGCTCTTGTCCATACAAGCTGCAAGAACCTTGAACTTGTTACTCAATTGCAAGGGCTGAGGCTCCTCCACTCCCACTTTCTCAATCCCTTTACCTGCCTGACTCGCAGTCACACCCTCCTGTCCCTGACCACTGACCAAAACAGATGACCCTATCCTAAGGGGTGTGACTGCCTTCTGGAACAAAGTGTCCAGGTAACTTTTCCCCTCCCTGATTCATCGCAATTTCTGCAACTCGGCCTCCAGCTCAATGAGTCTGAGCTGAAGCTCATCGAGCCACAGACACTTACTGCAGGCATGGTTGCCATGGATTGCCATGGCATCCAGGAGCCCCCATGTACTGCAGCCATGACACACCACCTGTCCTACCAACTATAGCATTAACTAAATTAAATTTATTTTCCTTAATTCATTTACAGTTACCCTCCTTACCGAATGCCTTCACTTACCAAACTCCCTTCACACTCCCTCCAGCAGCACTCAATGCAGACAAGCAGCACTGAGAGTCCCCTGAATTTATACAAGCTTAGGCAAGTTAGACTGAGGAAAACTGTTCCAATTAACTAATGGTACAATGTCTAGGGGACACAGATTGAAGGTTTTGGGCAGGAGATGCAGGAGGAAGAACCTTTTTTACACAGTGAGTGGTAATGACCGGGAACTTGATGCCTACAAGGGTGGTAGAAGCAAATTCAATCAATGATTTCAAAAGGAAATAAACTTTCAGTTCCATGGGATCGAGTGGGGGAGTGGGACTGACTGCATTGCTCTGCAGAGGGCTGGCATGGCTCAATGGGCTGAATGTCCTCCTTCTATGCCATAAATGACTATGACTCTATGCAACATGAGAAAAACATTTTTACATTGTGAGTTATGATGAAAGCAAATTCAATTATAATTTCCAAAGGCAATTGGATAAATAATTGAACTGAAAAAAACTTGCAGGGCTATGGGGAAAGAGCAGGAAAGTTGGTCTATTTGAATAGTTCTTTCAAAGAGCCAGCACAAGAACAGTGGCCTGAATGGCCTTCTTCTGTGCTGTATCATTCTAATATTCTATGATTTTATGAAGCCACTGTCAGGTGAGGACTGATTAGGATTAGTTTTAATGCCTTCACAGTTAAATAGCCTGCTGGCACTTACTGTGAGGAAAAGATGCATATAAAAGCAGTCATGTACTAGTGCTATCCATGGAACCATACCTCAATATACAGAAGAGAAAAGAAAAGGGAAGCTAAAAATGGAAATAAATAAATAATTTGAAAAGTGCTGTTTCCTTTGTTTCTTTGATGCAGTTCTTTTATATGAAAGAGTACTCTGTTGACAGTGTAATCTGACTTTTATTTAACTTGCGAGAAAGAGTGTGATTACTCACTTACTGTTGAAATAAAAGCCAGATTGCACTGCTGACCATGTATTATCCTCAATTTATTTATCCATTGTGAGCCATACGCCGTGACCTTAGAAAAATGTGACCTCCAAAAGCAAAGAATGAGAAAAGAAATTCCATTTAGAGATATTTTATTCTGCATGTCCTCTGGGTGTTTGTTGATGTGATAATGTTTGAAAGGGAAATGTTGAAATAAGCATGATATACTGGTTGTACAGAGGTTCTGGGTGGCTGATGATAGCACATGACAACACAATTTATTGCCGAATGCTAAAATTGCCACTTTGTTAAGTGGAAGAAAGACACATCATCACAGATGGCAAATGGGATACAAAAGAAAAGGACGTTGCATTGTGGCAATGTATAAATGTATTCTCAGTTAGACCCTCTTTGTACTAAACTTTTGTGGTGACAAGCAAGCTGAAGTATTGTCCAAATGCCCTTAAAGGTGTTGCATTGTACTTCCAATCCTGATCCAGCGTCGACTGTGGCAACATAATGGAGATCACCTCCAAATGCTGGCTTCCCATTAATTTTTTTTTTAATGTTGTTACGAAAGTGCCTCTGTGTTTTGTTAAATATATTTTTTGAGGATTCAGTTTTAAAACAGTGAAGAAATGTTAAACTTTGGGGTTTTCAAAGGGGGGTCATGTAAAGGCCACTTGACTTTGAAAAACAATCCCTGGAAATGTTTTTTAAAAGGGTCACTGAGAGGTCTTGTGAGGAAAACAAGCCTTTCCAGGAAATCTCCTGACTTCCAGCAACCAAATTAAGCTTTTCTGGGAAACCACCTGAATTTCAGATCAATAAACAATAGAGAATTTTGGACACCTGGCTAAGTTATTTACAAAGAAGTGACAGGTCAAGATTAATGGAGGTCAAAAGTCAGTTTCGCTTTTGAATTGTTTTGAATTGGGGTTGAACTGTATAAAAAGGGAAGGAACTTCTAAGGAGAGAAAAGAACTTCCAAGGAGAGAAGAGAATTTCCAAGGAGAGAAGACAATTCCCAAGGAAGAAGACCACAACTCAGCTCAGCTTTCTAGCACCTCTCTAAAAGACCCTGAGAAGTCCATTACGTCAACTCATCTTGTCTCCTGTCTTTGAAGAAAAGCCTGCTAAATTAATTCTCAATGCCACCTGAAAAGAACTGTTCTAAAAGATGCCAGTGACCCGTCTATGCGTACTCGGAGGCCAGACTGTATGCCAGTTTTGGAACACAATATAGCTCATCTGCTGTTTCTTCAAGAATGAGCAAGTATTCCGCCCAAGTGGTTTTCTTGTCTGTAATAGAGCTCTATAAACAAGAATCCCTGTATTTGTCCGGTGTGTGCGTGTGCGTGTGAGTGTGAGGGGCAAAGGTAAAAAGGGAACTTTAAAATTTAAATCTGTGTGTTTATGCTTTACTTCATTACTGGTTAAGACTTGCTTTATAATAAACTAATAATTTTGTTGTTTATTAAAGAAACCTGGTTGGTGTGTTTTATTCTGGGATAAATATAGAGTCTATGATTCACCATATCGGTAAGTAGGAAAAAATTTAAACATATGTTGTGACCCATGGAGAAGTGGAACTAGAATAAATAGTGCACTCCTCCCACCTTGGTCGTAACAATGTTGGTAGCAGTTTAACTGAACTCAGCACAACATCCAGATACATTCCTTGTGACAATGCAGCTTCAATGCATACATTACAAACAAAGAACAAAGAATAGTATAGCACAGGAACAGGCCATTCGGCCCTCCAAGCCTGCGCCGATCTTGATGCCTGCCTAAACTAAAACCTTCTGCACTTCCAGGGACCGTATCCCTCTATTCCCATCCTATTCATGTATTTGTTATTATTTTACACTCATCTTTTGGAGTTCATTTGTAAACATAATTTGGATATAGGCACAAGAGAAATTATATCAAAGTCTGCTGATGATAACAAATGAGAAGGTACAGCAACCTGTGAGGAATAGTTCATGGGACTGCAGCAGATCTTAGACAGATTGGCAGAATGGTCAGATATGTGACAGATTTAGTTCAATGCAGAGCAATATGAAGCAATGCATTTTGGAAAAAGGAATTTTACCTTAAATGGTAAGATATTTAATCGAGTGGAGAAACAGGGGCTGAAATTTTACCTTCTCAAATCGGGCATCCTTAGAGGCGGCTGCAGCCAAAAATAGCCGGCAATGACGTGGTGCGAGTCCCCAACATCATGATGCCGAATTGCCATTTTACGCTCATCGGACGGCAGGCGAAATGGGGACGTCGCTCGCCATCCGATTTAAGGCAATTGACGGCCAATTGAAGTGATTAAAAAGCCAACTGACAGCTATTTTACGTCACCCGTGCCATTTTACGTTCTGCACACGGGTCACACGGGAGGGGGAGTGGGGGTGGGGGATGGTCGCAGACCCAGTAGCTTTAAATGAGCAGCAACCGCTCTCTCACTGAAGGAGTTAGAGGTACTGAAATTTTCTATTTTGTGTGTTTTATTTAGCAGCAAATTCCAAGGTTGGGGCTGATATTGTTGGCTTACCAGGACTCACCTCAGTGAGTAAAACTCCTGATAGGGTCACAGCTTCTATAATTTATCCCAGATAGGGGAGGGGTGTTGCCGGTGCCTGTCCTCGCAGCAAACAGCAAAAAATTGTCCCCAATACATCTTTGTGATGCTGCTGCCATGGGCATTTTCCACTCTGGAGGAGGGTCCTCCAAAGAGGAAGAGAACGGCGTAAGGAGGGACACGGGGACGTGGCCAAGGAAATCAGCAACCAGCGGGCCAGCTGCAGCCTGGTTATGGGGGAGGGGCAGAAGGCCACAGAGTGCACCAGGAGCAAACATCTGTGAGGAGACGAGTCTACCCAGTAGGCAGGGTGTACCAGCAGTGGTTGAGCTTTCTGCAGATGTTGGAGCGCCAATGACGTAGAAGACTGCGCCTGTCCCGAGAGACTGACATATCTCTGTGTGAGATGCTGGCAGCAGAGGTCATACCCAACTGCGTAGGTGGCCATCCAATCCTAGTGGCTCTCAAGGTCACAGTCGCTCTGAACCTCTATGCAGCAGGCACATTCCACAGCAGACATGTGCAGAATGTCACAATCATCTGCACAGCACTGCATTAAGATGGTAACAGATGCCATATTCAGGCGGGCCAACCAGTTCATCAAGTTCAAGACTGATTCGGCCAGTCAGGGCGGAAGAGCCAGAGGCTTCAGCGCCATCGCTGGGTTCCCCATGGTCCAAGGAGTGATTGACCATCAGATCTCCTGCAGGTCTGACAAGGGCCTTCATTAATCGAAAGGGATTTCACTCGATGAATGTGCAACTTGTCTGTGACCACTGTAAGAGTATATTGCAGGTGTGTGCTCATTATCCAGAAAGCAGTCACAACACATTCATTCTCTGGAACTCCCAGGTGCCAATGCTTTTCAACCCCCCCGAGTGCCTGCAAGGATGGATACTTGGCGGCAGGGGTTACCCGCTGAAGAGATGGCTGGCGACACTTGTGAGGAACCTTCGGAATGAAGCCGAGGAATGGTGTAATGTGAGCCATGTGACAACCAGAGTCACCATTGACCAGACCCTAGGTCTTCTGAAAATGAGATTTAGGTGCCTGGATTGCTCAGGTATTCGCCAACAAGGGTATCTCGCACTGTGGTTGTCTGCTGCACCTTACATAAGCTGGTGCTGCAGAGGGGGTGGCTCTGGATGCTGAGGAGATTGTTCAGCAGGAGGCATCCTCAGACAAGGAGGGTGAAGGGTTTGAGGAGGAGGAGGGGGCGCAGCCACCTGAATGTCTGGGAGAAGCAGTTGGAAGTTTGCAGTAGTTGGGTGCAAGGGAGGCTCGGGAGGCTCTAATACTCAGGTGTTTCTCCTGACCAGAGGTTCATGACCCATGCAGTCTGCCAGAGACTGACAATCTAACTTCAGGCATTCACATCTGCTGGAACCCCAAAAGCACCCACTGCAAGCGCTAATGTCAGCTGCTATGGTCCACCTTTCCCTCTACCACACCATGGCCCAATGTGGCACCTCCCCCATGTCTCCATCTCATGTAGAAGAAGAAGTTTGTCTCGTACATCATCAGTTACTTGAGACATAAATAAGTAAAAGAAGAACTTTAATAAAGTTTGGGGAAAGTGGCCCAAGGCCGTGAGGGCCCCGGCACGTTTAGGTGGCCCTGAGTAGTCTCAGGACCAACCTCTGTCATCCTGGCATTCTGAGGTGCTAGTGTCACTGGCAGAAGGGCCAAGGAACCACTGTCCGCATCAGAAGTGCCCTTCAGGGAGCCCCCAAATGCAGACTGCTCTTGCTTCTGTACCCTTATGAGGCACAGTTGTGCCTCCCCGCTGACCTGAGAGGGATGAGCACCTTGAGGAGACCGTAGGTGCCTCGTCCCTCTCTTGCATTGCCACTGATAGATGGAGCTCACTGACACTGCGATGGTGTGCAAGTCTGCGCATCACCGACAGACACTGGGTGGCCTGCTGAAGCTGCCTCTCCACAGCAGTCACCAATTTGTCAATAGAGGAAGCCAGTCGCTCAGATAACAGGGACTATGTAGAATTCATGGCCTGGAAGGACTCCTCCAAATTCCGAGCCAAAGCACGCATCGTCTCTGGTAACTCCGGCAGATCTCCACACACCTCACGCTGCACCTGCAGCATCTCCCACTGCATGGATGACCTCAAAGGCTCATCATCAGCATGGGGCTCAACTCCGGCCTGGCCTCCCATAGTCCTCCGAGTGTCAGAGGCGTCGGTTGATACTGCCTCTGGCAGCTGGTCTGTCACTTGTGCGGTGCTATTGGGCTATTTGCCCAACCGAGGTGACTGTATCTGAGCTGGTGCTTGGTGCAGGGAAAGGATGTGTTGCTGCATCCTCTGAGGTCCCCTCCTCCTCCTCAGAGGTGGGCAGATGTCCCCCAGATATGTCGCCTGGCAGCAACTGTGATTCACCTGCAGGGGTAAACAGAACGATCAGGTTTGTGTGACACTCTGGACTGAAGGACATGTCTCAGACTGCAGTCTGACCACATGTCTGTGAGTTTCAATGCGCGAACAACCTTCATTGCTTGAAGCAACATCCCGCCCCTCCCACCCTCTGCCCGCAGTCTGGGGAACTCATCCTCCTGGCCAGGTGCTCCGGCCTTACCATCAGCAACTGACCAGCCTCCGTCCTCACCAGCAAGCAACAATGCCTCCTCCTCCACAGCAGTGACAGTGGCAATGATTGGCACACCACCACTGGTCTGTGCCCTCTCATGGGCATTCTGGGCCCTCTTGTCCTGTGGAGACACATGACAATCATTTCAGTTACTTGACTTGAAGGAGCACCCACTCATCCCTTGTGCTGTTTGCAGCCTCTGGGACCATTGCCATTCAAGTGTAAGGTTGGCACACTTATGGACCCTTGTGCGGGTCAGATATGGCCAGCATATGCCCCATGACAGAGCTGCAGCCATTCATTCCAGCTGGAGGGCTTCCACTTTGTAGCATCAACACCTGGATACCCACCCATCTGAGTACAAAGCAACGAGGACTGAGATACGCCACACACCCTGGTGGTGCGGAGAAGGTCGTTGACCTGCTTGCATGTGACCATGAATCTGAATGCGCTATTAGCAAGTATCTGAGCTGGTGCTTGGTGCAGGCTGTGCTGCTGTATCCTCTGAGGTCCCTTCCTCCTCCTCAGAGGTGGTTGGATGTCCCCCAGATATGTCGGCTGGCAGCAACTGTGATTGGATCCATGTCCTCTTCACAACCCTGCGGCTGCTGATCTCCTCTGCAACCTCCATCCAGGCCTTCCTGCTGATTTGGGGAGACCTCCTCCCTCTGCCTTGCCTCAACCGCCTGGAGGACATGCAGGGAGTCATTGGTGAACCGTGGAGTCACCCGGTTGGTTCTCTCTGCCTTTGCCGCAAGCGGGTACTGGTCCCCCAAGGTCTCAGGTTGGTATTTGTGCAGGTCTGCTGAGTCGCCCCTTTCAGTCAGAGGACAGCTGCTATATGTGTCCTCAATGTAGCTCCTGCTCCTCCCACCGTCCTCTGAGAAGCAGGCAGCATTCTCAGAGCCACTGAAGGTGTTGACAGCCCTTTTAAATGGCTTTAAGCACTTTCTTCCAGCTCTTGCCCCACACCTGCCAACACAGACCTTCCCGCCCACGTGCACCTTTTCTTTTCAAAGGTTCGCCGGCGAGACGCTAATTGAATACCTAGCACTCAATCGCAGCAGCAGTTGAGCACAAAGTGGGAGAGCCTTCAGCACCCACTTCTAATTCCCAGAATGTAGCCCGGAATTGGGGGAGAAGGGAGTTGGAGCCTCTGTCAGAATACAGATCTGATAGGAGGTCTTCATTCAGGGTCCTTACCTATTATTTCTCTTTGTGGGTGCTGGTGAGCCTGCTGGATGACTCCAGCATTTTCTGTTTTAGTTCAAATTTCCTGCAGTTGCAGATTTTCCTTTTTTCCCCATTTTCGTCCCTGTGTCATTTCACTACTATACCTAACTATTGGCCTTTTCATGCTTTGTAACTGCTCACCGAGATGGTGTCAATCATAATTATCCAGCAGTTTTTTCACAATGTCCATCTTTTTAATAACCTATTTACATTTAACTGATCATATGCATTCCTCTCTCCCCTTTTTATTTTTTTCAATTCCACTAACAGGCTCACTTATTTTGTATATTCTAATTCTGTCTACACTCAAAACATTACATGGTCTTTTCTTTTCATAGATGCCAATGGACCTGGTATTTACTTCCAGCATTTATTTTAGGTGTATAAGAACATAAGAAAAAGGAGCAGCAGTCAGACTGGCCCCTCGGGCTCGAGCCACTATTCAGTAAGATCATGGCTGGTCTTTTGCCTCAACTCCACTTTTCCACCCTATTTCCATAACTCTTGATTCCATTAGTGTTCAAAAATTCAGTTTCAGTTTAGGTTTTATATTTATTGCGGATTGTAATTATTACTCTTAATTTATACCATTAATAGTTTGTCAATGTTAAATTCAGACAGAAGCTTAAAGTCACTGCTAAATACTTTTCAAAATGACCTTTTGCCAGCACTATTTTGAAAACTTCGCAATCAAACAGACAAGGTCAAACAAGAATTACGTGTGTTGATTGGAGCAGAGGTCTAATTTGTCCCCACTCATAGGGTTGGGTTTTGTTGAGCTCCCGACGTCAGGCTGTGTGGCGGGGGAGCTGGAAGGTCACAGCAGCAGCGGCCAGCCACGGAGCCCGACACTGGGATTGCCGGCCCGATCTTCCCAGCGGCAGCGAGGCTCCATTGCAGCACTCCCCCCTCTCGGCGACAGGACCCTACTTTAAATATTTTAATAATGGATAGGCATACATTTACCTACCTTTGACAGCAATCTTGCCGGCTGTTGTGAACTTCCGTGTGGCGGCCGGCACTCACGTGCCTTCACTTTCCTGTCTGGGGAAAGCTGGCAACACCGAGTTGGGGAAGGGGGGTACTTAGGATTTTTAGTGAGGTGGTGGGGGTTGGGGGGATGTGGGGCTGGTGCTGGTGGTGGTGGGTGGTAGTGGGGGGGTCAACTCTGCATTTCTAGTGTAGGGGGTGGGGGGGTGGGAAGGGGTGACCGCTACACATTGTGCAGTTATGGGGAGAAGTTCAGATATTAAATCTAAGTATTTTTCAGGCCAAAAATCAATTTACAGTGTACTGCTGGGGTGGAGGGGTTGTGCGGGAAGGGCTTCAACAATGCAGGTCTGGCAGCCCTTTAAAAATGACGGCAGCATCTGCGCAGAGGCAGCTGATGCTGCTGCCGGCATTGCAGTGCCCCCCCTCCACCACATGCGTTGGGGGGGGGCGGATGGCCCTGCGTATGTAGATGAGCTGCTGTGGCGGTGCGCGGCCCGTGCATGCAGGACATCATTTTCTTTGCCCGCTGCCACTCGCTCAAGTGGGAGAAGAAAATTCAGCCCATACATATGCAAACAATCATTCATTATATTACATTCCCAATGTCTGTCAACATACTAACTTCGGCATTTCCTACTATGCCTTAAGCAGATGGAGTCAGACCCACACTGACAAACTCAGTATATAGATAGAACATACAGCGCAGTAACTGGTCATTGAGCCCAACCAGTCCATGCTGGTGTTTATGATCCTCTCGAAGCTCCTCATCCTTCCTCATCTAACTCTACCAGCATAACCCTCTATTCCCTTCTCCCTCATATGCGTATCTAACATCTCCTCATAATGGCAGGTTCCACATTCTCAGCACTCTCTGGGTAAGGAAGTTTCTTCTGAATTCCCTATTTGAGAAGTGGGCGGAATTTATGCTCCGCCCTGCATTGGGTTTGGAGGTGGGGAGAGCATATAATTGGGCGGGATGGTGGCAGGGGAACCCCGCCACCTTCCCGGTTCCACCCAAATTAAGTCCACCTATTAAGGTCCTCATGTGGGCAAGTAATGCTCAATTAAGGGCCTCATCCCAATTAACCCTGCAGCGGACCAGCATATTGGTTTCAGGGCCTCGGGTGAGTCCAGTACTGGCAGCAGCCACTGCCTCCGCGGTGGTGCTGCTCAGTTAAAGAGCGACCGGCCTCTGAATGGCTGGCAGTTCTCAGAGGTTATGACTTCAGTCGCCGAGGTCCTTGATCCTGGGGAAGGTCCGCTGCTGTCTACTAAAGTGCTTAATTGGCACTTGATTTGACAGGCCATCCCCAGAGAAGGTGACGCGCGGCTCTCGCCAGCATTTTTGCCGATGGCCGATGCCCCCATTGCCAAGACAAAATCCCGACCTTGATTTCTGGGTCACTATCTAATATTGATGGTCTCCATTTTTGCTCTTCCCTATAAGTAGAAACACACTGTCTGGCTGAATTTTACCAGCACATTGGAGGTGGGCTGGGAGGCGGGAGGAGTGGTAATATCACTGTGAAAGGCATCTGGAGGGAAGCCCAACATCGTTACGTTGCAACCCGATATTACCGAAGGTGGTCAGGCTGGCAGGAGGAGGTCATGCTGGAACAGGCAGGAAGGTAATTAAGTCTGTTTAACTGGCAATTAACTATTATCTTAGCAAGGTTTTTTAAATTTTACAACGGGTGCACAAGAGCAATGGAGCTTCAGAGCCTTGCAAGCTATAACGAGGTGGGGGCGTAGCAGGAGGTCAGTGTTGGCGGCAGTTGACAGTCTTTGCGAATGGTAGCATGGCTTGAAGCGGAGGGTGGAAATGAGTGGGCAGCAGACGGAGCAATTGGGAGCAGGTGCAAGTTTGCCTAGTACAGCTGGGGCATACTGATTGAATGCCCTCTCGGACTTGGCATTTGTATGTGCATAGCAAGGTGGGGTGGTGTGTGACGCCCTGAGAACTGTGCAGCTGTTTGCCATGGGCCTCATTCATCAGGCTTCTAGGCCTCCAGTGAGGAGAAGAATCAGAGAGGGAGACAGCTGCAGCCACAGGCAGTGGGCCAGCAGCACACAGAGCCTGGAAGGGGGCACAGATCAGGAGGGCATATAGGGGCCCTTGTTTGCAGGTTACTCACCAGAGAGGGTCCACTGTCAGAGGCTCAACTTCCTTCAAATGTCAGAGCAACAGTATCATTGAAGACCGTGACTCTCCAGGGAGGTGCCATGATGGAGGATCTCAGCCCTATGGGAAGTGGTGGGCACCGAATGCCTTTGGTACTGAAGGTCACCGTAGCACTGAATTTCTATGCCTTAGGGTCATTTCAGGGATCTTCTGGGGATATCTCTGGGATCTACTGGTCTGTGGCTCATCGCTGCATCAAGATGGTCATCAATGCCATCTTCAACAGGGCTGGCCAATACTTGCACTTTCACACCGACAGACAGTCAGGCTGAGATGACTATAGGGTTTGGGCCCATCGCTGGATTCCCCCAGGTGCAGGATCAGATCAACTGCAAGCATGTGGCCTTCAAGGCTCCCACAGACCAGCTAGCGGCCCTCATCAACAGGAAGGGCTTCCACTCACTCAATGTACAACTGGTCTGTAATCACTGCAAATGGATCTTTCAGTTCTGTGCAAGGTTCCTGGGAAGCTGTCACAATGCCTGCATACTAAGGCAATCCCAGGTGCCTGACCTTTTCAGACCACCTGGGTATCATCAAGGATGGATACTGGCTGATAAGGGCTACCCACTGAAGACATGGTTACTAAAACATGTACGGAATTCAAGCATAGATGCGGAGGAGAGGTACAACAGCTGCCATGGCACAACTCAAGTGACCATTGAGTAAGTCACAGGGCTTCTGTAGATGCTCTTCAGATGCTTGTATAGATCTGGTGAAGCCCTTCAGTGTGCCTTGTGGTCTTGTGATGGTGTGCTGTGCTGTGCACAACCTGATATTACAGAGGGGAGAAGCTTTGAACAATGAGGCCAACCTGAAGTGTAATGCCTCCTCCGAGCATGAGCTGTGGTGTTGGGGAATGAGCCCGGCCAGGTGGTTGAAGTTTCAGTAGGGGACTACTTTGGGAATAGTGATCACAATTCCGTAAGTTTTAAAATACTCATGGACAAAGACGAGAGTGGTCCCAAAGGAAGAGTGCTAAATTGGGGGAAGGCCAACTATACCAAAATTCAGCAGGAGCTGGGGAATGTAGATTGGGAGCAGCTGTTTGAAGGTAAATCCACATGTGATATGTGGGAGGCTTTTAAAGAGAGGTTGATTAGCGTGCAGGAGAGACATGTTCCTGTGAAAATGAGGGATAGAAATGGCAAGATTGGGGAATCCTTAAACACGGGTGAGGTCCCGGAGGACTGGAGAATTGCTAATGTTGTCCCCTTGTTTAAGAAGGGTAGCAGGGAAAATCCAGGTAATTATCGACCGATGAGCCTGACGTCAGTGGTAGGGAAGCTGCTGGAGAAGATACTGAGGGATAGGATCTATTCCCATTTGGAAGAAAATGGGCTTATCAGTGATAGGCAACATGGTTTTGTGCAGGGAAGGTCATGTCTTACCAACTTAATAGAATTCTTTGAGGAAGTGACAAAGTTGATTGATGAGGGAAGGGCTGTAGATGTCATATACATGGACTTCAGTAAGGCGTTTGATAAGGTTCCCCATGATAGGCTGATGGAGAAAGTGAAGTCGCATGGGGTCCAGGGTGTACGAGCGAGATGGATAAAGAACTGGCTGGGCAACAGGAGACAGAGAGTAGCAGTGGAAGGGAGTTTCTCAAAATGGAGACGTGTGACCAGTGGTGTTCCACAGGGATCCGTGCTGGGACCACTGTTGTTTGTGATATACATAAATGATTTGGAGGAAAGTATAGGTGGTCTGATTAGCAAGTTTGCAGACGACACTAAGATTGGTGGAGTAGCAGATAGTGAAGGGGACTGTCAGAGAATACAGCAGAATATAAATAGATTGGAGAGTTGGGCAGAGAAATGGCAGATGGAGTTCAATCAGGGCAAATGCGAGGTGATGCATTTTGGAAGATCCAATTCAAGAGAGAATTATACAGTAAATGGAAAAGTCCTGGGGAAAATTGATGTACAGAGAGACTTGGGTGTTCAGGTCCATTGTTCCCTGAAGGTGGCAACGCAGGTCAATAGAGTGGTCAAGAAGGCACACGGCATGCTTTCCTTCATCGGACGGGGTATTGAGTACAAGAGTTGGCAGGTCATGTTCCAGTTGTATAAGACTTTGGTTCGGCCACATTTGGAATACTGCGTGCAGTTCTGGTCGCCACATTACCAAAAGGATGTAGATGCTTTGGAGAGGGTGCAGAGGAGGTTCACCAGGATGTTGCCTGGTATGGAGGGCGCTCGCTATGAAGAGAGGTTGAGCAGATTAGGATTATTTTCATTAGAAAGTCGGAGGTTGAGGGGGGACCTGATTGAGGTGTACAAAATCATGAGAGGTATAGACAGGTTGGATAGCAAGAAGCTTTTTCCCAGAGTGGGGGATTCAATTACTAGGGGTCACGAGTTCAAAGTGAGAGGGAAAAAGTTTAGGGGGAATATGCGTGGAAAGTTCTTTACGCAGAGGGTGGTGGGTGCCTGGAACGCATTGCCAGCGGAGGTGGTAGACGCGGGCACGATAGCGTCTTTTAAGATGTATCTAGACAGATACATGAATGGGCAGGAAGCAAAGAGATACAGACCCTTAGAAAATAGGCGACATGTTTAGATAGAGGATCTGGATTGGCGCAGGCTTGGAGGGCCGAAGGACCTGTTCCTGTGCTGTAATTTTCTTTGTTCTTTGTAATATGGATGGGATGCCGACCAGGCGCAACAGGATGAAAAAACTCAGGAACCGCAGGCAAGACATAATGAGATATATGCAAGGGAGGCTCATGATGTGCTAATACAGGCACGTTTCACATGATCCTTATTAACAGATCTATTCAACCTATTAAAGCTACTTCCTTCTGCAGCCCTGTTGCTGTTTTCTTGATTGCCCTTACCATTTACCTTCACCCATGTATACAGAAACATGGGGAATGCATTGATCTTACTTGCTGTGCTCCTTCTCATTGCACCCTGTGCGGGAACCAGAGCACTCTTAAAGACCCAGCAGTCTTTTAAAACTTAAAGGATTCCTTGTGTTTTGCAGCATCACGGATTTAATTTGAAACATAAATGTAGCAAGTTCACATGCATTGAAAAGAATTACCCTGTGAACCCCAAGTGCAGCTAGGCGGTCTTTTTAAAGTGTCTATGGGTGCTCCCACGTGGTGCCCCCCCTGAGATGGAGGCAGGCTGCTGACCTTTTAACCCCACCTCTCACGCAGCTATTGCTCCTCAGAGCTCATGAAGGTGGCAATGGCATGCAGGTCCATACGCATCACTGGCATCCACTGAGTGGCATGCTGGATGTGGTTATTCATGAGGGTCACCAATCTCTCAAAAGAGGATGCCATGCAGGCACATGCCAGAGTCACGGCTGCACACATGGTCTAGATGGACTCCTTCATCATTTGCGCATGGGTGAGTATACCCTCTGGAATTCCGCCAGATGCTCATGCACCTCACACTGCAGGCCCTGCATCTGCCACCTTGATGACTCCAGAGGCATGTTATCAACCTGGAGTTCAGCATCGCCGTGCCCAACCACAGTCCTCTGTGTGTGAGTGGACTCAGCTGTCACAGCACCTGTCAGCTGCTCGGGCGCATCTGTGCTGTGATCACCAGATTGTGACCCTGTTGCTACTCGCACGCAATAATCCACCATGAGAGTATGAGCCCTGGTGGAGGGTATGGGGGAAGAATCTGATGGTGCACCCTCTGAGGCTCCCTCCTCCTCCTCAGAGGTGGACGACTGTCCCCGATCACTGCAGCAGTGATCTGCGGGAGAGAGAGAAAAGCGATTAGAGGCTAGTGCTCACTCCATCACGTCCTTCAGACTACTCCTACTCTGAAGCTTCATGTGACCAGTGGTGGACACATGAGCACTATGCTTTGTGATTGGCAGAGGGTCTCTTATGCCCATCCATTAGGCCACTCACTCTCTTCGAGCTCCACTCACGTCTCACCATCAGCTATGGACCGGCCCATCTCCAGGCATGCAAGGTACAGTGCCTCTTCCCCCATCGGCATCAGCACAGCAAGTATGGGACGCACCACTCATCTTGGCTTTCTCCCTAGTGTTGTGTGCTCTCTCCCATCAGGGACACACACAACGTCAATGCTGGTGGCAGCCTGACTGTCCAATGTGGCTTCACAGGGATGCCTCCAGCATGCGTTCACTCAGTACTGGCAGTTGAAGATTCAATTCTGACTGAATGGGGCCCTCCACAGAGAGGCAGACATGCCTCTGACAGTGAATGCTGCTGCCTGGGCATTTCCAATAACTGGGGAGGATATGCCCTTTCTACCAATTTCACTTTCATCTTTAGTCACATTTAAGGCTTTGAGGTTAACATTGTGTGCTCCACTCACCTTGCTGGAATGTATGAGGTCATTGATCCTCTCACAGCACTGTAGCCATGTGCGAGGGACAACCCCACAGTTATTCATGTCCTCTGTGATCTCCATCCAGGCTTGCTTCATCTGCCAGGCCAGTCTCCTCCTCCCGTCCCTGGGGATCAGGACCTCCCTCCTTGCCAAGCAGCCTGGAGGAGCACCTGCAGGGAGGCATCAGTAAACTGTGGGGCCACCTTGGATCGTCCTCCTGACCTCTCGATAAGTGCCTCATTTTCGAGGACTTACTATCTCTCTGGGACTGCTGCCATTTAACTTACTGCTGGCTGCCCTGTTAGTGGTACGAATTCACACTGCCCACTCTGCCTCAGTGAACAATGTTGTGTTATTGTTTTTATGTAGCAATAAGGAACCAAACAATCTTAAGTTGAGTGGTTATAAACTGTGGGTTCTTTATTTGTAGAGTGACACATTTACAAGAGAGCTCTGACTTACACGTGTGACACTCCAAGTGATCACATGCTGAATGACATCACTTCCTGTGGTGCTGTGTGGAGTTTTTACACTATTAAAGCAATATCACAACATCCCCCTTTCCTCAATGGAAATACATAAAAGATAAACAATGTACATAATGGAATTAAATTACTTGGAAATATATCTACACAAGCATTGACTCTAATGTTCTTTAGTCAAGTGTCTAATGACTCAACCTGATCTTGTCACAGTGTATCTTGAAGGAGAACTAGACTTATCAGCTTTCTTGGCTTGACTTGTATATGTATTCTCACAGGCTCCCTGTGTTTGATCATTACGCTGGTCATTTTCTCTTGCTATGTTCTGCAGATATGAGTGTAACCATGTTCTTGAGGCAATCGGATTGTCAGGTAGAGTATTGTTAGCTAGTTCTCTCAGCTGACTTCGATTCCTTCTTAGCACTGCTCCATTGGGGGCTGGTTACTTCATAAGATCTTGGTTCATTGCAAACTTTGAACACTTCTGCAGGGAACCACACTTTTTCTTGTGGATGAATTACTTTGACTTTCTGCCCTATCTGTATCTATGGTAATTCCACACCCGCATACTTATCATGTGTCGTCTTCATCTTATTTTGTTTTGCTCGGAGCCTATCTTGTATTAAGGAAGATTTCATGAGATGGTGATTTGGAAGCGTTGTATTAACCTGTCTTCCAAATATGATTTATGCGGGGGATGGCAGCCCTGTGTCGATTGGTGTCACCCTCAGGTGTAATATGGCTTTATGTAGGTCTTGTTTTGTTTCATGAAACTTTACAATCAATGATTTGACTATAAGTACATTCTCTCTGCTAGGCCATTCAACCTAGGGTAATGCAGTGAAGAAGTGATATGGTTTATACCCCAGATCCTGCACATCTTGGAATGGCTTGGCAATATATTGCGGATTATTCCCTGATACTATCTCTTCTGGGGGACTAAACAAGCTGAAAATTGCACTGATGGTATTGGCAAATGATGCACTTGAAGTGTAAAGGGCAGGAGGTTTAGAGGGGATTTGAGGAAACATTTTTTCACCCAGAGGGTGGTTAGAATCTGGAACACACTGCCTGAAGGGGTGGTAGTGGCAGTAATCCTCACAACATTTAAGAAATATTTAGATAAGCACTTGAAACGCCATAGCATACAAGGACACGGGCCAAGTGCTGGAAAATAGGTGCTTCATGGCCGGCACAGGCACGATGGGACGAAGAGCCTGTTTATGTGTTGTATAACTATGACTCTATGACTCTATGTCCCTTAATTGATGTATCACCAGAAATTTAAAGTGGTAAATGGTGACCAACAAGTAATTGTCACCTTTGATTGTGAAGAGATTGGTGGCTATCCTTGACCAAGGATGCGATGGGATGTCATGTGGAAGAAGTGGCTCTTTATGCTGGCATAGTTGGTGTTGTTGGCATACATCGCTCAATCAGTGTTCATACCCAGCCAGTAGACAGTCTTGCCTGCAAGTCTTCTAGACTTCTCAACACCCATATGGTTGATATGTAACTGTGAGAGGACATCAGTGCAAAGCATCTGCAGAATTATTACCTGCCTGCCTTTGAAGATAACACCGCTAGAATTGCCCAACTCATCCCAGTATGGCCAGGAAGTTCTGAACTCTGCAGGAACCTCTTGTATGTTGTCAGGCCATCCTTTAACAATGCGTTGCCATAGCGTATTCAAGACCGGGTCTTTTGAGGTTTCTTCCCATAATTATTCATGCTTCTTCTGCCCAAAATGCATCAAATCGATCTGACATACATCCTCCAGCTAATCAACTTGGATGTCCTTGCACTTTCTGGGATTAGGTAATCGGTTTAAGATGTCAGAGGTCACTATGAGATTCCTTGGCTTGTATTTGACTTCACAGTCACAGTCTTGCACTTTTATCAACAGCCTTTGCAGCTGGGGAGGTGCACTTGTGAGCGGTTTCTGCCAGATCATCGCTAATGGCTTATCATCTGTTTCAACTACAAAGTGTTTCCCGAAGAGATAAGTGTGAAACCTTGTGATTCCAAACACCAGTGCTAGTGTTTCTCCTTCTATATAGTTGGAATAGTTGGCCTGCGTGGGGAATAAGCATTTTGAACTGAAAGCTGTTGGACGTCCATCATGCAACAAGGACACTCCCAGGACATTTTGCGAAGCATCCGCTTCGAGAATGGTATCCATGTTGCGATCATAGTACTGCAAACATGCATCCATTGATAATGGCTGCTTCAGCAAATTGAGTGTGTGGGCGTGGTCCTCAGGCCACAGGAATGATGTTTCCTTTCTGAGGAGTTTCCGGAGAATTGAAGACTTCTCAAAGAAATTTGAAATGTAATGAGGTAAGAAATTGAAGAGACTGAGACATCTTTGTAGGTCTTCTTTGTCTTATGGGCTTGGCATGGACTGAATATCCTCTATTGTGCTGGGATCCAGTCTAATGCCTGTGTCTGAATAAATGGAGCCAAAGAAGTTAATGTGTCTCATGTTTATGGCACATTTCTTACTGTTTCATGGCTCTTTCCATCAGGATATGTAAATTCTTGTCATGTTTTCCTTTTGTGGCAGCCACAACCATGATAAAAACACACACCTTGGAACATTTTCTGTAACGTGATCCATGCGTTGCTGAAATAAATCCTGGCTTACTGATAAGCCAAACAGTAGACATAAGATGCCATATCATCCTAACGGAGTCCTGAAAGTCATCAATTCTTGTGAACTTTCGGAGAGATGGATTGACCAGCATCCATGGTTTGCATCTTGTTTCAAAAAAACTTCCCTTTGTGAATTTCACATTCAGCTCTTCTAACGTAGGGATTTTGTGAGGACAGTGTTTCAACGCTTTGTTTCGCCTTCTGGGGTCCAAACAAACCCCGATGGTGCCATTCTTTTTGACTACAGCCGTTATCGATCTGCACCAATCTGTGTGCTGTTGAATGTGCCTGATGATTCCTTACCTCTCTATAGTATCAAGCTTTGTTTTCAGCTTGTCCATGATGTCAGCACTACATTTCCTTGGTGGACCTATAGAAGGAAAACATTATCCCTCATATATAGGACTGCTTCTCCTTTGAAAATTCGTACTGTCGAAATGGTCTGGGTGCATTCTCTGTAAATCTTGGATGGACTTGATAGGTTCGAACCTGTTCTGGTCATGTGTTTTGGCATGCTGCTCATCCCATGGATCGTTACAATTTGAAGCTCATTACATGCTGGCAGACCTGCAACTGCTGGACCATCTGTGTCAACAATGTAGAAAACCAAACTAAGGTTCCATACTTGCACTTCAACACGACAGTACCTATGTAGTTGATTGGTGTACTATTGTACGCAGTGAGTGTTGTCTTTGTTGGTTGTATTATGGCTTTCCATCTCACCTGGTACATGTTCCTCATTATTCACAGTGGCAAAATGTTTGCGCTTACCCCTGTCTTGACCTGAGCTGCAATGTATGTTGACCATTTTCTCTGGGCACACTATGCCAATGGTTGTGAACGCTTCCCTCTGTGTAACCACATCCATTTGGTGTGTAAGAGTTATTGTGTGGAAGCCTTGCTCATGTTCAGTGCCTTGTGTGTTATTCACATCACTGTCAATCTCGTGGACATGTCTGCATTTGATTTGTTTTTAGTGGATGTATCCCTATTTCTTCCACCAGGTGGTGTCTACTTCTTATCATGTCACAGTCTGATGTGACTCCTGGCCAGTTTTCCATTATTGGAGCTCTTGTACAGCCTTGCCCAGTGCCCTTTCTTGCCATGCACTTTGCAGTTGTCCATGAAGGCAGAACAGTTCCTTGGTTGGTGCGTCAGGTTGCACTTGCCACATACCCTGCCTGGCTGAGGTGTCTTAGTTACTTCTTCTATAGCTCTAGTACCAGGGGCCCACATGCACTGACTGCCTTCTTGCAGCAATTGCTTCAAACTTCCTGCCTTCTCTTAGGAGACTTTCAGCATCGTACCTTTTTTCCTTATCTGGTAACTCTTTCTGAAAATCTTCTATCAGGGCAGATGTAGTCACCAACTTCATAATGCAATTTGATAATTCCACCTCTGAGAAGTCACAGAGTTTT
The DNA here is from genome assembly GCF_036365525.1 of Heterodontus francisci. Classification (NCBI taxonomy): domain Eukaryota; kingdom Metazoa; phylum Chordata; class Chondrichthyes; order Heterodontiformes; family Heterodontidae; genus Heterodontus; species Heterodontus francisci. The sequence goes on from NC_090371.1 coordinate 68,233,849, forward strand.
CCTTTCTTATGGCACCTGCTCACGAATTGGTCAATGGTCTCTCTCTTGCTGCCTGTATGTCATCAGCTCGAGGCGGTGAATTCTGAAATTAATCCTGACCTTGAGCTAGTCCTCTAACGTAGAGCATATTCTTGCTGGATGCTTCAGCTCTGCCTTAGAAAGTCCGAGGTGTTAATCTGGTGTCGCCCGTCATGACCGATTACTATTTTTATCTTGACCATTTGATTTTCCAGCTCCTTTACGGCCAGATCCAAAAAACACAACTCTATCCGTTGTATAAATAGTTGTAACTCATGGAGGATGTCTTGGGTTTTTCAGTTTATGGAAGGATATTTAGTGGACATGGTGCCAAATTCCCAGTGTGAAAAATGCAGCTGCAGCTTTCCCTTTAAATTCCATCCTCTCTTTTTTTTCTCTTGGGCCTCATCCTGGAGGGAAAAAAACTTGCATGTCTACTGTGTCTGCAGCATCGAGCTTCAGTCTCGCCCAGAACCTGTACCAGCAGCGCGGGATTTCTGCCTGTGATCAGGGAGGCCCCACCCATGAAGCACTAATGGTGGGGAAACACCCAGCGCGTAATGGTGATGCCGATCTGCAGCGTCGACGAGAACCGACCTTGCTCGCTGTTTCAGAGCACGATTCCACTTGATTTTTGTTCCTTCTTTCCGGCCACTGTCAAAGAACAAACAAAGAACAAAGAACAGTACAGCACAGGAACAGGCCATTCGGTCCTCCAAGCCTGTGCCGATCTTGATGCCTGCCTAAACTAACACCTTCTGCACTTCCGGGGCCCATATCCCTCTATTCCCTTCCTATTCATGTATTTGTCAAGATATCGTACCTACTTCCACCACCTCCCCCGGCAGCAAGTTCCAGGCACTCACCACCCTCTGTGTAAAGAACTTGCCTCGCACATCCCCTCTAAACTTTGCCCCTCTCACGTTAAACCTATGTCCCCGAGTAACTGACTCTTCCACCCTGGGAAAAAGCTTCTGACTATCCACTCTGTCCATGCCGCTTCTAACTTTGTAAACCTCTATCATGTCACCCCTCCACCTCCGTCGTTCCAGTGAAAACAATCCGGGTTTATCCAACCTCTCCTCATAGCTAATGCCCTCCAGACCAGGCAACATCCTGGTAAACCTCCTCTGTACTCTCTCCAAAGCCTCCAAGTCCTTCTGGTAGTGTGGCGACCAGAATTGCACGCAATATTCTAAGTGTGGCCTAACTAAGGTTCTGTACAGCTGCAACATGACTTGCCAATTTTTATACTCTATGCCCCGACCGATGAAGGCAAGCATGCCGTATGCCTTCTTGACTACCTTATCCACCTGCATTGCCACTTTCAGTGACCTGTGGACCTGTACGCCCAGATCTCTCTGCCTGTCAATACTCCTAAGGGTTCTGCCATTTACTGTAGACCTCCCACCTGCATTAGACCTTCCAAAATGCATTAACTCACATTTGTCCGGATTAAACTCCATCTGCCATTTCTCCGCCCAAGTCTCCAACCGATCTATATCCTGCCGTATCCTCTGACAATCCTCATAATTATCTGCAACTCCACCAACCTTTGTGTCGTCTGCAAACTTACTAATCAGACCAGCTACATTTTCCTCCAAATCATTTATATATACTACAAACAGCAAAGGTCCCAGCACTGATCCCTGCGGAACACCACTAGTCACATTCCTCCATTCAGAAAAACACCCAACCACTGATACCCTCTGTCTTCTATGACCAAGCCAGTTCTGTATCCATCTTGCCAGCTCACCTCTGATCCCGTGTGACTTCACCTTTTGTACCAGTCTGCCATGCGGGACCTTGTCAAAGGCTTTACTAAAGTCCATATAGATAACATCCACTGCCCTTCCTTCATCAATCATCTTCGTCACTTCCTCAAAAAACTCAATCACAAAACCATGCTGTCTCTTGCTAATACGTTTGTTTGTTTCCAAATGGGAGTAAATCCTGTCCCGAATAATCCTCTCTAATAGTTTCCCTACCACTGATGTAAGGCTCACCAGCCTATAATTTCCTGGATTATCCTTGTGACCCTTCTTAAACAAAGGCACAACATTGGCTATTCTCCAGTCCTCTGGGACCTCACCTGCAGCCAATGAGGATGCAAAGATTTCTGTCAAGGCCCCAGCAATTTCTTCCCTTGCCTCCCTCAGTATTCTAGGGTAGATCCCATCAGGCCCTGGGGACTTATCTACCTTAATGCTTTGCAAGACACCCAACACCTCCTCCTTTTTGATAATGAGATGACTGAGACTATCTGCATTCCCTTCCCTAGGCTCATCATCCATCAAGTCCTTCTCTTTGGTGAATACTGATGCAAAGTACTCATTTAGCACCTTGCCCATTTCCTCTGGCTCCACACATAGATTCCCATCTCTGTCCCTGAGTGGGCCAATCCTTTCCCTGGTTACCCTCTTGCTCTTTATATATGTATAAAAAGCCTTGGGATTTTCCTTAAAATGTTTGCCAATGACTTTTCATGACCCCTTTTAGCCCTCCTAACTCCTTGCTTAAGTTCCTTCCTACTGTCTTTATATTCCTCAAGTGAATGGTCTGTTCCTAGCCTTCCAGCCCTTACAAATGCTTCCTCTCTCTTTTTGACTTGGCTCACAATATCCCGTGTTATCCAAGGTTCCCGAAACTTGCCAAACTTGTCTTTCTTCCTCACAGGAACATGCTGGTCCTGGATTTTAATCAGCTGACATTTGAAAGACTCCCACATGTCAGATGTTGATTTACCCTCAAATAGCCACCCCCAATCTAAATTCTTCAGTTCCTGCCTAATATTGTTATAATTAGCCTTCCCCCAATTTAGCACCTTCACCCGAGGACTACTCTTATCCTTATCCACAAGTAACTTAAAACATTTGGAATTATGGTCACTGATCCTGAAATGTCCCCCACTGAAACTTCGACCACTTAGCCGGGCTCATTCCCCAATACCAGGTCCAGAATGGCCCCATCCCTAGTTGGACTATCTACATACTGTTTCAAGAAGCCCTTCTGGATGCTCCTCACAAATTCTGCCCCATCCAAGCCCCTAGCACTAAGTGAGTCCCTGTCAATATAGGGGAAGTTAAAATCACCCACCACGACAACCCTGTTACCTTTACATCTTTCCAAAATCTGTCTACATATCTGCTCCTCTACCTCCTGCTGGCTGTTGGGAGGCCTGTAGTAAACCCCCAACATCGTGACTGCACCCTTCCTATTCCTGAGCTCCACCCATATTGCCTCGCTGCATGACCCCTCTGAGGTGTCCTCCCGCAGTACAGCTGTGATATTCTCCTTAACCAGTAATGCAACTCCCCCACCCCTTTTACATCCCCCTCTATCCCGTCTGAAGCTTCTAAAGCCTGGAACATTTAGCTGCCAATCTTGCCCTTCCCTCAACCAAGTCTCTGTAATAGCAACTACATCATATTTCCAAGTACTAATCCAAGCTCTAAGTTCATCTGCCTTACCTGTTATACTTCTCGCATTGAAACAAATGCACTTCAGACCACCAATCCCGCTGTGCTCAGCAACATCTCCCTGCCTGCTCTTCCTCTTAGTCCTATTGGCCTTATTTACTGTTTCCTCCTCATTTATTTCACTAGCTGTACTACTGCTGTGGTTCCCACCCCCCTGCCACACTAGTTTAAACCCTCCTGAGTGACGCTAGCAAACCTTGCAGCCAGGATATTAGTGCCCCTCCAGTTTAGATGCAACCCGTCCTTCTTGTACAGGTCCCATCTGTCCCTGAAGAGAGCCCAATGGTCCAGATATCTGAAACCCTCCCTTCTACACCAGCTGCTCAGCCATGTGTTTAGCTGCACTATCTTCCTATTTCTAGCCTCACTGGCACGTGGCACAGGGAGTAATCCAGAGATTACAACCCTAGAGGTCCTGTTTTTTAACTTACTACCTAACTCCCTAAACTCCCCCTGCAGGACCTCATCACTCTTTCTGCCTATGTCGTTGGTACCTATGTGTACCACAACCTCTGGCTGTTCACCCTCCCCCTTCAGAATGCCCCCTGTCCGTTCAGAGACATCCTTGACCCTGGCACCAGGGAGGCAACATACCATCCTGGAGTCTCTTTCATGTCCACAGAAGCGCCTATCTGTGCCCCTGACTATCGAGTCCCCTATAACTATTGCTCTTCTGCGCTTTGTCCCTCCCTGCTGAACAACAGTGCCAGCCGTGGTGCCACTGCTCTGGCTGCTGCTGTTTTCCCGATCGGCCATCCCCCCCAACAGTATCCAAAACGGTATACTTGTTAGAGAGGGGGATAGCCACAGGGGATTCCTGCACTGACTGCCTGCCCCTTCTAGCGGTCACCCATCTATCTGCCTGCACCTTGGGTGTAACCACTTCTCTAAAACTCCTGTCTATGACGCTCTCTGCCACCTGCATGCTCCTAAGTGCATCCAGTTGCCGCTCCAACCGATCCATGCGATCTGTGAGGAGCTGCAACTGGGTACACTTCCTGCAGATGTAGTCGCCCGGAACGCTGGAAGCGTCACGGACCTCCCACATCTCACAGGTGAAGCACTTCACCCCTCTAACTGACATTTCTATCACTAATTAGTTAATTAATATAAAATAAATAAATACTTATTAAATCCTTACTAAATTATGATATTCTTAACTATGTGGTCCCTCGTGCTAGATTTCTACAATAAATACTAAATGCTAACTAAATACAGTAATCTCCTCCCTCTGGTTTAGTTACTCTACTTATTAATTAGTTCATTAATGTTTTAATCAATTTTTATCAGTTTTATTTTCAAAGTCGGTACAGATTCCCTACCAGCCAATCAGGTCACAGCTTTCCTGTGACATCACTTTGAACAACCCCCTTCACGTATTCACTGTGGCTTGAGCACCCAGTTTTTGGAGGGTTGTCGAACTTGCCATTTCCGAATTGCTACAGCCCCTGATAATGAGTTGCACTGCCCTGTCCGTGTTGGACTACGACGAGAGAGATCGCTGGTCTCAATGTCCTGTCTGAGATCACTGGTCTTTGTGAGTACCATTCCTGAGTTTCTGTGCAGTAGCTTTACCTTGGAGCTGTGATCTTCCCTGCACGTCGCTATCACCACATTGTGAATGGTGTGCTGCTTCAGAGACCACACGCTCCTATCACGTTGGGGATGGTGCACTTGAAAGTCAAAAAAATCTTCAGAAATCATATGCTGTTATCAATGCCACCTCTGCTACTTTATCGCATTATTGTTTTTATGTAGCAATAAGGAATCAAACTATCTTAAGTTAAATGGTTATAAGCTGTGGGTTCTTTATTAGTAGAGTTACACATTTACAAGAGAGCTCTGTCTTACATGTGTGACTAGCTGTCTTGCTCAACTCCAACTAAGTGATCACATGCTGAGTGCCATCACTTCCTGTGGTGCTGTGTGGAGTAATTGTTAAAGTGATATCACAACAGATAACTTACCCGCCTGCCGGCAGTTAATTGGCCAGCTCCGACGGAATATGAAACTTTAGACCCCCTTCGCACCACCGCACCCACCACCCCCCATTCCCCCCCCACCCCCACCCCCACCCCCGGGCAACAGCACCCGCTTCTGGTTGAGAACTTGGATCTTCCAACAAAATTCCAGCCTCTGCATCTACTCTATCAAAATCTTTCATAATTTTAAATAAGAAAATACTGTAAATGGAGCTTCATCTTTCTCCGGTGCTCATTAACTTTCAACCTGGATCAGGGATTAATATTTAAAAACACATTCTAAAAATGATTGTAATCATTCAGATGTTTCATCTATCTTCCTCTGAACAGGATTACAAGGTGTTGTGGATTGAGTGCTTCACTGTGTATGGCGCTGATGCATGATCTGCATGTTGGAGATATGCTTCTCTAGGACAGGAGACACTTCGAAAGATTTTCCCTCCCACCCCAATGTTGGAGCCCTCAACTGCTGCAGAAGACTTAGCAATACATCTTGGTCGAGACCTATCGCTATTTGGAAGACATGCTCTAAATTATTGATTTGAGTATGATGATCTTTTTGCTTGTGTCAGCGTCTGAGTCTGAGACAAACTTATAAAGTAACGTTAATGTATTAAAAAGTTTAATGTTGGAAATCATTGAAAGGGTACTTTTGCTTTAAGCTGGTGCTGAAAAAAGATCAGCGAGTTGAATGTCAGTTAATCAACATATTGGAAGTTAAAAATGGGTGATTTAGGCATTAAAGAGATGGTCAAGATTGTGTCTTAAACTGCAACACTAGTTTTGCCTGCATTTTGTGCAAGATGCCGAGGCCAATGCCCTGGGGACTGGGTTCAAATCCCACGATGGCAGTTGGTGGAATTTAAATTCAATTCATTAATAAATTCAATTAATGAATTTTTAAAAATCTGGAATTGAAAGCTAGTCTCAGTAATGGTGCCATGAAACTATCGTCAATTGTTGTTAAAACCATCTGATTCACTAATGTCCTTTAAGGAAGGAAATCTGCTGTCCTTACCTGGTCTGGCCTACATATGACTCCAGACCCACAACAATGTGGTTGACTCTTAACTGCTCTCTGAAGTGGCCGAGCAAGCCACTCAGTTGTCAAGGGCAACTAGGGATGGGCAACAAATACTGACCTTGGCAGTGACGCCCACATCCTGTGAAAGAATTTTTTTTAAATTAGTGACTTCTCTTAACAGCAACCAGCCGAATAGGAGTAAACAAGTCATTGCTTAGAATTTTGAATGCTACTGAAAAGTAATTCACCTTTGACTGTTCAGTGGCTGCTGGAGGTTTGAAGAAGACTTTTGAAGCATATTGGATGACTTCCTGGGCCACTCTGTCAGGACTTCACCAACACTATCAACATGTATTCTAGAAATTCTCTGAGAAATTCATCTTAAAAGATTGAATCCGATGCTAATCTACCTGATTAGACATGTTATAGGAGACAGCAGGAGAAAGAGAGTACTTGGTCACCAGCATCTTGGTAGGGGCTCCCCTTTTCTAGATGGGGAATGCGAAGAGGAACTAAGGCCAGGCAGAGCAGCACCAACTGCTGCAGGAGAGAGGACAGGAGGGACAGAACGGCAGAAGAAAAATCCCTTTGACCACAAGTCCATCAGGACACTAAATCAGACACCTGCAGGTTTAACACTCAAGTGCACCTACTTCCACTGAAGGTGTGGAGTGGGCTGGCAGACACACAGCAGCAGGTCTCAGGGTGGCTCAGGGATCAAGTGAGAGGTCATGCAGGTTCTCGGACACTGCATTGGAGGATATTCTGTTTAAATTCCACCGGGGCAACTCGGCTCCGGATCTCATTACAGCCTTGGTCCAAACCTGGGCAAATTTCCAGAGGTGAGGTAAGAGTGACTGCCCTTGATATCAAGGGAGCATTTGACCAAGTGTGGCATCAAAAAGCCCTAGCAAAATTGAAGTCAATGGAAATCAGGGCAAAAATCTCCACTGGTTGGAGTCATACCTAGCACAAAGGAAAATGGTTGTGGTTTTTGGAGGCCAAACATCTCAGTCCCAGGATATCACTGTAGGAGTTCCTCTGGGTAGTGTCCTAGGCCCAGCCATCTTCAGCTGCTTCATCAATGATCTTCCCTCCATCATAAGGCCAGAAGTGGGGATGTTCACTGATGATTGCACAGTGTTCAGTTCCATTTGTAGCTCCTCAGACAATGAAGCAGTCCGTGTCCACTTGCAGGAAGGCTTGGACAACATCCAAGCTTGGGCTGATAAGTGGTAAGTAACGTTCAAGCCACACAAGTGCCAGGCAATGACCATCTCAAACAAAAGAGAACCAAATTATCTCCCCTTGACATTCATTGACATTACCATCGCTGAATCCCCCACTATCAATATCTTGGAGTTACCATTGACTAGAAACTTAACTGAACCACCCATATAAATACCGTGGCTACATGAGCAGGTTAGAGGCTGGGAATTCTGCACGAGTGACTTCCTAATGCCTGTCCACCATCTACAAGGCATAAGGCAGGAGTTTGATGGAATACTGTCCAATTGCCTGGATGGGTGCAGCTCCAACAACAGTCAAGAAGCTCGACATCTTCCAAGACAAAGCCGCCTTGATTGGCACCCCATCCTCCACCTTAAGTGTTCACTCCCTCCACCACCGATGCACAGCGGCAGCAGTGTATACCATCTACAAGATGCACTGTAGTAATTCACCACCCCTCCTTCAATAGCACCTTTCAAACCGGCGACCTTTACCACCTAGAAGGACAAGGGTAGCAGACGCATGGGAAGACCACTCCCTGCAAGTTTCCCTCCAAGTCACAAAGCTGACACAAACTATGTTACCATTCCTTCACTGCCACTGGGTCTGGAACTCTCTTCCTAACAGCACTGTGGGTGTACTGACACCACATAAATTGCAGCATTTCAAGAAAGAGGCTCACCACCATCTTTTCAAGGGCAATTGGGATGGGCAACAATTGCTGACCTTGCCAGCGATGCTTACATCTCATGAAAGAATTAATAAAGAAGCAGCAAGTTAACTGATTCACTTTTGAAGCAAAGGCTTCAGGTAGGAGAATAATTAAATTATTTCAAGAACTCTGTCATAATGCTTCATTTTATGTGCAGATACCCACGATAGAAATGTTCTTAAAATGTCTATGGTCCAATTTTCAATCGGCTTGAGCTCTGTGTTTCTCTCAGTAGCAACAGTGACAAAAGAAAGTGGCTAAGACCCTACATATGTCTGTCAACAAAATATTTTTCTTTACTAGTATGGCACAGATTATGCAGAGATTTCCCCTAAATTGTTTGCAATCCAATCTCTACTTTTTCCCAAAGGGATTTGTAAGATTAGATAAGTTTGTATGGGTTTAATGCCCTCTTCTCAGGTAGAAACAGACTTGGCAGCAAAAAGCTTGTTGTGAATCAACTTTATTGAGATAAAGGTAAGGACAAGTTTATTAAGTTTTCAGATAAACTATTAATCACAAACTCAGGCAGTGATTAACAGTCTATCACAGATATTATCTGTATTAGAGACTGGATGGAAGAGTGCACGACTAGTTTCTCTTTTGGCTTCTGTTCTTCAAATTTCTTTTGTCTCTCTCTCTCGTAATTTCTCTTGTCTCTTTGTTGTTGTTTGAAAATTCTTTGCTGTATACAGGGGAAAAATCAAGGCTTCTTTCATCCTGGCCGCTATCCAATTAACCCTCCCTTCCCTCAATCACCTTTAGCTTTGTGTTTAAAGGATGCCTTTCTTCAACAACCAAGGATCATTGTGATACTTTGGCTGTTGCTAACCGTTTGGATTTATGTAGGTAATACCCTTTTGTGTTGACTATTGTATTTCATGCTTTTACATTCTGAGGTTCCTTATCTCATTACGAGACAAATCTAAATTTTGTTCGTACAGAAGCTGTTTTCATTGTCTGCTCTCAAGGGCTCACCATTTTAAGCAAGCATTTTAACACTTGACATAATTTCCCAGAACCCATCTACCTTGACATCTTGTCTATAATGTGCCCTATTTCCTAAGTTTTCCCACTTTACCATATTACAAAGAAGGGTTCCAATAAAGCTAAATGCTAATAGTTTATAATAGCTAGATTTTAACAATTATATTCTGCATGGTTAGTAACTTTTTAGTAACCTAATAATCTTACCGAGTCTTTCCCAAATATTATGATTTCCCTTTGCACTCAGTGCTGCAATAAGATATTTTTAATAGGCCATAAAGTGAGGCATCTGAAAATGTACACTGAGTAGCTTTAGCTTACTTAGCAGCTATTCTGTGCAACATATAACATTAGTTAATACCTTTAGGGTTGCCTTCCTGGTTTGGAATGTTTAATGGTATAATCCTTTGGGTCGCATATGTTCTCTTTTATCAGCAAGGCTTAGAACTTTACCCAACTCATATATATGCTGCAAAGACAGCATAAAAAATTACAGCCTCACCTGCTGGTTAATGTAGTGCCAATGATGCAATTATGCCATATTTAGCTCTTAAAACAGTCGTATAGTTAGCTCTGCAATCAATATATTGTGCCTTACTGACATTACACAGCATTATTCTTGGAAAAAATTCGAGATGTAATAGGTTTTAAGCAAGTATAGAGGCAGGGAAATAGCAGGGGTGAAAAGGACAAGAGGGGAGCGCTGTGATAGGTTGGAAGACAGGAGAAATGAAGTGATAACAAGGATGATGCAAGGCAAAAGGAGCTGGTAATGGGACACGTAAAGAAACAAAAGATAGGTCTAGAGGAGGTGTAAGTGGGAAAAGTAGAATCATCAACAGCTGCCATCTGAAAAAATGGGGACAGATTTTATGATCTGAAATTATGCACATAAGAATTAGGAGCAGGAGTAGGTCGTTCGGCCCCTTCGAGCCTGGTCCGCCATTTATTAAGATCATGGCAGATCTGATAGTGACCTCAACTTCATTTTCCTGTCTAGCCCCGATACCCTTTGACTCCTTTGTTAGATGAGAATTGTAGGGGGAAACATTGTGGCCGTGCAGCTAAATAAATATGCACGTATATACAAGATGAAAGTGTAGCCAGATATTGTTACAAAATGGAGTATTTACCCAACGCATTGTGGGACAAGTTAGTTAGTTTGCAGCCTTGAGCATAGTACTGCTTAGCACAGGCAATTAGGCTGACCAAAGAGGGCCCCTCATCTCAGTGCATAAGACCGCTGCTCTGTCTAATTGCAGACTGCACAAAGCAGCTAGGAAAGCAGGCCTGACAAAGGTAGAAAGATTCATTGTGAAGACTCAAGGATAGTTGATAAGGGGGCCTGGTAAACCTGAGATGGTCAGGGGAGTACCACGAGCTATCCCCACAACCACATGATACCTAATTATTAATTTTATTGGTAATGAATGTAATGTATGTAATCAATAACCATTATGATTGGATTGTGTCCAGCCGGGTTGGGCTGAGTAACTGTATATCCGTTGTGGATTTTCCTTTGTTCAGTGGAGAAGCGCATGGTAAGCCCAGCGTCTTACTCGCCACCGGTGTAAAATAAACCTTTTGACGATTGGAACAGACCTGAGCATCGAGTGGTTCATTTTAGTCAATTTCACTCCAACAAGAATTTAGCTACCTCTGTCTTAAAAATATTCAATGACCCTGCCTCCACTGCTCTCTGGGGAAGAGAGTTCCAAAGACTCACAACGCTCTGAGAGAAAAAAATTCTCCTCATCTCTGTCTTAAATGGGCAACCCCTTATTTTTAAACTGTGGCCCCTAATTTTAGTCTCTCTCATAAGGGGAAACAGAAGGAGATCTTCTATGTTTCAAAAAGATCACCTCTCATTCTTCTAAACTCCAATGGATACAGACCCAACAGGTCCAACCTTTCTTCGTAAGATAACTCCTCCATCCCCAGGTATCAGTCGAGTGAAATTTCTCTGACCTGCCGCGAATGCATTTATTTCCTTTCTTAAGTAAGGAGAACAAAACTGTACACAGTACTCCAGATGTGGTCTCACCAATACCCTATATCTCTGTAGCAAAACATCCCTACTTTTATATTCCATTCCCCTTGCAATAAACATCAGCATTCCACTTGCCTTCCTAATCACTTGCTGTATCTGCATACCAAATTTTTGTGATTTATGTACCAGGACACCCAGATCCCTCTGTACCTCAGAGTTCTGCAATCTCTCTCCATTTAAATAATGTGCTGTTTTATTATTCTTCCAGCCAAAGTGGATAAGTTCACAATTTCCCACCTTATACTCCATTTGCCAAATTTTTGCCCACTCACAACTTATCTATATCCCTTTGCAGGCTCCTTATGTCTTCTTCGCAGCTTACTTTCCTACCTATCTTGTGTCATCGGCAAATTTAGCAATCATACATTCAGCCCCTTCATCCAAATTGTAAATAGATGAGGTCCCAGTATTGATTCCTGTGGTACTCCACATCTTGTCAACCTGAAAATGACCCATTTATGCCGACTCTGTTTCCTGTTAGCTAACCAATCCTCTATCCATGTTAACACAAAAGTCCGAGTGTATCAAACCTGTGTCCACAGTATCTTGCTCTACGGCAGCGAGGCCTGGACAACGTATGTCAGCCAAGAGCGACGTCTCAATTCATTCCATCTTCGCTGCCTCTGGAGAATCCTTGGCATCAGGTGGCAGGACCGTATCTCCAACAGAAGTCCTCGAGGCTGCCAACATCCCCAGCATATACACCCTACTGAGCCAGCGGCGCATGAGATGGCTTGGCCATGTGAGCCGCATGGAAGATGGCAGGATCCTCAAAGACACATTGTGCAGCGAGCTCATCATTGGTATCAGACCCACCGGCCTTCCATGTCTCCGCTTTAAAGACATCTGCAAACGCGACATGAAGTCCTGTGACATTGATCACAAGTCATGGGAGTCAGTTGCCAGTGATTGCCAGAGCTGGCAGGCAGCCATAAAGGTGGGGCTAAAGTGTGGCAAGTCGAAGAGACTTAGCAGTTGGCAGGAAAAAAAAACAGAAGCGCAAGGGGAGAGCCAACTGTGTTGTGTAACAGCCCTGACAACCAATTTTATCTGCAGCACCTGTGGAAGAGTCTGTCACTCTAGATTTAGCCTTTATAGCCATTGCAGGCGCTGCTTCACAAACCACTGACCACCTCCAGATACTTATCCATTGTCTCTCGAGACAAAAAGGCCAAAGAAGAAGAATGTTACTCTCAATGACACAGGCTCTTATTTTGCTTAGTAACCTTTGATGTGGCACCTTGTCAAATGCCTTCTGGAAATCTAAGTATAGCACATACACAGGTTCCCCTTTATCCAGCTTGTTTGTTACTTCCTCAAAGAACTCCATTAAATTAGTCAAACATGATTTCCCTTTCATAAAACCATGTTGACTCTGCCTGATTACATTAAGATTTTCTAAGTGCCCTGCTATAACCTCCTTAATAATAGATTCCAGCATTTTCACTATGACAGATGTTAGGATAACTGGCCTGTAGTTTCCGCTTTTTGTCTCCCTTGTTTAACTCAATGTTTAATCCGGAAGGCTGTTAAGTGCCTAATTGAAAGATGAGGTGCTTTTCATCGAGCTTACATTGAGCTTCATTGGAATACTGTAAAAGGCCAAAGACAGAGAGCTCAGAGTTGGAGTTGGGCAGAAAATTAAAATGACAGGCAAAGAGACAAAGTCTGTACTTGCTTAAAAACTGTTACATCTTTAAAGCCACAAACAGATGTGATCAGACCAGCTAGACACATGACAAACCTGCTTGGCAACTTGGGTTTTCTTAATTGTACAAACAGTTGAACTCAGAAGGACTGTTTTCTCCTGGACTGAGAAGATCTCTCCTGTCTTCTCCCATCTCTTTCTCACAAGCTTCTGAATCCACTGAAGACACATGAACCACAAGAGAGAAAAGTCTCCTACAGTGAACAAGATTTAAGAGGTATACTGGGCCCAAACGAAAAGCAGGATCTACCTACAATCATGGACTCTACAGTCAGCTTGAAGAACAGTAACAAAAACTCTTCAGATATTGCTTCAAACTTTTCCACTTTATTTTTTTCTTCTGCTCTTTTATGTCTCTATTTACATGTGTGTATCACGTATGTATGCTGACATGGGCGCGTTGTGCATCCGTAGGCCTCAATCGAATTAGAGTTTAAGTTCAAGTTTAATAAATTTCAACTTTTCTTCTTTAAAACTAAGAAAACCTGTTTGTGCTGGTTTCTTTGCCTTATAATTGGAAAGTAGTGAACAAGGATTCACCAAGGGGGAGCTAAAAACACAGTGTACTTAAAATTAAAATAAAAGCAAAATACTGCGGATGCTGGAAATCTGAAACAAAAACAAGAAATGCTGGAATCACTCAGCAGGTCTGGCAGCATCTGTGGAAAGAGAAGCAGAGTTAACGTTTCGGGTCAGTGACCCTACTTCGGTTCCGAAGAAGGGTCACTGACCCGAAACGTTAACTCTGCTTCTCTTTCCACAGATGCTGCCAGACCTGCTGAGTGATTCCAGCATTTCTTGTTTTTGTACTTAAAATTAAACCCTGTTACAGTAAGACCAGGTGAAGGCTGAGAGGGAAACCTAGACCCCTTTCTCACCTTGTCATAACAGAAATTTGGGGGCTACCATCCTGGATTTTACCCACAGACAAATGAGAGAAATTGGAAGTGGGAAGCCAAATTGTTCCCAATCAAAAAGAGCAAGATTTCAATACAGTTTTTCTTGTGGTTGTGTGTGCTTGAATACTAACATGTCTGCGACTGAAGCTAGGAGCTCCCCAAGCCAGGGTGAAGTAACTTGGGATAAGTTAAAAGTACTGTCTATGGAGGAATTGAGGAAAATGGCTGAACAGTGTGGGAACACTGTACGCGGCAAAGCTAGGAAGTCTAAACTCTTAAGACTAGTGCCCAACCATTTTTCCCTTGAATCTGAAGACGCAGAGGCACTGTTAGAAGTAGACCCAGACAGGGTACTGCTTGCAAAGATACAATTGGAGCAAAGGAAAATTGAATTAGAAGACAGGGAAAGAGAAAGAGAGAGACGGGAGAGGGAGAAAGAGAAAGACTTCCAGTAGGAACGTGAAGAGAAAGAGAGAAAAGAAGGAACAAGGGAGAGAGGAGAGACAGAGAGAAAGAATATTCCAGAAGGAATGTGAAGAAAGAGAGCTGCAGTGGCTTGAGTTAACTAGGGGGTGACAGAGTAACCGCAGTGAAAGCATGGCCAATATGGAGGAGCATAATTTAAGAGCTGGGTACAAAATTGTGAAAACAAGCTCAATTAATCCCAAAATTCAATGAGGAAGATGTAGACATTTTTTTTGTGTCCTTTGAGAAACTGGCAAGGCAGCTAATTTGGCCAGCTGAGATTTGGCCTCTTTTATTAAAAAGCAAGCAAACCGGAAAAGGTTTATTCCCTGTTGCCAGATGAGAGTTCATCAAATTATGAACTGACAAAAGACACGATCCTCGGGGCATATGAATTAGTACCCGAAGCCTATCACCAAAAGTTTAGAACCCTCAAGAAACAAGCCAATCAAACTTATCTGCAGTTTGAAAGAAGTAAACAGCTGGCTTTTGACCAGTGGCTGAGGGCTTTTAAAGTACAGCTCAACTATGAGAATCTCAGAGAAGTAATTCTGTTAGAGGAATTTAAACACTCTCTCCCACTCTCCATAAAGACCCATGTAGAGGAGCAGTGGGTTCAGAGATCGCGGCAAGCGGTCGTTCTGGCTGATGAGTTTGCTTTAATTTATAAGCTAGTTTCCCAGGGGAGAACCTTTCCTATTCACCCCTACAAATCCGAAAGGGGAAAAAGGTGGGAAGGTGATAGGAGCCCAAGCAGTCCTAGGAGAGAAAAGAAAGCAGGAGACACAGGGGGCCCTCCTCCAGCCAAAAAGGAAGGTGCTGTGAGCAAGAGTGAGACCCGAAGATCTGTGTGCTTCCATTGTAATAAAGCAGGTCATTTAAAAGCTAACTGCTGGAAACTAAAGGGAAAACCTGTAGAGTTAATCAGGGCACATCCGTTCAGGGAAGAAGTGAACCTGATGGAAAGCACAGCAGAACAAGCTATGGCTTTAATTGCAGTAAGAGTGAGATCCAGGAAATCTACTGATGCAAGTGCAAGTAAATTTAATAGGATTCCTGAGGCTTATCAAGATTTTGTGTCTGAAGGGAAAGTAACCCCATACCCCTCAAGTAGGGCAAGCAAGCCCACATTAATTCTCAGGGACATAGGGGCAACTAGATTTCTTTTACTGGGAAAAGGCCTGACCTTTCCCCCCAGAGAGTGCAGTGAACACCAAAATGGTGGTGAATAGCATTGGAGGGCAGTGTATGTCTGTACCTGTAAACCAGGTGCACCTGCAGAGTGACCTAGTTTTGGGACCGGTGATCGTAGGGATTGTCCCTAGTTTTCCTGTGGATGGGTTGACCTGCTCCTAGGTAATGATCTAACAGAGGTGAAGGTGGTAGCCCCCTCAGTAGTGAAAGAAAGACCGCAGGAGGGCAGAGAGACAGGGCAGTGGCAGAAAACGGACCCCTGCAGTTTTCCTGAATATGTCGTGAATCAGGCCATGATCACACCAGCTCCCCCAGAGGGGACTGAATTGGCACTGCAGGCAGATGACCAGGTCTGTCTGAGACTTTCTTTGGAAAGTTAGGAGACCCAGGGAATGAATTAAATGGATTTTCCCTAGCTGAGGCTCAGCGAGCCGACCCAGTATTGCAAGAGTTAGCACAGGCTGCCCAGTCTGAAAGTGAAGCAGAGGGAGTCCCTGATTGCTACTATTTAAAGAGTGGGGTACTGATGAGGAAATGGAGTTCTCCTCACAGACCTGAGAGCAGGGAGTGGACAGTAGTTCACCAGTTAATGGTGTCACAGAGGTACTGGAGAGAAATATTAAGAAGGGCCCATGAGACTACAGTGGCTGTACATGCTGGTATATGAAAGACCAAAGCCCGCATAAGACAGCAGTTTGACTGGCTAAAACTCCACAAAGATGTGGTGGAGTACTGCAGGAGTTGACACATGTACCAGGTTGAGGGGAAACCCCAACCTACAGTGAAACTTGCACCCCTAAATCCTGTACCAATGTTATGAGGACCCTTCAGCAGGGTGCTGGTAAACTGTAAGGGACCCCCGCACAAGACTGGCAAAAGGTTAGAAAGGGAAGGGGAAAAAAGCGACCAAGAGGGCAGCTTAAAAGAAGTCCAGGAGGAATCCTGGATGAAAACCCCTACTGTCCGGTCAGCCAAACATGAAAAATTTGAAAAGTTAGACCCCACATCCTCCGATGTAA
The DNA here is from genome assembly GCF_036365525.1 of Heterodontus francisci. NCBI lineage: Eukaryota > Metazoa > Chordata > Chondrichthyes > Heterodontiformes > Heterodontidae > Heterodontus > Heterodontus francisci. Next base: position 68,250,616 of record NC_090371.1, read on the forward strand.
GTGCAGACTCTTGAAGCACCCCACCAGAGTTGCTAACAGCATTTACAGGTACCTGCAGAAACAAAGAAAGACCTCTAGGGACACAGAAACCATGAGGGTGATGCCTTGCCTAGTCGAAGCGCCACAGGGGAGTGCAGTAGAGTCTGCACAAATACCTGCCGACAGGAGTGTCCCAGAGGGCAAAGGGGAGAGTAGCAAAGAATCCTCCCATGCAGTCAGAAAAAAGGGAAGCACCCATCCCCCTAAAGTCAAAAGCCTTTGCATGACTCAGCAAAGCACTGAAGGAGCGTTCTGGATAGACCCGCCCACTACTGACTCTCCTGAAAAAAAAAATTCCAACTCAGGGCTAATTAAACCTAACCATCTCAACGACCCTAGGCAGCCATGGAAATGGGCAAACTGAAGAGAAACATCACCAAAGAACCACATGTTTATTGGGGTGCCAAAAAGGGGCAATTAAAGTAGCACTGGCACCAAGAAAAGACAGGCTGAAATATGTTTTAATATTTATGAATGAATGGAAATGCATGTTTATTTCTGTATCTTTTATTTTCTCTCGACCCTTTTAATAAAATGCGCTTTTCTCAAATCGCATTTCATTCTGCTGAGTGTGGCGGTTTCATGCTAGACCCCCACCTGCCAAGAATGAGGCATATTAATTTCGCCATATGGACACTAAATTTCAAGCTGTTGCTGAAGTGAAGAAAGTACTTGTTAAAAAATCGCCAGACCCTTGGCTGGTAAAACATTTTTGCATACCAACAGCCAGTGCTTGGAAGGACAAAGGGGCTAATCCTTGCTCCAATTTAACCCAAAATGAACTTTGAGTACCAGGTATTGTTTGTAAGGAGAGACATTCCAGGGTCGGCTAAGACCAGAGAATCCACAAACAGATGTGGTCAGACCAGCTAATCGCATGACTAACCTGCTTAGCAAACTGGGTTTCTCTGAATTGTATAAACAGTTTGCACTTAGAAAGACTGTTTGCTCCTGGACTGAGAAGATCTCTCTTGTCTGCTCCCATCCCTTTCTCATAAGCCTCTGAATCCACTAAAGACACATGAACCCCAAGAGAGAAAATTCTCCTGCAGCGAACAAGGTTTAAGAAGAATACCAGTCCTCAACGAAAAGCAAGATCTACCTATGATCAAGGACTCTCCAGTGAGCTTGAAGAAATGTAACAAAAACGCTTCAGATATTGCCTCAAACTTTTCCACTTTATTTTTTTCTTCTGCTCTTTTCTGTCTCTATTTGCATGTGTGTATCACGTATGCATGCTAGCGTGGGCCCATGTATCAGTAGGTGTCAACCGAATTATAGTTTAAGTTTAATAAATTTCAACCTTTCTTCTTTAAACCTAAGAAAACCTGTTTGTGCTGGCTTCTTTGTCTTATAATTGGAAAGCAGTGAACAAGGATTCACCAAGGGGGTGCTAAAAACACGGTGTGTTTAAAATTAAACCCTGTTACGGTAAGACCAGGTGAAGGCTGAGAGGGTCCCCTAGACATCTTTCTCACCTGGTCATAACAATTCTATTTCTCTCTTCACAGATGCTGCCTGACCTGCTGATTATTTCCGGCATTTTCTGTTTTTATTTCAGATTTCCAGCATTCACAGTATTTTGCTTTTGTAGGGAGCAGAACCTGTAGCAGGAGGTCACAGAGACCTGCCTGGGAGAAGCACAGCTCCTCCTGCATGAGTCCTCAGACAGGTCCAAGATAGTGGCTCAACCTGTAGGCACTGTGAGCTGGGTATTCCCTTCTGCCAGCAGCTCTCACCTTACATCTTCTGATAGGCCCAGTAGTTGCTAAGTTGTTACTCCTCCTCCATCTTGATCCATCCAGAACAAAGAAGCAATGATGGCAACCTTAGTAATAGAGAAAGCTTACTGAACTGTTGTAAGGCACCAAAAGTGAGAAGTAGCTATCTGAGAGTTGGAAATCCTCCCGTAAAACCCACCTCAGCTGAGACACAACCCTTGCACTCTTTTATACTGTTTCAGGAGCTCTAGTCCCACCAGATTTTGCTGGAGGACATCTGCAACTTGAGCTAAAATGCAGAGGTATAACATCATCAGAAGCAAATTGAGCTTGTGAATAGGACCCTTCTTTCCTGGCATTTTCACCCGCAATGCAGCCAGAAGCTAATGTGTTGTAATGATCGGGGGCAGAAACAGTGCCGACCATCAACCACCCATTTGTACTAATCCAACAATAATCCCATATTCCTACCACATCCCCACCTGCCCCGATATTTCCCTACCACCTACCTATACTAGGGGCAATTTATAATGGCCAATTTACCTACCAACATGCAAGTCTTTTTTTTGGCTGTGGGAGGAAACCGGAGCACCCGGAGAAAACCCACGCAGACACAGGGAGAACTTGCAAACTCCACACAGGCAGTACCCAGAATTGAACCCGGGTCGCTGGAGCTGTGAGGCTGCGGTGCTAACCACTGCGCCACTGTGCCGCCCAACTGTGGTTGTGTTGAAGGTGAGCAGTATTTGAGTCTGTAACATTGGTTGAAGTGGCAGTATTAGTGGAGGCAGGGGGTAAACTGGGTGTGCTTGCGATAGTGATGGGAAGTTCTGCAATGTTGGGAATTCCCCAGATTATATGGGAGATTTGGACTCTCTGAAAAATTGAGGCTTTGCTTTTTCCAAACTTACACACAAAGGATTTGAGCTGAACTGGAAATGTTAGTGAAAACATATCCACGGATAGAAATTCCTCTGTGTGCTATTTTAGTGTGCTGGTTAATGCATTTACATCAAATTCCTATGTCGGCTACTTCAAAATGTAATTAATCCATGTTAAAAATAGTGTAGCTCACATATATTTCAATTTTCCAAAGGTTAAATGCCAATAAAAATCAAAATGATGTTTGGTCAAAGTTCAAAATCTTGCACAGTCTACTCATGTTAATTCAAAATCTTTTACTTTACTCAAAAATTTTCAAATTAACAGTAGCTCAAACTAAATTGAAATAACAGCACAGGTATCATTATTTTTCATGGTTTCAACTCAAGTCACCAAATTATTTGAGTCAACAACTTTGAATTAACAAGTGTAGACTATATTGGCTTTTCAAAGAAGTTCTTTCAACCACCCATTACAAAGAAAATGCAGAAATGCTGGAAATCTGAGCTTTGCTTTATTCTTCATTTTCCAGCATTTTAGTTTAAAAGCCAGATCTGCATTTGTAGGTTTAATCCTTTTTATTGATTTTCTTGTCTTTTCCTAGGGTGGCCATCTCAGCTCATCTTAGCTGTCTGCAAGTTCTTCTGGATGCTATTTTTAACTTACGCTCAAAACAAGTTCTGAACTCGGTGGAGTGGCAGTGCAGCCCACCCAAAGCCAGGTTAGCAGGCCTGAACCAATTTCATGTAATTCTGTCAAACTGTCGACTGCTCAAAGAGTGCTACCGGGCAGCTTGTCAAACTTGAGGGCCTAAAATCTACCAGCTCCATGAGTTAGCCAAGTCAGAAGTTGGCACGAGAAGAGGATGTGGGGGAGGGTTTATGGGAGCAATGTGCAGCCAGTTGTGAACAATAGGCTTCAGTATTCTTGTGGGGCCAGGGGAAATATTCCTGCTGCTCTGCTTCTCCGTAAAAATGTTCCAGAATGTTTTTGGAGCAGTTTTTAAGGCCACTTTGCTGCTTAGTATAAGTGGATGGATAGTCTGCAGTGCATGTACTGCCCATTTCTACCTATTTATTTCAAACGAGGCCCCCCAACTGGCATAGAAACTTGTATTACATGCTTAGCAGCCCTTGCCTGTCCAGCATTTTACAGGCCTGCCTGAAAATTACATCTGGCAGGCTGTGGGCATTCAAGAGGACGACCAAGGTGTTATACTGCCTGCTGGTTATCCACTGCTGCCTGCTTGTTTCCTAGGAGAGTATTGGGCAGTGGATGGCAGTTGAAAATTGTCACTACTGTGTATTCATAGCTTGTCTATATGATCTAGCAATGTATTGATTTTTTTTTGTTCATTCATGGGATGTGGGCGTCGCTGTCCAGGCCAGCATTTATTGCCCATCCCTAATTGCCCTTGAGAAGGTGGTGGTGAGCTGCCTTCTTGAACGCTGCAGTCCATTTGGGGTAGGTACACCCACAGTGCTCTTAGGAAGGGAGTTCCAGGATTTTGACCCAGCGACAGTGAAGGAACGGCGATATAGTTCCAAGTCAGGATGGTGTGTGACTTGGTGGTGTTCCCATATATGTGCTGCCCTTGTCCTTCTAGTTGGTAGAGGTCACGGGTTTGGAAGGTGCTGTGTAAGGAGCCTTGGTGCATTGCTGCAGTGCGTCTTGTAGATGGTACACACTGCTGCCACTGTGCGGCGGTGGTGGAGGGAGTGAATGTTTGTAGATGGGATGCCAACCACGTGGGCAGCTTTGTCCTGAATGGTGTCGAGCTTTTTGAGTGTTGTTGGAGCTGCACCCATCCAGGCAAGTGGAGAGTATTCCATCACACGCCTGACTTGTACCTTGTAGATGGTGGACAGGCTTTTGGGAGTCAGGAGGTGAGTTACTCGCCACGGGATTCCAAGCCTCTGACCTGCTCTTGTAGCCACGCTATTTATATGGCTACTCCAGTTCAGTTTATGGTCAATGGTAGCCCCTAGGATGTTGATAGTGGGGGATTCAGCGATGGTAATGCCGTTGAATGTCAAGGGGAGACGGTTAGATTCTCTCTTGTTGGAGATGGTCATTGCCTGGCACTTGTGTGGCACAAATGTTACTTGCCACTTATCAGCCCATGCCTGGATATTGTCCAGGTCTTGCTGCATTTCTACACGGAGTGCTTCAGTGTCTGAGGAGTCACGAATGGTGCTGAACATCGTGCAATCATCAGCGAACATCCCCACTTCTGACCTTATGATTGAAGGAAGGTCATTGATGAAGCAGCTGAAGATGGTTGGGCCTAGGACACTACCCTGAGGAACTCCTGCAGTGAAGTCCTGGAGCTCAGATAATTGACCTCCAACAATCACAACCATCTTCCTTTGTGCTAGGTATGACTCCAGCCAGCGGAGGGTTTTCCCCCTGATTCCCATTGACCTCAGTTTTGCTAGGGCTTCTTGATGCCATACTCGGTCAAGTGCTGCCTTGATGTCAAGGGCAGTCACTCTCACCTCACCTCTTGAGTTCAGCTCTTCTGTCCATGTTTGAACCAAGGCTACAATGAGGTCAGGAGCTGAGTGGCCCTGGCAGAACCCAAACTGAGCGTCACTGAGCAGGTTGTTTCTAAGCTAGTGCCGTTTGATGGCACTGTTGATGACACCTTCCATCACTTTACTGATGATTGAGAGTAGGCTAATGGGGCGGTAGCTGGCCGGGTTGGATTTGTCCTGCTTTTTGTGTACAGGACTTACCTGGGCAATTTTCCACATTGCAGGGTAGATGCCAGTGTTGTAGCTGTACTGGAACAGCTTGGCTAGGGGCGCGGAAAGTTCTGGAGCACAGGTCTTCAGGACTATTATCATAGCAGTATCTGTTATATGCTTGTGCTTTCCTTCCTCCCCCAACCCATCTGGGGGTGGAAGGTTATCAGGGGTAGGTGAAAGTGTGGAGTAATCAGTTCAACCATGAACTTATTGAATGGCGGAGCAGTCTCAAGGGGTCAAGTGGCCACTCTTGCTCCTAATTCGTATGTTCATATCTCCCTCCTCTTCCTTGCTACCATTCCTTTTTGCTGATTTTATTAAATGGCTGGTCATCAATTCTGAAATATCCTTTTATGGGTGTTGACTGGCCAACTGCATGTTTCCAGCATTTTCTGTAACTGTGGCCAAAATTTTACGTTGGGTGGGATTGATGGTTGGGCGCGCTTCTGTCTCCAAGGCACCCACCAAATCAGTCAATTATCTCTTCAAACTAAAAGCCTCAGGACCACCAAATTCAGCTAGAAGCCAGCTGAATCACCACAGACTGTATATCCCTTTTTTCTATGGACTCTAACTCAACCAATCCACCCTTTTGCACTCTGTAACCTATTTGTGTGTGTGTGTGAAAGTCGGTGTGTTGTTTATTATTTTCATTAGTTTGGTTTAAGTGCAATAAAGTTAACCTCTTTCTTTGTTAAACTAAAGAAAAACTTGTCTGATTGGTTCTTGTTATGATCATAGCAAGTAAGTAATCAAAAACCTACTGAATTGACCAGCACATCCACTTTTAAAAAAATTAAACCTGTTATGATCAAACAAGGAGAGAGAAAAGAGGGAAGCCTTTTGACCCCTCCTCACGTGACTGTAACTGTTTATTTTCTGGTGGCTTTTATTTTTGCTTGTAGTCAAGTGACTGCTCTGACGCTCAATGACAGAGAGAAGGGAAGGTGTGGGACTGTTGGTGAATGGGGAACTGGGGTTGTGGTTACTGGTATTGCACTCAGATGAGTTTTTCATGGACAGCCCGGCCAGGTAGGGGCTGGCAAGATTACCTCCTCCCTTCCTCTTGGTCCTCTTCCTATTTTTTGAATATTCATTCATGGGTTGTGGGTGTCACTGGCAAGTTCAGCATTTACCATCCATAGCTAATTGCACTTAAGAAGGTGGTGTTGAGCCACATTCATGAACTGGTAGAGTCCGTATGGTGTAGGTACACCCACAGTGCTGTTGGCTGGAGATGTCTAAGATTTTGCCCAGCAACGATGAAGAAACCGAAGTATATCTCCAAGTCAGGATGGTATGTGGCTTGGATGGGAACTTGCAGGTGGCGCTGTTCCCATGTTCCCATTGCCCTTGTTTGTCACAGCCATAGAGGTGGCACATTTGGGAGGCGCTGTCGAAGAATCCTTTGCAAGTTGCTGCAGTCCAACTTGTAAATGGTTCACACTGCAGCCACGGTGTGCCAATAGTGGAGGGAGTGGATGCTCAAACTGGTGGATGAGTTACCAATCAAGTGGGTTGCTTTGTCCTAGATGGCATTGAGCTCCTTGAGTGTTGTTGGAGCTGCATCCATCCAGGCATGTGGAGAGAATTCCATCACACTCTTGACTTGTGCCTTGTAGGTGATGGAGAGGCTTTGGGGAATCAGGTGGTGAGTTACTCGCAACAGAATTCCCAGCCCTGACATGTTCTTGTAGCCACAGTATTTATGTGGCTGATCCAGTTAGATTTCTGGTCAAAGGTGACCCCAGGATGTTTGGTGGTGAGGGATTCAATGATGATAATGTCATTGAATGTCAAGGGGAGATGGTTGGATTCTTTCTTTTTGGAGATGGTCATTGCCTGGCACTTGTGTGGCACATCTGATATTTGCCACTGATCAGCTCCTGCAGTGATGTCCCGATTGGCCTCCAACGAAACACAGATGTCTTCCTTTGTGCTAGATATGACTCCAACCACTGGAAAATTCTCCCCCTGATTGCCATTGACTTCAAAATTACAAGGGCTCCTTGAGTCCACACTTGGTCAAGTGCTGCCTTGGTATTAGCTGCTGCTTCTCTCACCTCATATCTGGAATTCAGTTAGAACATAGAACATAGAACAGTACAGCACAGTACAGGCCCTTTGGCCCACGATGTTGTGCCGACCCTTTAACCTACTCTAAGATCAAACTACCTACATACCCTTCATTCTACTGTCATCCATGTACCTATCCAAGAGTCGCTTAAATGTCCCTAATGTATCTGCTTCTACTACCACCGCTGGCAGTGCATTCCACTCGCCCACCACTCTCTGTGTAAAGAACCTACCTCTGACATCTCCCCGAAACCTTCCTCCAATCACCTTAAAATTATGCCCCCTGGTGATAGCCCTTTCCGCCCTGGGAAAAAGTCTCTGGCTATCCACTCTATCTATGCCTCTCATCATCTTGTACCCCTCTATCAAGTCACCTCTCATCCTTCTTCACTCCAATGCGAAAAGCCCTAGCTCCCTCAACCTTTCTTCATAAGACATGCCCTCCAGTCCAGGCAGCATCCTGGTAAATCTCCTCTGCACCCTCTCTAAAGCTTCCACATCCTTCATATAATGAGGCGACCAGAACTGAACACAATATTCCAAGTGTGGTCTAACCAGGGCTGAAGAGCTGCAGCATAACCTCGCGGCTCTTAAACACAATCCCCCTGTTAATGAAAGCCAACACCCCATACGCCTTCTTAACAACCCAATCAACTTGGGTGGCAACTTTGAGGGATCTATTTGTCAATGTTTGGACCAAGGCTGTAATGAGGTCTGGAGCCAAGTGATCCGAGTTGAGACAAACTGAGCATCAGTGAGCAGGTTGTTGTGAGTTGCTGCTGTTTGATAACAGTGTTAAAGCTACCTTCCTTTGCTTCGCTGATGATTGAGGGTAGACTGATGGGTGGTGGTTGGCTGGATTTGATTTGTTCTCCTCCTGCTCCTGAACTTCTAGCCTGATAGATGGTGTCAAGGGCTGCCCTATCATGATGCTGAGGTTGTGTAGCACGCAGCAGAACACGATGAATCTTAACACTCATGCTGCCATGTATAGCAGGGCTCCTTCTGGCAGTTCTGGCAGTAAAGTCATTGCTTCAGCACACCAATGGTCTGCTCTATCACATCTCATGAGGCAACATGGCTTCCATTTTGTGCATGTTGTTGACGTGGGCATGGGTTGTGCACCGGACTCATGAGTCATATCGGCAGTTGATAGTCTTTCTCACACAGAGGCTACTATTTGGTTTTCTGTGGTGGCTCAAATGCAGCTGGCACACTGGACTGCCACTGAACGAAGGCATCATGACTGTTGTCAGGATACCGGGCATTGACCTGCATGATTTTTCTGCATATGGTCACACACCAGCTGGATGTTGAGGGAATGGAATCTCTTTTGGTTTTGATAGGGAGCAGAGTTGACATGCAGTATCCACAATGTGATGTGCCTGCAGTCAATGACATCCTGCACCATGGGGAAGCCTGCAATCTTAGTGAAACTGTGTGCTCCCTCCACCTCCTTGTCTTTGGTAACAGAGAATGAAATGTAATTAGCTGACAATGAATGGTCACCTTCGCAGCCACTGGCAATGCTGTCCTTGCTCTGTTCTGAGGTTGCAAATGTGGCTGCAGCAGGTGGTAGATATCAGGAGGATGAACTTACTGAAGCTGCTATGTCACAAACATTGTTCCTTGCTGAGGTTCAAGTAGGAAAATTATTCCCTGAGCAGCCTGAGGGAACATGGCCTCCTGCTGAGAGGTCTTCTCCTCCTCCTCTTCCTCCCTCTTCCAGCAGCTTGTCCTACTCTATGTGGCCTCTGTTCATTCTCCAAATCATGCTGTATTCCAATAGGAATGCCTACTAGTACACCCATTTCTGAAACATAGAAACATAGACTATAGAAAATGTATGACATGAAAGGAGGCTATTTGTCCCATCATTTCTATACCAGTTGAAAAAGAGCCATCCGGTCTGATCCCACTTTCCTGATCTTGGTCCATAACCCTTCAGATTATAAAACTTCAAGTGCATCTGCAAGTAATTTTTTAATGCAATGAAGTTTTCTGTCTCTACCACCCTTTCAGGCAGTGAGTTTACGATCAACTGGTTTGATCAGAAGCCTTGAAGTCAGCAAAACTCATTGACCACCTGCCACAGAAGTCCCTCTGGACTTTGGAAACAAATATAGAGAGCACCAAATACTTGTAGAATTGAAGCAACAGCCAGAAGAAATCAAATGGTAACTAAACTGTAACCTTTAAATAGTGTTGGTGGGGAGTTCTTCCTGCTGTCAAACATGTATTCAGCTGTGCAGGGTTAAGAGAGGGCATTAGCTGGGGGGTGGGGGGGGGTGGTGGTTGAGCTTCAAAATGGCATCACTGCATCGAATCAGTGATTGATAATTGATATTATGATCTGCCTACTTTGCATATTTCCTGCACCGTTCACTGCAAGTACGCTAATGCTGTCACCAATATGAAGGCTGACACTACTCACCCCAAAAGTGTGCGCGTGTAGCAGTCATCATTTTGGACAGCAAACAATACCCAAAGTGCCCAAACAAAAGGCACGACTGATCCAAAGATCCAAATTTCACACTGTCTGGGTCTCCATTCAAGGGATTTCTATAATTAATGTTAATAGGGTTCACCAGGTGATATACAAAGGAAAAGTGACCTGGAGCAAGCAGAGATGGAAGAAGAGGAGCAGAAGCCTCCTTTCCAAGCTGCCGAGCCCAAAGATTTGAACCATTTAAAGGAAGCATGTTATCAAAATACTAATCTTTCTTGCATTCATTAGGGTCAGTGTTAAGCATCCTGTAGAGTCTGGCAGCCCAATCATTCATTCATTTCTTGTTTCACTGGCCAAGACAACTGGAAAATTTGGCATTGTATGTTCTTTCCAAGTACATTCAATGACAAGAGAAAGGAAAAATAAAAGCTGCTCTCAAAGTGAGGTTTATTTTACTATCTACTGGTAAAAGCAGAGTGATTTCTCGAGCAAATCCAGTCAGTGCAGGATGGTTACAAACAAATTATCTGTGTAAAATCAGTCTTAGTCACTGAAAGTAGTGAGGACTCCAGGAATGGTTGATTGATGGGAGAATTATCCAACAATCTTCATTCTAGCCAGGTGTCATTATATTCTTTTGTTTCAGGCTGACAAGTCCTCGGGTCCTGATGGACTTCATCCTAGGGTTTTAAAAGAAGTGGCTAGTGAGATAGTTGATGCATTAGTTTTAATTTTCCAAAATTCGCTCGATTCAGGGAAGTTTCCTTTCGACTGGAAAATAGGGAATGTAACTCCTTTATTCAAAAAGGGAGGGAGACAGAAAGCAGGAAACTACAGGCCAGTTAGCTTAACATCTGTCTTAGGGAAAATGTTAGAAGCTATTATTAAAGTCTTCAGAAGAAGGAATTTTCCTCCACACAAGATCAGGGGGCAGGTTGTTCGTCCTTGCCCGTCTAAGAGCGAAGTCCAAAGTACGGAAAGTCCTCATCAAGGAACTCCTCTTTGTTGACGATACTGCTTTAACATCTCACACTGAAGAGTGTCTGCAGAGTCTCATCGACAGGTTTGCAGCTGCCTGCAATGAATTTGGCCTAACCATCAGCCTCAAGAAAACGAACATCATGGGACAGGACGTCAGAAATGCTCCATCCATCAATAATGGCGACCACACTCTGGAAGTGGTTCAACAGTTCACCTACCTAGGCTCAATTATCACCAGTAACCTGTCTCTAGATGCAGAAATCAACAAGCGCATGGGAAAGGCTTCCACTGCAATGTCCAGACTGGCCAAGAGAGTGTGGGAAAATGGCGCACTGACACGGAACACAAAAGTCCGAGTGTATCAAGCATGTGTCCTCAGTACCTTGCTCTATGGCAGGGAGGCCTGGACAACGTATGACAGCCAAGAGCGACATCTCAATTCATTCCATCTTCGTTGCCTCCGGAGAATACTTGGCATCAGGTGGCAGGACCGTATCTCCAACACAGACGTCCTCGAGGCGGCCAACATCCCCAGCTTATACACACTACTGAGTCAGCAGCGCTTGAGATGGCTTGGCCATGTGAGCCGCATGGAAGATGGCAGGATCCCCAAAGACACATTGTACAGCGAGCTCGCCACAGGTATCAGACCCACCGGCCGTTCATGTCTCCGCTTTAAAGACGTCTGCAAACGCGACATGAAGTCCTGTGACATTGATCACAAGTCGTGGGAGTCAGTTGCCAGCGTTCGCCAGAGCTGGCGGGCAGCCATAAAGGCGGGGCTAAAGTGTGGCGAGTCGAAGAGACTTAGCAGTTAGCAGGAAACAAGACAGAAGCGCAAGGGGAGAGCCAACTGTGTAACAGCCCCGACAAAGAAATTTTTCTGCAGCACCTGTGGAAGAGCCTGTCACTCTAGAATTGGCCTTTATAGCCACTCCAGGCACTGCTCCACACACCATTGACCACCTCCAGGCACTTACCCATTGTCTCTTGAGATAAGGAGGCCAAAGAAAGATTATTAAATATGTTATAGCAGGGCATTTAGAAAAATTCAAGGTAATCAGGCAGAGTCAACATGGTTTTGTCAAAGGGAAATCATGTTTAACCAATTTATTGGAGTTCTTTGAAGAAGTTACATGTGCTGTGGATAAAGGGGAACCAGTGGATGTATTATACTTAGATTTCCAGAAGGCATTTGATAAGGTGCCTCAAAGGTTATTGCAGAAAATAAAAGCTCATGGTGTAGAGGGTAATATATTGGCATGGCTAGAAGATTGGCTAGCTGACAGGAAACAGAGAGTAGACATAAATGGATCATTTTCTGGTTGACAAGATGTAACGAGTGGTGTGCCACAGGGATCAGTGCTGGGGCCTGAACTTTTTACAATTTATATAAATGACTTAGATGAAGGGACCGAAGGTATGGTTGCTAAATTTGCTGATGACACAAAGACAGGTAGGAAAGTAACTTATGAAGAGGACAGAAGGGGGCTACAAAGGGATTATAGCTAGGTTAAGTGAGTGGGCAAAGACCTGGTAAATGGAAAGTGGGAAATTGGCAGGAAGAGTAAAAAAGAAGCATATTATCTAAATAGTGAGAGATTGCAGAGCTCTGAGATGCAGAGGGATCTGGGTTTCCTAGTGCATGAATCACAAAAGGTTAGTATCAGGTACAGCACATAATTAGGAAAGCAAATGGAATGTTATTGTTTCTCATGAGGAGAATTGAATACAAATGTAGGGAGGTTATACTTCAGCTATACAGGGCATTGGTGAGACCACATCTGGAGCACTGTGTACAGTACTGGTCTCCTTATTTAAGGAAGGATGCAAATGCATTGGATGCAGTACAGAGAAGGTTTACCAGACTAATAGCTGTAATGGGCAGGCAGTCTTACGAGGAAAGATTGGACAGGCTAGGCTTGTATCCTCTGGAATTTAGAAGAGTAAGAGGCAACATGATTGAAACATATAAGATCCTGAGGGGTCTTGGCAGGGTGGATGTGGAAAAGATATTTCCCCTTGTGGAATAATCTAGAACTAGGGGTCACTGTTTAAAAATAAGAGATCATTTAAGACAGAGATGAGGAGAAATCTTTTCCCTCAGAGGGTCGTGAGTCTTTGAAATTATCTTCCTCAAAAGGCGGTGGAAGCAGAGTCTTCAAATATTTTTAAGGCAGAGGTAGATAGATTCTTGATAAGCAAGGGGATGGAAGATTATCGGGGGTAGGTGGTAATGTGGAGTAATCAGTTCAGCATGAACTTATTGAATGGTGGAGCAGGTTTGAAGGGTTGAGTGGCCTACTGCTGCTCCGAATTCATATGTTCATATAATATGCCTCATTATCTCCTACTTTTGCCTTGAACCCTCAGCATTTTTGTTAATTAATCACTCCTGCTCTCGATCCTGTCAGAGACCTTCCCTCTTGTTCTTTTCCTGCCCCACTTTCCCTAGCTCTGTAGTTGTGTAAAAGCTGTTCATGTACAACATCCATTAGTTCTGATGAAAGGCCAGTAACCTAAAATGTTAACCCTTTGTTTCTCCTTCCACTGATGCTGTCTGACCTGCTGCGTGTTTCCAGCATTTTCTGTTTTTATATAATTTTCTTTTACTGTCTTGGGCCTGCCTCAGCCTCTACTACCATGCTGTCCTTCCCTGCCCTATATACTGGTGCTTTCCAATCCACCTGAATCCTTTTACACCAACCCAGATCCCCTCCCAACTATTTTCAGTCTCTAATCTGACCGTCATCTGAAGCACCTCCAAACCCACCTCTAGTGACAAAGCTTTGAGCGTTAACATCTCATATAGAACAAGAATAGCAGCCAACAGAGAAACCATTTCCTGAGCATAATCTGAAGCAGCAAATAGCCCAGTTGTCACTGCACGGAAACCAATTGGAGAGGGGTCTCAATAAGAGTGTGGCAACATATATGAACTGAAGTTTTTGTGGGTTCAAGCCATTAAAGTTTAGATCGATTCAATGGCATACCTGTAAGCAAGGATTTCAGGTGCAAGTATATGCTCCTTCCTGTAATCAAATTATCATGCCTTTTACTCAGAAGATAAGGATAAATCCTGATTGTCTATCATATCTTTTGGCACTCATAGAATACAGAGCAACTAAACACTTGTGCCATTTTCTTGTCAGAATTTTAACTCCTTTGAGAATTGTACATATATTACATACAGCGTGAGGATCATACCAAAGATTAATTTAGAAAAATGATGATGACTTTTAGGTACAGAGCCCCTAGTATGCCTCAAGGTTATTTAATTGTGAATAAATGAGCTATGAATGTTTTATAGACTATAGAATACAGTGTGCACATGCTGAGAACATTTCATTCTCATACTTGCTATTCAATATTAGTAAAGTTTAACAAATGTAAAACTTTGCCTGAACTTTACCTAATCTAGACTTTATCGACATGACATGTGTTTGCACTAATGATAATTCTGATTGATATTCTTTGTGCTACATTGTTTAAAATTGCAGAGGATGGAGAATTCTGTGCCTCTCAATGAATGTTTAAATCTCAGTCCACATATACTATTCTGCTGCTACCATTATTCAGCTTGAGCTCCATAGAGGACAGACTAGACATTGAACCAGTATTCCTTGGCACTGCAAAATCAAACTAAGAAATAAGAATCAGAAACCAGTACAGAGGTTAAAGACTCCCTATTCAATTTAGAATATTGAGTTTAAAAAAGTGGCATTTTTTCATATAGAATCCAAATAACTAAATAACAATATAAAATAAAAACAGGAAATGCTGGAAATACTCAGCAGGTCTGGCAACATCTTTGGAGAGAGAAGCAGAGTTAACATTTCAGGTCAGTGACTGATGAAGGGTCGCTGACCTGAAACGTTAACTCTGCTTCTCTCACCACGGATGCTGCCAGACCTGTTGAGTATTTCCAGCATTTCTTGTTTTTGTTTCAGATTTCCAGCATCTGCAGTATTTTGCTTTTATTAACTAAATAACAATCCAGCAGTTCTTGTATACTATTCTTGAACATATTGGCACCTCCTAGATCCATAACCATCTCCCCCAAAGATCCCTAGTTGAATTTCTCTAAGCAAATCTCCAATCCACCCACAGCACTGAATTGACACTAACTACCAAAGTCATACATAATCATCTCTTTAACGGTCACTATGGTGCATTATCTCTCCTACCCTTCCTGAATCTCTCCGGAGCCTTTGACGCAATCACCAGACCATCTTCTTCCAATGCTTTCTTCTGTTGTCCAGCTCTGCGATGTTATATTTCCTTGGCTTCTGTTTTACCTATTTGATCATAAAGAGGGCATATCTTCCAAACTTGCATTATTACTGTGGAAGTCCCTAAAATGATCCATCCTTTGTTTCCCACCTTGTTAATCTACATGTTGTCCAACCCTGTCTCTGTAACCTCCTCCAGCCTTACAACTCCTTGCCTAAACTCTTCATTCATCTGATTCCATTCTCTTTTACATCTCCCCTTTCACCCACCATTATCTTTTGTGCCTTCAATTGCCTATATCCCATGTTCTAGAGCTCCTTCGCTAAACTCTTCTGTTTCGGCAACTCCCTCTCTTCCTTTAGGATCTTCCTTAAAACCCACCTCTTTGACTACATTTTTGGTCAGCCCTCTGAATATCTACATTTTTGACTTGATCTTCATTTATTTTACCAATGTGAAGTATCTTGGAAAGTGTATAGGGTAATTTTAACCCAGTCTGACGAGGCGTAAAGGACGTTCTAGCGGGAAGAAGGATCAGGGTCAGAAGAGGCTGAAACAGGTCCTTTTTTTTTAATTTAAAATTTTTATGGCTCCAGGAGGAGAAAAAAGTGCTTTTCTGGGCCTCACAACGAAACTTGAGGCCTCCTCTTCCTTAGATTCCCCATTGGTGTGGCCGCCCCAAAAACCTTCTTTCCACACCTTGCCTGACTGCCAGAGACTGTTCATTCAGTCCCTAGCAGCAGCCTCCTGCTGCCTACCATTCTGCTCTACCCACCAATCAGCTGCCACTTCCTGCTGGTCAGTCGAGCAACTGACCAATGTCATGCAATTAAAACCACCTGGACCTTATTGCTGAAGTCAGGATTGTTTACCATTCACACAGCCCCTGCCTGCCCAATTCCATTCCTGGGGTACAATTGGAGCTTATGTCTTCAAGACATAGTGTTTGAACCCACGGTTCTCTGATTCAGAGGTGAGATTGCTGTCATTGAGTTAATCTGAATATTATTGATCAGAAAATGATGGTGATGAGGGAGGTTGGTGCATCCTGGAGGCCTGCACCAGGACTGCTAAAGTGAAAAAACTTCACTAATCTGCAGGCAAGGGTTCAGTCAGTTTTTGCATGTATATCAATGATACTCAGTTCAACGTCTCTAGCACTTCTCTTGACCTTTTGACTATCTTTGGGGGAAATTTTATGTTCTCTCCTGTGGCGGGTTTGGAGGTGGGGAGAGAATATAATCCGGTGGGATGATGGCGGGGCGAGAGCGGAGGGTGGGGTGGGGGGGGGAGGTGGGTTCCCCACCACCTTCTCACTTCCGCCGAAACCAAGTCCGGGGCCTGTGAACAGCCTTCCCACCCTGCCGCCCATTGAGGCCCTTTAGCGAGCAATTAATGCCCAATTAAGGGCCTCATCCTTCATCCTGCCGCCACCGCAATTAGCCCAGTGGCGGGCGGGCCTATCGCCACACAGGGAGCATGGCAAGAAAAACCATGTGGGTTACTTGCTAGCTCTGTGGGGTGGGGCAGAGGGGGGTGGAGTCCCTGGTTAAAAGGCACATAGTGCCTGAATGAGGGACCTGACTTCTGGAAGGGGGGCCCGACTGAGAGCCACCCCCCCGCCCTTGCTGCCGACTCCCCTACACCCCCTCTCTCCCGACCCCACCCTGTGAAACCCCTCCTGCCCTGATCTACCTGTGGCCTTGGTCCAGTGCCACTCCTAGGCCTTGAGTGGGTGCTCCACCGGCAGCAGTCACCCCTCCCCAGTGGCACTGCTCAGCTTAACGTTCTGCCGGCATCTGATTGGCTGGGAGCTCTCAGGGGATGGGACTTCCATCTCTGGGGTCCTTGATCCCGTGTAAGGTCTGCTGTTGTCCAATTAAGTGCCTAACTGGCAATTGATTCGGCAAGCCTCCCATAGAAGGGGTGACGCAGGGTTAGAATCATACAGTCATAGAGTCATAGTGTTACACAGCACAGAGACTGGCCCAGCGTGCCCATTCCAACCATCAAGCACCTATCTATTCTAATCCCATTTCCAGCACTTGGCCCGTAGCCTTGCTTCCATCTCCTTGCTCAGCCATTCTCTCCAAATGAACCAAGTTGTTTGTAATCTTAGTGCCCTGTTCTACCTTGAAATGGGATTTTGAATTTAGAATCCTACAATCTAACCACTTACTTGCACCTTGCACCTCCGCAAGAATTCCTGCATTTTTGCAATATCATTTGAACTGACTCTTGCATTTGCCTGAATCGGCTATGGTAGTGTAGAGATTATGGCACTGGACTAATTATCCAGAGGGCTGGACTAATAATCCATAGATTGTGAGTTCAAATCCTACCACGACAATTTGAGAATTTGAAATTAATTTTAAAATTCTGGAAATACAATTCAGTAAAATCAATAAAAATTACCCTGTCGCTTTTAATGAAATTGTCATTCAAAAACCAATTAGTTTACTCATATCTTTTAGGGAAGAAAACCTGCTGTCCTTACCCTATATGTGACTCCAGTCCTGCACCAACATGGTTGACTCTTATCTGCCCACTAAAGTGGCCTAACAAGCTACTCAGTCGACCTCCCACCACCTTCTCCGGGAAACTAAGGATGAGTAATAAATGCTGTTTTTGTCAGTGATGCCCACATCCTGAGATTGAAATAAATATGGTTGAAAGAGCTCTCCCTTCATTTCTTTCTTGTCAGCAGACAGCCTAAATCACACCTCAGACTACCCTTGAGTTTATCATATTTTCTCGGGACATAGAGGAAATAAATGTACAAATGAGTCTGTCATATCCCAGGTTGAAAAATTACACTTGAAGTCACAGATTTAACTTTAACAAAGATTTAACAAGCTTTATTAAACACTTCTGTTCACTACAGCAGCATTGCCTATCTGACCTTACGACAATCCCCAGGTCAGGTGTTTTCCCCAAAACACTGAGTTACTTTCAGTTTCACCTCCAAGTACCATATATTCTCTAATACTCAAGCCCGCACATACAATCATGACAGTGTCTTGGAAGGGAGGATGAAATTGTGTCTTGGGAATTGGAGAGAGAGTCTTGAGGGTTTGGAGAAAAGAATTCTAGCCTGTTTTTAAAATTGAAGTTTGAGGATTAGGCCCAAAGGTAATGGGATAGCTCATATGATGTGAGCCAGAATTTACAGGCATACTCTTGGAAGGACATGAGCCCTCCCTTGTGGAGCAGCTGACCTACTTCAGCACTACTGTTCTCATGACAGATTTTAAGTTCACTTGCAGATAGTGCCTGTGGGAGTTCTCTATTATGCCAGGTTGGGGATAAGGCTGGGAATACTCTGGGGTATCTTCTATAAGATGCAGACCTTCCTCTTGCGATTTGATCCAGCATCCTGCATAGAGCAGCTGTTAATACATATGCTACAATAAAAAGCAACTGAAATGATGTAACAATAGTGTATATGATAGAAAATGTCTACGGCATTGATTTAATAGACATAAAATTTAAATTCTGTGATTTGTTTTGATTGATTTCAATTGTCATAGGAACATAGGAGCAGGAGTAGGCCAATCAGCCCATCCAGCCTGCCCCACCATTCAATATAATCATGTCATTATTAACAATATACTGTACAAAGAAATTACCTTCAAAGGGAACTAAAAACAACAAAAATCCTGTGAAAGCATTGAAAGCAGTGGTGGAGATTCTCTGAACCTGTTGACCATTTTATATTTTCTGTGTGACATTTCAGAAAACAAAATGACCACGTCTCCCCTCTTGTTTTGCTAATATTTTGCTTATATTAAATCTCCCCTTAATCTTCTCTGTTCTAAGGAAAACAATCCTAGCTTCTCTGGTCTCCCAGCCACACAAGTAAAACAAAAAGAATCTGTGGCCCTGATATGCAAAGATAACCCCTGGCTTCTGTTCTCAACTGCAAACCCCTCTTGCCTGTCTCCTCCACTTTCACCTCCAACAATAAGCGCAAAGAGTCATGGACTTTCTTGTCACTAAGATCGAGACCATCCAATCAGCTGCCTCTGCCACACCACCACCCCCCCCACCTTCCACTAGCCTACCTGGCCAAACTTCCTATAATGCAGCCACCTGCCCTCCCCTGAATTCACATCTTTCTCTCGTTTCTCTCCGAACTCCCGTCATGTTCTCTCTGAGCTCATCTTGTCCATGAAACCCACTTTCTCTTCCCTCGATCCTATTCGCACTAAACTGCTGATCACCCAGCTTCTCCTGGTCCCCATATTAGCCGATATTGTAAATGGTTTTCTCTCTTCAGATGTTGTCCCTCTCCTTTAAATCTGCTGCCATTACACTATCCTCAAAAAACAAACCATTGACCCCATCGCCCTTGCAAACTATTGTCCCATCTCCAACCTGCCTTTCGTCTCCACAGTCCTTGAATGTGCTGTCACCTGCCAAATCCTTCATGCCCTGTCTGTACCCTTGGACAAGGTTGACTACACCATCCTCCTCCAACGCCTCTTTACTGTTGTCCAGCTGGGTGGGACTACTCTAACTTGCTTCAATTCTTATTTATCTAATCATAGCCAGGGAATCATTAGCAAACAGCTGAACTCCAGAGATGAGGTGAGAGTGACTGCCCATGACATCAAGGCAGCATTTGACCGAGTATGGCATCAAAGAGCCCTAACAAAACTGGAATCAATGGGAATCAGGGGGAAAATTCTCCACTGGTTGGAGTCATACCTAGCACAAAGGAAAATGGTTGTAGTTGTTGGAGGTCAAACTAAAGGCTTTGTATTTGAATGTACATAGCATTCATAACAAAGTAGACGAACTGATAGCACACATTGAAGTAAATAAATATGATCTGATAGCCATTACGGAGACGTGGCTGCAGGATGACAAGGATTGGGTCCTGAATATTGAGGGGTATATGACATTCAAGAAGAATAGGAAGCAAGGTAAAGGTGGAGGGATAGCACTGTTAATCAAGGATGGCATTGGTGCAATAGTTAGAGATGACCTTGGTTCAGGAGATCAGGATGTAGAATCAGTTTGGTTGGAGATGAGGAATAGTAGGGGAAAGAAGTCACTAGTGGGAGTGGTCTACAGGCCCCCTAACAGTAAACACAATATAGGACAAAGTATACAAGAAGAAATATTGGGTGTTTGTGATAAAGGGACAGCAATAATCATGGGTGATTTTATTCAACATATAAACTGGAAAAATCAGATTGGCAATAGTAGCCTGGATGAAGAGTTCATAAAATGCTTTCGAGATAGTTTCTTAGAACAGCATGTTCTGGAACCAAGCAGAGAGCAGGTTATGTTAGACTTGATATTGTGTAATGTGGCAGGATTAATTAATGACCTCAGAGTAAAGGCACCTCCAGTTGGAAGCAACTACAATATGATTGAATTTTACATCTAGTTTTAAAGAGAGAAAATTGGGTCTAAGACTAATATTTTAAAGTTAAATAAAGGCAACTATGTGGGCATGAAAGCTGACCTAGCTGAAGTGAACTGGGTTACTAGGCTAGGAGATAGATCAACAGAGAGGCAGTAGCAGACATTTCAGGAGATATTTCAGAATACTCAGAATAAGTATATTCAGACTATAAAGAAAAATTTTAATGGGAGGACCCACCCTCTGTGGTTAACAAAATAAGTTAAGGAAAGCATCAAACTTAAGGAAAAAGCATAGAATTGCACAAAGATGCATGGCAGGTCAGATGATTGGTCAGAATATAAAGAAGAACAGAGAATGACTCTGAATGGTTAATCAGGAGAAAGAAATTAGAATATGAGAGGAAGCTAGCTCGAAATGTAAAAACAGATAGCAAGAGTTTCTACAGGTATTTAAAAAGGAAAAGAATAAGTAAAGTGAGTGTTGGTCCTCTAGAAAGTGAGAATGGGGTGTTAATATGAGATAATAAGGAAATGGCAGATGAAATGAACAAATATTTTGCTCCTGTCTTCACTATGGAGCATACAAAAAACATTCCAGCAATAGCTGTAAATCAGAAGGTGGAAGGAAGGGAGGAATTTGGTGAAACTGCAGTCGCCAGGGAAGTGGTACTGAGCAAACTGCTGGAGCTGCGGGCTGACAAGTCCCAGGGTCCTGATGAAATTCATCCGAGGGTCTTAAAAAAGGTGGCAGATGCTTGGTGTTAATTTTTCAAAATTCGCTAGATTCTGGAAAGGTTCCATCAGACTGGAAAGTAGCAAATATAACGCCACTATTCAAGAAGTAGGGGAGGCAGAAAACAGGTAATTATCGGTCAGTTAGCTTGATGTCTATCATGGGGAAGGTGTTAGAATCGATCATTAAGGAGGTTATAGTTAGGCACTTAGAAAAACTCAAGGTAATTGGGAATAGTCAGCATGGTTTTGTGATAGGGAAATCATGTTTAACCAATTTATTGGAGTTTTTTGAAGGAGTAACATGCACTGTGGATAAAGGGGAGCCCGTTGACGTACTGTACTTGGATTTCCAAAAGGCATTTGACAAGATGCCACATAAAAGGTTATTGCACAAAGTCGGAGCTCATGGTGTAGGGGGTAACATATTAGCATGGATAGAACATTGGCTGGCTGGCAGAAAACAGAGAGTATGCATAAATGGATCCTTTTCTGATTGGCAGCATGTGACAAGTGGAGTACCACAGGGGTCTGTACTGGGGCCTCTACTTTTTACAATTTATATCAATGACTTAGATGAGGGGAGCAATGGTAGCTAACTTTGCAGATGACACAAAGATAGGTAGGAAAGTATGTTGTGAAGAGGACATAAGGAGGTTGCAGACCGATATAGATAGGTTGAGTGAGTGGGCAAAAATCTGGCAGATGGAGTATAATGTGGGAAAATGTGAAGTTGTTCACTTTGGCAGGAAGATTAAAAAAGCAGAGTATTACTTAAACGGAGAACAACTGCAGAATTCCAGGGTGCAGAGGGATCTACTATTCCAGTGCATGAGTCACAAAGACTTAGTATGCAGGTCGAACAAGTAATAAGGAAGGCTAATGAAATGCTATCCTTTATACGAGAGGAATTGAAAATAAAAGTAAGGGTGTTATGCTTCAGTTAAACAGGGCATTGGTCAGACCACATCTCGAATACTGTGTGCAGTTTTGGTCTCCTTATCGAAGGAAGGATGTGAATGCATTGGAGGAGGTTCAGAGGAGGTTTACTATATTGATACCTGGAATGAGTGTGTTGTCCTCTGAGGAAATGTTGGACAGATTGGGCCTGTTTTCACTGGAGTTTAGAAGAGTGAGGGGAGACTTGATTGAAGTGTATAAGATCCTGAATGGTCTTGACAACGTGGATGTGGAAAGGATGTTTCCTCTTGTGGGGGAACTAGGGGGCACTGTTTTAAAATTAGGGGTCGCCCTTTTAGGACCGAGATGAGGAAAACGTTTTTCACTCAGAGGGTTGTGCAACTTTGGAACTTTCTGCCTCAGAAGGTGGTGGAGGCGGGGTCATTCAATATTGTTAAGGTGGAGGTAGATAGATTCTTGTTGGGCGAGGGAATCAAAGATTATCGGGGGTAGAGGGGAGTGTGGAATTTGAAACACAAACAGATCAGCCATGATCTTATTGCATGGCAGAGCAGGCTCGAGGGGCCGAATGGCCTACTTCTGCTCCTAATTTGTATGTATCATACAACAGGACATCACTGCAGGTGTTCTTCAGGGTAGTGTCCTAGGCCCAACCATCTTCAGCTGCTTCATCAATGACCTTCCTTCAATCATAAGGTCAGAAGTGGGGATGTTCGCTGATGATTGCACAACGTTCAGCACCATTTGCAACTCCTCAGATACTGAAGTAGTCCGTGCATAAATGCAGCAAGACCTGGACAATATCCAGGCATGGGCTGATAAACGGCAAGTAACATTCGTGCCATACAAGTGCCAGGCAATAACCATGGCAAACAAGAGAGAATCTAACCATCTCCCCTTGATGTTCAATGGCACTATTATCGCTGAATCCTCCATTATCAACATCCTCAGGGTAACCTTTGACCAGAAACTGAACTGGACCAGCCACATAAATACTATGGCTACAAGAGCAGGTCAGAGGCTGGGAATTCTGCGGCGAGTAACTCACCTTCTGTCTCCCCAATGCGTGCCCACCATCTACAAGGCACAAGCCAGGAATGTGATGGAATACTCTCCACTTGCCTGGATGTCTGCAGCTCCAACAACACTCAAGAAACTGGAGACCATCCAGGACAAAGCAGCCCGCTTGATTGGCACCCCATCCACCATCTTCAACATTCACTCCCTCCACTACCGACGCACAGTGGCAGCAGTGTGTACCATTTACAAGATGCACTGCAGCAACGCACCAAGGCTCATTAGACAGCACCTTCCAAACCCACGACATCTACCACCTAGAAGGAAAAGGGCAGCAAATGCATGGGAACACCACCACCTGCAAGTTCCCCTCCAAGCCACACACCATCCTGACTTCGAACTATATCACCGTTCTTTCACTGTCGCTGGAATCCTGGAACTCCCTTCCTAACAGCACTGTGGGTGTACCTACACCCCATGGACTGCAGTGGTTCAAGAAGGCAGCTCACCACCACCTTCTCAAGGGCAATTAGGGATAGGCAATAAATGTTGGCTTAGCCAGCGACACCCACATCCCATGAACGAATTTAAAAAATCAAAAAAAAGGCTTTTCTTCCTGCTCACACACCGTTACCTTTGGTGTTCCTCAAGGTTCTATCCTTGGCTCTGTCCTATTACTCATCTACATGCTGCCCCTCGGCGACATCATCCCAAAGCACGGCATTACTTTTCACATGTATACTGATGACTCTCAGTTCTAACTCACGACCACCTCTCTCGACTCCTTCACTGTTGCTAAATTCTCAGGCTGTTTATCCGACATCCAGTTCTGAATAAGCAGAAATTTCCTCCATCTGAATATTGGGATGACTGAAGCCATTGTTTTCAGTCTCCGCTCCAAACAAGGTTCCCAAGCTACAGATTCCAATCTGAGATTATGCCAGTCTGTTCACAAACTTGGTGTCACATTTGACCCTGGGATGAGCTTCCGACCTCATATTCATACTATCATAAAGACCACCTAATTTCACCTCTGTAACATCACCCGACTTCACCCCTGTCTCAGCTCATCTGCTGCTGAAACCCTCGTTCATGTCTCCATTACCTCTAGACTTGACTATTCCAATGCTGGCTGGTCCCCCCCCCCCCCATTCTACTCTCAGTAAACTTGAGGTCATCCAAAGCACAGCTGCCCGTGTCTTAACTCACACCAAGTCCCATTCCCCTATCACCCCTGTGCTTGCTGATCTACATTAGCTCCCAGCCAAAGCACCTTCCAAACTTGCGACCTCTACCACCAAGAAGGACAAAGGCAGCAAATGCATGGGAACACCACCACCGGCAAGTTCCCCTCCAAGCCACACACCATCCTGACTTGGGCCTATATCGCTGTTCCTTCACTGTCGCTGGGTCAAAATCCTGGAACTCTCTCTTAACAGCACTGTTGGTGTACCTACACCCCAAGGACTGCAGTAGTTCAAGAAGGCAGTTTAACACCACCTTCTCAAGGGCAATTAAGGATGAGCAAGAAATGCTGGCCTAGCCAGTGATGCCCACATCCCACAAATGAAAAAAAAAGCAAAGCCTTAATTTAAAAATTCTTATCCTTGTTTTCAAATCCATCCATGGCCTCACCCCTCCCTATCTCTATAATCTCCTCCAGCCTCAAAGCCTGCAAAATATCTGTGCTCCTTTCAGCAAGGGCTTTGACAAGGTCCCACATGGGAGACTTATCAAGAAAGCAAATGCACATGGGATACAGGGTAACTTGATAAGGTGGATTCAAAATTGGCCTGGCTGTAGGAGACAGAGAGTGATGACAGACGGTTGTTTTCGTGACTGGAAGCCAGTGTCCAGTGGCGCACCACAGGGATCTATGCTGGGTCCCTTATTGTTTGTCATTTATATAAACGACATAGATGACTACGTGGGGGGAAGGATCAGTAAGTTCGCAGATGACACAAAGATTGGCCGAGTAGTTAACAGTGAGGTTGAGTGTCTTGGGTTACGGGAAGATATAGACGGGATGGTCAAATGGGCAGAAAAGTGGCAGATGGAATTTAACCCTGAAAAGTGTGAGGTGATACACTTTGGAAGGAGTAATGTGACACGAAAGTATTCAATGAATGGCCTGACACTGGGAAGTTCTGAGGAACAAAGGGACCTTGGCGTGTTTGTCCATAGATCTCTGAAGGCAGAAGGGCAGGTTAATAGAGTGGTGAAAAAGGCATATGGGACACTTGCCTTTATCAATCGAGGCATAGATTACAAAAGCAGGGAGGTCATGTTGGAGTTGTATAGAACTTTGGTAAGGCCACAGCTGGAGTACTGTGTGCAATTCTGGTCGCCACATTATAGGAAGGATGTGATTGCACTGGAGGGGGTGCAGAGGCAATTCATCAGGGGATGTTGCCTGGGCTGGAACATTTAAGCTATGAAGAGAGGTTGGATAGGTTTGGGTTGTTTTCGCTGGAGCAGAGAAGACTGAGGGGTGACCTGATCGAGGTGTACAAGATTATGAGGGGCATGGACAGGGTGGATAGGGAGCAACTGTTCCCCTTAGTTGAAGGGTCAGTTACGAGGGGACACAAGTTTAAGGTGAGGGGCAGGAGGTTTAAGGGGGACTTGAGGAAGAATATTTTTACCCAGAGGGTGGTGACGGTCTGGAATGCACTGCCTGGGAGGGTGGTAGAGGCGGGTTGCCTCACATCCTTTAAAAGGTACCTGGATGAGCACTTGGCACGTCATAACATTCAAGGCTATGGGCCAAGTGCTGGCAAATGGGATTAGGTAGACAGATCAGGTGTCTTTAATGCATCAGTGCAGACTCGATGGGCTGAAGGGCCTCTTCTGCACTGTATTATTCTGTGATTCTCCTGTTATTCTGACCTCTTATGCATCCCTGATTTTCATCACTCCATCATTGGTGGTCGCGCCTTCAGTTGCCTAGGCCCCATTCTCTGAAATTCCCTTCCAACACCTCTCCACCTCTTCACCTGGCTTTCCTCCTTTAAGACAGTCCTTAAAAATTACCTTTCTGACCAAGCTTTTGGGCATCTGACCTAATGGCTGGGATTTTACGGCCCCCCCCGCAAGGCAGAATCAGAGGCGTGGGGCGGTGGGAGGGGGTGCATGGAGAATCGTTGCGAGTGGCGAGGCCCGTCGTCTCCCTGTCGCCCAGCGATCTTCCTGTTAGCGAGATGGGTCTTCCCGTCCAGAGGCTAATTGAGCCCCTTAGTTGACCTATTAAGGGCCAATGCAGCGCCTCTTTCTGCCGCTGCTATGATCTTACCAGTGGCTGGTCGGGGGTGGGGGGAGGGGGGCTCTGCCAGGCGGGGAGGACGGCTTATAAAATTAGGTGCCCACCCCGCGGACTTGGTGGGGGGTGCTCCTTTGTGGGCAATTTGTGGCCCACTGAGGACTTCCACCAGGAACCAATTCACCCCCTGGGACCCCCCCCCTCCCCTTGGACTGCAAGGTCAACCCCACCCACCTCACCGGGCCTTCTGGGCTGCCCCCAGTGATCCCACCTCATCTACCTCTTCTGCTGTGTTCCAGTGCTGGGCCTGGGTTTGAGGCGTCTGCAGTACCAGCAGTGACCACCACTCCTGGTTCTTTCTTTTGGGCCTCCTTATCTCGAGAGACAATGGATACGCGCCTGGAGGTGGTCAGTGGTTTGTGAAGCAGCGCCTGGAGTGGCTATAAAGGCCAATTCTGGAGTGACAGGCTCTTCCACAGGTGCTGCAGAGAAATTTGTTTGTTGGGGCTGTTGCACAGTTGGCTCTCCCCTTGCGCCTCTGTCTTTTTTCCTGCCAACTACTAAGTCTCTTCGACTCGCCACAATTTAGCCCTGTCTTTATGGCTGCCCGCCAGCTCTGGCGAATGCTGGCAACTGACTCCCACGACTTGTGATCAATGTCACACGATTTCATGTCGCGTTTGCAGACGTCTTTATAACGGAGACATGGACGGCCGGTGGGTCTGATACCAGTGGCGAGCTCGCTGTACAATGTGTCTTTGGGGATCCTGCCATCTTCCATGCGGCTCACATGGCCAAGCCATCTCAAGCGCCGCTGACTCAGTAGTGTGTATAAGCTGGGGATGTTGGCCGCTTCAAGGACTTCTGTGTTGGAGATATAGTCCTGCCACCTGATGCCAAGTATTCTCCGAAGGCAGCGAAGATGGAATGAATTGAGACGTCGCTCTTGGCTGGCATACGTTGTCCAGGCCTCGCTGCCGTAGAGCAAGGTACTGAGGACACAGGCCTGATACACTCGGACTTTTGTGTTCCGTGTCAGTGCGCCATTTTCCCACACTCTCTTGGCCAGTCTGAACATAGCAGTGGAAGCCTTACCCATGCGCTTGTTGATTTCTGCATCTAGAGACAGGTTACTGGTGATAGTTGAGCCTAGGTAGGTGAACTCTTGAACCACTTCCAGAGCGTGGTCGCCAATATTGATGGATGGAGCATTTCTGACATCCTGCCCCATGATGTTCGTTTTCTTGAGGCTGATGGTTAGGCCAAATTCATTGCAGGCAGACGCAAACCTGTCGATGAGACTCTGCAGGCATTCTTCAGTGTGAGATGTTAAAGCAGCATCGTCAGCAAAGAGGAGTTCTCTGATGAGGACTTTCCGTACTTTGGACTTCGCTCTTAGACGGGCAAGGTTGAACAACCTGCCCCCTGATCTTGTGTGGAGGAAAATTCCTTCTTCAGAGGATTTGAACGCATGTGAAAGCAGCAGGGAGAAGAAAATCCCAAAAAGTGTGGGTGCGAGAACACAGCCCTGTTTCACACCACTCAGGATAGGAAAGGGCTCACCTCATCTACCTCTTCTGCTGTGTTCCAGTGCTGGGCCTGGGTTTGAGGCGTCTGCAGTACCAGCAGTGACCACCACTCCTGGTAGCGCTGCCGATACTGCTGAGCTGCCAGCCCTGTGATTGACCAGCAGCTCTTGAAGGCAGGATCCCCGTCCCGATTAAGTCTTTAAAGGGATGGGGATCCCACCACCTAAAACTTTGACAAAAGAAAACCAGAGGATCGCACCGGGGCAGGGGTAGTGTGGGTAGGTGGTGGTGGGGGGAAGGCAGAGGCAGGGATCCCCCCACCTTTCCGGCCGGGCACTAGGAGCCTCGCCTCTTACACAAAATCCAGCTCAATATTTCTTTTTGTGGCTCAGTGTCATACTTTGTTTTATAGTGCTCCTGTGAAGCGCTTTGGGATGTTTTATTACATTAAAGGTGCTATATAAATACATGTTGTTGTTGTTATATGTATGGGAAGGCAGGAAGGGAACAGATGCATGTGTCACTGGATGGGATACCTGGAAATGTCGAGAGGCTGGCTGGTTGCCGGGTGGTAAAGTACAGCCACCAGGGATAGTCCCGACAATCAGAAGGAGCAGGGATCGGTGCAGGGTGGCCTGGGTGTGTAGCAATGAGGAGGGATGGAGGAAGGGAGAGATCATAGCAACGAGAAGGGGGAGATGCAGGTTGTGGCAGCTTTGATTGAGGGGTTGGGGGAAGCACAACTGCTCCTCCTGACCCATAAGCAGTGCTGGAAAAACAATTACCTGCTGGATCTGGCAACTATCTTAGCTTTCAGGTTTGCCTAGCCCTGGAAAATTGGCTGTCAAAATCTGAGGCACAGGACCTCATTAACATAGTTCAATCACTGGCCACACCTTTACAGAACAGGCCAACCCTAAACCCGTCGTGGCTTAACTGGACGTAGGCGTGTTTGTGGCAATTTGGGGTTCGGTTTCACATTTTTTAGCAATTTAACCCGCTGTGCTGACTCTCTCCTGCTCATCATGGACGGGATGTGGGTTAAACTGGATGGATCGCTTCTGGCCCAGACTCCTCTTCACACTGTCTTCTCCTGATAGGAAAGCCACAATGGCTTCACTGCTCAGTCTGGCAGTTAAGGAAGCATTTGGACCCGATAACATTATCCACGCCAGATCCACATATTTAGAAAAGGACTGGTTGATCTGCCCCAGACCTCAACTCCTCTTTTGTGCCAGATCCTCATAGCCCTCAACTCCCCAATATTTCAAAGAAACTTCAGCCTTCAAACAGTCCTCTGGCAGGACTTATTTACAGGTATCCAACGGGCTTACAGCTTCCATGTGAAAGTATACTCTTACCTTTAGGGCAAAATTTATAAGCTACTGTGATAAAAAAGTGTCTGCAAATGAACTTTGAAAGAGTATTGTTTTTCTATCCTGAATATAAGATTGGCTGCACACTTAGGATTGTTTTATGAAGTGTCAGGAAAGTCAAGCCCTGAGGCTAGCGCAGCAAAGGTTATCATTCCTTCTACATATAAAAAAAACCTTAGTAACTCTGCGTAACTGGCCTTTGCTAACATGCTGAGGACTGCACTACATTTCTGCAACAGAATCAAAAATATAACAAAGATGATACAATTTTGTGGTTTTGCTGTTTTCTTGCCCCACTACAATGTACTTTTCTCACTCTTCTTTAGTACTCCTGATGCTGTGCACAACATCCCAGCAGTCAGGCTCCCAGGACCTAATTATTACCTTTTTGTTCCTGCCTGTAGTTTTGTTCTAGGAAGAGCTAATTTTCCCTTCAATTATTTTTTATTATCTCCGCCCCAAATATATGGCTACCTTGAATACCATAACTGAGGTATTACAATGAGAAACATTGGGTGAATCTAGACCATTTGTTCACTACGGCGAATGGTTCAAACATCAAAAGGCATATGTTAAAAATTAGAGGTTGAAAGTTCTCATAAGCTTATTCCTGGCTTCCAGCGGGAGCATATACCACAAAATTGCACACAACCAGCCAGGTGAGGAGGGGGTCTCAGGGTCCCCTTTCACCCCTTCTTTGGTTTGACCAGAATAGAGTTTATCTCTTCTTTTTTTTAATACAGTGGTTGAACATACCACCTCTGTGAGTGCTTGCTCCTGTTCCTCGAATGTAATTGCAAAAGAACCAATCAGACAGGTTTTCTTGAGTTTAACCATGAAAGGTGTAAGTTTAACACTCCACCCTGGTTAAAATTACTAAAAAAAAGATACACATTCACGCACACATTCACACAAGAGTGAATAGATTACAGAGGGAAAACAGATTTGGTGGTTGGAGTAGAGTCCGGAACAAATGGGGATTTAAATACAGTTAAAAAGCTCAAGTCCTCAGCTGCACTTGTATTCCTGAAGTCCTCGCTGGGTCACGTGCATGGTGGTGGACTTGCTTTTTTCAGGGCTCCTGAAGGCAGAAGAGGGACTTCGATCCTTTTCCCCTGGTAGCTGGTTGTGGTGATCTGTAGGCTTGTGGGACTATAGCAGTTGCAGCCAGATCTTCTATTGATTTTTTCTGGGGAGACAGAGAGTGACCTGCTTCACCGATGGCTTTTCAGTTCCTGCTCTCTGCTTTCTGTGTGACAAAGCTTACAGTCTCTCCAGAGCTGCGCAGGCAGTCACACGATGCTATCAAGCCCCTTTGTTGTTTTAATGAGGTCTTTCTGGAATCTTCTCTGATATTCAAGGCGCTACACCTCAAGCTGTCCAGTCACACTTGGAGGAGGTTGGCTCTTTCAAAGTCAATGGGTATAGATGGCCCCTAACAACCATGCTGATAAGGCCATTCCAGGTAGTTTAATCAGAGAGTACCCCATTGTTCTGGCCAGGTTAAGTCAGTTGTGTCGTCTCCAGTCAGATCTTTTGGTGTTTCCAATGTAAGTTGCAGTGGCCGTCTTGGCTGCCAGTTTACTCTTTAAAAAAGTTACTTGTAAGAATTTCCAGAAAAAGTCTAATGCAAGGTTCCAACCGATGAAATTAATATTTCCCATTTGACATGTAGGGTTTTCATGACAGTATAGATCAACTGTTTTCAAATATTTCTGTGTGGGGTCTTCTGGATATAGTCACACACTTCTAGGGATCCCTTGACAACCTGTCTTGCAAATGACATGGCCTAGAAATTTGGGAGTGCCCATTTTTGGGTGTTACCCACCTTCACCGTACCCCCTCCAACCCCCACCACTGCACATAGGAGAATTACTCTGCAAAGAAATGGTGAGGTTCAAGGAGCCCCAGATATTGAGCCTCAGATAATAAAAACAGAAAGTGCTGGAAATACTTAGCAGGTCTGGCAGCATCTGTGAAGCGAGAAGCAGAGTTAAAGTTTCAGGACTGTGACCTTTCATTAGAACTGGCAAAGATTAGAAATGTAATAGGTTTTAAGCAAGTAAAGTTGGGGGTGGGGCGGGGGAGTAAACAACAGGAAGGTGTATGATAGGACAGAGGGCCAGAGAGATTAACTGATAAGTAGGCCATGGAGCAAAGGCAAAGACAGTGTGCTAATGGTGCGGTGAAAGACAAAGCACTGGTGCAGGGAGAGTGTTAATGACAGAATAATGAACAGCCCTAGCCAAAAGCACAATCATGAAAAACACAGTTTAAGGCAAGCACATGGTAAAAAAAAAAATGATAAAGCTAAATAAAATAAAAAAGAGCAAACCATGCTCTGAAATGATCAAACTCATTGTTCAGTCCGAAAGGCTGTAGAGTGCCGAATCAGAAAATGAGGTGCTGTTCCTCCAGCTTGTGTTGATGTTCACAGGAACACTGCAGCAGGCCAAGGACAGAAATGCGGGTATGAGAGCAGAGGGATGTGTTGAAATGGCAAGCCACCGGAAGCTCGGGGTCATGCTTTCAGAAAGATTGGAGGTGTTCCACAAAGCGATCACCCAATCTGCATCTGGTCTCCCCATTGTAGAGGAAACCGCATTGAGAACAGTGAATAAAGTACACTAAATTGAAAGAAGTACAAGTAAATTGCTACTTCATCTGAAAGGAGTATTTGGTGCCTTGGATAGTGAGGAGAGAGGAGGTAAAAGGGCAGGTATTATACCTTCTGTGATTGCATGGGAAGGTGCTGTGGAAAGGGGACGAGGTGTCGGGGGTAATGGTGGAATGGACCAGGGTGTCGCAAGGGAACGATCCCTTTGGAATGCTGATAGGAGAGAGGAAGATGCGTTTGGTGGTGGCATCACGCTGGACGTGGCGGAAATGGCGGAGGATAATCTTTTGGATGTGTAGGCTGATGGGGTGGAAAGTAAGGACAAGGGGAACCCTGTCGCGGTTCTGGGAGGGAGGGAGGGAAAGGGGTGAGGGCAGAAGTGCGGGAAATGGGTCAGACACAGTTGAGGGCCCTGTCAATCACAGTGGGGGGGGGATCCTTGGTTGAGGAAAAAGGAAGACATATCAGAAGCACTGTCATGGAAGGTTGCATCATCGGAACAGATACGTCGGAGACGGAGAAATTGGGAGAATGGAATGGATTTCTTACAGGAGGCAGGGTGTGAAGAAGTGTAGTCGAGGTAGCTGTGGAAGTCGGTGGACTTATAATGAATATTAGTAAACAGCCTATCCCCAGAGATGGAAACAGAGAAGTCGAGGAAGGGAAGGGAAGTGTTGGAGATGGACCATGTAAAGGTGAGAGAAGGGTGGAGATTGATGAAGTTTTCCAGGTCGGGGCGAGAGCAGGAAACGGCACCGAGACAGTCATCAATGTACTGGAAAAAGTGTAGGGGGAGGGGTCCTGATTAGGGCTGGATCAAGGCACGTTCAACATACCCCATAAAAAGACAGGCATAACTAGGACCCATGTGGGTACCTTTTATTTGAAGGAAGTGAGTGGAGTTGAAGGAGAAGTTGTTCAATGTGAGAACAAGTTCAGCCAGATGGAGGAGGGTAGTGGTGGATGAGGACTGGTTGGGCCTCTGTTCAAGGAAGAAGCGGAGAGCCCTCAGACTGTCCTGGTGGGGGATGGAGGTGTAGAGAGATTGAGCGTCCACAGTGAAGAGGAGGCGGTTAGGGCCAGGAAACTGGAAATTGTCAAAATTAGGTAGGGTGTCAGATGAGTCACAGATGTAAGTGGGAAGAGACTGGATTGGGGAGAAAAGATAGCGTGAAGATAGGAAGAAATATGTTCAGTGGGGTAGGAACAGGCTGAAACAATAGGTCTTCCAGGACAGTCCTGTTTGTGGATTTTAGGAAGGAGGTAGAAGCGGGCTGTGCAGGGTTGCGGACTATGAGGTTGGAAGCTGTAGAAGGAAGATCTCCGAAGCAGATGAGGCCAGTGACAGTCCCGGAGACAGTGGCTTGATATTTGGTGGTGGGTTCATGGTCCAGGGGGAGGTAGGAAGAAGTGTCTGAGAATTGGCACTCAGCCTCTGCAAGGTAGAGGTCGGTACGCCAGACAACAAAAGTACCATTCTTGTCAGCAGGTTTGATCACAATGTTGGGGTTAGACCTGAGAGAATGGAGTGCAGCAAGTTCGGAGGGAGACAGGTGAGAGTGAGAGAGGGGAGCGGAGAAATTGAGACGGCCGATGTCTCGCTGACAGTTCTCAATGAAAAGATCAAGAGCAGGTAAGAGGCCAGAGGGCGGGGTCCAGGTAGACGGGGAATGCTGGAAGCAGGTGAATGGGTCTGGTGGTTGAGGGGAGGACTCCTGGTCAAATAGGTGAGCCTGGAGGCGAAGACAATGGAAGAAGAGCTCAACGTCATGCGAGTGCGAAATTTATTGAGGTGGGGGCGTAAGGGGATAAAACGGAATCTTTTGTTAAGCACACATCGTTCAATGTCAGAGAGGAGAAGGTCAGAGAGTATTATGAATACACGGCCGATGGTCAGATCAGGAGGGATGGGGTGAGAGGGAAGTGAAGGGGAAGGAGTATCTGGAGGGGCATTAGTTCCCATCAGCTGCTGGAGCTTGTGTTCCTTAACACCTGAATGGAAGAAAAAAAGCTTTTTGTTAATGAGTCGGATAAGATAAAAGATGTAATGAAACTGCGGAGCAGAACAGCTTTGTGATAAGGTGAGGCGGTGCTGCTGGAGAGAGAGGTCCAGTTTGTACATGTGGCAGCCCATGGCACTGAGTGTGGATCTCAGGATGCAGCGAGAACAGCAGTCCGAGGAACGTTGTAAATCTTGGAGATACCTGTAATCCGGTATTCACAAAATGAAGGATGGAACTTCAGTTCGAATCCACGTGGCATAATTCAGAGCCGGAGAAGGTCACTGAGGAAGGGGATGTGGCTGTGAAGATAAGTTTTGGTAGACACCTTACCAAACACCAGGAGGGAACTAGAAAGCAATGAAGGTGAATAAGGTAAAAGAGACAAAGGGAAATCCTGTTGGAGAGAACAGCAGAACTTCTTCAAGGTAGGCATTCCTGAAAAAGAAGTGGCAGTGAATTAAACAGTAAAATAAAAGCAAAATACTGCTGATGCTGTAAATCTGAAATAAAAGCAGAAATTGCAGGAAATACTCAGCAGATCTGACAGCATCTGTGGAGAGAGAAGCAGAGTTAATGTTTCAGGTCTGTGACCTTTCATCGGAATTGGCAAAGATTAGAAAAGTCATAGGTTTTAAACAAGTAAAGTGCAGGGTGGGAAGGGAAGAGAACAAAAGGTAGGTGTGTGATTGGACAGAGGGCCAGAGCGATTAAGTGACTAGGAGGTTGTGGGGCAAAGGCAAAGAGAGTATACTAACGGTGTGGTGAAAGACAAAGCATTAGTGCAGAGAGAGTGTTAATGACAGAATAATGAACAGCCCTAGCCAATAGCACAAACATGAAAAACCCAATCTAAGGCAGGCACATGGTAAAAAAAATGATAAAACAAAATAAAATAAAATAATAATCAAAAAGGGCCAGTCATGCTCTGAAATTATTGAACTCATTGTTCAGTTTGAAAGGTGTAGAGTGCCTAATCAGAAAATGAGGTGCGAGAAACATAGAAACATAGAAAATAGGAGCAGGAGTAGGCCATTCTGCCCTTCGAGCCTGCTCCACCATTCAATATGATCATGGCTGATCATCCAACTCAGTAACCTATTGCCGCTTTCGCCCCATATCCTTTGATCTCTTTAAACCCAAGAGCTGTATCTAACTCCTTCTTGAAAACATACAATGTTTTGGCCTCAACTGCTTTCTGTGGTAGAGAATTCCACAGGTTCACTACTCTCTGGGTGAAGAAATTTCTCCCCATCTCAGTCCTGAAAGGTTTATCCGTATCCTTAGACGATGACCCCTGGTTCTGGACTCCCCCACCATTGGGAATATCCTTCCTGCATCTACCCTGTCAAGTCCTGTTAGAATTTTATAGGTTTCTATGAGATCCCCCCTCACTCTTCTGAACTCCAGTGAATATAATCCCAACTGACTCAATCTCTCCTCATACGTCAGTCCCACCATCCCAGGAATCAGTCTGGTAAACCTTTGCTGCACCCCCTCTATAGCAAGAACATCCTTCCTCAGATAAGGAGAACAAAACTGCACACAATATTCCAGGTGTGGCCTCACCAAGGACCTGTATAATTGCAGCAAGACATCCCTGCTCCTGTACTCGAATCCTCTCGCTATGAAAGCCAACATACCATTTGCCTTTTTTACCGCCTGTTGCACCTGCATGCTTACCTTCAGCGACTGGTGTACGAGAACACCCAGGTCTCGTTGCATATTCCCCCCTCTCAGTTTATAGCTGTTCAGGTAATAATCTGCCTTCCTGTTTTTGCTACCAAAGTGGATAACCTCACATTTATCCACATTATACTGCATCTGCCATGCATTAGCCCATTCATTCAACTTGTCCAAATCACCCTGAAGCCTCTCTGCATCCTCCTCACAACTCACCCTCCCACCCAGTTTTGTGTCATCTGCAAATTTGGAGATATTACATTTAGTTCCCTCATCTAAATCATTAATATATATTGTGAATAGCTGGGGTCCTAGCACTGATCCCTGTGGTACCCCACTAGTCACTGCCTGCCATTTGGAAAAAGACCCATTTATCCCTACTCTTTGTCCTGTCTGCCAACCAATTTTCTATCCATCGCAATACACTACCCCCAATCCCATGCGCTTTTATTTTACACGTTAATCTCTTATGTGAGAATTTGTCTAAAGCCTTCTGAAAGTCCAAATAAGCCACATCTGCTGGCTCCCCCTCATCAGCTCTACTAGTTACATCCTCGAAGAATTCGCGTAGATTTGTCAAGCATAACTTCCCTTTCGTAAATCCATGCTGACTCTGTCCGATTCTACCACTGTTCCTCAAGCTTGCATTGATGTTCACTGGAACACTGCAGCAGGCCAAGGACAGAAATGTGGGCATGAGAGCAGGGGGGGTGTGTTGAAATGGTAAGTCACCGGAAGCTTGGGGTCATGCTTTCGGACTGAGTGTAGGTGTTCCGCAAAGTGGTCACCCAATCTGCATTTGGTCTCCCCAATGTAGAGGCGACCACATTGTGAGCCTCATATTGGGTCTCAGATCTCATTCTCATATGAAAAGTGCTGCAGAAGGGGTCCAATAGAATGATTTGTAGAAGATTGGGCCAATGCTAATTCTGCAACTGCCCAAAGGTAAGTGTGGGAAATCACAGACCATAGCTGGTTGGTGAGGCGGGGAGGGGTGGGAGTGGGGGGAGGAATACGGTTTGGGATCTTGAGACCGAGAGATTGAGGGTTTGGGAGTCAGGGGATGGAAGGAGATCATGGGTTAGAATCTCAGGGCCAGGAGGTCAGGGTCCTTGTGGCCAGGAGCAGTGACGATCAGGATTAAAATCTACTCCTCCACTTTCAGAGGTAAGAACTAACCAGAGGAGGAAGCTCCACAAACACCTCCATCCTCAGTGATGGTGGAGCCTAGTAAATCAATGCAAAAGACAAGGCTGAAACATTTGCAACCACCTTCAGCCAGAAGTGTCAAGTGGATGATCCATCTTGGCCTCCTCCTTAGATCCCCAGCATCACAGATGCCAGTCTTCAGCCAATTCGATTCACTCCACGTGATACCATGAAATGGCTGAAGGCACTGCTACAGCAAAGCTTATGGACCCTGATAACATCCTGGCAATAGTGCTGAAGACTTGTGCTCCAGAACTAGTCACGCCCCTAGCCAAGCTGTTCCAGTATGGCTACAACACTGGCATCTACCTGATAATGTTGGAAATTGCCCAGGTATGTCCTGTACACAAAAAGCAGGACAAATCCAATCCAGCCAATTACCACCCCATCAGTCTACTCTCAATCATTAGCAAAGTGTCATTGACAGTGCTATCAAGCAGCACTGATGCAGCAATAACCAGCTCACCGATGCTCATTTTGCGTT
Organism: Heterodontus francisci; assembly: GCF_036365525.1. Classification (NCBI taxonomy): domain Eukaryota; kingdom Metazoa; phylum Chordata; class Chondrichthyes; order Heterodontiformes; family Heterodontidae; genus Heterodontus; species Heterodontus francisci. The sequence continues at coordinate 68,287,950 of NC_090371.1, forward strand.
CCGCCAGGGCTGTTTCACTCCAGACCTCACTACAGCCTTGGTCAAAACATGGGCAATAAACCTGTGTTACGGACAGTAGTAAGGGGTGTGGGTGGTTTCCACTGTTCACCTCCTAATTGAACGCAATCATGTTTTGTTAAAAATGATGAACTAGTCCCTGAGTGACTTTTAGGGTCAAATAAACAGACAAATGATAGGGTTTCTCGTAGATTAAAAAAAGATAACTATTTATTTTTATATTCCCAAAATGGTCACAACCTCACTCATGCACACATTCACTCACACACGTACACAAGAATAGATAGAGAGGAAAAGGGTAAGTGGTTTAAAGGAGGTAGGTGTTTGTGGTTTATGGTAAACATGTTGAATCTTCTAAGGAGGACAGTTTCTTTTAAATGTGCACACCTGGGTGTTTGTAGACTTGGACTTGTTGAGGTGTTAGACTGGTTGTTAGGACTTCAGACTGGAGATGATGGTCACTTTAAGTTCTCTGCTGCAGCGAGTTGAAGTGTAGATTTAGCAGCACAGCTTCTTTCTCATTTAGGCTGGATCTCTTTCCACAGCCTCTCGCTGGAATGCTTTCTGTAATGTTGCTGTGATCTCTCCTCTCTCCAGAGGGCTATCTTTTAAGGCCAAAATCCATAACATTAGCATTTCTGTTAGTGGATAAATGGCCTTCTCCCTTGTGTGACCACACAATGGACCAGTAAGTGGAATCCATGGCCATCTGAATGGGTACCATTCTGTAATGATATGGCTACTTCACACTTTCTTTATCTCAGAAGAAACCCATTAAATTCAGGAATGTCTCTTGATAGTTTCAGGATGGGTGTAGTTAACACTTTTTAGTCTGGAATGTATCCTTTCATCCTTTTGAGACAGTGAGACAGCTTTTGAATATATAGGCTAGGTCATCTGAACTTCGGCGGCCATCTTTGCAGCACATTGTCCACTTTTGTAAAGGAAAAGTCAATTTCAAATGGTCCATATTGAATAAAGTTGTATCTTATAAGTTAGGAATATGATATGTCTTTACTAGGCATAACATTTGAATTCCAGAGGTGAGGAAAGAGTGACTGCACTTGACATTAAGGCAGCATTTGACTGAATATGGAATCAAGGAGCCCTAGAAAAATTGAAGTCAGTGGGAATCAAGGGGAAAACCCATCACTGGGTTAAGTCAAACCTAGAACAAAGAAGATAGTTGTTATTGTGGATCAATCATATAAGCCCTAGGGCATTGCTGCAGGAGTTCCTCAGGGTAGTGTCCTAAGGCCCAATCATCTTCAGTTGATTCATCAATGACCTTCCATCCAACATAAGGTGTGGGGAAGTGGGGATGTTCACTGATGCTTGCACAGTGCTCAGTATCATTTGCGACTCCTCAGATGCTTAAGCAGTCCATGCCTGCATCCAGCAAGACGTGGACAACATTGAGGCTTAAGCTGATAAGTGGCAACTAACATTCGCACCCACAAATGTCAGGCAATGGCCATCTCCAACAAGAAACAATCTAACTATCTCCCCTTGATATTCAATGGCATTATCATTGCTGAATCCCCCACTGTCAGCATCCTGGGGGTTACACTTGAACAGAAAATTAACTGGACCAGCCAGATAAATACTGTGGCTACAAGAGCAGGTCAGAGGCTGGGAGTTCTGTGGCAAAGTAATCCATCTCCTGACTTCCCAAAGTCTGTCCACCATCTACAAGGCATAAGTCAGGAGTGTGATATAATACTCTCTACTTACGTAGTTGGTTGAATGCAATTCCAACAACACTCAAGAAGCTTGACACCACCCAAGACAAAGCAGCCCCCTTAATCATCAACCCATCCACAACCATAAAATTCACTCCATTCACCACCGGCACACAGTGGCAGCAGTGTGTACCACCTACAATATGCACTGCAGCAACTCATGAAGCCCCCTTCTACAGCACCTTCCAAACCTGTGACATCTTTCAGCTAAAAGGATAGGGCAGCAGATGCATGAGAACACCACCACCTGCAAGTTTCTCTCCAAGCCACACACCATCCTGACTTGGAACTATATCACAATTCCTTCACTATCGCTGGATCAAAATCCTGAAACTCCCTTCCTAACAGCACTGTCATTGTATCTATACCATATGGACTGCAGTAGTTCAAGAAGGTGGCTCACCACCACCTTCTCAAGGGCAATTAGGGATGGACAACAAATGCTGGCCTTGCCAGTGATGCCCACATCCCTAGAACGAATAAAAAAAATGCAATTTACTATTTTGTTGCAAACATTCTGTCAGGTTGGTATTCCGAAGTGCAGCCAACAAAAATGGCCTAACGCCTGTTTCAGAAATGGGTAAAGGGCATGTCTTGTTTGTCCTTACCCAATGTAGCAGGGTGGGCATTCCTCAGGTTAAGAGAGTGCCTGAGTTTCCTACCCACAATGTTTGAGACTTAGGAGGCCGCAGAATGCCTGAAAAATAGCCGTTGGCCCAATTTCTTGTAAAATATTGTGATAATTTTTTTAAAATTTATACATGACAATAAAAATAAAACACTAGCAAAAAAAAAGAAAAAAATGAAGATCTTGAGCTATTTTGTCCCAGACAGTTGGAACTTTGTTATACTTACTGGCCTTGTGGAAGCTCCATGTGAGCACTCCAGCATCAGTGATGCCTTTTTGAAGACCTATGGTATATAGCAGGTCAAGAATTAATTGGATTTATTGTATGTCTTGCTTTGGCTGGGACAAATGAGGCTGCAGTCCTTTGTATCACTTCATCGCCAAATACTTTGCAATAAAATCAAAAAGTGGTGAAGCAAAAGAAGAATACTGTGGATATTGGAATCCGGCGAGAAAGGGAAGGCGGAACCAAAAGTGGGTGGCGAAGGCTCTCCTGCTTTGACTCCCGTTCCCACAATGATCACCTGCCGGCTGTCTAAATGGGGGACCCAAGCCTCTCCTTGTTGGCAGGGCATCTGATGGCACAATCTTCTCGGGGTATCTTCCTCTGCATTCGCCATCCTATGGTGGGTGTTAGGCTTCTCGGAGCGGAGGGGAAACCCCTCCTGATGAATCATTTGGGCTGCAAGTGCAGTCTTACTTGCCCATGCCCCCCCCCCTCCTTTGGGCCTTCAGCAATAATAGCCCCCAGCCTGCCACAGGAGGCCACCTCAGTGGCCTCCGCAGAGGCGGAAGGGCTGGTCTGCCACTGGCAAAATGCCGTCAAGGCTGTAAAATCACCCTTAATTGAGGGCCTCTATGGAGCAGGAAGCAAATCCTAATCCCAGCCCACCCCGGGCATGTTCCCTGGTGGCGGGAATGAGTCAGGGTACCGCCGACGTGGTTCCCCCCTATTTTCTCAGCCCACCCACCTCCAAGTCCACCAACATTGGCCAGGGATGTTCAGTCTGAGGAATCTTCATGAAATCTTTTCTCTCTACAGTCTTCAGAGCTTAAAAGATTCCCCTGTGTCATTGTGACCAGAACTGGACACAGTACATAAAACATGGTCTGACTAGAGCATTATCCAGTTTCAGCATGACTTGCTTCTGCCTGGTCTAGATAGTTCAACATTGTACTGGCTTTGTTGGTTGCTGCGGTACATTAGTCAGAAATATTGGACTGGATTTTCCCCAGTCCCATGGAGATGGGGTTAGAAGTGAGGAGCAGCTTTACAAATAGGGAGGCGATGCATCGTGAAGGCTCCCCGTGCATTTCTGCCCCCATGGGACTTTCCAAACAACAGACTGGGAACCGGGTCAGCTTCTCACTCTCTGGAGGTATGCAGCCAATTAATCCAACTTAGGCCCCACTTAGGGGCCATTTTGCGCCGGTGCCAGTCTTTTACTGCCATGTACGGAGGCCATCAGCTCAATCAAAGCGCCTCCTGGTAGCAGGCCAGGGGACCATTGGAGCTGGAGGCACCATGATCCAATGACAGAGCTGCAGGATGAAAAGTCGCAGCCCTGTCTGTGAATAGGCCTGTGGAAGGATTACCCCTCTAACCCAATGACCCTCTCAGCTTCGGGCCTCTTAAATTTATCACTTCTCTGCAGGCAGTCAAAGATGCCTCCATGTTGAGATGCCCTCACACTCACCTGCCTACGTTAGCCGTGCCTACCTCTCCTGGTGTGGCTGCTGGCCTGCCTGACCATCACTGCTGGCCCTCTGATCGGGCCTGCAGCCTCTGGAACCTGCCCACTGCCAGCACAGAGGCTGTCAATTAAGAGGCCCCCTCTTGGAAGGTTGCACTGGTAGGCGCGCGATGACTTGGTCAGGCTCAGGATCCCCATTTGAGCCCAACATTGGATCCCTGATGCCTGCTGGAAAATTGAGCCCATTGAGTGTGGAACTATTTCTATTTCTATTAACTATTTCAACACCATTCATGAAGTCTATGAGTCAAGTAATCTTACAAAAATGATGCATGAGATACCCAATTTAGGGCTTACCCCACCCCACCCTCAACACTGACATAACTCAAACAAGAATCCATTGTTTTATGTCAACCATATTTTATTCATTCCCAGGATTAATGAGGACAGGGGAATTCTAAGAACCACAAGAGGTTAGAATATGAGGGTTCAGCAAGAAACATGTGATATATCATTGATCTATCTGAAAAACAGTGACCTAAAATTGAGCCTCATATTGCCCATTTTTCAGGCACTACTTGGCCTCCTAATTCCCCAAATGGCAGGCAGCAAGTGCTTCTGAGCTGAAGTAAGCCGCCTGCCATATTCACTAAGTGCAATAAGAGATGTCATTTGCCCATACCTGAAACATGGGTTAGGCTCTTTATATATGCAAATAAGGGTCCTAATACCTGCTTGAGGTCCCTGCTGCAACAGTGATTTTCACGGAGGCAGCAAGCGCCATCCCTGGCTGCCTTCAGGGACACCAACCTTATAGGATGCTTGCAACAAAAAGAAAGGGCCCCTGAGCATATTGTACCTTAAAAATTATATTATCATGTTTCTCACATGAAAAGTTAATCTTTCACACAAGTACACTATACTCAGTGACCATATAGTATACAAAAGATAACATTGACAGCTTTAGGCTACCAAACTTCATCAAATTCTAGTGCTAGCCTAATTAACTCTTTCTAATCTAGCTTATTGCATTCACTCAAAGTTATTATGCAACAGCACACATCACCAAAACTCGCATTTGTCCAATTGGATTATCAGTATTGTTCAGCTAAGTATGACAGAAAGTCATGTTTTAGATATTTCACAGAAAGAAAACATTTTGAAAATGCCATATGCCTTCAAAAATGAATTCTCTTTCTTTTTTATCTTCTGTTTGCTTAAATTATTTTGATATAGATCTGTATGGATCGTTATATGAAATTATATTATTGATATACCAGTTTATTTACTCATAAGTGCTGTTGAAGAAATAAATATATAGCAATAGCCTTAGAGAATGCCTGCTAGGCTATTTACTGTGAAATTCAGTGCTAATGCTGAACTCTTGTACAGGGTGTTCATGACCTGTAAATCTGGGTCATTGGCTTACACACCAGTGCAATTATGTTTTTTTTGCTAGCTTGACCCTGTACAAGTCTCACATGAGGCATATTCACTGGTGGAAGCAATACAGCATAGTTTAGATACATTTTTAGTTCTGCCATATGGTTAAATAGAGCAAGTTAACTATTTTGCTTTAGTTTAACTGCTCATTATATGCATTATATACAGTAACCAACAGCTGAAGTGAAGGCGATAAATCAACATCTATCAACATTCATAAACCACTCAAGCATCATTCTCACAGTTTATGATCACATCAGAAAAGTTTGATGGATTACAGCCATGTAACTCACTACCAGCCATCTGCTGGCATATCTTTAAGACTATTCTGATTAACATTCTCCTTTATTGCCATTTTATGGGTTTATTTCCTCTGGTAACTGCCTTCATGCAAAAGACCACTGTGCACAATTGAATGCAGACTTTAGCTTGTTTCAAATTGTGCACATGTGAATTTTATGGGAACTTCTTAAACAATGCACTACCAGAGGATATTAAAACTTCCAGGAAGTTCATTGAATCACAGAAAAGACTACTGGAATGCATAACAATAAACTAAAATGTGGCTGAATTTAAGAGCCAGTTGAGTTACATACCTTAAAAAAGCAAAATACTGCAGATGCTGGAAATCCGAAATGGAAAAAGAAAATGCTGGAAATGCTCAGCAGGTCAGGCATCATCTGTGGAAAGAAAAATAGAGTTAATGTTTCAGATCTGTGACCTATCATCAGACCTGAAATGTTAACTTTATTTTTCTCTCCACAGATGCTGCCTGACCTGCTGAATATTTCCAGCATTTTCTGTTTTTGTTTGAGTTACATACCTTTCATTACTGTCTTGGTACCTGTAGTTTAAATACATGTGTATGCCTTTTTGGAAGTTATCAGAGTTAATAATTCACATATTATTTTTCATTATATATTATATGTTTGATTAAGATTTAAGAGCACCACAAAAAATAAAGTAGGAGTTTTATACGCCCTGTCTGGTTTTCCTTTTCATTGACTTTAATGAGAAGAAAAAACAGGCCTACATAACAGGTGGGTTGATTCAATATTTGCCTATTTATGCCCCCGCCGAAGTTGAAAGTGTTTTGCAAACTTGTCTTGAATTTGTCTCCTAAAATAAAGATCTACAATTGGTTGGATTTCCAAGTGTTGAATTCTAGATCAGTAATGTAAGATTTGTACATAGCTCAAAGCATTTGTCATATGATGTGCCAATCAGAATGTGATTATTACCCAAAGCAACAAATTTCAACTCTTTTTGCACCAATGTGTGATTTGCAAGAATTTTGTGAACTGAGAGCCAATTCTTGCAAATTTTGCAGCAGTGAAGATATTAACTTGACAAAAGGAGTCATTTGTCAAGTGCTGACACTCCACCTTTCATTGGAAATTAAGTTGGAGATTATAGTCCAGCAGGAGACTACAGGTGCCTTATCACCTAAATAATACAACACATAATAATATATGACAAATGAACATTAATGGGTAGACAACTGTGTCTGTGATTTGGGCACTCACAAAATTACATTTAGACAACTTTATTTAAAATATGAAATAGTAAATGAGTTTTACAAAAGATTACAGTCTGGCTATAATTAATATTATGTTATATAGTATTCACGCAATGATGTGTGCTATTGCAGTGTTTAATGTGATGTAACCTTAGTTAGTGTCACTGTGTCCTTTTTTTATTTGTTCATTGGGTGTGGGTGTCTCGCTGGCTAGGCCCTTCTATGACAAACATTCACTGGACTCAATTGTGAGGCTTCCAGCCTGATGAAAATGAGGAGGTAGCACCCCGAAAATGGTGGGCAATTAATCCAGAGCCACCAACGACTCAAGCAAGCACCATCCTAGACACATTCACCAAGTTGATCCAGACAAGGAATTAGAGGTCAGCTCACAGGATGACACATAAGGCACGGGAAAGGAAAGGTCTAACTGCTAGCCTTCTCCACCTCCCTGAGTCAGGCAGAAAGCTCATTGAAAATTAAAATGGAAGTCCAATGATGTACATAGTACCCCAATTGCCATTTTTGTGGAGAAATGCCTGACCTGCTGAGTATTTCCATCATTTTCTGTTTTTATTTCAGATTTCCAGCATTCACAGTATTTTGCTTTGGTCAGAGTATGCATTGTGGGCAGTTCAAAATGTTTCACCAGTGTTCAGGCCAATGAAGCCCTGGAAAGAAGCAGGAACAGGAATGGTCCTCTGGGCCCCAAAACATACTGTGGGCTGCTGCTAGCCTGAGCTTGCCAATCCACTTGGCCCCGCCTTCCCTTTCCTTCCCACACCCAAGACTTCCTCAAGCTTCTACTGGCATCCCAGCCACTGAAGGTCAAGACTGGTCTGTTCAGTAATAATTCCATGGTGTTGAGCTCCAGTCACAACATCTCTGATAATAAGGCAGCTCATTGCAGCTTATAACAGGACTTGGAATACATACTGGGTTGGGCTGACAAGAAACAAGCAACATTCACATCACCAGGCACTATCCATCTCAAACAAGAGTAAACCCAGTCACCTTTCCCACATTGCAACAATGCCTACACTTCAGAAGTATTACATTGGCTGTAAAGCATTTTTGTAAAGCACCCTAAGGACATGAAAGGCAAGTCTTTCTGATTTTATCAATGGCACTATCATCACTGAATCCACTATCATCAACATCTTGAAAGTTGCCATTGAGTGGGCCAGTCATATCATCACAACAGCTACAAGAGCAGGGCTTAAGGCTCATCTCCTGACCCCTCGATGCTAATCCACCAATGCAACTAAGTACATACTTCTCGTTTGAATGGGTATAGCTCCAGCAATACTCAGTAAATTCAACTCTATCCAGGACAAAGCAATTCAGTTGATTGATGCCACTGCCACTGGACTCAATATCTACCCCTTTTTCCCCCGTGACCTCTACCACCGAGAAGCACGAGACCAGCAATGATGTGGAGAGGCGCCCATCACCTCCAGGTTTCCCTCAATGCACCTGTCTGACTAGGCCATTTATTATCATTCTTTCATCATTGCTGGGTCAATATCCTGAAATTCCCTACCTAATGCCATTGTGGGAGCATCATTAACAAAAGGACTGTAGCAGTTCACCTTCTCAGGGTAGCAGTGGATCAGCAATAAATGCAGCTTTGGCTGCTTCATCCATATCCCGGAACAAAGAAAAAATACTTTTCTGGCCTATAATATTACTGCTTAGTGAACATGCTATTCTATACCATCCTGACTTGGAAATATACCACTGTTCCTTCATCGTCGCTGTTTCAAAATCCTGGAACTCACCACCTAACAGCATTGTGGGAGTACCTTCAACACATGAACTGCAGTGGTTCAAGAAGGTGGTGAGCCATCAATTTCTCAAAGGTAGCTAGGAATGGGCAATCAATCCTGGATTTCCTACCAATGCACATATCCCGAAAACGAAAAAGAAGCCTGATGCTTTTTTTTCACAGGACAATCTGGCAACAAAACACTAGAAGATTTTTTTTTAGTTAGTCTTTAATAAGTTTTTAGTTTATTTCTGTTAAGTTTACTTAGTCCAATAAATAGAGACATGGCAGGGCACCTCAGTCCCATGGAATGTGCATCCTGTTCCATGTGGGAACGCCAGGATGCTTCTCATATTCTCCGCAACCACATGTGCAAGAAGTGTCATTAGCTGGAGGAGTTTGAATTCTGGGTTTCAGAGCTTGAGCAGCAGCTGATGTCACTGAGGTGCATCTGTGAGGCTGAAAACTAAGTGGCTAGCACATCTCTGAATGTGGCCTCCTTGCAGATTAAGGGTGTGCAGACAGAGAGGGACTAGCTGACCACCAAACAGTCAAGCAGGAGCAGGAAGGTAGTTCAGGTGTCCCCTGAGTGCACCTTGCTCTCAAGCTGGTATTTGGTTCTGAATATGGGTGAGAATATGGATGGGAAACTAAGTGTAAATTCAGAAGGAAGAGAAGCAAAACTGGAAAAAGAAGGCAGAAAATTACTAAACAAGTATGAAAGTTCAAGGAAACAAAGACTAAAAAACAGACAAAGGAGTTGATAAGTTATTATCACATTATAGGAAGGATGTGATTGCATTGGAGGGGGTGCAGAGGCGATTCACCAGGGGATGTTGCCTGGGATGGAACATTTAAGCTATGAAGAGAGGTTGGATGGGCTTGGGTTGTTTTCACTGGAGCAGAGAAGACTGAGGGGTGACCTGATCGAGGTGTACAAGATTATGAGGGGCATGGACAGGGTGGATAGGGAGCAGCTGTTCCCCTTAGTTGAAGGGTCAGTTACGAGGGGTCACAAGTTTAAGGTGAGGGGCGGGAGGTTTAAGGGGGACTTGAGGAAGAATATTTTTACCCAGAGGGTGGTGACGGTCTGGAATGCCCTGCCTGGGAGGGTGGTAGATGCAGGTTGCCTACATCCTTTAAAAAGTACCTGGATGAGCACTTGGCACGTCATAACATTCAAGGCTATGGGCCAAGTGCCGGCAAATGGGATTAGGTAGACAGGTCAGGTGTTCTAATGCATCGGTGCAGAATCGATGGGCCGAAGGGCCTCTTCTGCACTGTATTATTCTGTGATTCTGTGAAAATAAAGACCTGCATTTTTATATCACTTTTCACAATCACTGGTCATCTCAAAGCGCTTTACAGTAAATGAAGTACTTTTGAAATGAAGTCACTGTTGTAATATAGGAAATGCAGTAGCCAATGTGCACAACCAGCTCCCAGCAATGTGATAATGACCAGATAATCTGCTTTTGTGATGTTGGTTGAAGTAGAAATATTGGCCAGGACACTTTGGATAACTCCCCTGCTCTTCTTCGAAATAGTGCCATGGGATCTTTTACATCAACTAAGAGGGCAGACAGGGCCTCGGTTTCACATCATATCTGAAAGACAGCAGCTCTGACAGTTCAGCACTCCATCAACAATGCACTGGAGCGTCAGCATTGATTTTTGTGCTCAAGTCCTGGAGTGGGAATTGAACCTAGTGACTCAGAGGCAAAAGTGCTACCAACTAAGCCACAGCTGACAGTCACAGTGGTGTCTCCTTCAATGCAAGGAGTCTACTGAATAAGGAGGCTAAGCCAAGGGAATGCTATGGTGGCATAGTGGTAATATCCCTGAAGTAATAATACAGAAATCTAAATCAATACTCTGGAGACATAAGTTCAAATCCCACTGTGGTAGTTGGTGGAATTTGAATTTAAAAAACCAAAAACAAAAAGATCAGGAATAGAAAGCTGTTCTCAATTATGGTGCCAGGAAACTACTGTTGATTGTCATAAAAACCCATCTTACCTTTTAGGGAAGGAAATCCTTACCTGGTCTGGACTACATGTGACTCCAGTCCCACAGCAATGTGGTTGACACTTAACTGCCCTCTGAAATTAGTTATAAAGGCCAATTAGGGATGGACAACAAATGCTGTCTTTGCCAGTGACACCCACATCCCATGAAATGAATAAAAAAAAGTTAGACACTTGGAAGCATGATATCCTAGCTATTACTGAAAATGGCTTAAAGAAGTACAGGAATGGCAGCTCCACATTCCTGGTAACAGGGTTTTCTGAATGGATAGTAAGGGGAATAAAATAGACGGGGGGGGTCGTAAACTGGTTAAAGGAATAAACACAGCTGTGAAGAGGGATGATATGCTAGAATCAAATGATATGGGACGATAGTGGCATAGTGTTAGATCATTGGACTAGTAATCTAGAGGCCCAAGCTAATGCTCTTGGGCGTGGGTTCAAATCCCACTGCAGCTGGTGGAATTTAAAGTCAATTAATTAATAAAAATCTGGAATCGAAAGCTCGTCTCAGTATCGGTGCCGTGAAATTATCATTGATTGTCAGAAAAACCCATCTGGTTCACTAATGCCCTTTAGGGAAGAAAATCTACTGTCCTTACCTGGCCTGTCCTGGCTTACAGACCCACAACAATGTGGTTGGCTCTTAACTGCCCTCTGAAATAGCTTAGCAAGCTACTCAGATGTCAAGGGCAATTAGGGATGGACAACAAATGCTGGCCTTGCCAGCGATGCCCACATCTCATGAAAGAATTTTTTAAAAATTGATTGAATTGCGGAATAAAGATGGGGCAATCATACTACTGGGAGTATACTACAGCTCCCAAACAGTCAGAGGGAGATAGAAGAGCAAACATATAGTGAAACTGATGAAAAGTGCAGAAACAAAAGGGCAGTATTAGTAGGGGATTTCAACTACCCTAATATTAACTGGGATAAATGCAGTGTGAAAGATACAGAGGGAGCAGAATTCTTAAAAGCATTCAGGAGAACTTTTTTTAGCCAGTATGTAGCAAGCCCAAGAAGGGCAGTTCCGGACTTAGTCTTAGGGAATGAATCTGAGCAGGTGGAAGAGGTATCAGTAGGAGAGCATTTTAGTGGTAGTGAACATCATTCAGTTAGATTTAGAATTGTTATGGAAAAGGATCACAATAGACCAAGCGTGCAAGTTTTAAATTGGGAACAAGATATAGACAGTCTGGCTCAGTGTATGGAGAGACTGGACTTAAAATAGGATAAGAAAGAAACTGTAAATAAGAGCAGAAATTACACTTGTATATTACAGGTCCAGCCCACAATGAAGAGGGTGATACATTGCATTGCTATTGGATTGACCATATTTGCGACTATAGGTGAACCCGCATCGGAGCTATCGCAATGAATGAACGCGCCTGAAGCAGTGTTGACACGGGAAGATTATCCCGTGGCCAGAAACAACTTTGCTCGGCAGATCAAGATAGTTCGAACCAACAAAGGACAGCGAGAAGATTTAAATTTGTATTATGCAGGAGTAGATGGGTTGGCATGTGTGGGAAAATCATTGGGTATACTGGAGGGAACAGAAGTTTGACCTTAACTAACAGAGTGTTAGGTACCTGTGACGAGGATAGAGGAAGATATTATGTTGGGGCAGTGTTTCATATTCCCTGACAGGGGAATAATTTGACCTACCCTTCAAAGAGAGTCCATAACGTGGGCAAGTACCAGGAGGGTATTTGGATATCTTTAAGTAACCTACCATCTCATGCCATTGTAATGGATGGTGTTGAGAAAGGGGTAGATTTGTCAAAATGTCATCAAGGGGGGAATCACTGGGCCTGTCCGGAAGAGACAACGAGACAGAAACTTACAAATTACAGGCTCAGCACCTATGAAAATTGTTCATTGTCCATTTTGCCCGTTAATAACCAAACCTTTTTACAATATTCCCTTGTGGGGCAAACGTATTACATAGCCACGGCTGCTATGAATTACAACAAGGGATGGAAACAGTGCCCTCTGGAGGGACACAATGTAGCCATTCACAATATAACCTCGGACTTGGTTGTTGGTGGACAAGTACTGCCTAAGCCAATAAAGAGGATAGTGATAAAGGAGAATCTTACGGTCCAGCGTACTGATACAGATAAAGAGGTATATTGACACCGAATTACCACCCATCCCACACCTAACAGCATTTTGGGCACAAATAGCAGAAGAGGCAAAAGAGATAATTCATCAATGGAATAAACACACTAAAACAATTAGAACTCATGCCGACAAGGCAAATGAACTGTTGCGTGACCCAGGGTTTTGGAGTAAGTTTTGGAATTGGGGATCTAATATTCAAATACATCCATGGGTCAGAATTGTGTCACATATTGCTGTCATAGTGATTCTATGTGCGCTAATAATTGTTGTATTCAATGTGTATCAGCTTAGAAGGTGGAAAAATGAAATTTTGCAAAGATTGGATGATGGGACTATAATGAAACAGAAGGAACGGTTATCAATATAAACAAAAACTGAAAAACACAACTGTATATACTAAGTGTTATAACGTATCTTTTTATGTGTAACAGTATTGCACACTCATTGGGGGACAATGACGTTCTCGGGAATGGTTCACGGAGAAGGGAAACCTGATGATCCTAAGATAAGTATCTTTGGATCATGAGAGGGGAGATGTTGGCCAGGGGCTGTAAAAAACACAGAATCAGTTACAAACTGCTGGGATTGTTTGACCTGTAGTAACCTGGAGCTTGGACACTGGCCTGTGCTGGTAAAAACCAGTTTGAACGAATTACTTTATGAGACAAGACAAAGGATCGATCACAGGAAAAGGGCCTTATTTGGACACGGTGTGATACCGGGGTCTTTGGGCCTGGGCCAATTAAGAGATGTGAACGAGGTGAGCAGGCTTAAGCCAACCGGAAAGAGACAGCTCAGATTTGGAGAGATAAGAGGGAGGATAAGAAGAGAGCTTTTTGGGCATAGAGCCAGCGAAAACTCCGGAGATCAACCATCGTGGAAGTGGAACACCCTGCGTGAGCGATACGGCGACGACGTAGAAGAGAGAGAGAGAACGGAATGCCTGGCCAGCGTTAACTCTCCCTTTTTCGGGTAATATCCTTAAGTTTTCTGTGACTAGGTTAGGGAAAGGTCAGAGGAACCTAGTGGGTGTGCTTATGAATTCTAGCTAGTTTTGTTATTAACTGTATAACTCAGTTGCAGTTGCATGCTTTTGTCTAACTAAGTGTATAAGCCTTATTCTTACATTGTACAACAACGTGAATAAAGTAAATTGATAGTTAAAGAAAGGACTGAGTTCCTCCTCTTTGTACTAAGCCATTAACTGTAGCTGTGGATTAAGCTGGAGGGTGTCTCTCTTGTAACCTGATATCCCAAACACTCAGCCTGAGCCTGAATTAAAAGGACTTCAGTCCCGCGTGACGGCCAGGATCAAGTGGGTGCAGGAAATAAAGGGGACAAGGGGGAGTTCACTCCGTGTCACGGTTTACAGGATGCTGCCAAGAATGAATAATTTTAGCTTTGATGAAAGATTGGATTGGTCGGCTTTGTGTTCTTTGGAACAGCAGAGGTTAATGGGAGATTTAATTGAGGTGCATAAAATCACGAAGAGCGAGTTAGAGTGGATAGGAAGGTCCTATTTCCATTAGCAGAGAGGTCAATAACCAGGGGCATTGATTTAAAATCATTGGCAGAAGGATTAAAGAGGAATTGAGGAGAAATTTGAGAACGGTAGAATCTGGAACTCACTGCCTGAAAGGGTGGTAGAGGTGGAAACCCTTATCACATTTAAAAAAAAACACTTGGATATACATTTGAAGTGCCATAACCTACAGGGTTGTGGACCAAGAGCTGGAAGATGCGATTAGACTGCATAGCTCTTTTTCAGCTAGCATGGACATCATGGGACAAATGGCCTCCTTCTGTGCCATAAATCTTTCTATGTTTGCATGTTTTTAATATAGAATGTGCAGCACCAGACATACCTAAAAATGAGGTGCCAACCTAGTGAAGTTACAACACAGGACTACGTGCCGCTAAACAGTGGAAGCAACATGCTTTAGACACAGCCAAGTGCTCCCACAACCAACAGATCAAATCAAAGCTCTACAGTCCTGTCACATCCTGTTGTGAATTACAGTGGACAATTAAACAACTAACAGGAGGAGGAGGCTCCACAAACATTTCCATTCTCAATGATGGTGGAGCCCAGCACGTCAGTGCAAAAAACAAGGCTGAAGCATTTGCATCCATCTTCAGCCAGAAGTGCTGAGTGGATGATCCATCCCGGCCTCCTCCTGAGGTCCCCAGTATCACAAATGCCAGTCTGCAACCAATTCAATTCACTCCAGGATGAGGCTGAGCACACTGGATACAGCAAAGGCTCTGGGCCCCAGCAACATCGTGGCTATAAGGCTGAAGATTGTGCTCCAGAACTAGCTGCATCTCTAGCCAGCTGTTCCAGTACAGCTCCAGTACTGGAATCTACCCAACAAAGTGGATATTTACCCAGGTATGTCCTGCCCACAAAAAGCAGGACAAATCCAATCCAGTCAATTACTGTCCCATCATTTTCTACTCAATCGCCAGCAAAGTGATGGAAGGTGTTGTCAACAGTGCTATCAAGTAGCACTTAATCACCAATAAGCTGCTCATCAATGCTCAGTTTGAGTTCAGCCAAGACCATCGCTGAATTTCCCCACCATCAACATCCTAGGGGTTACCATCAGCTAGAAACTTCATTGGACCAGCCACATAAATACTGTGATAACTAGAATAGCTCAGAGGCTGGGTACTCTGTGGCATATAACTCACCTGTTAAATCCCCAAAGTCTCTCCACCATCTACAAGTTCCCCTCCAAGTCACATACCATCCTGACTTGGAAATATATTGTTATTCCTTCATCGTCGCTGGGTCAAAATCCTGGAATCCTGATCCTGATCTGCCTACACCACACGGACTGCAGCAGTTCAAGAAAGCGACTCATCATCACTTTCTCATGTGCAATAAATGCTGACCTTGCCAGCAGTGCCCACAACCCATGAACAAAATTAATGTGCTTCATTCTTGGCAGGTGGTGGTCTAGCATGATAACATCTTAAATGATTTGTTGAAAAGTGCTTTGCCTCGAGATGTAGGCATCATGAGTATTAATATGGAAATGTACATCTACATATGTGCTTTTAAGGCAGAATTGTATATTTATCCATGACTTTTTGCTCTGGTAGAATATTGCAAAATATACATGTGATCGGGTAGGTGTATGTGCATCATATGTTGAATGTTACACATGTGGATCCTCATGCATTAACGTATTGCGCATTACATTCATAATCATAAAATGTTCCCTTTTGCTAATTAATGATCATTGTTGGATTGAATAGAGGTGACGTAATGTCAGAAAAGGCATTTGTCTCCATTGTGATGTTGTGATAGGGAACCTACTGTTCACAACTGCTATACCATTTGTAAGTGGCGAGAAGAAGCCGCAGGCAGAAAGGTTTTGTGTGATTGTCAGTATCATTGCCTGGTGGTTGACTGTGTCTTCTAGGCTGGCTACCAGAGATGAACAAGTTTATAATTGAGTTTGAGTTTCTGTAGCACAGTTAATCTGACAGGTACAAGCAGCTTTGGCAGGTATAGTAGCTATGGTACAGGATGCAAGGACAGATCCTTGCATCCTTCTGCAATGTTCTCTTTGCTCTTGGGCTGCCCTTTCTTCCTTTTCATCATTGGGAAACTTTGGATTGAGACTTGCTGAGACATCCATCCTGTAGCATTGCAAAGGTTACCTTTCGTCCTCTAAGTCATCTTTCATTTAACATGAAATTCAAAAAAGTGACAAAATCAAAGTGCTGCAAAATACAAAGAGGGAGCCATAATAATCCTTTCACAGCAACTTAAATTGAACAAGCCTTTAATCTGCAATACTTGTTACTTTTCTGCACCCTTGCCAACAGCAAAGCAGAATTTCTTGAGAAGCATTACAAGCACAGAATAAAACTTTCTTCTGAACTTCCCAAATTGGACAGCAATTGCGCCAGAAATAATTGATTTGGTATAGCTCACACCAGTCCCAATTTAGATCACATAGTGTATCAGTAAATGAAAGCTTGCACAAGGTTAGGTTATTCATTTGTTATTCTTTAGTTAGCAATCCAAATATTGGCTGCTGCATGACTTTGATCTCACCTCTATAAATATGAGTAATGTTTCTGCCGATCCTACTTATCCTTGAACAAATGACGTTATCCTCACCACTTTCATTCTACAGTTCGCATGAAGCTGCCTTTAAACATTTTTATTTCTACATGCAAAATTCAACATTTGCTAACTTACACTGTCATTTAATAAAAGTCTTATCAGCTTTATAATTATAATTTAGAAACACAATACAATTTTGGGGATTATGGAGACGCAGTCAGATTATAATGAGTTTACTCCTCAATGAAAGTCAAAACAATCAGACTTGCAACTTGATTTTGAAAATTTACTTGATATTTTTTATTGTTCACATGAGACTTTAATGGCATATGACTTTGATTTGCAATCTTCTTATAGTTCCCAAAGTCCTTTTGCATTGTTTATTTGACAATTGGTCTTTCTGATTTGAAAGTCAATGGCCACTTCCTTAATTCCACTGAGACAATGTGCTGGATGCACAGTATTCTTCTTGATTGTAATCAGAACAGATCAGCGATGGTTCCTTTGTGAGTTACAATGATTCCCAACTTTTCAACAGACCTGGAGTATCTGGGGGTGGCGAGACATGACAAGTACATTTGAAATTCTTCTCATGAATGCCTGGACTCTGGAAGGAGCTCTTTGTTGTGCTGTACAATCCTTCTCTGTCACAGCTGGAGGTAGAATCTGTGCTGGGTTTACAGGTAATTTTTCTTCTAAATTTTTCATCTGGTCTGTCTATCCCACTGGAGCCTCCAGAGTCTTTTTTCTCCATGTCATATTTCTTGTGAATCAGAATTCTTATTTCCAATAAAGGCAGAAACTATCTTCTGTGACCATATTCTGGTTATTTTTATATTCCTGTTTTCTCTTTCTCCAGCAGACATATTTTTCTGCCTATTTTCTGCCCTGTTTCACCCATCCTCCTTTGAATCAGAAGTGTTAATACATGGCTTTTAGGTCACATCTAATAGGTGAAGAGGAAACAATACAGAATTTTAGTATTTTTTTGTAGTATGTTGTGTGATAGACACTGATTTCGAAAATACAAAAATAGAGACCTGGGATGATGGAATAGCACAATTAGCACAATTGCATATTTGGGGCCTAGGACTGAATCCAGAATGCAAAATTCCTCCTTATTTGTCACCAATGTATAAAAATTCCAAAACGTTGCTCCTCAGTGCCTCTGTCCCATTAATTAATACATGGACATTTGCGGCCTGGTCGTGCATGATTTTGCTGGAGGGAGTAGGCCATTCAGCCCATCGATTGGATCATGGCTGATCTGTACCTCAACTCCACTGACCCATCTTTGTTCCATATGTTCGATTGCATTACCCAACAAAAATCTACCAATCTCAGACTTGAAAATTTCAGTTGAAGGAGCAAGTTCCAAATTGCCACTAGCATTTGTGTGAAATAAGAACTTCCATATTGCACTCCTGAATAGTCTACATGTGATCTCAGCATGCATCAGGAGGGTTGTATTAGAATTTTTAACCTTAATTTGCTAGTCTTACTGTGTGAATCTATGATAGCTTCATGGCCCTATTACTGAGACTCGCTTTCAATTATTAATTAATTAATTGAATTTAAATCCCACCAGCTGCCATGGTGGGATTTGAACCAGTGTCCCCAGAACAGGGGTTCTGATGAAAGATCACTGACCTGAAACGTTAACTCTGCTTCTCTCTCCGCAGATGCTGCCTGACCTGCTGAATATTTCCAGCACTTTCTGCTTTTATTCCTCAGAACATTAGCCTGGGCCATCTGAATTACAAGTACATTAACATTACCACTACGCCACCATCTCCCTCTAAATTGCTATTCTGACTCTAAGAAGCAGCAGAGTAGCCAAGGCAAGAAATATTAAATATGAAACTAATGCAGTAGGGACTACTTTTATGAGACTGGAATCATGTGCACATTGTTGAGGTGGATTGAAGAGATACACATAATGTGTATCTATACCTGAGCTGGGAATGCCTGTATATGACAATGGGTGTTGGATAGGAAAAATGCTCCAATTCCCAGCCTGAACAATTGCTCAATTTGCTAAGTACAAAAGGTCAACAAAAATGAAGAAAACTTATGGGTTTGTTTACCTTAGCAAAGGCATATTAATATTAAATAAAGTCATCCAAATCTTTCATCGTTGATCTGCATAAGCTATGCTTCACCAAGCCATCTGGCAGATAGTTACATAAAAAATGAAACATCAAATACTTATTGATCTGAATGGCAAATATAATTTAGCCTGAATTTAGGGAACAGTTAATCTATTATCTCGAAGGATTCAGTAGTAAATCACTGTTTGCCCTCTTGTCTTTCCTTATTCAATCTCACAGTTTTATCTCATAGTTGGGATTGGAGGTTTCTATAATCATCTCTTGCAGTTCCCTCCATATAAAACAATTTTAGAAGGATTCTCTTGTTTTACTGTTGTATTCACTTAATGTGGAAACATATTTGTCTTATTTAGAGGGTTACTTCATACCTGTTAACACACTCACAGATATTTTCTTTTCTTTTTCCTGAACTGCAGCTCTTTTACTAACCTAACAGGGAGGGTAATATCAAAAAAGATGTGTTTATCTCTATGGAAAAAAAAGTATAAAGTCACAGAAAAGACAAATATTTTCAACATAATGTGATGATTACAGGAGCGAGCGATGACTTTTTTTGCAATTTTGTCTTTGTTTCCTTTTAGTTGTAGCTCTCCACTTTGAGAAATAATCCCTCAGCCTGTAAAATTTATTGAAGCTGCATTACTTGATAGCGGGTAGTCATGGATGCCAACTAGAGGGCATCTAAACCAGTCAGATTAAGCCAATGCTGCATGTTTCTTTCAACAGAAAAATTATCTCTAACATACAAAAAAAGGCTAATTTTCTTCAAAAGTGCCATTTTAAAAATGTGCTTCAATTTTTAAAAGATGTATGGAAAGCTGTTTTATGACAGAACCTTAGATTTGTTATGATACAATCTTGAAAACAAGCTGAGTAAGATGGAACATGACAATCTTGGGTTATGTGATGTCAAGATTAGTCTCAAGCATGATATTTGATATTGACATGCTTGTTGCTCAGGGAATGATGAGAGGTGAGTCATGGCTGAGGAAGAACTAGTTTCAAAGATGACAGGCTTGGCAAAAGAGCACCAGACCTTCCAAAGCACTAACAGATTAAAACTAGGAATTGTTGTAAACAATTTTAATGTAAACATTAAATAATAATGACAAACACCTAATGCAAAACTGAAGAACTGAAAACATTTAAGGTCCCAAAGCTAATCACATAAAAATTGTGGTCTTCAGCTGAAGTAACAGGAAAGGAAAGATGGGAAAGTGTATGATGGAATTTTGACTCCATTGCTTTAAATTTCTCATTGATTTAATTATGTTCATTGTCTATATCCATTTCTCATTAGGTGGTAATTCAGATTATATAACATTACAAAGTATAGGTGAAGTAAAACCAGAATATTACTTTAAATAGATCAGGGAAGCATGATCAGACAACATCAATTTATTGAAAAGTAAAATAACTTAAAAGTAGGATGAATTTATTCATTCATTGAATGACAAATAGTTGGAATTATTATTGGATAAAATAGTTGTTGCAAAAATATTAGTGATGCTGAACATGCTGGATGACATATGAAGAAAGCTAGATACTAGAACAATAATCTTCAATGGAGCAAATGGTCTTTTTCATCCTTGACATTTTTTGTATTCTGATGCCGTCTATTTCAGTTCTGAACCCTTTATCACCTGCCTACATATTTGATGCCTAAAAATGAAGTTTGAAACTTGCTCTTGTTCTTTATCTCATTGTGTGACTTTCTTCGCTGAATATGAATACTTTACCTCAGAAAGGAGCTTATGTACTACGCATATCAGTATTGCCACCTATTATTTATAGGGCAGGGTCATGATCATGCATTCATCATCGGTCGGATGCTCTGTAAAAGATTAAAGATAGATGTCCCTGGCCAATATTTTACCAACAGCAATTCTGCACTACAGCTTCACAGAAAATTTTGTGTGTGTTTATATATTAATGGGGCATTTAAACAGAGATCAGCAAAATTGACTAACAAATGCTTGTATATAATATTTAAGCTTTATTAAAACATTTTGAAAGTTAGATAGAAATCAAAGCAATTTTTTTTTGTTCAGTGATATCAGTACGAGGGAATAGAGCTACTGTTTATTTTTTATCAGTCAAGAGAAATCCTGATACAGTTAAGCAGGCATTCATAGAGTTTTACAGCACAGAGGGAGGTCATTCAGCCCATTATACCTTTGCAGGCTCTTCAGAAAGAGCTATCCTATTAAGTCCCACTCTCTTCTTAGGTATTAGGAGTGAGATGCAGAGTAAAGTTTTTTTTCTATTACAGGAATACCATGCTCCATCAGCTATATTTCATGTATAAACTGCCCGATGTTTGACAAGCCAGTGGCATTGTAGATCCAAAAGTGCGAGTCGGCAAATATGATATTGAGTTGAGGGAGCAGTGTTCAGTAGAAAATTATAGGGAGTCAATGTGCCTTGCGTGTTGCCAATTGTGTCTTCAGAGCACAACTGGCATCTGACTGTAAAGTGAAAGGGGGAAAACAGTGCTTGCCCTCGACAAATCTAAAAGATCCTTAAATGCACTTCCAGTCCACCCTAAGTATGTGCTTCAATTCCAGCATTTGAAGAATATCTTCAACTGTAACAGTGCGAATTTTGCAATTTGCTCCTCAGCCATTCTTCCAATCTCTTTGTGCGAGATAGCCAATTTAGTGTCAATCTACTGAAAGGTTTGTACAGTGGTTTCATACCCACTAGAAATTTCATTGTGGCCAGTCAGACTCGCTTCATTTGTAATCATCACATCCAATGCAGACAAGCCTTTCATCCATTAATTTCAACTGATTTAGAACCCAGGCCCCAGGAGCAAAAATATAGAGTTCTCATCTATGATACACCCAAAATAGCATAATTGAGAAAAGATGTTTACTGTTTGTCTCATAACTATCTATCTATGCACCAAAAAGTCTTGAATCTAGTAAGCATTTGTCAGACTTCAGCATCACACTCCAAAAGCTGCAAAATTTGGCTCCATAGCACCGATAGTTTCAGTGTTATGGAGTCAGTTGAACTGAAAAATGGCAGGGTATACACTCCCGACCACTTCTGGTGCAGCATGCGCCAATTGTCATATTGTTGACAGCAAAAACGCGGGTATTACATGCACGTACTGGAAGTATGCTGAGTAGGCAAATCGTGACGTCAGTCAGTGTCCAGTGTTGATTTAATGCACTACCTGCATCCTGAGCCAGGAGCAATGCATTCAGAGACTGCACTTCACCAAGGACATGGTCACAAAACTGTGCTGCCTCTTGGAACCAAAACTGCAACCTCAGAGCAGGACAAAGACGGTGCTGCCAGTGACTGTCAGGACAATCGTGACCCTAAATTTTTTTTACCAGCGAATCTTCCAAGCTGAAGCAGGCGACATAGCAAACATGTTGCAGTACACTATTCGTCGCTGCATCTGCAAGGTCACATAGGCTCTGTGCACCAGGAGAAGGGACTTCATTACCTTCTCTCTAAACAGAGAGAAGCAGGAGGAAAATACATTTGGCTTTACTATGCTAATGGGCTTCCACAAGGTGCAGGGGACCATCAACTTTACAGGCACCTCATCTGAATGGTAAGATGTACTTTAACAGCAAAGGGTACTTACTCACTTACCATACAGTTGGTGTGCAACCACACACAATATATGCTGGTGAATGTCCAATATCCTGGCAGCAGTCATGATGCTTTCAGCCTGTGCCAGTCTGCAGTTCCAGCCATCTTTGAGCCACCACATCAAACTAGAGGTTCACTGCTCAACGACAAGGGTTATCCACTGTAAACGTGGCTCATGCCTCCCCTCTGCAACCCCAAAACATGTGGCTAGCACTCATATAATGAGAGCCATGCTGCTATGAGGAACATTATCGAGTAGATCACTGCCTGGACTGCTTGGGAGGAGACCTCCAGTACTCATCGCAGCGGATGTGATGGTCTGTTGCACCCTCTGTGACTTGATCATCATGAGGTTACAGGCCTTGCCATCACGGATTTGATGACCACCTCAGGAAAAGGAGGAGGAGGAAGAAGAGAGGAGCAGGAAGAAGAGGAGGCAGCTGACAAATCCATGTTCTGGATGTGCTACTCGTGAAGGCATCAACAGGCTCCAGCTCCCATGACTGAAAGCTCAGATCCTGTTGCTCAACACTTCCTTACTTTACCATCCCTGTGTTGCAGACCATCACAACACACTCTTGGCTACAATCTTGAAACTAAAGACACCACCAGGCAACCATTCCATACCAATTTTATCCAACAACACAATCAATATTCCATACAAGAGTTAACTAATCACCCTGGTGCCTTCCCTTAGTGGCTGCCTTGCAGATGCCTGTGCCTGGCCTAATGCTCCTCTTCAGTGCTACCCTATTGGCTGCAGCATGCCTGGTGGAAGACTTTCAATGGGGGAAACTGCAGGTGACCTTTCAGGATACCCTCAAGCAGCTCTGGGTCTTGACGGCCTGGCTTTAGACTGCACCACCACGGCATAGGCAACAGTAGTCTGGGCTGTTTGGCTAACAGGCAGCAGCAGGGGCACTGGTGGAGCGGTAGTGATAGAAGCACGAATGCTCTCATCCTGAGAGAGGGCAGCAGGTTCATGCTCCACAGAGCCACTGCCATTCCTCCAGGGTGGCATCTCAGCAATGCTAGTGCTGGACTGCTCTGAGACCTGAAAGCCCCTTTGAGCACTAGTATCTGCAGCCATGATGGCAGTAGTTTGAGCCTGCATGGCACCTCAGTCTGAGCTTCCATTGCAGACATTGAGTGGCTTTTGCCTGTACTGAAGTGGAAGCTGAGGCATTGATCACCAGATGCAGCATCACAGCTGGGTCCACAGATCTTACTATGCTGTTGGTCATCACTTCCATTGAAAGCTCTGTGTGAAGCCTTGTGCCAAGTTGGAGCTAGACTCCTCCATACTCCTTGATAGTGCCAGTAAGCTTTCTGGCATTCTTGCCAATGCATCAAACATTTCTGTGTGCATGCCCATCAGCCTTTTCCTTTATGCTGCCCCAGTGAAGTCTTCATCTGAGTCCTTTCCTTGAGGGAAGGAAATCTGCCGTCCTTACCTGGTCTGACCTACATATGACTCCAGACCCACAGCAATATGGTTGACTCTTAACTGTTCTCTGAAATAGCCTAGCAAGCCAATCAATTCAAGGGCAATTAGGGATGGGCAACAAATGCTGGTCTGCCAGTGATGCAGGCCAGCATTTGTTGCTCACATCCCAAGAAAGAAAAATAAAAAAAGAACTCATGTGTGGCCTCACCTCCAGGGAGCTGGCATATGTACAGTCCTCTTTCCTTGGCCTGGCTGCCACTCACCCGGTCTATGGTTACACCATCTATATCTTGTACCTCAGAACAGACTGTAGGATGAGGGTGAAATGGGATTCAAGAATGTGCATTAGGGAGGAACATATTGTCATCCTCGATGGCTTTAGCAATAACTGCTCCAATTATTCCTCGTTCCATCTCCTCCACAGAGCTCAGCACATGGAGACATGTCTGCTCCTCTACAGTTAGCTGATGCTGCCATCTATTATGGGCCACCTTGCCCTGAACGAGAAAGGGAATTGTGTCAGTGAGTGTGTTGCAATGTTTTTTGGGTGATGTGCTTGCCACAACTGAATAGCCAGAGGTAATAGTACGGGAACAGGAAGAGAAACAATTACAGGTGATTCTCTGGCTATGAATGGATAGGTAAGAATGGAACCTAGCTGGATGACAGGGGAAAGGCATTGGAGAAGAATGGTGTAATCAATTATGTCAAAGGCTGCCGACAGGTTTAAGGAGTGATTGTCACATAGGATGTCATTTGTGACTTTAACAAGAACTGTTTCAATACTGAACAGGGGAGATTGGAGGGCTTCAAACACGGAGATCTGGAAAAGATGAGCATGGATTTGGGAGGCAGCAGCATGTTGAAAGACTTTGGAGAGGAAAGAGATGTTGGAGATGGGGGCAATAGCTTTTAAGGATGCTGGGGCCAACGATTGGTGTTTTGAGGAGAGGGGTGATGACACCAGATTTGAAAGAGAGAGCTACAGTACCTTGAGTAAACTTAAGGTCAACCAGAACTCTGTTGCCTGTGTCCTAACTTGCACCGAGTCCCATTCCCCTATCACCCCTGTGCTCGCTGACCTATATTGGCTTCTGGTCAAGAAACATCTTGATTTTAAAATTCTCATCCTTGTTTTCAAATCCCTCGATGGTCCGGCCCCACAACCCTCAGTGATATCTGCGCTAATCTTATTCTGGCCTCTTGAGCATCCCCGATTTTAATCACTTCACCATTGGTGGCTGTGCCTTCAGTTGCCTAGGCACTAAGCTGTGGAATTCCCTCCCTACACCTCTCCACCTTTCTACCTCTCTTTCCTCCTTTAAGGCACTCTTTAAGCCTACCTCTTTGACTAAGTTTTTGGCCATCCAACCTAATATTTCCTTTTGTGATTCGATGTCATATTTTGTTTTCTAATGCTCCTGTGAAGTGCCTTGGGATGTTTTATTATATTAAAGGTGTTATATTAATAAGTTGCTGTAAAGGAAAGTTATCTTTGCATTCCAGCATGATCCTAGAATAGTGCGCAGTTTTGGCAGACAAGAGCAGGACTCAATAGTGCTTTATGTGGGCCAGCCAGATCTGGCAGTTAATCCATTCAAATCTGTCTCCTTTGACTTTAAGGGAGTGGAGATGAGGGCCATACCAGAGGGAATGGCCAGGGTGAGAGAGTAATGGTTTTAATGGGGACGAGGGTATCAAAGGCGAAGGTGAGTGTGTGGTTGAGCAGAATCACAGAATTGTTACAGTGTTGAAGGAGGCCATTCTACCCGTCATGTCTACTCTCCGAATGCTGTGATTTGGTGATCAGACCCACACCGGCACTGTGGCAGTTTGGGTGGGGCAAATGCTGGAAGGTAGAGGCCAGGCGGAGAGGTTTCATTTAGGGGGAAGGTGTCATCACCCCTCAACTAGGTTTCTGTTAAGGTGTTGATGTTAAGGTGTTGATGCAATCATCTGTAATAAGCTCATGGTTGGCAGTGGGCCAATTTATGAATGGACATTCTGGAGGGAGATGTGGAGAGAGGTGATGATAGCTGATCCATAGGCACAATCCACAGGGTTAGTACTGGGAGGGGTGAGTTGAATGGGAAAGTGATTGAGAAGAATCGCACCCAGCAGGTGTGCTGTGTGGGAAGGTCAGCAAAAGAATAGGATGGGCCAGTCGGGGTTGCAAATGTAAAGAGATCTTAATGGGCCCTTCGAAGGATGCCAACAGAGACATAGAGGGAAACTGTAGGTTTATCTTAAGAGAGAATCAAGCCTGTAATGATGGAAGGACAATAGGAAGGTCAAGGAGTTGGGGTAGGAATTTGGGAGGGCAGAATACCTGAGAGGAGAGAAATTAAAAAGAGACATTATGACAGGAGAGAGGGGTCTAGGAGGTGTAAAGATAGAAGTTAAAAATGGGAGAAAAGGTGGAAATAGAAGTGATGGGTTCATGTCAATTTCAATAAAAATTACATCTAGTCTCGTTTTCTAGACAGTTTCAGACTGATCACATGACACAGTCAGTCTCTGATACCTGTGATGGCATTTTGTTTGCCAAAATGTCTGTCGAGCAAGGCAGTTTTAGAAAATTGAAAATTTTCTCTGGAGCATGTAGTATAAAATTTACTAATGCATCAAAATATTTCAACAAACACATTGAGGGGAGGGATGTTCTGATAGTATTTACACAGCATTGATATCTGGCACCATCTCCTATAATTAAGTGCGGCTGTCAGTTTCATCAATGTCAGGTGGTGTTGTTCTGCAAAGTCCATCAAACTATGTTAGCACTACAGTAAATTTAAGCATCAAAAAGTGGAAAATTATCAATATTAAAGGATTTAAAGAAAAGCAGCGATACATGTAAATAAGAGAAATATTATCTCATCTGACAATATTGCATTGTTGAAATCACAACAGTTAATTGTCTATCAGTAGGGTGTTAATTGTATTCAGGTGGTAGGTATTGTGCACATATATATATTTTATATATATATATAAGGCTGAAGGAGGGGTTTTTGTTGAAAGTGCATGGTATGCAATGTAGCTCTCTGTAAATAAACACTTGTAAGTGAATAAAGAATAGGCTCCAGTATTCTATCCTTGACCACCTGGCCCTCCCAGTTTTGATGATGACAACTTGTATTGATATAGCACCTTTAACACAGAAAACCATCCAAAGGTGCTTCACAGGAGCAGAAGGGATAAATGATTGGTGGTATTATGAGCGGTGACCAAAAGCTTGCTTGACTAGATGGGTTCTAAGGAAGACCTTCAAAAGGGGGAGAAGCAGTTGGAGAGGCAAAGGGCTTTAGGAGAGAATTCCCGAGTGTGGGGGCTAAGTGGCTAAAGTCACAGCTACCAATGCTAGGGCAGTAAGGGTGGGGGGATGCACAAGAATCCAGACACAGAGGAATGGAAAGTTCTGCACAGGAGTTTTTGGACTAGAGGGGGTGAAGCCTTGACGGGTTTAATGAAAAAAATAAATTTGATCTTTCCCTTTTTTATTCTTTAAATTTTGATATGAATTAAAGTTCTAATGACATTGAAAATAAGGGAGGGTAATTATGAATTGGACAAACACAGTTAGTCCTAGTTAGATTGGATTGTAAGAATCGTCCCTCCTGTCCCCAGCTCCACAGTGCTCTGCTTCTCACATTGAATTCACCTGTCAACCTTCTCCATAAGACCGAATAGTCACTACAAATAGAATTATTGATAATATAAAATACAAATAAACAGGAACATTGTGGGTTTTGCTATTAGCTTTATGATATCTATACTCAGCAAAAATGTTGCGTGATGTTTTAAATCTTTTATATCAATTATTTTTACACAGAATATCTGTTACAGAAACCACTCATCCGTAGTCCGATCTTCCCTCCTGTGCATCTATTGGATGGTGTAATGTTGCACACTAGATGATCTTATGTGAATCCTTTATATTGCTGGAACAACTTCACAGCCAACGACGCAAAATAGATCACAATGAGTTTGTTCAAAAGCTTCAGGAGAAGAGGAAAAGTTACTAAACATTAATTGCTTTTGAATCGTTTCCAAAAAAAACCTTTCAGTTATTCAATCACATGCCAGTCAGAGTACGTACAGCCTCTGCTAGGTCCTGGAAAGTACCAGGTAATCTGAACTCCTTCTAGATACCTATACAACTAAATTCCCATCATTAACTCCACAACACAGAAAGAGAAACAGATTCTATAGAGAGTAAAATTTGCAGTACAGGTGCCATAAGAAGTAGAATTGAAATCCCCAGCACCCAGAAAAATAAAGTAGGAGAGCCCACTTGCGACTGTAACTATTTCTTTCATGGCCGTTGCTCCCAAAATATCCTGGTCCTGAACTCTATAACACTACAGTATCAGCATGCATATTTATACTGACAGACATATGGGCCTCGAAATTAACCCCCCACCCCCCTCACAATAGGAGCGGGGTTTAAAATTAAAACTCATGGAACACGTCCCCAACCCATTGCTGGGACCTGGCCTCCCTAGGTATCCCGCATTCTCCCTCACGTCCTCTCTACATTCTTGTAAATACTGCGGCCATTGTGACTGTAAATGTTGTATAAACAAAATGTACAACTGCACCAATGCAAACCAGCATAAATATATGGAATTTTTTTTTAATTCATTCATGGGATTTGGGCATCGCTGGCTAGGCCAGCATTTATTGCCCATCCCTAATTGCCCTTGAGAAGGTGGTGGTGAGCTGCCTTCTTGAACCACTGCAGTCCATGTGGGGTATGTACACCCACAGTGCTGTTAGGAAGGGAGTTCCAGGATTGTGACACAGCAACAGTGTAGGAACAGCGATATAGTTCCAAGTCAGAATGGTTTGTGGCTTGGAGGGGAACTTGCAGGTGGTGGTGTTCCCGTGTATCTGCTGCCCTTGTCCTTCTAGGTGGTAGAGGTCGTGGGTTTGGAAGGTGCTGTCTAAGGAGCCTTGGTGCACTGCTGCAGAGCATCTTGTAGATGGTACACACTGCTGCCACTGTGCGTTGGTTGTGGAGGAAGTGAATGTTTGTGGATGGTGTGAAAATCAAGTGGCGTGCTTTTTCCTGGATGGTGTCGAGCTTCTTGAGTGTTGTTGGAGCTGCACCCATCCAGGCAAGTGGAAAGTATTCCATCACACTCCTGACTTGTGCCTTGTAGATGCAGGCTTTGGGGAGTCAGGAGATGAGACACTCGACGCAGGATTCCTAGCCTCTGACCTGCTCTTGTAGCCACGTTATTTATATGGCTAGTCCAGTTTAGTTTCTGGTCAATGGTAAGCCCCAGGATGTTGATAGTGGAGGATTCAGCGATTGTAATGCCATTGAATGTCAAGGGAAGACGGTTAGATTCTCTCTTGTTTGCGATAGTCATTGCCTGGCACTTGTGTGGCACGAATGTTACTTGCCACTTATCAGCCCAAGCCTGGATATTATCCAGTTCTTGCTGCAGTGATGTGTTAGCCTTGCTGGCAGTCTTGCCTTTGAGTCAGAAGATTTTGGATTATAGTTTCACTACTGAGACTTGAGCACTTGCCACTTGGTTACAGTACTGAGGGAGGGCTGCAGCTTCAAAGGTACTGTCTTTCAAATGAAATGTTAAACTGAGACTCAGTCTGCCATCTCAAGAGGATATAAAAGGTGGCATTCGAAAGAGATCAGCAGAGATATCCAGCAGAGATATCCCTGAAATCCCTGGGTATTTAAATCCCAGGATATTTATCCCGCAACCATCAACGCTAATAACAGATTATTTGTTCCTCTCATTGTTGTTCATGGGATATTGTGTGCAAATTGGCTGCAGCGTTTCCCTACGTTACACCAAAAATACTTCATTGGTATAAAGCACTTTGGAACATTCCGAGATTTTGATAAGGACTATATAAATGCAAGATTTTTTCTTCCTTTCAACTATTCAAAGACTGTCACTTCCTATTTATCATACAACATGAAAGTAGCTTTAACATGGTTTCTCATTCAAAGCTGTTCCTTATCAGTTCAACAATCACATGATAAAACCTACATAATTGAAATAATTACCATAAACCCATATTTTTGGAGTCCAATAACTTCCAACCAAAAACACTACCATATGAAGTGGTGCTGAACTACATCTGCTATTCCTGCTGATTCTGCTATGTGGCATCATTCACTTACAAATAGAACAGAGATTTAGATAGTGAACACACAACTAAATATGTCGAGGGTGCTTGTTTTTGAAGCTGTACACAGAAACCTTTTTTTGTTTTCAATTCAGAATTAAAACAGATTGAGAATCCTGGCTTTTCAATAGCAATGCTTTTTTAAAATACATTTAGTTAAATGAAAATCTATTTGCATCTTGAAAAAAAAGGAAACATATTTATATTTGTTTTTCCACAAGTAACTACAGTGAACCCAATTTTATTTGAACAATACTGGGAAAGATATATCACCCACTTAAGAGTATCAGAATGATGTGTTGAAATGCTAATGCCATTTTGCTTTGTTTTTGGTGCTAAATGGATTTGTTTTATTTTCAAATATTCAATTTGTACTTTTGTGCAAAATGTCGATGAGCGCAAATGTGATCATTGCCCAATGTTCCCTGCAAACTGCCATTTTCTAAAATGTAAATGTTTCAATAGAATATCTCAGATGACTATCTTTATTATAACTTTAAATAAATTGTTTGAAAGAACTCACATTTATATTGTGCCTTTCATGAGCTTGGGATGTTCCAAAGTGCTTAAACAGCCAATGCAGTACTTTTAAAGTGTAGTCAGTGTTGTAATATAAGTAAATGCAATAGCCAGTATGCATACTGTAAGATCTCACAAGCAGAAATGAGATAGAAGACCAGCTAATCTGTTTTAATGATGTTGGTTGAAGGATAAATGTTGTCCAGGACAACTCCCTTACGCTTACTCTAATAGGGCCATGGGATTTATTACACCCACCTGAGAGGGAAGACAAGGCCTTTGTTCAATATTTCATTTCCCAGTACTGTCCTGAAATGTCAGTTCAGATGATGTGTTCAGGGTCGGAAATGGAACTTCAATCTACAAACCTTCAGCAGCAAGTGTACAATCACTGAAGAAAGGCTGTCTCCTGAATCTAAATTGATTCTTATTTCTTAATAAATTCAAACTGCATCTCTATTAGCCATATGTTATATGGAAGTACATTTCACCATTTGCAAAGGAGAGGTTTCAGATTTACTTGTAGGCCTGAAAATTAAGAAATTCTTCTGGACAGAGGAACTATATATCAGGTTATAGAAACCAGGGGAGAGGTTTGAGTAGCATGATGGTCATGTTGAGGTAGTCACTGAAAAATGAGTAGTTTCTGGCACATTGGAAACAGAAATTTAATTGCTCTATTCAAGAAGGGTGATAGATACATTCCTGACAACTACCACTGGGCTGACTCAATGATTGGAAGCATAAAATAAAACTATAATCAGAAGCAAAATGGAGAAGCACCTCTATGAAGATAACTAAATGAAATAACAAAAGATAAGAAGTTCTTATCTAACCAATTTCAGGTTTTACTGAGAATGTTGACATTCAACATTGACTCTTCATGATTTCTAAGCTGAGAATTTGTGGAGTTCATAGTACCCAGACTTCCAAAAAGTCTTTGAAGGAAAGATCTCTTTATAAACTAAGGTCAGGAGCTAGAGCTAAGAAAGCAGTCAATAGTTGTAAGGCAAGTTATGTTAAAACCAGACTATTGTTAACGGGAATGGCTCAGAGACCCATGTTAAGACCCTTCTGTACAAATATAAGTAATTTGGATGCATAGGGTCAGATATTTACCTGGAGCCAGAAAGAGCGCGGAGCTGGATTTTCAGACTGGACGCAAAGGTTTCTCGCACATCCTGCAGAAATTAACAGTGGGATGTCTTTTGAATTTTTTCAATAGGTTTCCTGTCCAACAGCCGGACAGATTGACAGGCTGTCTTCAGCGATAGGCACCAACATGTTGCACCATAGACATTTGACAAAATTATTGACTCAACCACGGACATGGGAGCAATTAATCTGTATATAAAGTATATATCCAATCTAATGCCATCGAAACATCGTTCAATTTAAAACACATATCTCCCTATAAATAAAGTAGCTAAGCATACAAATATCAATGGAGAGCAGCACAACTGTATTAGATAGCTAGCAAAATAGTATGCAATGCCAATGCAAATTACTTTTGCAATTACTTTTGCTGCTAGGTTACTTTAAAACACAAGGTTTAAGACTTGAAGCAGGGGTACCCAACATTTTCACATGGGGGGGCCACATTACAATTTTTGTCTTACATAGGGGGCTGGTAAGACAATTTCAGAAAGATAAAGGCATTAAAAATGTATCTTACTATTAATCAAAACAACAACAAAGGTACATTTTTGTGACAAAGCTTTAAATGAGAAGACTAATTTATTGACTTACTTTCTGATCACTATGTGGGACACTGACTTAGTGGAACACCTGACATTTTTTTTTCTTGCACAAGTAGTCAGTGTTTGCCTGCACACTTGCTGTAGCAATGCGGAATACTCTGGATAGATGTCTATTGTCAGGAGTGATCTTGATCGCTCTCTCTCCTACTTCTCTCTCTCTCTCGGACTAACTGTTTCTCTCTCTTTGTTGCTCTCTCCCCTTCCCTTTCTCTGTGTCCACCTCCATGTGCCGTTCCCCCTCTCTGCGTCGTCCCCCTGTCACTCTCTGCTCCCTTTCTCTCTCTCCCTCCCCCCATCTCTCTCCCCTTTCTCTCTCCTCTCTCTAGCTTCCCGCTCTCTGCACCCCCTCTATCTCTGTCCCCATCTCTCTCTCTGCCCCTTCTCTCTGACCCCTCTCTCTCTCCTCTCCCTCTCTCTCTCTCTCCCCCTTCTCTCTCTACTCCCCTCTCTTTCTGCTCCTCTCCCTCTGCCCACCCCTCTCTCCATCCATCTCTCCCTCCCTCCCTCTCTCCTGTATCTGTCCTTACCTCTCTGTCCCCCTCTCTCCCTCTCTGTCCCTGTCCCTCTCTCCCTGTCCCCCCACCCACCACCCCCCCCCCCCCCCCGTCCCCCTCCCTGCCTGTCTGTCTGTCCCCCTATCCCTGTCTGTCCCCTTCCCTCCATCCCTCCCTCTCTCGCTGTCCCTCCCTCTCTCTCCCCCTCCCCTCCCATTCCTCCCTTTTTCTCTGTCTCTCTGTCCCTCTCTGATAGTTGCAGAAAGAGGGAACTCTCAGCTTTGCGATTGGTCCATTTAAAAAAAATCGCAGCCACCAGTTTCAGTTTCACAGTTGACAGCTGGCGGGCTTTTAAAAAAAATTGGAACCTGCCGGCGAACCCCGAACTTGTCCAAATTGAAGCCGCGGTTCCTGCTCTGATCACCTATCAGCTGTGAAACTGAAACTGACGGTTGCAATTTTTTAAAAAACTGACTGGTTGAAAGTAAAAGTCAAGAGGAAATTTCTCATGCCTGAAAATTACCAGACACGGACCTCAAATTATCTATGTACGGACACATTGCCGACCCCTGGCTCTCTGTCTGTCGGGCGGGAAAGCAGACAGGGAGCGAATGTCAAGTAAGTTTGATATCGGGTGGGTTGGGAGTGCGATCATGGGGGTCCAATTGCATGGTGGTACGAATGTTGGACTTGGGGGAAGCATTCCTGTTTCTCCTGCCTCACAAACAGTACAAATAAAGCCATTTACTGATGGGTTCTCACCTTCTCGCAAACTTTCGCCTGCCACGAATCCTAAGGCAGGGCAAAAACACAGCATCTATGAGCTGAAAATAAAAATGCAGTTAAAATAGAGGCACCCAACCTCCATATAAGATTTTAGTGACCAACCGGTCCCCTGAGAGAAGATTGTCTGCTCCCCGTGCCCCCCAACCCACTTCAGTAAAAACTGGATGTGGGTGGGTTGCAGGTGGGTTCCAGTTGAGTTTGAGAATTAAAAAAAAAAGTACCTTTCTACCTTCCCGAACCCACCCGTCCTTGGATTTTTACTCATAATGGTGAATCAGAGGAATCAGAGGAGCACAGCGGTAGCAGAGAGAGGAGCACGGCAGGAGCAGAGAGAGAGAGAGAGGAGCATGGCAGGAGCGGAGAGAGAGAGAGGAGCATGGCAGGAGCAGAGAGAGAGAGAGAGAGGAGCATGGCAGGAGCGGAGAGAGAGAGGAGCACAGCGGGAGCAGCGGAGAGAGAGAGGAGCATGGCAGGAGCAGAGAGAGAGAGAGCAGCATGGTGGGAGCAGAGAGAGAGAGGAGCATGGCAGGAGCAGAGAGAGAGAGAGAGGAGCATGGCAGGAGCGGAGAGAGAGAGGAGCACAGCGGGAGCAGCGGAGAGAGAGAGGAGCATGGCAGGAGCAGAGAGAGAGAGAGCAGCATGGTGGGAGCAGAGAGAGAGAGAGGAGCATGGCAGGAGCAGAGAGAGAGAGAGAGGAGCACGGCAGGAGCGGAGAGAGAGAGAGAGCAGCATGGTGGGAGCAGAGAGAGAGAGAGAGGAGCATGGTGGGAGCAGAGAGAGAGAGAGAGAGGAGCATGGTGGGAGCAGAGAGAGAGGGAGAGAGGAGCATGGCAGGAGCAGAGAGAGAGAGAGGAGCATGGTGGGAGCAGAGAGAGAGAGAGAGGAGCATGGCAGGAGCGGAGAGAGAGAGAGGAGCATGGCAGGAGCAGAGAGAGAGAGAGAGGAGCACAGCAGGAGCGGAGCAGGAAAAATCAAAAAGTGACATCAGAGTGACGTCACAATCAACAATGAGAACAGGGAAACAGAGAGCCATGGGGTGAGTATACAGGTAAGCTTTTAATTTAATTTAATTTAAATCAAACATAGCATCAAAAATCACAGGCATACAGGTAGGTGTTTGGTTTGGGAAAAAGCTACCTGCTTGTTGAATATCTGGTAAGTGATTAAGGTCCCTTCTAATCCTAATGTTTAAAATAGTAAAGGAACTAGTGGTAAGCTGAATAAAATATATAAATAAAGCAAAATAAAATAAATAATTAAATAAAATAATTAAGTCGTTAATTAAAACACATTAAGGATGGCAGGACAGGTGATGTGTCATGGCTGCAGCATGAGAGCATGTGGGAGCTCCTGGATGCCAGTGTGATCCAGGACACACACGTCTGCAGTAAGTGTTTGTGGTTCGAAGAGCTTCGGCTCAGAGTTATTGAACTGGAGTCTGAGCTGCAGACACTGCGGCACATCAGGGAGGGGGAATGTTACCTAGATATTTTGTACCAGGAGGCGGTCACACCCCTTAGGATAGGGTCTTCTGATTTGGTCAATGGTCAGGGACAGGAGAGTGTGGCTGCAGCTGAGGCAAGTAAGGGCCACAGAGGGCAGGAGAGCAGGAGCCTCAGCCTTTGAGATTGTCCAGCAGGTTTGAGAGTCTTTCAGCTTATTTGGATGAGAGTGGAGGCTGCAGGGTGGATGAGCAACCTGACCATGGCACCATGGTACAAGAAGCCATTCAAGTGGAGGGAGAAAAAAGGAATGTAGTGGTAGCATGGGGACAGTATAGTTAGGGGGATTGATACTGTTCTTAGTTTAGTTTAGTTTAGAGATACAGCACTGAAACAGGCCCTTCGACCCACCGAGTCTGTGCCGACCATCAACCACCCATTTTATACTAATCCTACACTAATCCCATATTCCTACCACGTCCCCACCTGTCCCTATATTTCCCTACCACCTACCTATACTCGGGGCAATTTATAATGGCCAATTTACCTACCAACCTGCAAGTCTTTTGGCTGTGGGAGGAAACCGGAGCACCCGAAGAAAACCCACGCAGACACAGGGAGAACTTGTAAACTCCACACAGGCAGTTCCCAGAATTGAACCCGGGTGGCTGGAGCTGTGAGGCTGCGGTGCTAACCACTGCGCCACTGTGCTCTGCAGCAAAGAGCAAGAGTCCAGACAGCTGTGTGTCTGCCCGCGGTGCCAGTGTTCAGGACAACTGCTCAGGCTGGAGAGGAACTTAGAGTGGGAGGGGGAGGATCCAGTCATTGTGGTCCATGTAGGTACCAACGACATAGGCAGGACAAGGAAAGAGGTTCTTCATGTTCAGTATAAGGAACTAGGTGCCAAATTAAGAAGCAGAACCTCCAAGGTAATAATCTCTGGATTATTACTGGAGCCACCTGCAAATTGACATAGGGCAAATAAGATTAGAGAAATGAATGTGTGGCTCAAAGACTGGTGTGGTAGAAGTGGGTTCCGGTTCGTGGGGCACTGGTGCCGGTACTGGGGAAAGTGGTGGCTGTACCATTGAGACGGTCTACACCATGCTGGGGCCGGTGTTCTCGCGAGCCACATTTCTAGGGAAGTAGAGAGGGTTTTAAACTGAATATTGGGGGCAAGGGATCAAATTTGGGAAGATATGGTAAATCAAGGAGTAGAGATAAGGCAAGAGAGAAAGGTATTAATATGCGAAATGATAAACAGAAGGGACAGAGCATAAAAATCTAAGACTAAACCAACAGATAAGGCTCGAGGTTACAAAAATAATAAAAGGACAAAACTAAAGGCTCTGTATCTGAATGCATGTAGCATTCGAAACAAAACAGATGATTGAGAGTGCAAATATAAATAAATAAGTACGATCTGATAGCCATTACAGAGACATGGCTGCAGGACGACATAGATTGGGACCTGAATATTGAAGGGTACATGGTATTTAAGAAGGACAGGAAGCAAGGAAAAGGTGGAGAGTTGGCTCTGTTAATTAATGATGGTATTAGCACAATAGCGAGGGATGACCTAGGTTCAGGAGACCAGGATGTAGAAGCAGTTTGGGGAGAGATAAGAAATCATAAAGGCAAGAAGTCAAGTGTTGTACAGGCCAACTAATATTAACCACACCGTAGGACGGGGCATAAAGGAAGAAATAATGGCAGCTTGTCAGAAAGGTACAGCA
Source organism: Heterodontus francisci (assembly GCF_036365525.1). Classification (NCBI taxonomy): domain Eukaryota; kingdom Metazoa; phylum Chordata; class Chondrichthyes; order Heterodontiformes; family Heterodontidae; genus Heterodontus; species Heterodontus francisci. The sequence goes on from NC_090371.1 coordinate 68,325,075, forward strand.
ATAATTATGGGGGATTTTAACCTACATATAGACAGAAAATTCAGATGGGCAGAGGTAGCCAAGATGAGGAGTACATAGAATGTTTTCGGGATAATTTCTTGGAACAATACCTTCTGGAGCCAACCAGAGAGCAGGCTATACTAGAGTTGGTATTGTGCAATGAAATAGGATTAATTAACGACCTCATAGTAAAAGTGCCCCTCGATAGCAGCAATCGTAATATGATTGAATTTTACATTCAGTTTGAGGGAGAGAAAAGTGGGTCCAAGACTAGTATCTTAATCTTAAATAAGGGCAATTATGAGGGCATGAAAGCAGAGCTAGCTAAAGTGAACTGGCAAATCAGCTTAAGGGATAGGTTAATAGAGATGCAGTGGCAGACATTTAAGGGGATATTTCAGAATACACAGAATAGATGCATTTCAACGAGAAAGAAAAATTCCAAGGGTGGGACCTGCCATCCGTGGTTAACTAAAACAGTTAAAGATAGCATCAAACTTAAAGAAAAAGCCTATAATGGCACAAAGATGGGAGGCAAAGATGGAAAGATTGTACAGAATAAAAAAAAAGCAAAGAATGACTAAAAGATTGATAAGTAAGGTAAAATTAGAGTATGAGAGAAAGCTAGCTAGAAAGATAAAGACTGATAATAAGAGTTTCTATAGATATTTTAAAAAGAAAAGAGTTGATAAAGTGAGCATTGGTCCTATAGAAAGTGAGTCTGGGGAATCAATAATGGATAATAAGGAGATGGCAGATGAACTGAACAGATACTTTGCATCAGTCTTCACTATTGAGGATACAAGTAAGATCCCAGTATTAGCTGTAAGTCAGAAAATGGAAGGGAGGAGAAGTCAAGAAAATTACTATCACCAGGGAAGTGGTACTGATCAAATTGTTGGAGCTGCGGGCTGACAAGTCCCTGGGTCTTGATGGACTTAATCCTAGGCTGTTAAAAGAAGTGGCTAGTGAGATAGTTGATGCATTAGTTTTAATTTTCCAAAATTCCCTAGATTCAGGGAAGGTTCCTTTAGATTGGAAAATAGCAAATGTAACAGATAAAGATTCAAAAAGGGAGGGAGACAGAAAGCAGGAAACTACAGGCCAGTTAGCTTAACATCTGGTTTAGGGAAAATGTAAGAAGCTATTATTAAAGATGTTATAGCAGGGCATTTAGAAAAATTCAAGGTAATCAGGCAAAGTCAACATGGTTTTGTGAAAGGAAAATCATGTTTAACCAATTTATTGGAGTTCTTTGAGGGAGTTACATGTGCTGTGGATAAAGGGGACCCAATGGATGTATTGTACTTAGATTTCCAGAAGGCATTTGATGAGGTGACACATCAAAGGTTATTGCAAAAAATAAAAGCTCATGGTGTAGGGGGTAACATATTGGAATGGATAGAAGATTGGCTAGCTAACAGGAAACAGAGAGTAGGCATAAATAGGTCATTTTCTGGTTGGCAAGATATAACAAGTGGTGTGCCATAGGATCTGTGCAGGGGCCTCAACTTTTTAGATTTTATATAAATGACTTAGATGAAGGGACCGAAGGTATGGTTGCTAAATTTGCTGATGATACAAAGACAGGCAGGAAAGTAACTTGTGAAGAGGACATAAGGGGGCTACGAAGGGATATAGATAGGTTAAGTGAGTGGGCAAAGACCTGGCAAATGGAGTATAATGTGGGAAAGTGTGAATTTGTCCACTTTGGCAGGAAGAATAAAAAAGAAGCATATTATCTAAATGGTGAGAGATTGCAGAGCTCTGAGATGCAGAGGGATCTGGGTGTCCTAGTGTATGAATCACAAAAGGTTAGTATGTAGGTAGAGCATATAATTAGGAAAGCTAATAGGATGTTATCGTTTATCGTGAAGGGAATTGAATACAAAAGTAGGGAGGTTATACTTCAGCTATACAGGGCATTAGTGAGACCACATCTGGAGTACTGTGTGCAGTATTGGTCTCCTTATTTAAGGAAGGATGTAAATGCGTTGGAGGCAGTAGAGAGAAGTTTTACTAGCCTAATAACTGGAATGGGTGGGCTGTCTTACGAGGAAAGATTGGACAGACTAGGCTTGCATCTGCTGGAATTTAGAAGAGTAAGAGGTGGGTTGATTGAAACATATAAGATCCTGAGGGGTCTTGACAGGGTGGATGTGGAAAGGATGTTTCCCCTTGTGAGAGAATCTAGAACTAGGGGTCACTGTTTAAAAATAAGAGGTCGCCCATTTAAGACAGAAGTGAGGAGAAATCTTTTCTTTCCGAGAGTTGTGAGTCTTTGGAATTCTCTTTCTCAAAGGGCGGTGGAAGCAGTGTCTTTGAATATTCTTAAGGCAAAGGTAGATAGATTCTTGATAAGCAACAGGGTGGAAGGTTATTAGAGGTAGGTGAAAATGTGGAGGAATCAGTTCAGCCATGAACTTATTGAATGGCAGAGCAGGCTCGAAGGGCCGACCTACTCCTGCTCCTAATTCGTATGTTCGAATCCAATCTCCGGAAGTACTCTACTTGCAGCCTGGTTAGACCCTTGTACAGTAATCTGACCAGGCTTTACTTGGAGTACAGAAAAGTCCTGGTCAAAGCAATTTAAGGTGGCCATTAAGACTCGTGACATAATAGCAAAGTGTAACAAGGATAGTTGTTTTTTTCTTTAGTCGCTCATGGTATGTGAGCATCGTTGGCAGGACCAGCATTTATTGTCTAAACCTAATTGCCCTTGAGAAGGTGGTAGTGGGCTGCCTTCTTGAACCGCTGCAGTCCTTGTGGTGTAGGTACACCCACAATGCTGTGAGGGAGGGAGCTAAAGGATTTTGGCCCAGCAGCAGTGAAGGAATGGCGATATTGTTCCAAGTTACAATGGTGTGTGACTTGCACGGGAACTTGCAAGTGGTGGTGTTTCCTTGTGCCTGCTGTCCTTGACCTTCTAGGTGGTAGAGGTCACAGGTTTGGAAGATGCTAATGAAAGAATCTTGATGAGTTGCTGCAGTGCAACTTGTAGATGGTACACACAGCTGCCTCTGTGCGCCGGTAGTGGTGGGAGTGAATGATTAAGGTGGTTTATGGAGTGCTGATCAAGCGAGCTTCTTTGTTCTGGATGATGTCTAGTTTCTTGAGTGTTGTTGGAGTTGCAAATATCCAGGGAATTGGGGAGTTTTCCACCACACTCCTGACTTGTGCCTTGTAGGTGGTGACAGGCTTTGGGGAGTCAGGAAGTGAGTTACCCGCTGCAGAGGTCCCAGCCTTTGACCTGTTCCTGTAACCACAGTATTTATATGGCTGGGCCAGTTAATTTTCCAGTCAATGGTAACCTCCAGGATGTTGATGGTGGAGGAGTCAGCAATGGTAATGTCATTGAACAACAATAGATGGTCATTGGTTGCTACTTGTGTGGTGCGAATTTTACTTGCCACACGTCAGCGCAACCTGAATATCGTCCACATTGTAGGGTCTTGAGAGGTCTTAACAACTCTGGATTTGGACCATTACTCAAGGCGGCAATGAATCAGATGAGACAAAATATTCTAGTGAACCACAGTAACCCTTTTATTCTTTGGCCTCCTTGTCTCGTGAGACAATGGGTAAGCGCCTGGAGGTGGTCAATGGTTTATGAAGCAGCGTTGGAGTGGCTATAAAGGTCAATTCTAGAGTGACAGACTCTTCCACATGTGCTACAGATAAAATTGGTTGTCGGGGCTGTTACACAGTTAGCTCTCCCCTTGCGCTTCTGTCTTTTTTCCTGCCAACTGCTAAGTCTCTTCGACGCGCCACACTTTAGCCCTGCCTTTATGGCTGCCCGCCAGCTCTGGCGATCGCTGGCAACTGACACCCACGACTTGTGATCAATGTCACAGGACTTCATGCCGCGTTTGCAGACGTCTTTAAAGCGGAGACATGGACGGCCGGTGGGTCTGATACCAGTGACGAGCTCGCTGTACAATGTGTCCTTGGGGATCCTGCCATCTTCCATGCAACTCACATGGCCAAGCCATCTCAAGCGCCACTGGCTCAGTAGGGTGTATATGCTGGGGATGTTGGCCGCCTCGAGGACTTCTGTGTTGGAGATAGGGTCCTGCCACCTGATGCCAAGGATTCTCCGGAGGCAGCGACGAAGGAATGAATTGAGACGTCGCTCTTGGTTCTCATACGTTGTTCAGGCCTCGCTGCCGTAGAGCAAGGTACTGAGGACAAAGCCTTGATACACTCGGACTTTTGTGTTCCGTGTCAGTGCGCCATTTTCCCACACTCTCTTGGCCAGTCTGGACATAGTAGTGGAAGCCTTTCCCATGCGCTTGTTGATTTCTGCAGCGAGAGACAGGTTACTGGTGATAGTTGAGCCTAGGTAGGTGAACTCTTGAACCACTTCCAGAGCGTGGTCGCCGATATTGATGGATGGGACATTTCTGGCGTCCAGTCCCGTGATGTTTGTTTTCTTGAGGCTGATGGTTAGGCCAAATTCGTTGCAGGCAGCCGCAATCCTGTCGATGAGACTCTGCAGACACTTTTCAGTGTGAGATGTTAATGCAGCATCGTCAGCAAAGAGGAGTTCCCTGATGAGGACTTTCCGTACTTTGGTCTTCGCTCTTAGACGGGCAAGGTTGAACAACCTGCCACCTGATCTTGTGTGGAGGAAAATTCCTTCTTCTGAAGACTTGAACGCATGTGAGAGCAGCAGGGAGAAGAAGATCCCAAACAGTGTAGGTGTGAGAACACAGCCCTGTTTCACACCACTCAGGATGGTAAAAGGGTCTGATAAGGCGCCGCTATGCTGAATTGTGCCTTTCATATTGTCATGGAATGGGGTGATGATACTTAGTAGCTTTGGTGGACATCCGATCTTTTCTAGTAGTCAGAAGAGACCACGTCTGCTGACGAGGTCAAAGGCTTTGGTGAGATCAATGAAAGCAACGTAAAGGGGCATCTGTTGTTCACGGCATTTCTCCTGTAGCTGGCGAAGGGAGAACAGCATGTCAATGGTGGATCTCTCTGCTCGAAAGCCACACTGTGCCTCAGGGTAGACACGCTCAGCCAGCTTCTGGAGCCTGTTTAAAGTGACTCGAGCGAAGACTGTCCCCACTATGCTGAGCAGGGAGATTCCACGGTAGTTGTAGCAGTCATCGCGGTCACCCTTGTTCTTATAGAGGGCGATGATATTGGCATCGCGCATGTCCTGTGGTACTGCTCCCTTGTCCCAGCACAGGCAAAGCAGTTCATGTAGTGCTGAAAGTAGAGCAGGCTTGGCACTCTTGATGATTTCAGGGGTAATGCTGTCCTTCCCAGGGGCTTTTCTGCTGGCTAGAGAATCAATGGCATCACTGAGTTCCGATTTTGTTGGCTGTACGTCCAGCTCATACATGACTGGGCTGCATTGAGGGCGGTCTCAGTGACAACATTTTCCCTGGAGTACAGTTCTAGGTTGGGGGCTTTCTTGTAGTTCAGCAGTGCAATGCGCTTAGCGGCTATGACAGGTTCCAGCTCTTCAAAGTGAGATTGAAACCAGTCTGCATTCTGCTTCATACGTTTGCCATCGGTGGTCATTGCTAAATCATAGATGGTGTCTCTGATGTGGGCCCACTTGGTCTCTGCATCCCCTGTGGGAGTGTTTTGAAGGGCTTTTTCAATTGAGTTTAGAAACTTATGTAACAGCTGTGGATGAGAAATTCTGCTCGTGTTGATGCGCAGGTGGCCCTTCTGCTTGGAGTGATGCAGCTTCTTTGGTTTGAGTCTAACCTTGCTGCACACCAGGGAGTGGTTGGTGTCGCAGTCCGCACTGTGGAAGCTGAGTGTGATTTGAACGCTGTTTAAAGAGGCTCACCTTGTGACGATGAGGTCCAGCTGGTGCCAACAATGTGATCTTGGGTGCCTCCAAGAAACCTGGGTCAGGGTTTAGTGTGAAAGAATGAGTTGGTGATGCAGAGGTTATGATAGGTACACAACTCAAGCAGTCTATGTCCATTCTCATTCATCCTTCCAATGCCATAGCGCCCAAGGCAGGAGGTCCATGAGTCATGGTTGGCCCCAACCCTGGCATTAAAGTCCCCCAGCGGGAACAGGTGTTCGGTATTGGGGATGCTACTGATGATATTATGGAGTTCCTTGTAGAACTGGTCTTTAGCTTCATGTGCGGAGCAGAGTGTTGGAGCATAGATGCTGAGTAGATGTGCTGGACCAGAGGCGGTGAGCAGTCGGATGGACAGTATGCGTTCCGAGCCATTTGAGGGCGGCTCTATCATGCTGAGCAAAGAGTTTCTGATGGCGAAGCCCACTCCATGCTGTCTTGGTTCTTCAGGATCCCTACCCTGCCAGAAGAAAGTGTAGTCTTGCTCTCTTAGAGATCCGCTCGCAGGGAGGCGTGTCTCCTGAAGTGCTGCAATGTCCACATTGAGTCTACTGAACTCGTTGTTAATGATGGCGGTCTTCTGAGAATCGTTGATTTGTGTAAGGTCTTCCGACAGGCCAGGACACATAGTTCTGACGTTCCAGCTTGCAAAACATAGTAACTCTTTTATTGATCACCAAGTATATTAACGATACAACAATATTCTCACCCAAGCCTTTGAGTTTCCTTTTGCATGGGAGCGGACTCTGTCAGTTAGTTACTCCGCCATTGTCCCGTCCTTCTGCGTCTTCCAGTGGTTGACTAGACCACCTGTTCCCGACAGCAGTGCTGATCTCTGGGGTATCCTCCTCTTATATTGATATTTCCACCTTTCGTAGGCCCCTTCTGGCACCCGCTTGCCTGATGAGACAAATGTTCTTTTCTCACTTGATTAGGTCACCCGATTGTCCTCACTGAGCACTGATGTTCAGATTCGCGGGAGCACCACTTTTCCTTTGTTCCTGTAGGTGCAGTTCATTGGAACAATCAGTTCCGAAGCACCTGCATGTCTAGGAGATCACTCTGGCCCATTTAGCTGGGTTCATGGTTGTATGTTGTATATAAACAAGACAGGATCTCTGTGACCACATTATTCTGGTTACTCATTAACAACTGAAAAATCTAACCAGTTCAACCCCTCCAGATTAGCCCATTAACATTTGTAAAATTGCAGTCATTCTAAAAGCCAATCAATTACAATTAGGCCATTAACTTATGCCATGGGGCGGCACAGTGGCGCAGTGGTTAGCACTGCAGCCTCAAAGCTCCAGCGACCCGGATTTGATTCTGGGTACTGCCTGTGCGGAGTTTGCAAGTTCTCCCTGTGACCGCGTGGGTTTTCGCCGGGTGCTCCGGTTTCCTCCCACAGCCAAAGACTTGCAGGTTGATAGGTAAATTGGCCATTATAAATTGCCCCTAGTATAGCTAGGTGGGAGGGAAATTGAGGGAAGGTGGGGATGTGAGGGTAATGGGATTAATGCAGGCTTAGTATAAATGGTACCCGGAGTGGGAACACAAATGTCCGAGTGTATCAAGCCTGTGTCCTCAGTACCTTGCTCTCGGGCAGCGAGGCCTGGACGACGTATCTCAGCCAAGAGCGACGTCTCAATTCATTCCATCTTCACTGCCTCCAGAGAATCCTTGGCATCAGGTGGCAGGACCCTATCTCCAACACAGAAGTCCTCGAGGCGGCCACCATCCCCAGCTTATACACCCTACTCAGCCACCGGCGCTTGAGATGGCTTGGCCATGTGAGCCGCATGGAAGATGGCAGGATCCCCAAGGACACATTGTACAGCGAGCTCGTCACTGGTATCAGACCTACCGGCCGTCCATGTCTCCGCTTTAAAGACATCTGCAAACGCGACATGAAGTCCTGTGACATTGATCACAAGTCGTGGGAGTCAGTTGCCAGCGATCGCCAGAGCTGGCGGGCAGCCATAAAGGCAGGGCTAAAGTGTGGCGCGTCGAACAGACTAAGCAGTTGGCAGGAAAAAAGACAGAAGCGCAAGGGGAGAGCTAACTGCGTAACAGCCCTGACAACCAATTTTATCTGCAGCACCTGTGGAATAGTCTGTCACTCTAGAATTGGCCTTTATAGCCACTCCAGGTGCTGCTTCACAAACCACTGACCACCTCCAGGCCCTTACCCATTGTCTCTTGAGACAAGGAGGCCAAAGAAGAAGAAGAAGAAGTATAAATGGGTGGTTGATGGTCAGCACAGACTCGGTGGGCCAAAGGGCCTGTTTCAGTGCTGTATCTCTAAATAAAAATAAAATGAGCAATTGTAAAATAGTAACATCAAAGAACAAAGAACAGTACAGCACAGGAACAGGCCATTCGGCCCTCCAAGCCTGCGCCGATCTTAATGCCTGCCGAAACTAACACCTTCTGCACTTCCGGGGCCCATATCCCTCGATTCCCTTCCTATTCATATATTTCTCAAGATGTCTCTTAAACGTCGCGATCGTAACTGCTTCCACCACCTCCCCTGGCAGCAAATTCCAGGCACTCACCACCCTCTGTGTAAAAAACTTGCCTCGCACATCCCCTCTAAACTTTGCCCCTCGCATCTTAAACCTATGTCCCCTAGCAACTGACTCTTCCACCCTGGGAAAAAGCTTCTGACTTTCCACTCTGTCCATGCCGCTCAAGCAGGCAGTGAAAACAATCCGAGTTTATCCAACCTCTCCTCATAGCTAATGCCCTCCAGACCAGGCAACATCCTGGTAAACCTCTTCTGTACCCTATTCAAAGCCTCCACGTCCTTCTGGTAGTGTGGCGACTAGAATTGCACGCAATATTCTAAGTCTGGCCTAACTAAGGTTCTGTACAGCTGCAACATGACTTGCCAATTTTTATACTCTATGCCCCGACGGATGAAGGCAAGCATGCCATATGCCTTCTTGACTACCTTACCCACCTGCGTTGCCACTTTCAGTCCCCAGATCTCTCTGCCTGTCAATACTCCAAAGGGTTCTGCCATTTACTGTATACCTCCCACCTGCATTAGACCTTCCAAAATGCATTACCTCACATTTGTCCAGATTAAGCTCCATCTGCCATTTCTTCACCCAAGTCTCCAACCGATCTATATCCTGCTGTATCCTCTGACAATCCTCATCATTATCCGCAACTCCACCAACCTTTGTGTCGTCCGCAAACTTACTAATCAGACCAGCTACATTTTCTTCCAAATCATTTATATATACTGCAAACAGCAAAGGTCCAAGCACTGATCCCTGCGGAACACCACTAGTCACATCCCTCCATTCAGAAAAACACCCATCCACTGTTACTCTCTGTCTTCTGTGACTGAGCCAGTTCTGTATCCATCTTGCCAGCTCACCTCTGATCCCGTGTGACTTCACCTTTTGCACCAGTCTGCCATGCGGGACCTTGTCAAAAGCTTTACTAAAGTCCATATAGACAACATCCACCGCCCTTCCCTCATCAATCATCTTCGTCACTTCCTCAAAAAACTCAATCAAATTAGTAAGACGCGACCTCCCCTTCACAAAACCATGCTGTCTCTCGCTAATAAGTTCGTTTGTTTCCGAATGGGAGTAAATCCTGTCCCGAATAATCCTCTCTAATAGTTTCCCTACCACTGATGTAAGGCTCACCGGTCTATAATTTCCTGGATTATCCTTACCACCCTTCTTAAACAAAGGAACACATTGGCTATTCTCCAGTCCTCTGGGACCTCACCTGTAGCCAATGAGGATGCAAAGATTTCTGTCAAGGCCCCAGTAATTTCTTCCCTTGCCTCCCTCAGTATTCTAGGGTAGATCCCATCAGGCCCTGGGGACTTATCTACCTTAATGCTTTGCAAGACACCCAACACCTCCTCCTTTTTGATAATGAGATGACTGAGACTATCTGCACTCCCTTCCCTAGGCTCATCATCCACCAAGTCCTTCTCCCTGGTGAATACTGATGCAAAGTACTCATTTAGCACCTCAGCCATTTCCTCTGGCTCCACGCATAGATTCCCATCTCTGTCCTTGAGTGGGCCAACCCTTTCCCTGGTTACCCTCTTGCTCTTTATATATGTATAAAAAGCCTTTGGATTTTCCTTAATCCTGTTTGCCAATGACTTTTCATGACCCTTTTTAGCCCTCCTAACTCCTTGCTTAAGTTCCTTCCGACTGTCTTTATATTCCTCAAGTGCTTCATCTGTTCCATGCCTTCCAGCCCTTACGAATGCTTCCTTTTTCTTTTTGACGAGGCTCACAATATCCCGTGTTATCCAAGCTTCCCGAAACTTGCCAAACTTGTCTTTCTTCCTCACAGGAACATGCTGGTCCTGGATTTTAATCAGCTGACGTTTGAAAGACTCCCACATGTCAGATGTTGATTTACCCTCAAATAGCCGCCCCCAATCTAAATTCTTCAGTTCCTGCCTAATATTGTTATAATTAGCCTTCCCCCAATGACTACTCTTATCCTTATCCACAAGTACCTTAAAACTTATGGAATTATGGTCACTGCTCCCGAAATGCACCCCCACTGAAACTTCGACCACCTGGCCGGGCTCATTCCCCAATACCAGGTTCAGAATGGCCCCGTCCCTAGTTGGACTATCTATTTTAGTTTCGCTGACTGCAGCTTTGATAGTAACGGAGGTGCGGGAGCGGGCTTACAGCTGTGAAGTCAATTTCAGTGTAAGTTTAAAAGTGAATTCCCTTTTGTTTTCGGAGGACCAGGGGACTGCTGGGTAAGTAAAAAGTATATATTTGGGTGGTGGCTGTACCTGAGACACTACATGTGTAGTGTCTCCCACCCACCCTCCTCCTCTAACCAAAAAAAAGGACTCTGGTGTGTTGATAAGGTAAGCTTTTTATTTAAGAAGTTCTGTCTGTTGGATTGCTAACCTGACAAGTTTTGACTTTTTGTTTTTGGTTTTTCAGTAGATTTGTTGGGAATTTAGAATAGTGGGAATGGAGGTTAAGGCAGTTGTATGTTCCTCCTGCAGAATGTGGGAGGTAAGGGTCGACAAGAGTGTCCCTGCTGACTGCATCTGCGGGAAGTGCACCCAACTCCAGCTCCTCGAGAACCGAGTTAGGGAACTGGAGCTGGAGCTGGATGAACTTCGGATCATTCGGGAGGCGGAGGAGGTTATTGAGACGAGTTATGGGGAGGTAGTCACACCTCAGGTAAAAGAAGTAGGTAGATGGGTTACCGTCAGGGGAAGGAGAGGGAACCAGCAGGCAGTGCAGGGATCCCCTGTGGCCGTTTCCCTCAACAACAGGTATACCGTTTTGGATACTGTTGCGGGGGACGACTTACCAGGGGTAAGCAATGGGGTACAGGTATCTGGCACAGAGTCTGTCCCTGTTGCTCAGAAGGGAAGGGGGAAGAGGAGCAGAACATTAGTCATTGGGGACTCCATAGTTAGGGGAACAGATAGGAGGTTCTGTGGGAACGAGAGAGACTCACGGTTGGTATGTTGCCTCCCAGGTGCCAGGGTTCGTGATGTCTCGGATCGTGTTTTTGGGATCCTTAAGGGGGAGGGGGAGCAGCCCCAAGTCGTGGTCCACATAGGCACCAACGACATAGGTAGGAAGAGAGATGGGGATTTAAGACAGAAATTCAGGGAGCTAGGGTGGAAGCTTAGAGCGAGAACAAACAGAGTTGTTATCTCTGGGTTGTTGCCCGTGCCACGTGATAGCGAAGCGAGGAATAGGAAGAGAGAGGAGTTGAACACGTGGCTGCAGGGATGGTGCAGGAGGGAGGGTTTTGGTTTCCTGGATAATTGGGGCTCTTTCTGGGGTAGGTGGGACCTCTACAAACAGGATGGTCTTCACCTGAACCAGAGGGGTACCAATATCCTGGGGGGGAGATTTGCTAGTGCTCTTCGGGGGGGTTTAAACTAATTCAGCAGGGGAATGGGAACCTAAATTGTAGTGCCAGTGTACAGGATGTTGAGAGTAGTGAGGTCAGGGATATGGTTACAAGGACGCAAGAGGGCACTGGCAAGCAAGAACCTGGTTTAAAGTGTGTCTACTTCAACGCCAGGAGCATCCGGAATAAGGTGGGTGAGCTTGCAGCATGGGTTGGTACCTGGGATCTCGATGTAGTCGCCATTTCGGAGACATGGGTAGAGCAGGGGCAGGAATGGATGTTGCAGGTTCCGGGATTTAGATGTTTCAGTAAGAACAGAGAAGATGGTAAAAGAGAGGGGGGTGTGGCATTGTTAATCAAGGAGAGTATTACGGCGACAGAAAGGACGTTTGAGGACTCGTCTACTGAGGTAGTATGGGCCGTTTAGAAACAGGAGAGGTGAGGTTACCCTGTTGGGAGTCTTTGATAGACCTCCCAATAGTTCCAGAGATGTAGAGGAAAGGATAGCGAAGATGATTCTCGACAGGGGCGAGAGTAACAGGGTAGTTGTTATGGGGGACTTTAACTTTCCAAATATCGACTGGAAATACTATAGTTCGAGTACTTTAGATGGGTCAGTTTTTGTCCAGTGTGTGCAGGAGGGTTTTCTGACACAGTATGTAGACAGGCCAACCAGGGGCGATGCCATATTGGATTTGGTACTGGGTAATGAACCCGGCCAGGTGTTAGATTTAGATGTAGGTGAGCACTTTGGTGATAGTGATCACAATTCGGTTAGGTTTACCTTAGCGATGGGCAGGGACAGGTATATACCGCAGGGCAAAAATTATAGCTGGGGGAAAGGAAATTATGATGCGATTAGGCAAGATTTAGGATGCGTAGGATGGGGAAGGAAACTGCAGGGGATGGGCACAATCGAAATGTGGAGCTTATTCAAGGAGCAGCTACTGCATGTCCTTGATAAGTATGTACCTGTGAGGCAGGGAGGAAGTTGTCGAGCGAGGGAGCCGTGGTTTACTAAAGAAGTTGAAGCGCTTGTCAAGAGGAAGAAGAAGGCTTATGTTAGGATGAGACGTGAAGGCTCAGTTAGGGCGCTTGAGAGTTACAAGCTAGCCAGGAAGGATCTAAAGGGAGAGCTAAGAAGAGCAAGGAGAAGACATGAGAAGTCATTGGCGGATAGGATCAAGGAAAACCCTAAGGCTTTCTATAGGTATATCAGGAATAAAAGAATGACTAGAGTTAGATTAGGGCCAATCAAGGATACTAGTGGGAAGTTGTGTGTGGAATCAGAGGAGATAGGGGAAGCGTTAAATGAATATTTTTCGTCAGTATTTACAGTAGAGAAAGAAAATGTGGTCGAGGAGAATACTGAGATACAGACTACTAGGCTAGATGGGATTGAGGTTCACAAGGAGGAGGTGTTATCAATTTTGGAAAGTGTGAAAATAGATAAGTCCCCTGGGCCAGATGGGATTTACCCTAGGATTCTCTGGGAAGCTAGGGAGGAGATTGCAGAGCCTTTGTCCTTGATCTTTATGTCGTCATTGTCGACAGGAATAGTGCCGGAAGACTGGAGGATAGCAAATGTTGTCCCCTTGTTCAAGAAGGGGAGTAGAGACAGCCCTGGTAATTATAGACCTGTGAGCCTTACTGCGGTTGTGGGTAAAATGTTGGAAAAGGTTATAAGAGATAGGATTTATAATCATCTTGAAAAGAATAAGTTCATTAGAGATAGTCAGCACGGTTTTGTGACGGGTAGGTCGTGCCTCACAAACCTTATTGAGTTTTTCGAGAAGGTGACCAAACAGGTGGATGAGGGTAAAGCAGTGGATGTGGTGTATATGGATTTCAGTAAGGCGTTTGATAAGGTTCCCCACGGTAGGCTATTGCAGAAAATACGGAAGTATGGGGTTGAAGGTGATTTAGAGCTTTGGATCAGAAATTGGCTAGCTGAAAGAAGGCAGAGGGTGGTGGTTGATGGCAAATGTTCATCCTGGAGTTTAGTTACTAGTGGTGTACCGCAAGGATCTGTTTTGGGGCCACTGCTGTTTGTCATTTTTATAAATGACCTGGAAGAGGGTGTAGAAGGGTGGGTTAGTAAATTTGCAGATGACACTCAGGTCGGTAGAGTTGTGGATAGTTCCGAAGGATGTTGTAGGGTACAGAGGGACATAGATAGGCTGCAGAGCTGGGCTGAGAGATGGCAAATGGAGTTTAATGCGGAAAAGTGTGAGGTGATTCACTTTGGAAGGAGTAACAGGAATGCAGAGTACTGGGCTAATGGGAAGATTCTTGGTAGTGTAGATGAACAGAGAGATCTTGGTGTCCAGGTGCATAAATCCCTGAAGGTTGCTACCCAGGTTAATAGGGCTGTTAAGAAGGCATATGGTGTGTTAGCTTTTATTAGTAGGGGGATCGAGTTTCGGAGCCACGAGGTCATGCTGCAGCTGTCCAAAACTCTGGTGAGACCGCACCTGGAGTATTGCGTGCAGTTCTGGTCATTGCATTATAGGAAGGATGTGGAAGCTATGGAAAGGGTGCAGAGGAGATTTACTAGGATGTCGCCTGCATGGAGGGAAGGTCTTACGAGGAAAGGCTGAGGGACTTGAGGTTGTTTTCGTTGGAGAGAAGGAGGAGGAGAGGTGACTTAATAGAGACATATAAGATAATCAGAGGGTTAGATAGGGTGGATAGTGAGAGTCTTTTTCCTCGGATGGTGATGGCAAACACGAGGGGACAAAGCTTCAAGTTGAGGGGTGATAGATGTAGGACAGATGTGAGAGGTAGTTTCTTTACTCAGAGAGTAGTAAGGGCGTGGAACGCCCTGCCTGCTGCAGTAGTAGATTTGCCAACTTTAAGGGCATTTAAGTGGTCATTGGATGGACATATGGATGAAAATGGAATAGTGTAGGTCAGATGGTTTCACAGGTCGGCGCAACATCGAGGGCCGAAGGGCCTGTACTGCGCTGTAATATTCTAATTCTAATTCTAACATACTGTTTCTGGATGCTCCTCACAAATTCTGCCCCATCCAAGCCCCTGGCACTAAGTGCGTCCCAGTCAATATTGGGGAAGTTAAAATCACCCACCACTACAACCCTGTTACCTTTACATCTTTCCAAAATCTGTCTACATATCTGCTCCTCTACCTCCCGCTGGCTGTTGGGAGGCCTGTAGTAAACCCCCAACATCGTGACTGCACCTTTCCTATTCCTGAGCTCCACCCATATTGCCTCGCTGCATGACCTCTCTGAGGTGTCCTCCTGCAGTACAGCTGTGATATTCTCCTTAACCAGTAATGCAACTCCCCCACCCCTTTTACATCCCCTCTATCCCGCCTGAAGCTTGTAAAGCCTGGAACATTTAGCTGCCAATCCTGCCCTTCCCTCAACCAAGTCTCTGTAATAGCAACAACATCATATTTCCAAGTACTAATCCAAGCTCTAAGTTCATCTGCCTTACCTGTTATACTTCTCGCATTGAAACAAATGCACTTCAGACCACCAGTCCCGCTGTGCTCAGCAACATCTCCCTGCCTGCTCTTCCTCTTAGTCCTACTGGCTTTATTTACTATGTCCTCCTCATTTACTTCACTAGCTGTCCTACTGCTCTGGTTCCCACCCCCCGCCACAATAGTTTAAACCCTCCCGAGTGTCGCTAGCAAACCTTGCAGCCAGGATATTAGTGCCCTTCCAGTTTAGATGCAACCCGTCCTTCTTGCACAGGTCCCATCTGTCCCTGAAGAGAGCCCAATGGTCCAGATATCTGAAACCCTCCCTTCTACACCAGCTGCTCAGCCACATGTTTAGCTGCACTATCTTCCTATTTCTAGCCTCACTGGCACGTGGCACAGGGAGTAATCCAGAGATTACAACCCTAGAGGTCCTGTTTTTTAACTTACTACCTAACTCCCTAAACTCCCCCTGCAGGACCTCATCACTCTTTCTGCCAATGTCGTTGGTACCTATGTGTACCTACCCTCCCCCTTCAGAATGCCCCCTGTCCGTTCAGAGACATCCTTGACCCTGGCACCAGGGAGGCAACATACCTTCCTGGAGTGTCTTTCACGTCCAGAGAAGCGCCTATCTGTACCCCTGACTATGGAGTCCCCTATAACTTTTGCTCTTCTGCGCTTTGTCCCTCCCTGCTGAACAACAGTGTCAGCCGTGGTGCCACTGCTCTGGCTGCTGCTGTTTTATCTTGATCGGCCATCCCCCCCAACAGTATCCAAAACGGTATACTTGTTAGAGAGGGGGATAGCCACAGGGGATTCCTGCACTGACTGCCTGCCCCTTCCAGCGGTCACCCATCTATCTGCCTGCACCTTGGGTGTAACCACTTCTCTAAAACTCCTGTCTATGACGCTTTCCACCACCTGCATGCTCCTATGAAATATGAAAAAATATGGTAACATTCTCGGCTCTGGCTTACAATGTCTTGCTGCATGCAGGTTCAGACTGCTTCAGTGTATAAGAATACTGAATGGTACTGAACACTGTGCAGTCGTCAGTGAGCAACCCTAATTCAGACCTTATGATGCAGGGAAGGTCATTGATAATCGGCCGAAAATGGTTAGGCCTCGGTCACTGCCCTCAGGAACTCCTGCAGCGATATCCTGCATCTGAGATGACTGGCCTCCAACAACCACAACAATCTTCATTTGTGCGAGGTATGACTCTAACCAGTGGAGAGTTTTCCCCTTGATTTCCATTGAGTTCAATTTTGCCAGGGCTCCTTGTTGCCACACTTGGTCAATTGCTGCCCTGATGTCAAGGGCAGCCACTCTCACCTCACCTCTGGAAATCCATTATTTTGCCCATGTTTGGACCAAGGCTATAATGAGTGGCAGGTTGTTGCTGAGTCAGTGCCACTTGATAGCACTGTCGACAACACCTTCCATCGTTTGCTGATGATCGAAAGTAGGCTGAGGAGTGGGAATTTGTCAAATTGTATTTGTCCTACTATTTGTGATCAGGATAGGCTGGGCAATTTTCCACATTGTCAGGTAGATGTCAGTGTTGTAGCTGTACTGGAACTGGTAATTACTGATGGTTGAAGTATTAGCTGTGACAATTGGTTAAATAAGCTCAGACACATCAGACTCAAAAACAGGCTCTTAGAAGGAAACATAAAGAGGTACAGAATTTTTTAAATATAATATTAAGCAAAACCAAAACAATATTTTCAGATTTGATAAGTTAAGAGGAGTGGAGTAGACAGGTTCAGCATGTTTTGGACAGATGCCAGGTGATGCTTCTTTACAAAGGGGGAATCAACAACTGCGAGAGGCTAGGACGCTGGACTCATTTAAGAAACAGCTAGATGCCTTAAAGAAAAGACAGTTGATTGCTATTCTGGAAATATGAAATCAAAAGAGCTTAAAGGTCTTTTTGAATCAAGCCTTGTGACCTGCTGTCTGTTCCAAAAATAAATGAGTACGAGCATTCATCGATGAAGGCCAGTTGAAATGATTAACAAAGTTGGTCGTTAAGCATCAAAATAACCTATTTCACAATAGCAAGCACAAGTATATATCAAACAAATATTTATTATTTGAACACATTTAGAAACTGAATATAGTGCTAGGTTTTTAAGGTGTTCCTTTTCTTTGAAGGTAACGTTTAAAATGTTAGATTCTGTGACAACATGACCACTGCTTGCTTTCTCCTAGATCCTGAGGTGTTTCTGCAGCAGCCTGAGATTCATGTCCTGAGGTGACCTGAATCAGAGAGAATTTGATATGTGAAGGCTGACAAGCAAAGAGAAAAGAAGGGCAAAGATGAAGATGGCAAGACACTAGGCTGGATTTTGTTCTGAAGACTGGGCTCCCTGCGTTGGGCTGGAAGGTGGGGGGGGAGACCTCGCCTCTGCCCTCCGTCGGACCCCTGTTGTAATTCCACGTCGGGCAGGCAATTAAGTGCCCACTATTGGGGACACTGTCCCTTTCAGGGATGAACTCCCACCTCTAAAAGCTGCTTGCAGCTCTGCAGTACCAGCAGTGCCACTGGGAGCAGTGCCCACTGCCGGTACTGCAAGAGGCCCTGAAATACCAAGGAGTCTGAAGACCCCAGGAGAGGTGGGCAGGGTCAGGGTCGGGATTCCCGGGGCCATTCAGGCAGGCTCCTGCAATGGGGTGGGGGTTGGGGTTAGTGAGGGTAGGGGGAATTTCCCACTGGGGTGGCGATCACTGCCAGGGGGCCCTCCAGGGGCCCTGGTTTTCCCCCAAAGGAGTGACACCCCCCGACCCTGCTAGGAGGTTGCCAGTTTTTACCTGCTGGTGTCTCCCATGACGTTGGGCCCCTCCACCTTCTATTAAATTTGAGGGGAATGCGGGAGGAGGCAACCGCATCTGCAGTAAGTGTCGGCAGCTTGAGGAGCTTCTACTCAGTAAGTTGGAGGCCGAGCTACAGACACTGCGCTGCATCAGGGAGGGGGAAAGTTACCTGGATACTTTGCTCCAGGTGTCAGTCACACTCATAATATAACGTCTTCTGATTTGGTCTGTGGTCAGGGACAGGAGGTTGTGGCTGCAAGTGAGGCAGGTAAGTGGATTGAGAAGACAGAAGAGGACGAGCCTCAGCCCTTGCAATTGTCCAAGAGGTTTGAGGTGCTTTCAGCTTGTATGGTTGAGCGCAAGGACTGTAGGCTGGTTGAGCAAACTGACCATGGCACCACAGTACAGGAAGCCATTCAAGCGGGGGAGAAAATAAGAATGTAGTTTTTAGTAAGGGACGGTATAGTCAGGGGGATAGACTATCATTCTCTGCAGCCAACAGCAAGAGTCCAGAAGGCTGTGTTGCCTGCCCAGTGCCAAGGTTCAGGACATCTGCTCGGCGCTGGAGAGGAATTGCAGTGGGTGGGGGAGGATCCAGTTGTTGTGGTCCACGTGGGTACCAACGACATAGAGAGGACTAGGAAAGAGTTTCTGCATAGGGAGTATGAGCAACTAGAGGCTAGATTAAAAAGCAGAACCTCAAAGGTAATAATCTCTGGGTTATTACCTGAGTCACGAACAAATTGGTGTAGGTAAATAAGATTTGACAGTTAAGCACGTGGCTCAAAGATTGGTGTGGGAGAAATGTGTTTCGATTCATGGGGCACTAGCACCAGTACTGGGGAAAGTGGGAGCTGTACCAGTGTTCTGGCAAGTCATATAATTAGGGTGGTGGAGAGGGCTTTAAACTAAATTGTGGGGGCAAGGGATCAAGTGAGAGAAGATGTAATAATTTCAAGTGAAAGGAGAAAGCAAGAGCTCAAGATAGTAATAAGATAAGGTAAATAGGGTGTGGCAGGAAGGGACAGTGCATACAAACACAAGAGTGAGCCAGCAGATAAGACTAGAGGTTGTGAACTAACAGAGTGGGGGAAGGATTTGGAAGAGGTCCAAAGAGAAAGGCCAAGGCATAGGAACAGTATAGCGTTGTGGGTAAAGACAAGCAGAATGGGACAGGAAGGGACAGAGTTTAACAAAAATTGTGCATCAGTAAATAAGGTAATTGAAGGGAATTGAAGCAAAAAAATGAAATTAAGGCTTTTATCTGAATGCACAAAGCATTTGCAATAAGATGATGAACTAGTGGCACAAATAGAGGTACATGATTTAGATCTAATCACCATCACAGATACATGGCTGCATGGTGATCAAGATTGGGAAATAAATATTCCAGGGTACACAATATTTCGGAAATTTAGACAGAATAGCAAAGGAGGAGGGCTAGCACTGATGGTAAAGGATGACATAAGGGCATTAGTGAGAAAGATGTGGCTTCAGAAGATCATGAAGTAGAATCAGTACGGGTGGAAATAAGGAACAGAAGGAATCAGAAAAAACTGGTGGCAGTCATTTATAGGCTCCCAAACAGTAGTTATACCGTTGGACAGAGCATTAAACAAGAAATTATTGGAGCTTGTAACAAAGGCAATGAAATATTTGTGGGGGACTTTAATCTTCATATAGACTGAGACAATGAAATTGGCAGGAGCGGTCTAGAAGATGAGTTTGTAGAATGTTTTCGGGACAGTTTCTTGGAGCAATAGTTGTGGTGCTAACTAGGGATAAAGCTATCTTAGATCTAGTATGGTGTAATGATGCAGGGTTAATTAGCAAAAGGTCCACTGGGAAACAGTGATCATAATACCATTGAATTCCATGTTAAGTTTGAAAGTGACATGCTCCAATCGCAAACAAGAATCTTAAACTTAAAAAAAGCCAATTATGTAGGCACGAGGGGAGAACTGGCTAACATAAATTGGGTTAAATAGACTAAAGGGTAAATGAACCTTTAAAGAAATGTTTCAAAATGTTCAACAAAAATACATTCCTTTGCAAAACAATAACTCAGCAAGAAAGATCATCTGTGGCTCACTCAGGCAGTTAAGGATAATATTAGATTAAAAGAGGCTTTCAATATTGCAAAAAAGAGTAGCAAGTCTGAGGATTAGGAATTTTTTCGAAACCAGCAAAGGGCCACTAAAAATTTGTTTTAAAAAAAGGAAAAGATAGAACATGAGTAAACTAGCCACTAATATAAAAACAGATTGTAAGAGCTTTTACAGTTATATAAAAAGGAAGAGATTGGCCAAAGTAAACATTGGCACCTTAGAAGCAGAGAAATTATCACAGGGAATAAGGAAATGGCAGAGGCCTAAATTTTGTCTGTCCTCACAGTAGAAGACACAAGTTCCATGCCAGAAATAGACTAACCTAGAGGCTAAAAAAGTAAAAAAATTAAGGAAATTCATATCAGCAAAGAAAAAGAATTGGAGAAACTTAAGGGTCTAAAATCTGACAAATCTCCAGGACCTGATGGCCTAAACCCTAGGTTTCTAAAAGAGATAGCTGCAGAGATAGTGGATTCACCAGCTATGATTTTCCAAAATTCATTAGATTCGGGAACGGTCCCTTCAGATTGGAAGTTGACAAATGTTACATCGTTTTTCAAGAAAGGAGGGAGAGAGAAAACAGGGAACTACAGACCAGTTAGCTGAATGTCAGTTATGGGGAAAATGCTGGAATCTATTATTAAGGAAGTCTTAACAATGCACAGTATGAGTAGAGCCAGTCAATATGGTTTTACTACAGGGAAATCTTGTTTGACAAATTTATTTGAGTTTTTTGAGGATGTAACTAGAAGGGTAGATAAAGGGGAACCAGTAGATCTGGTATACCTGGATTTCCAAAAAGGGGTTGATAAGGTGCAATACAGAAGGTTAATAGGCAAGATAAGGGCTCATAGAGTTGGGGTAATATATTAGCATGAATAGATGATTGGTTAATGGACAAGAAGCAGAGTGGGCATAAATGGGGCATTTTCAATTTGGCAGGCATTTGTGATAAAAGTTAGTAGTACCAAGGAATGATGCCAACTCTTTCACGTTAAACGGTGTTGGAAGCACATGAGGGGCTTTGACATTGTCTTGTGTAGACTTTACTCCAGCTGCTGTCACTCTGTAACCTAGAAAGTCAATCTCGAGTGCAGCAAATGCCCTTGTTTAGTGTCAAATTATGTTTTGCATGTCGAGTGAGAACTACAGATAATTGTTGATCATGTTCAGTTTTGTCCCTTCCACGGACAACGACATCATCTAGTAGGTCGAGCATCCTCTCAACATCTGGCAAGACTGAGGAAATGCTCTTCTGGAATGCGCTAGGTGCTGAACTTAGTCCTTATGGCATTCTACAGTACTGAAACACATTTTCATGAGTAACAAAAGCTGTAAGATATCGGCTTTGTTCTTCTAGAGGTATCTGAAGATAACTTCGTCACATATCAAGCTTTGTGGAGACTGTGGAGTCATGAAATGATGCTGACAGTTCTTGGATTGTAGGAAGTGGATACTTGTCTGGTATGATAGCTTTGTTAAATGTCTTAAGGTCAATGCATAGTCTAGGTTTGCCATTTTCTCATCATGCAATGATTAGTTTTGATATCCACGGCAATGAGTCAATTCGCTCAATGTTACCATCTTCTTCTAATCATTTCAGCTCCTGTGACACTTTGGCATGGATTGCAAATGACAACCATCTCAAATTTTGTGAAACTGGTCAAATTGATGTGTCAACGAGAGGGCGAGGCAGTACCCTTTGATCTCTCCAAATCTAGTAAATAAGGAAGGATACTGGCGTGTATAATCTGCATCATCAATCCCGTTAATGTGTGCTCCGGTAGGGTCTGCAAGTTTGAATCAAACCTATCAAAGGTTTACCCCTATAGCCTTTGGCTACATAGAAAGTGAACCTATCTAGGGTGATGGTTTTGTAGCGTACTGAAATTATCATCTTCGCCCAAACTGGAATGATAGTGTCGTCATAAGCTGGAAGAGTGTCTGTTGCAGGAGTGAGAGAGAATAGTGAAAAGGCTGCATTTTGCTGACAATGCAACCACTAAGTGGCGCAGTACTGGCACATGCAGAAATCCAGCCTCATTGACAGAAATGTCACTGCGGCGTCTCAGGCAGCTGCCAGTAATAAAGATGGCGCTGCTCAATTTAACACAAAAAAGAATTGAACCCAAACTCACTTACCCTTCAATGACTGCAAACACCGCCTCCACCCCACCACCAACAGTACCCACTCGTGATCGCCGCTTCAATTCCCCGCTCCCTCCTGCTATCGCCACCTCAATTGCTGCATTCAGTTTCCCTTTCCCTTCCACGCCCACCTCTCGCTGCTCCCGCCCGCCACTTCACACTGCTCGCCACTCCCGACTGCTTGCCACTCCATCCCGTCGTTCCCTCCCACTGCTTTCTCCCTGCCCGGAGAAGCAATGGGTGGGGCTGGGAGAGGGAGTGAGCCGGGTGCTAGCAGCGAGGTGGGAAGTGAAGAGAGTGGCAGGATGGAGTGGGGAAGAGAAGCGGCTTTCCAAAACACGCACTGGAGGCTGACGTATTTGTGCGCATGCGCGCATTAGTACTGTCAAGCTGGCAAATCCCGGGTGCATTTTGCATGTGCACAAGGATGAATGCATTCCGCAGGATATGCACAGTTTGGACTGCAGTGATGACGTTGGCGTTCGGCTGCATTGTCAGGAGACAGTCCGTTGCAAAAAATTTAGATCGTCGAGCTTGTCACTCAAAATAGATACTTTTGCGCCAACATCGATAAGGCTGGGGGGGGGGGGGGGGGACATGATTGAGGTGTACAAGATTATGAGGGGCATTGATGGGTGAGATAGGAAGAAACTTTTTTCCCTTAGTGGAGGGGTCAAGAACCAGGGGCATTAATTTAGGGTAAGGAGTAGGAGGTTTAGAGAGGATTTAAGGAAAAATGTTTTCACCCAGCGGGTGGTTGGAATCTGGAATGCACTACCTGAAGAGGTGGTGGAGGCAGGAACCCTCACAACATTTAAGAAGTATTTAGATGAGCACTTGAAATGCCATAGCATACAAAACTACGGGCCAAGTGCAGGAATATGGGAGTAGAATAGTTGGGTGCTGGATGGCCGGCATGGACACGATGGGCTGAAGGGCCTGTTTCTGTATAACTCTATGACTCTAAGTGATACTCTGAAACCTGCAATCTCAACTGAGAACTCCTTAAAATGACCTGGTGCTTCACTTTCTATGATGGTAATTACATGTTGTACCTCACTCTCAGAAAAAGACTCCCCCATGTGTCAAACCAATGAACGTTTTTCTTCGATGGCTTGCACATCTTTGCAAAATTGTTCCACTTCAAACATGAGTTACACTTTTTTCCTTGAGCTGGACATGGCATTGTGACTTGATGAGCATTTCCACAATTTGGACACAGTTTTGAAGGAATCTGACCATGATGGGACATATTTTGATGAGGTTGCTGCCGTAACCCTTACACTGAAGCTGCTTGGGCAAGCTGTGTCTGCAACCCTGATTTTAAGGGTGCACGTGTGTGTAACCTCTTTGAATCTAACATGGCAGATTTGATTTGGACTGCCAAGGTTGTGCCTTTTTCCAAGGTTAAATCAGCATCCTCCGTGAGGAGACGTTCCCAAATTTGTGGAATTGAAGTTTTTCCAATTAATTGGTCACAAATTAGTTCGTTGGCTTGTGTGCCAAATTTACATGTAGACGGGAATTGTTGCAATTCTGTAATGTATTGTTTCATGGGCTCACCATGTCCTTGGGCTCTCTGGCGGAATGTGTATCACTCAATCATCACACTTTTCTTTGTGCCAAAATATTTTTTGAGAGCACTTACTGCTGTATCAAATGTAGATGTGTCTTCTTTGAGCTGCTCGAAAATCTGCTGGCCTTCTATTCCAAGACAATGTACAATTATTGCTTTCTTGCAGATCGTTGTTACATCCGTAATGTCCATCCCCATAACGAGCAAGTAGATATGGAACCACAAAAAACAATCGCTCCCAGGACATCGGACGATTTCCTGGCTTTAAAAGAAATGGTTCTGGAGCTGATAAAATGAAACATTGCTCAACTATCCTCCAAGCCACTTTTTGTCAGCTGATTTGCCAGATATTATATCTCAGAGCAATGCAGAGATGACACCAGTCCTAAATCAGTAACCTCCTTATTTACAGTACTTTAAAATATCTTAGAATTTACAAGATTTTGGCACGGTGTCTTTCAGAACACTTTTGTGCGTACGAGAACCTTCCGGCCTGTCTCTTCAGTTTCAGTTTCATAAACTCTTTAGCTCCACCCTGTGAAACAAAGTCTACTTTGGATATCACAGCCTTACCTCCTTCGAACCCATTTTCAAATAATGGAACATTTCTGAAATTACTGCCCATTCTAATACATATCAACACATGTACCCACTTTGCCTCTGCATGTCCGTAAAAATCATCACCTGAGTAAAGATGTCAGCACCACATAAGTGCATGACTGGATATTTATGACTCTAGCTTCCATGACAGCGTCATGTGTCACAGAGTCATACAGCATAGAAACAGGCCCTTCGGCCCACCGCGTCCATGCTGACTATAATGCCTATCCATACTAATCCCACCTGCCTGCATTAATTCCATATCCCTCTATGCCTTGCTCATTCAAGTACCTGTCCAGATGCCTCTTAAATGTCGCTCCTGTTCCTGCCTCCACCACCTCCTCAGGCAGCTCATTCCAGATACCCACTATTCTTTGTGTGACAATTTACCCCTTTGATCCCCTTTAAACCTCCTCCCTCTCACCTTAAATCTATGCCCTCTAGTTTTAGTCACCCCTACCATGGGAAACAGACTCTGGCTTTCTACCCTATCTATGCCTCTCATAATTTTATATACCTCTATCATGTCCCCTCTCAGCCTCCTTCGCTGCAGGGAAAACAGACCCAGCCTATCCCATCTCTCTTTATAACTCAAGCCCTCCAAACCAGGCAACATCCTTGTGAATCTTTTCTGCACCCTCTCTAGCTTAATCACATCATGCCTGTAGTGCGGCGACCAGAACTGCACACAGTACTCCAAATGCGGCCTAACCAACGTTATGTACAACTGTAACATGACGTCCCAACTCTTGTACTCAATGCTTCGGCCGATGAAGGCAAGCATGCCATACGCCTTCTTCACCACCCTGTCTACCTGTGTTGCCACTTTCAGGGAACTATGTACTTGCACCCCAAGGTCTCTCTGCTCAACAACACTCCCCAGGGCCCTACCATTCACTGTGTATGTCCTGCCCTGGTTTAACTTCCCAAAATGCATCACTTCACACTTGTCTGCATTAAATTCCATTTGCGACTCCCTTGCCCACTTTTCCAGTTGATCTATATCCTGTTGTAATCTTAGACAACCTTCTTCACTGTCCACTATTCCACCAATTTTGGTGTCATCTGCAAACTTACTAATCATGCCCCCTACATTTACATCCAAGTCATTAGTATAAATGACAAACAACAGAGGGCCCAGCACCGATCCCTGCGGCACACCACTGGTCACCGGCCTCCAATCTGAAAAACAACCCTCCACTACCACCCTCCGCCTCCTATCACCAAGCCAATTTTGTATCCAATTGGCTAGCTCACCCTGGATCCCATGTGTTCGAACCTTCTGGACCAGCCTACCATGCGGCACCTTGTCAAAGGCCTTGCTAAAATCCATGTAGACAACGTCCATCGCCCTGCCCTCGTCAATCCTCTTGGTCACCTCCTCGAAAAACTCAATCAAATTCGTGAGACATGATTTCCCACGCACAAAGCCATGCTGACTATCCCTAATCAGACCATGCCTTTCCAGATGCATATAAATCCTGTCTCTCAGAATCCCTTCCAATAACTTTCCCACCACTGATGTAAGGCTCACCGGCCTGTAATTCCCTTGCTTATCCCTGCTGCCCTTCTTAAATAAAGGCACAACATTAGCTATCCTCCAGTCTTCTGGTACCTCACCCATGGCTAACGATGACAAAAATCTCTGCCAGGGCCCCAACAATCTCCTCCCTTGCTTCCCATCGCATCCTAGGATACGCCTGGTCAGGCCCTGGGGATTTATGCACCTTAATGTGATTCAATACCTCCAACACCTCCTCCTTTGTAATGTTGATATGCTCCAGGATCTCGGTGTTCCCTCCCTTGAACTCACTAGCTTCCATGACCTTCTCCACAGTATATACGGACGAGAAATATTCATTTAAGACCTCTCCATACATAGATTGCCACACTGATCCTTAAGGCGACCTACTGTCTCCCTAGCTACCCTTTTACTCCTAAGTGGGTGCACATTCAATTTGAATACAGTGAATTCCAAAGTGCATATGGTCAATTTACTCTTTTTTTTTATACCATTTTTCCTGTGGGTGCCTTCATGTGCATTTCTTTACCCTTTTCTTGTGCTTCTTCTGGATGCCAACTGAGGGCCTGAATTTCAGGTAGTGTTCAGCTGCTCATGCTGCAAAGAAAGTTCATGGGATAATGTTGACATTGAGCATATGGCAGCTTGCTCCTCAGAAATGTAGACATACGAATGGCTGTGATTGTATGTACCCCAGGAGCTGTTAGTGAAAAGGAGAATCATTGCGAGCAGCAGAGAAAGTGTGACATGCTGACAGGTGTCCAGCACATTGATCACAACTGCAGAGCAAATGGAGCACTCCATGTGAAGCATGACTGACATGATGTCACAGTGCATTGTGGCAAAGTCGTCTTGCATGGATCGAGTGGCCAACTCCATGGAACATCAAGCACAGCAATCAAATGAGTCCATTAACACATTGACCACATCTGTGTACAATTTAGGTGCCAACATGTCTGCTACCTTAAACAGGATGACAGATACCTTAGCCTCGGTCCTACAGGGCTGCGCTGATCTGCAGCATGTTGTTCTCTAGCAGTGTGGTAACAGCGACATGCGGCTGGTCCATTAAAGGAATGATGGCTATTGAGGACATGAAAGTGGGCACTCCATTCAAAGCATTTCCACTTTTCACCTGTTAACCCACCTCACTCAATAAGCTACATGCTGCCTTGCAGCCTTTTGGCCAAGTCTGCCCCTGCCCGCACCGAACTGCTTTGTAATGTATTTCCCAGCTGTATAAATCTGTATTCAAAAGTCTCCAGACTCTTCTGTGCCAGGGGTTCCTGACTTCTCCCTGTATTGGCAGACCTGCTGTGGCTCACATAACACAGTGCAGGTGCAGCAGTCTTTGGTGGGGCTCCCACGGGCATCAGTTCCAGAGGTCATTAGCCAAGAGCATCTCAGTGGTCCAAACAGGGATTTGAGCAGCTTGCCTCTACCTCTGCTGAAGCCATAGCGGTTACACCATCTAGGAGCTGTTGGAAAAGAAATATCAGAATATGTCTTGTGGTGAAGTTTCCGTTCTTTAGTAGAATTACATAAATTTTATGCTTGCACCACTATCCCATCTTGCCTATTCTTGGTTATTGGGTGGCAAGTTGCCTTTTAACTTGCTGCTGATGATTGGGAAGACTTGAATTGACAGGGACCAATGGGAGATATGTGTAAGGGGTGGTGGTTCGTTTGCAGGACCTCTTTGTGTCAGTGGCAATACTGGCAGGGTTGGGGGGTAGGTGGTGAAGGAAAGAGTGGTTGTTACATCAGTCCACTGGTGCACCTCAGTGAACCTTGCCTTATTTTTGTTATTGTTTCACTGGGTGAAGGCATCACTGGCCAGGCCAGTATTTATTTCCCATCGCCAATTGCCCTTGAGAAGGTGGTGGTGAGCCACCTTCTTAAACTGCTGCAGTCCATGTGAGGTAGGTACACCCACAGTGCTATTTGGAAAGGAGTTCCAGGATTTTGATCCAGTGACAATGAAGGAACGGCGATATAGTTGTCCGGATGATGTGTGGCTTAGAGGGAACTTGGAAGTGGTGGTGTTCCCATGCATCTGCTGCCTTGTCCTTCTAAGTGGTAGAGGTCACAAGTTTGGAAGGTACTGTCTAAGGAGCCTTGGTGAATTGCTGCAGTGCTTCTTGTACATGGTACACACTGCTGCCATTATGCGTTGGTGGTGAAGAGAGTGAATGTTGAAAGTGGTAGATGGGGTGCCAATCAAGCGGGCTGCTTTGTCCTGGATGGTGTCGAGCTTCTTGAGTATTGTTGGAGCTGCACCATCCAGACAAGTGAAGAGTATTCCATCACACTCCTAACTTGTGCCTTGTAGATGGTGGACAGGCTTTGGGGAGTCAGGAGGAGATTTGCGAGGATGTTGTCTGGACTGGAAAAATGCAGCTATGAGGAAAGATTGGATAGGCTGGGGTTGTTCTCCTTGGAACAGAGAAGGCTGAGGGGAGATCTGATTGAAATGTACAAAATTTTAAGCGGCCTGGATAGATTGGAGGTGAAGGGTCTATTCACCTTAGCAGAGAGATCAGTGACAAGAGGGCATAAAATTAAAGTGATTGGTAGAAAAATTAGAGGGGAGATGAGGAAAAACTGTTTCACTCAGAGGGTGGTGGGGGTCTGGAACTCACTGCCTGAAAGAGTAGTTGAGGCAGAAACCCTCAACTCATTCAAAAGGAGTCTGGATATGCACCTCAAGTGCCGTAATCTGCCTTTCCATCATCTGCAAAGGCACAAGTCAGGAGTGTGATGAATACTCTCCACTTGCCTGGATGAGTGCAGCTCCAACAACACTCAAGAAACTGATACCATCCAAGAAAATGCAGCCTGTTTGATTGGGAGCCCATCCACCACTTTAAACATTCACTCCCTTCACCACCAGCGCACAGTGGCAGCAGTGTGTACCATCCACAAAGTGCACTGCAGCAACTCGCCAAGCCTTCTCGGACAGCACCTTCCAACTCCATGACTTCTACCGCCTAGAAGGACAAGGACAGCAGATGCATGGGAACACCGCCACCTACAATTTCCATCTACAGGTCACACACCATGCTGACTTGGAACTAGATCACCGTTCCTTCACTGTAGCTGGGGCAAAAACCTGGAACTCCCTTCCTACAGCACTGTGGGTCTACGTACACCACATAAACTACAGTGGTTCATGAAAACGGCTCACCACCACCTCCTCAAGGGCAATTAGGGATGGACAATAAATGCTGGCTTTTCCAGTGATGCCCACATCCCATGAAACAATAAAAAAAAGTGCTGTACATCTCACAACAGAATGCTCTTGCTGCTCCTGGATTCCTTTCTGCTGTGCAGCTGCAGGTCTCAAAACAGCCTCCTCAATTGCCATTGTGTTCTTGCCTTGCTTGCATTAGCAAATTTCAGGAAGCCTGGGAAACCTGTGAATGCAACATTAAACTTAACACTCTATTGAAATAACGCTCTGTTTGAATTAATAGGCAACCTGCCTTTCTCGAGGGGATTAGCCTAATGCACTCATATTAAATACAGAAGGCCGTGGGTTGGAGCCAGTTTCCTGCTGCACTCGTACTTTGCCAATTTAACTCTCCACCTGCACCCAAAATTAAGTGGTCATCCAGGTGAAAGTTCCCTCTTATGTCTATCTTCAATGTCTTCCAGATGGACTTGGATATCTGAATAGATGAAGTTGTACATTCTTCTCTGTCTTGGAGCCATGTCCTGTTAACCTTAGGGTCCAGATGATCCTTGAGTGTTCATAATTCTGTACAAGTATAATAAAAACAACTGTACAGGACATTGGTGAGACTACACCTTGGGTACTGTATACAGTTTTGGTCTCCTTAATTAAGTAGGGACATACTTGCAATGGAAGCTGTTCAGAGAAGGCTCACTAGACTGATTCCTGGGATGAGGGGTCTGTCTAATGAGGAAAGGTTGAGTAGGTTGTGTCTATGCTCATTGGAGTTTAGAAGATTGGGAGGTGATCTTATTGAAACATTTAAGATTCTGAGGGGGCTTGTCAGGGTAGATGCTGAGAGGATGTCTCCCCTCTTGGAGGAATCTAGAACTAGGGGGCACAGTTTCAAATTAAGAGGTCTCCCATTTAAGAGATGAGGAGGAATTTCTTCTCTGAAGGTTGTTAGTGTTTTGAATTTTCTTCCCCAGCGAGCAGTGGAGGCTGGGTCATTGAATATATTCATTGCTGTGTTAGACAGATTTTTGATTGACGAGGGAGTCAAGGGTTAAAGGGGGCAGGCAGAAATGTGGAGTTAAGGCCACAAGCAGATCAGTCATGATCTTATTGAATGGTGGAGCTGGCTCGAGGGGCCAAATGGCCTACTCCTGCTCCTATTTCTTATGGTCTATGTTCTAAAACATTGTTAAGGAATGCAGTGAAGTTATTAGCAAGTGAAGTGCAAGAGCCAAGCACTGCTCCTTCCTCCCTTGTTTGTCCCCCAGTCTCCTGTGTAAGTGTGAAGGTTAAGCTCTCTTAAAAAGCTGCACAGAAGTTTCCAGGCAGTTCAGCTGCTTACACCCATTTCACACAGGCTTTGCACCAATTGGATTGTGACATGGGGAATTTCCTTGGGGGTTTTCCCAATCAACCACAGGTAACTTTGACAGAAGGTTGTCAGAAATCCCAGATAGATGCAAAGATTTGATGGTTGATTGGAAGAACTCCTGAGGAAATTCTCGTGCTAATCGACAGATCCAAGAATCCTATAGATATATAATATATATAATGTATATCGAGGTGCCACTGGCGGGTGCAATTTTTATTTTTAAAAGAAGTAACAGAGGTATAACTCACTGAGGGATTATTAGCCTATATGTCTTTAAATCTGTCTGAAAGCTCATTGTACACAAAACATTGTACACAGTATGTTCTCCTCCAAAACACTTTATTACCCCTGTTCAACATGGAGAAAAGGCACTGCTTGCAGACTGCTGCACAGCCTTTGTTGTGTCCAAGCAGTCTTTAAACATTCACTTCTACCAGTTAATACCAGAGAATTTTTTTCTCAGATATTAACATAGATGAAATTTGAAGTGATGCAGTGCTCATGATTGGCAGCCTATACTTCAATTCCAGCTCCTACAAGTGTAGTTTTCTATTTTTCTGCCATGAACATTATGGTGTTAGCATGGCAAAAGAAGATTTCTTTCAATCATACCCTGTGATGATTTTTGTTTAGTTTTCCTGTCTAATTCAAATAATACTAAGCTGAACAAAAGGCTTCTGGTATAAAAACAAGAAATGCTGGAAATACTCAGCAGGTCTGGCAGCATCTGTGGAGAGAGAAGCAGAGTTAACGTTTCAGGTCAGTGACCCTTCTTCAGAACTAGCAAATATTAGAAATGTGAAAGGTTACAAGCAAGTAAAGCGGGGGTGGGGCAAGAGATAACAAAGGAGAAGGTGTAGATAGGACAGGGTCACAGAATAGCTGACCAGATGGTCATGGAGAAAAGCAAACAATATGTTAATGGTGTGTTGAAAGACAAAGCATTAGTACAGATAGCGTGTAAACGGAAATTGAAAATTGAACAGCCGCAAGTACAAACATGAAAAAAAACCAGTGGGTAAGCAAACTGAACAAACTAAGATGAAATAAAATAAAACAAACACCAAAAAAAAAGAAAAAATAAATAA
This sequence comes from Heterodontus francisci, assembly GCF_036365525.1. Lineage (NCBI taxonomy): Eukaryota > Metazoa > Chordata > Chondrichthyes > Heterodontiformes > Heterodontidae > Heterodontus > Heterodontus francisci. The sequence continues at coordinate 68,356,678 of NC_090371.1, forward strand.
TAAATAAAAATAATAGTGATATGGGGGGGGCCCATCATGCTCTGAAATTATTGAACTCAATGTTCAGTCCGGCAGGCTGTAGTGTGCCTAATGGGTAAATGAGATGCTGTTTCTCGAGCTTGCGTTGATGTTCACTGGAACACTGCAGCAATCCCACGACAGAGATGTGAGCATGAGAGCAGGGGGGAGTGTTGAAATGGCAAGCAACCGGAAGCTCGGGGTCATGCTTTCGGACTGAGCAGAGGTATTCTGCAAAGCGGTCACCCGCTGCGTTTGGTCCCCCCAATGTAGAGGAGACCACATTGTGAGCAGCGAATACAGTATACTACATTGAAAGAAGTACAATAAATCGCTGCTTCACCTGAAAGGAGTGTTTGGGGCCTGGGATAGCGAGGAGAGAGGAGGTAAATGGGTAGGTATTACACCTCCTGCGATTGCAGGGAAGGTGCTGTGGGAAGGGGACGAGGTGGTGCGGGTAATGGAGGAGTGGACCAGGGTGTCGCGGAGGGAACGATCCCTTTGGAATGCTGACAGTGGAAGGGAGGGGAAGTTGCGTTTGGTAGTGGCATCACGCTGGATGTGGCAAAAATGGTGGAGGATGATCCTTTGAATGTGGAGGCTGGTGGGGTGGAAAGTGAGAACAAGGGGAACCCTGCCGCAGTTCTGGGAGCGAGGAGAAGGGGGAGGGTAGATGTGCGGGAAATGGGCCGGACATGGTTGAGGGTCCTGTTAACCACAGTGGGGGGAATCCTCGGTTGACGAAAAAGGAAGACATATCAGACGCGTTGTCATGGAAGGTAGCATCATCAGAGCAGATGCGCGGAGAAGGAGAAATTGGGAGAATGGAATGGAGTACTTACAGGAGACAGGGTGTGAAGAAGTGTAGTCGAGGTAGCTGTGGAAGTCGGTGGCCTTATAACGGATATTAGCAGACAGCCTATCACCAGAGATGGAGACAGAGAAGTTGAGGAAGGGAAGGGAAGTGTCGGAGATGGACCATGTGAAGGTGCAAGAAGGGTGGAAATTAGAGGCAAAGTTGATAAAGTTTTCCAGTTCTGAGCAGGAACAGGAAACGGCACCGATACAGTCATCAATGTACCGGAAAAAGAGTTGGGGAAGGGGGCCTGAGTAGGACTGGAACGAGGAATGAGGCTTCTGGAAAAAACAATACCTCTGCAAAAGAGAATGTGCGTTTAAGTTCTTCAGGATAAGCTTGAATCTAATAAACCTAGTATAAACAACCAAGGTCAGTTATACTGCACAATTTGACTTCATGTTGATACTCCTGTGTAAATTTTCTGGAGGTCAGGAGGTATAGCTACAATATTCACTTGACCAATAGTCTGCGAATATCGCATGTATTTCTGGAGTCAGCCTAATTTAGGCAACAGAGATGAGCTCCTGGGGATGAAAGAATGCTTGTCCTTTGGTAGGCAGGATATCTAGTGGTGCAGCAGGTTTCAAAAACTGACAGCAGCTTTAAGGAGCAAGCATTGTCGCTTTCCTGTTTGAATAGAGCAAGATTTTCTGGTGGTTCACAATGGGGTCAAAATTGGTTAATATGACTCAATTTCTTGCTTTGTAATGGGCCAGTTAAATGTTTTACCTGCATCAAACGTTTGATCATATGGATACTTAAACATTTGCGAAACTAGAAGAGCCAAGGCGTGTAGGATATTATATAGATTTAGAACACAGAAACAAGCCATTATGTCCATGTCAATATTTATGCTCCGCACAAGCCTCCTCTCATCCCTTTCATCTAACCCTAACAGCTTAACGTTCTCTTTTTTCTCCTGCATATTTTATCTAGCTTTCCCTTACATGCATGTGTGCTATCCATCTCAACCACCCCTTATTGTAACAAGTTCCACATTTTAACCACTCTCCAGATACAAGGGACTGAATTTTACGCCACCCCAGCTGGTCGGATGGTGGTGTGGGGGTGGATGGGGGCAGCGTAAAATTGAGCGAAAGGCTCCGGGAAGCCTACCCACCCCACTCCTGCCTTTGGTCTGTGAAAAGCAGATGTGCTGGGGCGTGAAAGGCCATCCAGCGATAGCTGCCGGCCTTTCCGCACGCCGGGGGAGAGAAACATGGCAGTCGGGCACAGCGTGCCTGATTGAGGGCCGCCCCTGCCTCCCAACCCACCCCCGGGACCCAAGACACCCCCTTCCCCCAAACGGCTACCCTAGTCTCACCAGGGAAGGACCGATATCCCTGGTGAGGCATGTTCAACTTACCTTCCCTCCTGGCTCCATGCTGTCGGTTGCGGCTGGGCTGCAGTCCCGGCAGTGGCCAACGCTCCCAGTGGCGCTGCTGAGACTAAGAGCTGCCAACCACCGATTGGCCGGCAGCTCAATGAGGCGGGACTTCCTCCCTCAAGTGGGTGGAATTCCCACCTCGGGACAATTAAAGCCCGGGGACCCATAAAATGCGGGACAGATCCCTGGGCCAGGCGGAAGTGGGTTCACCACCGACTTTTATGTCGGTGGCAAATTCCCGTCTGCCTAAGGTAAAATCAAGCCCAAGGAGCAGGTACGAAGACAAAATAAATTAAGTAGCATTTGTGCTGCCACGTTAGTGCTTTAAAAGAAGTTGGGACTTATTTTTTCAAATGGGTTGTTTGAAAATTACGCCCAATCTCTAAAAGTGCTATTCAGTTTCACCATAAGAGACTTTTAAAATGCTGACTCAATGGCTTAGTCAACACATGCATTGTCCAGTGTGGTTTTACACATAACCAAATCGTCAAACATCCTAAGAAAAAGCCAAAGAAATGGTTGATCCAATTCTAATCAGTATCAAAGTCAATGCATTCAATTCACATGCATTCAATTCCCTACATCATGCAACAAATGACATCCACAGAATATTCAGCCTATCATAGTAATTAGCAAATAAGTGGTTCAGAGTAAATACTAATTTAGATGAATCAAAATCTAATAACTAATGATGAGCAGTGAACCCAAAGCATAAATCTGTCTTAATTCAAATTGGTTTTCTCTGGATTAATTTAAGAATATTTGAAATTGATCTCATATAGACTGTAGAAATAAGTTCTTTAAATTCTTTATTAGTAAAGATTTAAAATAAACATTACTGATGTTTTTTGTGTGACATAAAGCTTACTCCTCAACCCCTAATTTTGCTGTTTGATTAAAGTGAGATGAATTATATTCTAATAATTGCACAATGGGAGAGCCAATGAAATCACAACTACCTGTTCAGCTCCTGCTTAAAGTCAAAATAACGATTTAAACCTTTGAAATAGCTTACAACAGCTGAAAGCAGCTGTTGGAAGAGCAATTTGGAAGTGGTAATGGAGCATATAAAGCACCAGAGGCTATGTTGATAACCAGGTGCTGGATGTTCTTGTGTAATGGGTGAGAGAGCAATATGACATCACCTTACGGGACAGAGAGGCTTCCCCAGAAGTGCTTGGTTTATCAGGCATAGCAAGCAACAATGGAGAGAGTGAATCTTGTGTCATGAGCCCAGCCGATCTGGGAAGGTATCTGCAAGAAGAAGTCACACCTGAGGAAATCCACACCTGCCACAAATGGAGAGGAAAGGAAACCAAGCCTGGCAAAAGTATCACCCTGAACTGCTTATCCTTGGAAAGCATCATCAGGAAGTTAATGAATTCAATGGTGCCATGAGATAATGAAGAATATTAGTTATTGACATGTATGTGGTGGATAGCAAAGGAAAGATACCATGCTGACATAAATGTTAGGCTAGTTCATGGACACCTTTATGCATAATGCTTGTCAGTGAACCTAACAAGGCAATATCAGTTCTTTTTATATATCCATGCTACCTCATAGGTTGTGCCTTTCCCTAATGTATTCAATGTTCTCACGTACTTTAAATATAAGAATACTGTTCTTCTACTGGCAGAAGTTGTCACAACCATGCAGGGAGCACTCAGCCTTACATTCTGTCGTGCACCTCACACAGGTTTCCATAAATTAGCCAAGCGTATATTCCAGCATTGCATCTTTCCTAGATATCCTTTATATCAATAATTTGATTTCCTTGGTTCATCTTTGCTGTTCCATGCTATTCCTCATGAACCAGGCCATTCCTGGTGTGCCCCTCTGTCCTCCAAGTAGTAAGAACATACAGGAATTGTTTAGCAGGAAGATCAGACAGCAAAGGAGCAACAGAACAGCTTGAGAATATCTCCAAGCTCATGACTGCAGTGATGTTCATATAATAGTGTCCTACTAATTAAATTTTATAAAGTGTTATGTGGGTTTCCATTTTTTGTTAAAACTTGAGAATCTATATTTTAAAAACGGAAAAGGATTGCATGGATGCTGGAATCTTGAAGAAGCTAAGCTTTGGGGTTTTTTTTTTCTTAAAAGGAAGGTCAACAGAAGGCTGACCAGTAAAAAATTTTCTTACTGGAATGCACATGATTTCAAAAAAAAACATAGCAGGTGTTTGATTTTTGACCTGAAGAGCTATTTGCTTATTAACAAGTCAGGTTTTATGGTGTCATACGACTTGCCTCTGGAAAGGTCTTTGCTTCATTTTGAACTGTTTAAAAAAAAAAGCCAGTTGGTTTGCCTAAAAACAGACAGTTGGATAAAATAAAAGTAAAATGCCACTGATACTGGAAATCAAACAAAAATAGAAAGTGCTGGAAAAACTCAGCAGATCTGGCAGCATCTGTGGAGAGAGATGTAGAGTTAATGTTTCAAGTCAGTGGCCTTTCATTGGAATTGGCAAAGGTAAGAAATGTGATAGGTTTTAAACAAGTAAAGTGAGGTGGTGGGGAAGAGAACAAAAGGGAATATGTGTGATAGGACAGAGGGCTAGAGAGATTAACTGACAAGGTCCTGGGACAGAGGCAAAGAGAGCGTGCTAATGGTGTGATGAAAGACAAAGCGTTAGTGCAGAGGGAATGTTAATGACAGAATTTTGAGCATCTCTAACCAAAAGCACAAACATGAAAAAAACAGTAGGCAGGCACATGATTAAAATAAAGGAATAAAATAAAATAAAAAAAAGGGCCAGTCATGCACTGAAATTACTGAGATCAATATTAATTCTGGTAGGCTGTGGCGTGCCTAATTGAAAAATAAGGTGCTGTTCTTTGAGCTTGCATTGGTGTTCACTGGAACACTGTTCATCAACATCACCTGGAAAGTACTGTTCGAGGAAGATTTCTAGTGACAGCCACCTATTCGCCTTTGGGGCACCTCGCCAAAACAAAGCACCTCTTTCCATACCTTTTAAGCAGAAGTGGGTGTTTTTTTTTCATTCCTTCTATTTCTTTAGAACAGCTGTAAACAAAAATCCTTATATTTCCTGGTTAACTGGTTGTGTAAGTGAATGTGTGTGTGAGGGCTAGGATAAAATAATGGGCTTTAATATTTCAATTCACATGTATGTTTACTTTGTTATTGATTAAGACTTGGGGTATAATAAACAGATAATTTTGTTGTTTATTAAAGACACCTGGTTGGTGTGCTTTATTCTGGGATAAAAATAGAGTGTCTAATTGACGGTTTTGGTAAATGGAAAAATTCAAATATATGTTGTGACCTTTGGAGAAGTGGGACTGAATTAACAGTGCACTCCTCCCACCTTGGTCGTAACAACAGGCACACATTCAAGTTGAGCAACACAGAAGATAGCATTTGAATGATAGGGCCAGTGCAATTCGGTTAATTGAGTTTGCTCAAAAGTCACAGAAACATTCCAAACACTCCTTGCTGGCTCACTTGTATAACAATCCGTGGAGAAGGTCTTGGAAGCTGGTGAGTTCAAGGGAGGGAATAGCGATATCCTGGAGCATATCAACATTACAAAGGAGGAGGTGTTGGAGATATGGAAGCACATTAAGGTGGATAAATCCCCAGGGCCTGACCAAGTGTATCCTAGGATGCTATGGGAAGCAAGGGAGGAGATTGCTGGGGCCCTGGCAGAGAATTTTGTATCATCGTTAGCCATGTGAGAGGTACCGGAAGACTGGAGGATAGCTAATGTTGTGCCTTTACTTAAAAAGGGCAGCAGGGATAAGCCAGGGAACTACAGGCCGCTCAGCCTTACATCAGTGATGGGAAAGTTATTGGAAGGGATTCTGAGAGACAGGATTTATATGCATTTAGAAAGGTATGGTCTAATTAGGGATAGTCAGCATGGCTTTGTGCGTGGGAAATCATGTCTCACGAATTTGATTGAGCTTTTCGAGGAGGTGACCAAGAGGATTGACGAGCGCAGGGCGATGGACGTTGTCTACATGGACTTTAGCAAGGCCTTTGACAAGGTCCCGCATGGTAGGCTGGTCCAGAAGGTTCGAACACATGGGATCCAGGGTGAGCTAGCCAATTGGATACAAAATTGGCTTGGTGATAGGAGGCAGAGGGTGGTAGTGGAGGGTTGTTTTTCAGATTGAAGGCCGGTGACCAGTGGTGTGCCGCAGGGATCGGTGCTGGTCCCTCTGTTGTTTGTCATATATATTAATGTCTTGGATGTGAATGTAGGGGACATGATTTGTAAGTTTGCAGATGACACCAAAATTGGTGTTATAGTGAACAGTGAAGAAGGTTGTCTAAGTTTACAACAGGATATAGAGAAACTGGAAAAGTGGGCATGGGATTGGCAATTGGAATTTAATGCAGACAAGTGCGAAGTGATGCATTTTGGGAAGTTAAACCAGGGCAGGACATATACAGTGAATGGCAGTGCCCTGGGGAATGTTCTTGAGCAGAGAGACTTTGGGGTGCAAGTACATAGTTCCCTGAAAGTGGCAACACAGGTAGACAGGGTGGTGAAGAAGGCGTATGGCATGCTTGCCTTCATCGGCCAAGGCATTGAGTACAAGAGTTGGGACGTCATGTTACAGTTGTACATAACTTGGTTAGGCCACATTTGGAGTACTGTGTGCAGTTCTGGTCGCCACACTACAGGAAAGATGTGATTAAGCTAGAGAGGGTGCAGAAAAGATTCACAAGGATGTTGCCTGGTTTGGAGGGCTTGAGTTATAAAGAGAGATTGGATAGGCTGGGTCTGTTTTCCCTGGAGCGAAGGAGGCATGATAGAGGTATATAAAATTATGAGAGGCATAGATAGGGTAGATAGCCAGAGTCTGTTTCCCATGGTAGGGGTGACTAAAACTAGAGTGCATAGATTTAAGGTGAGAGGGAGGAGGTTTAAAGGGAATCAAAGGGGTAAATTTTTCACACAAAGAATAGTGGGTATCTGGAATGAGCTGACAGGAGGTGGTGGAGGCAGGAACAGTGGCAACATTTAGGAGGCATCTGGACAGGTACTTGAATGAGCAAGGCATAGAGGGATATGGAATTAATGCAGGCAGGTGGGATTAGTATAGATAGGCATTATGGTAGGCATGGACGCGATGGGCCGAAGGGCATGTTTCTATGCTGTACGACTCTATGACTCTATAAATAAGGATCTCATAGATCCTGAATGTTCTGTCAAATGTCATGTTGAGAGGATCTTGTAGTAATCAAGGATCAGGCAGTTGACTCTCATTCTAATATCCAGTCCAGCGGCCAAAGATTTAGGTGCAAATCGTGGTATGTGTTAGAAAGCAAGAGGGGCCACATAGCTGAAATTATTTACAAACATAGTTGGATCACAACATTTAGAACCACAGCATATGGAGCTTACATGATTTTGAAATCTCAGTTGGTTCACAGGGAATTGATGTGGCCAGTCAACACCCCTATCTCTTCTATCATGCCAGTCACAAGAAACCAGCTGTTACATAAGCCATCATCTAGAGAGACAACAGTAGACAATAAAGGAAAAGCTAGAATTTGAAAGGCAAATAAGTACTTTTGTATTCACGCCTTATCTTTAAAGTTCATCTGCAGAATGTATTAGAAGGCATCAATGTTATGGGACAACCTTAAGAAGGGGCCCACCTTAAGAGCTGAAAATGAAGATCACCAGAGGAAGTGATGTTGCATCACACGTGACCAGAGAGTTGTGGGTGGAGTCCAACAGAGTGAGATGTATGTAGGTGTGCTCGTGCAGTAACTAGTTAAGTCATAATAAAAACCATGTTTTCTTTGGCGATTACTTGTAGTCCTGTGAGTCTTAAAATAAATCACATACCAAAGGGTCAAGTAATATTACATGGTGGTAACATTTGGGATATATTTTTTCTGTCAGGGGTGAAGGTGGTAGCTTCCCAAATGGCTTTAGAGAGACCCATAGAGATCAGGGAGACAGAACAGTTGCTGGTGAAGGTCGCTGGCATTTCCCCTGACTGTGTGGTGACCCGGTCCACGACCGTACAAGTTCCGTCAGAGGAGGCTGAACTGGCACTGCAGACAGGTGACCCTACCGTCTGGTTATCTGAAACCATCTTTGAGAAGTTAGAGGGCCCAAAGGATGGATTAAACAGGTTTTCATTGGTCAGGGCTCAGCACGTCGATCCAGTGTTACAGACTACCCAAACTGAAACTGAAGCAGAGGGAGCCCCAGAGTGCTACTATTTAAAGAATGAGGTGCTGATGAGGAAGTGGAGACCTCCTCACAGACCTGTGGATGAAGAGTGCACAGTGGTTCACAGTGGTGTCACAGAGGTACTGTAAGGAAATACTAAGAATAGCCCACAAACCTCCAATGGCTGGACAGACACCTGCGAGCAGTAATATCCCAGAGGACATACAGCAGTTTAGAAAAAAAGACCTCACCAAAATAAAGGAAAAGGAAAGGAAAAATACCCTAACATAAACAGCACTTGTGTAAATCACCGGAGAACAAAAAGTGAGGTCAGTGTGGCTCTTCCCACCGAAGAATACAATGATCAGGTGCCAAATCCAAAGCTAATCAAACCCAACAATTTATATTCAGAACTCTGCAAGAACAAGGGCCTGGAGTACGTGTCAGACACCTCACAGGGGCTAAACACAATTTATCACTCGCTATCACTATAGAGGTAAGAATTATCAATATGCTGGAACCTGAATGGTTAAAGCCATGTGTTGCAGAAACAGTAGTTAAGAGGTTAAAGCTTGTGAAGACACAAAACCTTGCCACCAGCTGTAACAGAAATTTGCATATCACAAACTTCGCCACCAACTACATATTCATTGAGATGAACATTCCCAGACTACTACAGCTTGATGCTTGAGAAACTCTGACCCCCATTTGACAACACATAACCCAAAAGAAATGAATTTTTTTAATGGTACCTTATCCAAAGGAAGGATGATGACAAAACTCCAAAAAATTAAACCAGAGCTAAGGTGGGGCAGTGTGAGTTTGAATAGTGAGTGTTTGAGAATGAATGTGTTTTTTCTTTACCTGCACCCTTATAATGAAATGTTCCTGTCATCACATTTCATTCCACGAGGAGCGGAGGTGTCAAGAAAATTGCTGTGCCAAATGAGGATTTTTAATTCATTGGTTGGAACCCTACATTAAACTTTTAAAAAGAAAAACTAGGATCCTACTTTTAACTTTTAAAAAGCTTGCAGCCAAGATGGCCCTCAGAATTTGCATTAAAACACCTCACGTTCCGGGACATCAAATTGGAGATGCATGTCTAATTAGACCTCATCCAGAACAATGCCTCATGAATTTGGAATCAGCTAACAGCTTCACTTCTAATGGCAAAACATTCAACGCCACATTGGAACATTAACATTGGAGACATACCTCCAGGGGATCAACATTAAATCAATGAGACCTGAGAGAGATTGAAATACCTCAACTTGGATCTAATTAAATTGCAAATGAGGACATTGGACAATCATGTGCCTACCTCCCCATCTGTGGAAAACTAGCAGTCTTTTGGAAAGAGACAAGCTTTCAGTGCTAAGCAGACAAGACCCCAGTGGCTATGTGTGTGTGTGTCTCTCTCTCTTTTTCTCCCGATATACTGTAAGTTTTGAATCCTGTCTGCGACTGTGGAATATCCAAGTCTACCATTGCTTCAAACAGAGACCTCAGGGAAGAAAGCCACCTACAACACTGTCTCCAAGAAAAATCGAACCAGGTGGGCCAGCTGTAAAGTACTTCTATCAGCCAGAGACTTCGGAACCACAACTTCAGCTGAAAGACAACTGAATTACCAGACTCCACAGACTGTATATTATTTTTACTTGTTTTGGACTCTAATCCAAACCATAATCACTCTGTAACCTATTTTTGTGTGTGTGATTCTCGTGCGCGTGTGTGTGTTTGTGAATGAAAGCATAGCGTAGTTTTATTAATTTTCTCTAGATCAGATTTAGAATTTTTAAGTACTATAAACTAACCCCTGTCTTGTTTAAACTCAAGAAAACCTGTCTGATTGGTTCTTTTATGTTCACAACAAAGGTAAAATGTTAAACACACATTGAATTGGTAAGCACATCCACTGTTTAAAAAGGAATAAACCCTGTTGCAGTCAAACAAGGAAAAGGACAAGGGGGGAGCCTTGTGACCCTTCATCACCTGATCGTAACACTACTTCTAAATGTTAAATATTATTTTACTTTCAATAAAATCTCTGCACTTATTAAGCAAGTATCCTGTTACCTTAATTGGTTCAGCATTGCCTGATAAGATTGATCCGTAATGGACCTTCACCCTTTTTTGCAAACGGACCAATTATCATTCCCTTCAGCAAATGTTAGGAAAATTGGTCCCTGCATATCTTCCTTAACATGACTTTAGCATTATAGCGGTTTCCACTGTCATAGATTGTACCATATGGATGCTGGATTGTTTCTGCAGGATATTTGCAGCAGATGACACAGTTCAATCACTAACTTCCTGCTGAATTTTACCCTTCCTGAAACACTGCTTGTGATAGCTCAGCCTGGCCTAGCATGAGGTAATAACAGGGCGTACATGTACGCCTTCTATGAGTTTTCATTTCTTGGTCCTCCTCTGCCAATTGTAATGCCAGTGGTGCAATCTCAATGCTGTCCTGCTCAGAAGCAAATCACTTCCCAAGTGTTTCAATTGCTATGTTGTTGTTTGAGAAACAAAGCCATCTATACATGCAAAGTAGGGAACACAGCTTTAAATACATTTAAATGCTAGTTATCAGTGATTTAGCAAGAGTAATGCACAGAGTATCTTGATTAGCACAAGGATGCGTAGCAATGCATGGCACTAAATTCTAAAGCTGCCATTCCTCCAACTGTGCAATCACTTCAGCAATGTTGAAAATAAATCTCCTAACATTACTAATGGTACTGAAGGGGAATCTCACTGTGCACAAATGTAAAGTGAATGCTGAATGTTTTTGCACACAGCCAAACTGTCCACACTCATCTGTTAAATGACTATTACTCTTCTTTGGCAGTTTTTGCCTTTCTGTTAGAACTTAGAAATATGTATTAGAAATATATAATCAGCTTGAAATAGGTAAAGGAATAGGTTAATGCTGTAAGTTTTGTTTTCGTGGAAACTACTTAGGGTTTTGTTTCACGAGTCACAAAGCTGGTGGATTGATTATTCTGAGGTAATGATAGTCAGCCCAAACAGGGGCCATAGCTGGGTAAATGCATAAATAGACACCAATCTGATTAAGCATAGCAACACTTGTAATTAATGACCAAACATCCTTCCTCTTATGGCGGGCAGCCATAAAGGCGGGGCTAAAGTGTGGCGAGTCCAAGAGACTTAGCAGTTGGCAGGAAAAAAGACAAAAGCGCAAGGGGAGAGCCAACTGTGTAACAGCCCCGACAAACAAATTTTTCTGCAGCACCTGTGGAAGAGCCTGTCACTCTAGAATTGGCCTTTATAGCCACTCCAGGCGCTGCTCCACACACCACTGACCACCTCCAGGCGCTTACCCATTGTCTCTCGAGATAAGGAGGCCAAAGAAGAAGAAGATCCTTCCTCTGCCCAGAAGACTATGAGTAAAAAAAAACAAAAACAAAACTTAAAAACCACTTGTATTCTAAACAGTAGAATAAATTGTTATAGAGTCATAGCCCTTCGGCCCATCGTGTCTGCGCTGGCCATCCAGCACCCAACTATTCTAGTCCCATATTCCTGCACTTGGCCCGTAGCCTTGTATGCTATGGTGTTTCAAATGCTCATCTAAATACTTCTTAAATGTTGTGAGGGTTCCTGCCTCCACCACCTCTTCAGGCAGTGCGGTCCAGATTCCAACCACCCTCTAAGTGAAAAAAAATGTCCTCAAATCCCCCCTACACCTCCTGCCCCTTACCCTAAATCTATGCCCCCTGGTGCTTGACCCCTCCGCTGAGGGAAAAAAGTTTCTTCCTATCTAACCTATCAATGCCCTTCACAATCTTGTACACATCAATCATGTCCCCCCTCAGCCTTCTCTGCTCCAAGGAAAACAACCCTAGCCTTTTCAGTCTCTCTTCATAGCTGAAATGCTCCAGCCCAGGCAACATCCTGGTGAATCTCCTCTGCATCCTCTCCAGTGCAATCACATCCTTCCTATAGTGTGGTGTATAATTGTGTCTGGAAAGGTTGACATAACTCATCTAACTTTTTGAGTTCATAGGTTTCATGATGACATATGTTTCAAAACTCTTTTATTTTCTCGCAAAGGTAGCATCCTCCATAATTGCCATGAAATTACTCATTTTCTTTTAAATTTGAGTGTTCTTTACATTTTAATTTTCAATTTTATACCATCTCAGTTCACTGGCCTCATCTTTTCTATGCCCCATAGAATTCTGGTCCTGTGATCAGCAGGAGGCAAAGAGTATGCTTACCAATGTAACATAATTCTTATAATTGTCTTGCACTGTGCAATTATGAAAAGCTTTGTAAACAGAATTAGGAAGTGCTTTTCATGATTTAACCGGCTGTTAGCACATCCTAGATTTTCATCTGACAGTCATTTCACAGAACTTAGGTTTTACGTTGCCTGCAAATCAATCTCAAACTGACTTTCATAAGAACATAAGAAATAGGAGCAGGTGTAGGCCATTCGGTTCCTCAAGTCTGCCCCGCCATTCAATAAGATCATGGCTGATCTGCCCCAGACCTCAACTCCTCTTTCGTGCCAGCTCCTCATAGCTCTCAGCTAATGGAAGTCTTTTTTTTTAAACAATGCTCCCACCTCCAAAATGAACAGGAGACAGAAGAAGAGTATTGAGTAAAACGATGGAAATTTGAAAAAGACAAAAGGCTGGAATAGATTTTTTTTAAAGTATATTTAAAACAAAGGTGGGGTAGAGGAACATTAGGTCAGAAGTGAGAATAGGAGGGGTAACAGACAGAATGTGAGCAAGAACAATTTAAGTCACTCAGTTAATACAGTAGAGGGACATCCAGTCCAACTAGCTCATCTTTCAATCTCCAAATCATAATATTTAATTGACTTTTCAATAGTTCCAGAGTTTATGTCCCCAGTACCCTACTCAAAAGACATGGCAGCAATCCTAACCTGTACTGCTACTTGTTTAAACCTGTATCTCTTTTTCCTACAGCTGTGGTTTCACTTAAAAGATTTTTCTGAATTAATCATTTATGGTCTTAGTATCTTAAGTAATTCTGTAGAATCCTCTTTCATTCACCTTCTTTCAAGGCTGAAGAGCATCAGTTTTTCTAACTTTTCCTCATAACTGAATCCAATGACAATAGAAATCAAAATTATTGATGCTTTCTTACTTTTTAAAAAAAATGTATTTTATTTTGAAATAATAAAACAATTGTTAATATTTCAGTCGCTTTATTATTGTACTAATATTCTCAAAATTATAGTGTGAATTGAAACGAGGAATAGTAATGCCTATGGGCTGGATTTTGCAGTCAGTTGCAAAGTGATGACACTTGCTGCTGACCTCGAAGAAGGATGCCCACAAAAATTTAGCATTCTCTGTGCCATGGATTTCCACTTTCACAATGTCAGTTTGAATTTGGTGCCAACTCAAGGGAATCTCCAGGGGCCCAGCAATAGTGATGTCATCAAGCAGTGTAAACAGCCAATCATGTTGAATTATTCTCATAGACAGCAAACCAGGAAGTAAAATGCACAGAATTTTTCACTTTCAATCAAAATTTTACAGAGAGCGAAATGATTTGGACATACACATGAGATTAAGGTAGGTGCTGAAATATCACAAGGAAACTTTAAAAATATATTATTTCAAAAAATGTGATTTTATTTATCATAATGGAGATATCTGATATTCCACAGATAAAAAAAAATAGTTTTAGGGACAGTGAGGTTGTTCAGCTGTAATTATGAACTTAGTGTGCCATTAAAAGCCTGGTTATAAACTCATTCATCAAGCTATGACTTTTTCAGGGGTTTTTATAGCAAGACTAATAGCGTAAAGGAGTAACTTCTCCTCAGCTCACTGATTTTTCTTTGATTACAAACTGCAGAACCTCGAGAGTGGGGTCTATGGGGAAGTGTATAATCACTGACAGAAACTTCTGGATTTCGTATTTAACTGTGCATGTGTCAACTGCAGAAGTTGCAGTCAGTTCCAAAGGAATAATTACAGCAAACATTGACAGTTTCACCATCATTACCACTGGGGGACATAGGTTTAAGGTGCGAGGGGCAAAGTTTAGAGGGGATGTGCGAGGCAAGTTCTTTACACAGAGGGTGGTGAGTGCCTGGAACTTGCTGCCGGGGGAGGTGGTAGAAGCAGGTACAATAGCGACGTTTAAGAGGCATCTTGACAAATACATGAATAGGATGGGAATAGAGAGATACGGTCCCCAGAAGTGCAGAAGGTTTTAGTTCAGACAGGCATCAAGATCAGCGCAGGCTTGGAGGGCCGAATGGCCTGTTCCTGTGCTGTGCTGTTCTTTGTTCTTTGTTCAAAATCTGGGCCAATGTTACTGAGCTAATAATCGAGAGAATGGGAGTTCCAATCCCACCGTGACAGTTTGTGAATTTGAATACAGGTTAAAAAAAAAGTTTGTATCAATACGTGAGTGTGAAACTGTCAGATTGTCATAAAAGTGCAATTGGTTCCCTGATGTCCATTAGGGAAGGAAACCTGCCATCCTTATATGATCTGGCCTATATGTGGCTCCAGTCCAATATCAACATGGTTGACTTCTAACTGCACTCTGAAGTGGCCTTGCAAGGCGCTCTATTGTATCAAACCAATACAACGACTCTTCAAGAAGTCCCACCACTGCTGTTAGGGCAACAGAGATGGGCATTAAATGCCATTCTTGCCAGTGAGAGCCATATCCCCAAGAATTAATAAAAATATAGTTGGCAAATAGATGTTCCCTTGAAACAAAAACAAAAAGTGATGGAAATACTCAGCAGGTCTGACAGCATCCGTGGAGAGAGAAGCAAAGTTAACGTTTCAGGTCTGTGACCTTTTATCACGTTTCCCTTGAACCTGGTAGTAACCTTAAAGTTAACAGCGAGGTTTCTTCAGGTCCCAGCTGAACATTAGCTATTGGTGAACTGTGAGACAGTACCACTTAAAATAAAACGGGCATCAATTGACTAAAACACCATCTGTGGGAGGTGTTAGTTTAGAAAGGCTATACTGCAGCTACTTGAGCATTCTATTGAAGTGGTAATGAACAGGACCAAAATAGTGGTTTAATCATATTTTGGTGCTGTGATGTTGATGACTAACTCTCATCTCACCTCCACTGGAGGATCTCACACCCTAGCTGACTCTAAATGATTAATGACATTCCATCTGGTTCCTAAATATCCCTGCCACCACTAATTCTTCTAAAATTCTTTGCAGATTCTGCTATTTCATTCACAGTTTAATTTACTGCATCCTGTTACTCTAATTTACTTGCAAAATTATTTGCAATGTTCATGTCAATAAAATTTGCATGTCTTCATTAGGAATGCTGTTTATCTTTTAAGATTTGATTTATGGACATCTGCTGTACCTCTTTGCCTCTACACACTGTGATTTACTTTCCTATTCTGATTAATGAATAACCTGTTATGTAGCTGGTCTTTGCTTTTATAATGAATTGATATTCTTCATTATGCTAAATAGTAGGGTGCATCCTTTAAATGCAGCATCAGTAAATTCACAATTTTATTAAGAATGGAACAGTCATAACCTGTTCAAGGGTTAAAACAAGTTAAGGCACCATTATACCAGGGATACTGATTTGAGACTGGGAGCTATTCAGTATGACTTAAGGCTGGTTCTATTTCACTCTTGAGCCAAGGAAGATGGAATATGCATACTCCTAATAATTAACAAACTAATTCATCAACAATTAACTAATGAATTAGCAATTAACCAATTCATTAATAATGAATTCATTAACCCACTCATTCCTTACTTACGAACACTGTAATTAACAAATGGCAGCCTGTACTTCTGACTGTCTGTTGACATGAAAAATGAAGTGTAGAAAATTTCCTAGCTGTCCAATGGAGCTTTTTTCCAAATCTGCTTCATAAGGTTGAAACTGCAGCCACTGTGAAACCAAAGCAGAATGAGACTACACCTCTTGTCTAAATGTGATTCAGGTGACTTCACATTAGAATTACACTCTAGAGTGTATGTTGGTGTGAAGTCAAAGCAATTTTGAATCAATACAGATTACATAATGTATGTATAGTGAGCTTAGTACATTACATAATCTCACAGGGTCATATCAGTACCTTTCTCAAATGCTGGCTCTTTCACTGATGTTGCATAGTTACCTGAAATTAGTATTATGCAAATTGGTATACTAAAATGCTAGAAACATTGGAAACAAAAAGAAAAAAAGTAACAGGAAAGCAATAATGATTAGGACTGTGCTTAGTAATAAAAAGGTAGATCTTTTGATTCCTCTGGCATTTACTCCTACAACTGCTGATAAATGAAACAGCCTTGCCTTGCAGATTTCGTTCACTTTGACCCGAAGTGGGCCAAACTGATTTAATCTGGAGCCAGAGCAATAATATCAAAATAATTTTTTTCTGAAGCGCCGTCATTGCTTCGTTTTGAATAAATTAAATCCCACCGTTTGATAGATCACATTCAGGTACATTTTCCACCTTTGGTTTTCAGAGCTCTAATTTCCTAATGTCTCTATTTTTGAATCTATTAATGCCAACATTCTGCCATGTACAATCCCATGAGTTTTATACTGCAAGCAATCTTTCACTCTAATTCTGCTTCTTAAGTGTTAAAACCACACTGTGGCCAAAGTGAAACCACAGCAGTGTAAGCCCAGCTCGTGGAAAGTCTTGCACTACTAGTGCTAATGGCAGATATCTGGCAAATTCTGACTGACCTCCTATAACACCAGTCTTGCATTTAACTAGTAATTGCATCATCTGACGATATTAACTTAATTTAGTTGCAGAAAGCAGGATTCAGAGGTTATTGCATCTCAGATGCAAGTAAGAAAAGCTTGCCTCATGAATTGGTCTTCAGTTCAACTTGCTAATATGGTCCTGGAGAGAAAAAAGGTAATAATGCCAAGATTAGGTGCTACCACACCTGGTAGGAGATTGTTGAGGGAGTGAGTGCTGTGCCACAGTCTACTGATAAGGCCAGTGACCTATGTAAAATACGAAAGTATGCCAACTCATCATCTTTGGCAATCCCTCGATAATCAAGAAAGATTTTTTCTCAGCATAAAAAGAAAACAAAAGATTATACTCACACATGTACATCATTCTGTGATTCAGCTGACCAATGCCCTTTGTGATGACTTGCCGTGTGAGGCAAGGCAATGAGATGGATTTGTTGGGATCCCAGGATGGCGGCAGCCTCTTGTAAACACAAAGCTCAGCACAAGTATCAGTGCGCACACTTCTAACCCATGCTACGTGGAAGTGGCCTCGCCGAAGCTGCTGGGAAAAACGCTGCTTCATCACTAACGAGTGCTTGCGATGAGAAGCAGAGAGGCTGCTGAGAATTAAACAAGGGTATTTCAGCTCTTGGTATACTTCTTGGGATTATAGTTTGTTGTTATAGACTAGGATCCACAGGTTTCAGACAATTACTAGAATCAAAAACCAGACCAGCATACATGCTTTGCATGGGAGATACCACATGAGGCGGCCCAGAGGGGCTTAGCGGAATTTTGCCTGTGGCATCCATCAGCAATTCTGTCAGATGGTAGCAAAAAGAACTATAAGGATTTTGAACCAACTTGTGTTTTGAACAAATTTTTGGATTATTGAGTAATGTAATGTAAAGTTATTCTGACTTATTTGCTTATGTGCATTTAGTTTTTCACAGATTGATTAAAATGTTCTTGTTCTCAGGTTTAACGCTACAGTGCATTAAATGTTAAAATACAGAGTGTTAAGGTGAGAATACTGTCTCCAGTTGTGTTGGGTTACTTGCAAAAAATA
The DNA here is from genome assembly GCF_036365525.1 of Heterodontus francisci. Classification (NCBI taxonomy): domain Eukaryota; kingdom Metazoa; phylum Chordata; class Chondrichthyes; order Heterodontiformes; family Heterodontidae; genus Heterodontus; species Heterodontus francisci. Next base: position 68,374,907 of record NC_090371.1, read on the forward strand.
TTGTATTATGTGGACAGTAGAATAATTCCTTATACTCTCCCTTGGAAGGGAAGTAACTTAGTCACAGATGCAAAAAGCTCCAGAGTTTAGAGCGGTGGTGTTTTATCACTGGATCTAACTATTCTTTCGGGCCTCCTTATCTCGAGAGACAATGGATACGCGCCTGGAGGTGGTCAGTGGTTTGTGAAGCAGCGCCTGGAGTGGCTATAAAGGCCAATTCTGGAGTGACAGGCTCTTCCACAGGTGCTGCAGAGAAATTTGTTTGTTGGGGCTGTTGCACAGTTGGCTCTCCCCTTGCGCCTCTGTCTTTTTTCCTGCCAACTACTAAGTCTCTTCGACTCGCCACAATTTAGCCCTGTCTTTATGGCTGCCCGCCAGCTCTGGCGAACGCTGGCAACTGACTCCCACGACTTGTGATCAATGTCACACGATTTCATGTCGCGTTTGCAGACGTCTTTATAACGGAGACATGGACGGCCGGTGGGTCTGATACCAGTGGTGAGCTCGCTGTACAATGTGTCTTTGGGGATCCTGCCATCTTCCATGCGGCTCACATGGCCAAGCCATCTCAAGCGCCGCTGACTCAGTAGTGTGTATAAGCTGGGGGTGTTGGCCGCTTCAAGGACTTCTGTGTTGGAGATATAGTCCTGCCACCTGATGCCAAGTATTCTCCGAAGGCAGAGAAGATGGAATGAATTGAGACGTCGCTCTTGGCTGGCATACGTTGTCCAGGCCTCGCTGCCGTAGAGCAAGGTACTGAGGACACAGGCCTGATACACTCGGACTTTTGTGTTCCGTGTCAGTGCGCCATTTTCCCACACTCTCTTGGCCAGTCTGGACATAGCAGTGGAAGCCCTACCCATGCGCTTGTTGATTTCTGCATCTAGAGACAGGTTACTGGTGATAGTTGAGCCTAGGTAGGTGAACTCTTGAACCACTTCCAGAGCGTGGTCGCCAATATTGATGGATGGAGCATTTCTGACATCCTGCCCCATGATGTTCGTTTTCTTGAGGCTGATGGTTAGGCCAAATTCATTGCAGGCAGACGCAAACCTGTCGATGAGACTCTGCAGGCATTCTTCAGTGTGAGATGTTAAAGCAGCATCGTCAGCAAAGAGGAGTTCTCTGATGAGGACTTTCCGTACTTTGGACTTCGCTCTTAGACGGGCAAGGTTGAACAACCTGCCCCCTGATCTTGTGTGGAGGAAAATTCCTTCTTCAGAGGATTTGAACGCATGTGAAAGCAGCAGGGAGAAGAAAATCCCAAAAAGTGTGGGTGCGAGAACACAGCCCTGTTTCACACCACTATAGGGGAAGGGATATACTGATGGTTCTTTCTATTGGAATAGGAGTCAAACCTTACAGGAATGGAGCTGAATAATATTTATAGAAAAAAAATCTCCCATACATTTTTTGCTTTACTGAAAATGTAAAGGAAAGCATATAGGCTACTCTGATGAAAGAAAATTTTGCTTTTTGCTCTATACATGCACAAAGGTATGTTAGAGAAGAAGCTACTTATGTGTCTATTTAAAGGAATGTGTCTGTTTAAAGGAACTTGCTTAAACTACGAAGTTATCCCAAGCAGTCTGTGTTGGCACTTATCTTCCATAAGATAAAATTAATAGTTTAATCAAGGTACTAACTGAATTCTAAAAGAGGGAATAGATTTTTTTTTTAGGTCATGGCTAGACTGATGAGACCTGTTACTTGCAGTTCCTGCATCCTGTGGGAACTTCAGGACACTTCATGTGTCTTGGGGGACCACATGTGCAGGAAGTGTTTCCAGCTACTTGAGCTTGAGCTCAGGATTTCTGAGTTTAAGGGGCAGTTGGAGTCACTGCAGAGTGTCAGGGAGGATGAGAGTTTCCTGGATTGTACATTTTGGGATCAGCAGTGAAGGTTCAGAATAGTGGATTGGTGGCCACCCAGAAGAGTAGGAAGAAGCAGGAGCTACAGGAGTCTTCAGGGTGTGTGCCACTCTGAAACCATTACTCAGCATTGGAGGCTGCTGGGAGTGAAGGAGTGCAGTCCAGATTATGGCACTAATGGGCAAGGAACTGCACAGGAGGGAACAGCAAAGCGTAGAAATGCAGTTGTTGTAGGAGGTTCCATAGTTAGGGGGACAGACAAGCATTTCTATAACCATCGTTGTGAGTAATACATGGTGTGTTGCCTCCCTGGTGCCAGGGTAAAGGACATCACAGAGAGAGTACAGAATATTCTGCAGGGAGAAGGGAGTGAGCCAGAAGCTGTGGTACATGTCAGTAACAACAACATAGAGAGGGCAGGTATTGAGGTCCTACAGTCAGACTTTCAAGAGCTAGGGAGGAAGTTAAAGAGTAGGACCTCGAAGGTATCTCCCAGTGCCACATGCTAGAGAGAGTAGAAATAGGAAGATAAGGAGGATCAATGTGTGGCTAGAGGCATGGTACAGGAGGGAGGGCTTCAGATTCATGGGACATTGGGGCTAGTTCTGGGGCATGAGGTACCTATTCAAACGGGATGGGTTTCACCTCAACAGGACTGGGACCAGTGTCCTGGAGGGGAGGTTCACGAGCATGGTTGGGGAGGGTTTAAAGTAAATTGGCAGGGGGATGGGCACCAACATATAGAAGTAGAAAAGAGGAATATGGTGCAAAAAGGACTGAGAGATTTGCATAGTACTAGAGAAGGAAGTAGTACCATATTAGATAAGAACAGACCAGGAACGAATGCAAAGAATGCAAGTACAGGTTTAGAATGCATGCATGTAAATGATCAAAGCATTGTGAATAAGGCTGATGATCTACAAGCACAAATAACCATGTGGGAATATGATATAGTGGCAGTAAAGGAAGCATAACTTAAAAATGGTGAGGCCGGGGCTTTTAATATTCAGGGAAACAAAGTGTTCAGAAAAGATAGGGAAAAGATTTAGAGAAGTGGGGTGGTGGTACTGATTAGGGAAGGCATCGTAATGTTGAAAGAGACAATGTCCTTTAGGGGATAAGGACAGAATCCATTTGGTTGGAGTTTAGAAGCTAAAAGGGGATGATCATGCAACTGGGGGTATTCTATAAGCCTCCAAATAGTGACAGAGATAGAGGTGCAAATCTGCAAGGAAAGCACAGAGCTGGGCAAGAGTGGTGATATTAGGGGACTTTAATTACCCAAAATTGATTGAGATAATTTTAGTGTAAAGGGAAAGGAGGGGAGAAATTTCTGCAATGTGTTCAAAAGAACTTCCTTGACCAGTATGTTCTCGGTCCAACCAGGAAGGAGGCATTGCTGGATCTGGTGCTGGGAAAGCAGGTGGGTCAAGTGGACCAAGTGTCAGTGAGGGAAGATTTGGTTAAGAGTGATCATAAGGTTTAGTTTAGTGATATAGAAAAGCAACGGACAATCTAAAGTAGAGCTTATAGATTGGAAGAGGGCTAATTTCAATGGGCTGAGAGGGGATCTATCCAGGGTAAAATGGAATCAAAGACTGACAAGAAAAACTATAACGGAACAATGGGTAATATTGAAGGAGATGTTTCAGGTACAGGTTAGGTACATTCCGACAAGTGAAAAAGGTAGGGGAATTAAAGCCAGAGCTCATTGGATGATGAGGGAGATAGAGAATATGATGAAACAAAAAAGAGGTGGAAGATGCATATCTGGTGAATTCTTCAAACGAGAACCAGGCCAAATACAATAAGTTGAGAGCAGGAGTGAAGAGGAAAATAAGATTGGCAAAGAGAGAATATGCAACCCGGTCACCCATTTACTCCAGGTACTTTGCCCCAAATATTGTGGAATCTTGCCTTATTCTTGATATCAATGGCACATTACAAAGGCACATAACAAGTATTTGTTCTCACAAACTACTCTATTTACCTATTACCCAAACTACAGGTATACTTACTACACTGGTAGTTAGTAACCCCGCATGCAACAATTCATCCCCAGGTGGTTGGTCCACCGGATCACTCTTCCTGACTGCAGCAACAATGTCCTTGTGGGCTGTGGTTTTATACTCCTTTCTGACCCTGGTCCCTTGACATATGAGGTAATGTCTTGAACTGGGTCGTCTGATTCCCCCTTAATACTGATGTCCTCCTCACTCCATATTCCGACCACCTTTTGCTTTGCACACAAAATCAACAAGTCCAAGTTTACATCTATAACTAGCACATTTCACAATTTGATAGAACAGTTAAAAAACAAACTGAAATCCAACAAAAACTGTTACAAGCAAATAGCTGAATAAAAACATTGTGTAAAAATACATCCCCCTAACAAATATGAGAATAGAATGGCAGTTGACATAAAATGGAACCCAAAAATCTCCTACAGGCATGTAAATGGTAAACGTGTAGTAAGAGGCGTAGTGGGGCCTATAAGGGACAAAGAAGGTGATATATGCTAGAGGCACAGGGCAAGGCTAGAATAATTCATGAGTACTTTGTATCGATGTTTCCTAAGGAAGATGTTGCTGATAAAACATTGGTAAAAGCAGAGATGGTAGAGGTAATGGACAGGGTAAAAATTTGTCGGCAGGATGTACTGGAAAGGCTGGCTATACTTAGGATGGATAAATCATCTGGTCCAGATGGCTTGAATCCAAGTTTGATGAAAGAAGTGGGAGTGGAAATAGCAGAAGGGCTTGCCATTATCTTCCAAACTTCCATAGGAAAGGGGCAATGTCAGAAGATTGGAGGGTGACAAATGTGACACGCTTATTCAAGAAAGGGTGCAAGAACATTCCTAACAATTACAAACCAGTCAGTTCAACAACATTAAAAGCTAAATACTGCAGATACTAGAAATTTGAAATACAAATAGAAAGTGCTGGCAATACTCAAAAGGTCAGGCAGCATCTGTCGAGAGAGAAGCAGAGTTAATGTTTCAGGTGTGTGACTGTTCTGATGAAAGAAATCTCCCAAAATTAGAGATTCAATGGACTCGGGAGAATGAGGAATTGAAGGAAATTAACATTAGTAAGAAGGATGTATTTGAGAAATTTATGGGGCTGAAGGTTGATAAATCCCCAGGACCTGATGTTCTACATCCCAGAGTACTGAAAGAGGTAGCTATGGAGACAGTGGATGCACTGATGATCATCTTCCAAAGTTCGATAGATTCTGGGACGGCTCCTGCAGATTGGAAGGTAGCAAATGTCACCCCAGTATTTAAAAAGGGAGAGAGAGAGAAAACAGGGAAATACAGACCTGTTACCCTTACATCAGTAGTAGGGAAAATGCGAGAATATGCAGGAAGTGTTTGCGGCTCGAAGAGCTTTGGCTCAGTGTCAGTGAACTGGAGTCCGAGCTGCAGCTGCTGCGACATATCAGTGAGGGGGAAGGTTACCTGGATATTTTATACCAGGAGGCGGTCACACCCCTTGCGATAGTCCCTGGGTCCTGATGGACTTCATCTGAGGCTGTTAAAAAAGTGGTTAATGAGATAGTTCATGCGTTTGTTTAATTTTCCAAAATTCCCTAGATTCAGGGAAGGTTCCTTTAGATTGGAAAATAGCAAATGTAACAGATAAAGATTCAAAAAGGGAGGGAGACAGAAAGCAGAAAACTACAGGCCAGTTAGCTTAACATCTGTCTTAGGAAAAATGTTAGAAGCTATTATTAAAGATGTTATAGCAGGGCATTTAGAAAAATTCAAGGTAATCAGGCAGAGTCAACATGGTTTTGTGAAAGGGAAATCATGTTTAACCAATTTATTGGAGTTCTTTGAGGGAGTTACATGTGCTGTGGATAAAGGGGAACCAATGGATGTATTGGACTTAGATTTCCAGAAGGCATTTCATGAGCTGCCACATCAAAGATTATTGCAGAAAATAAAAGCTCATGGTGTAGAGGGTAACATATTGGCATGGATAGAAGATTGGCTAGCGAGCAGGAAACAGAGTAGGCATAAATGGGTAATTTTCCGGTTGACAAGATGTAACGAGTGGTGTGCCATGGGATCTGTGCTGGGGCCTCAACTTTTTACAATTTATATAAATTACTTAGAAGAAGGAACCAAAGGTATGGTTGCTAAATTTGCTGATGACACAATGATAGGTAGGAAAGTAATTTGTGAAGAGGACATAAGGAGGCTACAAAGCAGTATAGATAGGTTAAGTGAATGGGCAAAGACCTGGCAAATGCAGTATAATGTGGGAAAGTGGGAAATGATCCACTTTGGCAGGAAGAATAAAAAAGAAGCATATTATCTAAATGGTGAGAGATTGCAGAGCTCTGAGATACAGAGGGATCTGGGTGTCCTAATGCATGAATCACAAAAGGTTAGTATGCAGGTAGAGCATGTAATTAGGAAGGCTAATAGAATGTTATTGTTTATGACGAGGGGAATTGAATACAAAAGTAGGGAGTTTATGCTTCACCTATACAGGGCATTGGTGAGACCACATCTAGAGTACTGTGGTCTCCTTATTTAAGGAAGGTTGTAAATGCATTGGAGGCAGTACATAGGAGGTTTACTAGACTAATACCTGGAATGGGTGGGCTGTCTTACAAGGAAAGACTGGACAGGCTAGGCATGTATCCGCTAGAATTTAGAAGAATAAGAGGCGACTTGATTGAGACATATAAGATCCTGAGGGGTCTTGACAAGGTGGATGTGGAAAGGATGTTTCCCTTTGTGGGAGAATCCAGAACTAGAGGTCACTGTTTAAAAATAAGGGGTCACCCATTTAAGACAGAGATGAGGAGAATTTTTTTCTCTCAGAGGGTCGTGAGTCTTTTGAATTCTCTTCCTCAAAAGGCGGTGGAAGCAGAGTCTTTGAATATTTTTAAGGCAGAGGTAGATAGATTCTTGATAAGCAAGGGGGTGGAAGATTATCGGGGGTAGGTGGAAATGTGGAGTAATCAGTTCAGCATGAACTTATTGAGAGGTGTCAAGTGGCCTACTCCTGCTCCTAATTCATATGTTTAATCCCAGGAACCACAAGCAAGGCACCATGAGATACACACAAGGGAAGCTCATGGTGCATTAATACAGACATGGTTCACATGATCCTTAATGGCAAATCCATGCAATTCAATGAAGTTTCAGTACTCTACAACATTATCGCTGCTTCTTTCATTAACCTTTCCATTTACTTGCACTCAGTAAGACATTACACTGTTTTGTGGGGAACACATCGACATCATACAGTGTGATCCCACCCATCAAACCCTTTGATGGATCCAGGGTACTCCTGAAGTCCCAGCGGCCCACAAAAAATGCAAGGATACTTCTTACCTTGACAAATCACACATTTATTGGCAAACAAAAACGTGTAAGGTAGCCTGTGTGGAGTTTGCAAGTTCTCCCTGTGTCTGCGTGGGTTTCCTCCGGGTGCTCCGGTTTCCTCCCACGTGCCAAAGACTTGCTGGTTGATAGGTTAATTGGCCATTATAAATTGCCCCTAGTATAGGTGGGTGGTAGGGAAATATAGGGACAGGTGGGGATGTGGTAGGAATATGGAATTAGTGTAGGATTAGTATAAATGGGTGGTTGATGGTCGGCACAGACTCGGTGGGCCGAAGGGCCTGTTTCAGTGCTGTATCTCTAAACTAAACTAAACTAGCATGCTTTAGTAAAATATTAACCCATGTACTCTGAGTGCAACTAAGTGCTGTTCTCTTTCTTGTGCTTCTACATGGTGCTCCCCCTGTGCTGTCAGCTGAGGTGGAGGCAGGACGCTGACATTGCTGACCGTGGCTTGGTATGACCCTAGTCGTCATTCTCTGGCTGCCTAAGGTCTGGAGGGCCCCGACATTATTGAGGGCCTCCTGTACAATTGCAGGAGCCTCCTCTGTTGTGATGACTAAGCGAGGCACAGGTATCACTGACAGAGGGGCTAAGGGGCTGCTATGCATGCCAGGAGTGCCCTGAGAGAAGCCCACAGATGCATCAAGCAGCCATTCCTCTATCCTTTCAAGGCAGATCTGTACGCTCCCTGCTCACCTGATGAGTTCAAGGATGGTGGTGAGTCCAGGAGCTTCTCCCCACCCTGCCCACCCAGCCATGGCTGCACAAAGCTCATGAAGCTGGCATCCACTGTGTGGTTTGCTGGATATGGCTTTCCATGAGAGTCACCAATTCTTGATGGAGGAAGCCAAGTGCGCACACCCCAGAGACATGGAGACATTAATGGCCCAGATGAACTCCTCCATCGCCATGGCAGGGTGCGCATAGCCTCTGAAGCTCCGCCAGACATTCCCTCACCTCACACTGTAGCTCCAGCATCTGCCACCTTGCTCCAGAGGCATGTCAACAGCCTGAGGCTCAGCATCACCCTGGCCTCTCACAGTCCCCTGAGTGTCAGTAGCCTCATAAGAAACATAAGAAATAGGAGCATGAGTAGGCCATTCGGCCCCTCAAGCCTGCCCCATCATTCATTAAGATCATTGTTGATCTACCCCAGACCTCAACTATTTCGTGACAGCTCCTCATAACTCTCAACTCCCTGATATTTAAAAAATCTATCTACCTCCTCTTTAAATACTTCCAGTGATCAAGCCTCCACAACTCTCTTCCAGAGAATTCCAGACATTCACTACCCTCTGAAAGAAGAAATTCCTTTGCATCTCAGTTTTAACTATGTCCCCCACAAATGAAAACATCTTCATAAACATCTACCCAGTCAAGCCTCCTCAGAATCTTGTACGTTTCAATAAGATCACCCCTCATTCTTCTAAACTCTAATGAATAAAGGCCTAATCTGTTTAGCTGTTCTTGATAAGTCAACCCCTTCAACCCAGGAATCAACCTAGTGAATCTCTTGAACTGCCTCCAATGCCAGTATATCCTTTCTTAAATACCGGGACCAAAACTGTACACAGTACTCCAGATGCGGCCTCACCAATACCCTATTTTTAAACTCCAATGCCCTGGCAATAAAGGCCAAAATTCCATTTGCCTTCTTAATTACTTGCTGCACCTGCATGCTAACTTTTTGTGTTTCATGCACAAGAACACCCAGATCCCTCGGGGCTGCACTTTTTTGGAGTTGCTCTCCATTTAAATAAAAGTCTACCCTTTGACTCTTCCTACCAAGATGCATGACCTCACACTTGCCTACATTAAACTCCATCTGCCAAGTTTTGTTCCATCTGTTCCAGTACAGCTACAACACTGGCATCTACCCGGCAATGTGGAAAATTGCCCAGGTATGTCCCCTACACAAAAAGCAGAACAAGTCCAACCCAGGCAATTACCGCCCCATTGGTCTACTCTCAATCATCAGTAAAGTGACGGAAGATGTCATCAACAGTGCCATCAAGCAGCACTTGCTTAGCAATAACCTGCTCAGTGACGCTCAGTTTGGGTTCAGCCAGGGCCACTCAGCTCCTGACGTCATTACAGCCTTGGTTTGAACATGGACAAAAGAACTGAACTCAAGAGGTGAAGTGAGAGTGACTGTCCTTGACATCAAGGCAGCATTTGACCGAGTATGGTATCAAGGAGCCCTAGCAAAACTGAAGTCAATGGGAATCAGGGGGAAAAGTCTCTGCTGGTTGGAGTCATACTTAAGATAAAGGAAGATGGTCAATCATCTGAGCTCCAGGACATCACTGCAGGAGTTCCTCAGGGTAGTGTCCTAGGCCCAACCATCTTCAGCTGCTTCATCCATGACCTTCCTTCAATCATAAGGTCAGAAGTGGGGATGTTCACTGATGATTGCACAATGTTCAGCACCATTCGTCACTCCTCAGATACTGAAGCAGTCCATGTAGAAATGCAGCAAGACCTGGACAATATCCAGGCTTGAGATGATAAGTGACAAGTAACATTCGCGCCACACAAGTGCCAGGCTATGACCATCTTCAACAAGAGAGAATCTAACCATCTCTGCTTGACATTCAATGGCATTATCATCGCTGAATCCTCCACTATCAACATCCTAGGGGCTACCATTGACCAGAAACTGAACTGGACAAGCCATATAAATACCGTGGCTACAAGAGCAGGTCAGAGGCTAGGAATCCTGCGGCGAGTAACCCATCTCCGGACTCTCCAAAGCTTGCATCTACAAGGCACAAGTCAGGAGTGTGATGGAATACTTTCCACTTGCCTGGATGGGTGCAGCTCCAACAACAGTCAAGAAGCTCGACACCATCCAGGACAAAGCAGCCTGCTTGATTGTCACCCCATCAAAAAACATTCACTCCCTGTAGTACGGAAGCATAGATGCAACAGTGTGTACCATCTACAAGACGCACTGCAGCAATGCACCAAGGCTCCATAGACAGCACCTTCCAAACCTGCAACCTCTACCAACTAGAAGGACAAGGGCCGCAAATGTATGGGAACACCACTGCCTACAAGTTCCCCTCCAAGTCATACACCATCCTGACTTGGAACTATATTGCCGTTCCTTCACTATCGCTGGGTCAAAATCCTAGAACTCCCTTCCGAACAGCACTGTGAGTGTACCTACCTCACGTGGTCTGCAGCAGTTGAAGAAGGCAGCTCACCACCACCTTCCCAAGGGCAATTAGGGATGGGCAATAAATGCTGGCCTACCCAGCGATGCCTGTAACTCATGAATGAATAAAATAAAAGTTTTTGGCCACTCACTCAACCTATCTATAATCCCCTTGCAGATTCCTTATGTCCTCATCACAACATGCCATCGAGTCATAGAGCCCTCCCACCTATTTTTGTATTGTCAGCAAATTTGGATCTATTTTTTTTTTAGAGATACAGCACTGAAACAGGCCCTTCGGCCCACCGAGTCTGTGCCGACCATCAACCACCCATTTATACTAATCCTACACTAATCCCATATTCCTACCAAACATCCCCACCTGTCCCTATATTTCCCTACCACCTACCTATACTAGTGACAATTTATAATGGTCAATTTACCTACCAACCTGCAAGTCTTTTGGCTTGTGGGAGGAAACCGGAACACCCGGAGAAAACCCACGCAGACACAGGGAGAACTTGCAAACTCCACACAGGCAGTACCCAGAATCGAACCCGGGTCCCTGGAGCTGTGAGGCTGCAGTGCTAACCACTGCGCCACTGTGCCGCCCCGTCCTCCAAGTTATCAATATGGGTAGTAAATAATTGAGGCCCTCAATCCATGTTAATGGGGTAGGTGTAGGGTATTATCACTGGACCAGTAACCCAGAGACCCAGGGTATCTCTCTGGGGATATGGGTGTGAATCCCACCACAGTAGAAGGTGGAATTTGAATTTAATTAATAAATCTGGAATTGAAAAGCTAGTCTAATGATGGCCATGAAACCATTGTCAATTGTTGTAAAAACCCATCTGGTTCACTAATGTCCTTTTGGGAAGGAAATCTGCTGTCCTTACCTGGTCTGGCCGACATGTGACTCCAGACCCACACCAATGTGGTTAACTCTTACAAGCCCTCTGAAATGGCCTAGCAAGCCACTTAGTTGTACCTAACCGCTACGAAGTCAATAAAAAGGAATGAGACTGGACGGACCACACGGCATCGACCTAGGCACCAGAAATGACAACGGCAAACCCAGCCCTGTCAACCCTGCAAAGTCCTCCTTACTAACATCTGGGGGCTTGTGCCAAAGTTGTGAGAGCTGTCTCACAGACTAGTCAAGCAACAGTCTGACATAGTCATACTCACGGAATCATACCTTACAGACAATGTCCCAGAAACTGCCATCACCATCCTCGGGTATGTCCTTTCCCACCGGCAGGACAGACCCACCAGAGATGGCGGGACAGTGGTATACAATAGAGAGGGAGTTGCCCTGGGAGTCTTCAACATGGACTCCGGACCCCATGAAGTCTCATGGCATCAGGTCAAACATGGGCAAGGTGACCTCCTACTGATTACCACTTACCGCCCTCCCTCAGCTGATGACTCAGTACTCCACCATGTTGAACACCACTTGGAGGAAGCACTGAGGGTGGTAAGGGCACAAAATGTACTCTGGGTGGGGGACTTCAATGATCATCACCAAGAGTGGCTCGGTAGCACCACTACTGACCGAGCTGGCCAAGTCCTGAGGGACATAGCTGCTAGACTGGGTCTGTGGCAGGTGGTGGGGGAACCAACACGAGGGAAAAACATACTTGACCTTGTTCTCACCAATCTGCCTGCTGCAGATGCTTCTATTCATGACTGTATTGGTCGGAGTGACCACCGCACAGTCCTTGTGGAGACGAAGTCCTGCCTTCACATCGAGGATACCGTCCGTCGTGTTGTGTGGCACTATCACCGTGCTAAATGGGATAGATTTCGAACAGATCTAGCAATGCAAAACTGGGCATCCATGAGGCGCTGTGGGCCATCAGCAGCAGCAGAATTGTACTCAACCACAATCTGTAACCTCATGGCCCGGCATATCCCCCACTCGACCATTACCATCAAGCCAGGAGACCAACCCTGGTTCAATGAAGAGTGCAGGAGGGCATGCCAGGAGCAGCACCAGGCAGACCTCAAAATGAGGTGTCAACCTGGTGAAGCTACAACACAGGACTATCTGCATGCCAAACTGCTTAAGAGGCATGCGATAGACAGAGCTAAGCAATCCCGTAACCAACGGATCAGATCAAAGCTCCGCAGTCCTGCCACATCCAGCCGCGAATGGTGGTGGACAATTAAACAAGTAACTGGAGGAGGTGGCTCTACAAATATCCCCATCCTCAATGATGGGGGAGCCCAGCACATCAGTGAGAAAGATATGGCTGAAGCATTTTCAACAATCTTCAGCCACAAGTGCCGAGTTGATGATCCATCTCGGCCCCCTCCTGAAGTCCCCAGCATCACAGATGCCAGACTTCAGCCAATTCGATTCACTCCACGTGATATCAAGAAACGACAGAAGGCACTGGATACTGCAAAAGCTATGGGCCCTGACAATATTCCAGCAATAGTACTGAAGACCTGTGCTCCAGAACATGCCGCGCCCCTAGCCAAGCTGTTCCAGTATAACTAGAACACTGGCATCTACCCTGTAATGTGGAAAATTGCCCAGGTATGTCCTGTACACAAAAAGCAGGACAAATCCAACCCGGCCAATTACCGCCCCATCAGCCTACTCTCAATCATCAGTAAAGTGATGGAAGGTGTCATCAACAGTGCCATCAAGCGGCACTTGCTTAGCAATAACCTGCTCAGTGATGCTCAGTTTGGGTTCAGCCAGGGCCACTCAGCTCTTGACCTCATTACAGCCTTGGTTCAAACATGGACAAAAGAACTGAACTCAAGAGGTGAGGTGAGAGTGACTGCCCTTGACATCAAAGCAGCATTTGACCGAGTATGGCATCAAGGAGCCCTAGCAAAACTGAGGTCAATGGGAATCAGGGGAAAACCCTCTGCTGGCTGGAGTCATACCTAGCGCAAAGGAAGATGGTTGTGGTTGTTGGAGGTCAATCATCTGAGCTCCAGGACATAACTGCAGGAGTTCCTCAGGGTAGTGTCCTGGGCCCAACCATCTTCAGCTGCTTCATCAATGACCTTCCTTCAATCATAAGGTCAGAAGTGGGGATGTTCGCTGATGATTGCACAATGTTTAGCACCATTCGTGACTCCTCAGATACTGAAGCAGTCCGTGTAGAAATGCAGCAAGACCTGGACAATATCCAGGCTTGGGCTGATAAGTGGCAAGTAACATTCAGGCCAGCATCGCCCACAACCCATGAATGAATTTTTTAAAAATACATTTCCCCCAATCCCGTGAGCTCCTATCTTGTGCAATAATCTTTTATGTGGCACCTTATCGAATGACTTAGAATGCACTACATCTACCGGTTGCCCTTTATCAACTCTGCTTGTTATATCCTCAAAGAACTTGAGCATATTTCTCAAACATAGTTTTCCTTTCACAAAACCATGTTGACTCTGTTTGATTGTGATTATCTTTTCTAAATGTCCTGCTAGTTATTCCTTAATAATGGACTCTAGCATTTTCCCACCGACCAATGTTAGGCTGACTGGCCTATAGTTTCCTGCTTTTTGTCTCCCTCCCTTCTAGAACAGGGGAGTCACATTAGTGGTTTTCCAATCCACTGGGACCCTCCTGGAATCCAGTGAGTTCTGGAATATTTCACCAATGCCTCCACTATCTCTGCAGCACCTCCTTTGAAACCCTTGGATGTAGGTTATCAGGTCCTGGTGACATGTTTGCCTTTAGTCCCATTTGTTTGTCAAATAATTTGTCCCTAATGATAGAGACTGGTGCAAGATCTTTCCTTCCATTAGCTCCTTGCTTATTTGATATCTGTGGGATGTTTATAGTGTCCTCCACCGTGAAAACCGATGCAAAATATTGGTCTAAATTACCTGCCATTTCCCTGCTCCCCATTATCAATTTTCCAGTCGCATCCTCGAAGGGTCCCACATTCTCTTTAGTTACTCTTTTTCTCTTTATATACCCATAGCAGCTCTTGCTGTTTGTTTTTATATTTCTTGCCAATTTACTTTCATAATCAATTTTCTCCCTCTTTATTAGCTTTTTAGTCATCCGCTGCTGGTTCCTAAAAAATTCCCAATCCTCTGGCCTACCACTAGTTTTTGCCGCTTTGTATGCCTTAGTTTTTGATTGGATACTGTCCTTGACTGCCTTTGTTAACCACAGGTGATTCATCCTTCTCATGGAGTCTTTCTTTTTGACCGGGATAAATTTTTGTTGAATGTTATGAAATATCTTCTTATGTGTCTGCCACTGCTCATCCACTGACCTTCCCCTTAGGCTAATTTCCTATCCTGCTTTAGACAGCTCTTTCTTCATACCTCTGTAATTGCCCTTGTTTAAGTTGAGGACACTGGTTTGAGACACGAGTCACTCGCCCTCAAACTGAATTTGAAATTCTACCATCTTGCGATCCGTTACTCCCTAGAGGATCCTTAACTACGATATCTCTTATTAATCCTACCTCATTACACATTACTAGATCTAAAATAGTCTGTGCCCAGGTAGGTTCTGCAACGTATTGCTCTAAGTAACAATCCCTGATGCACTCTACAAGTTCGTCTTCCATGTTACCTCTGTCAATTGATTTGTCCAGTCAATATGCAGATTAATATCACCTATGACCATTGTAGCACCCTTCTTACACGCCTCTGTTATTTCCCGATTTATACTTTGTCCTACAATGAGGCAAATCTTCAGGGGCCTGTAGACGACTCCCACCATGATTTCTTCCCCTTGTTATTCCTTATTTCCACCCAAACTGATTCCACATCACGATCTATTGCACCTATATCACTACTCACCATCGCACTGATCCCTTCCTTTATTAACAAAGCTACACCACCTCCTTTTCCTTTTTGCCTATTTTTCCGGACCATCGAATGCCCTTGAATATTGAGTTCCCAGTCTTGGTCGCCCTTGCAACCACATTTCTGTAATAGCTATCAAGTCATATTCATTTATTTCTATTTATGCCGTCAACTCATCTTGTTACAAATGCTGTGTATGTTCAGATAAACAGCCTAAAGCTTTGACTTTTTCCCATTATTACTTATTCTTATTCTAATTTCTGCTGCACTCTTCTGCTTATATTTTCTGCCCCTTCCTGTCACACTTTGATTACCATTTGCCTCTTCACTACCTGAACCTCTGATCTCTCATTTCTTTTTGATTTTTTAAACTTCCCTTCAATTGAACCTTCCCCCCTGCACTGCCCCCACGAATTAGTTTAAAGTCCTATCTACAACCCTAGTTATACGATTCGCCAGGACACTGGTCCCAGCATGGTTCAAATGAAGACCCTTCTAACCTCGTTAATGGTGCCAGTGTCCCATGAATTGGAACCCATTTCTCCCACACCAATCTTTGAGCCACGCATTTACCTCTCTAATCTTATTTACCCTATGCCAATTTGCACGTGGCTCAGGTAGTAATCCGGAGATTATTACCTCTGAAGTTCTGCTTTTTAATTTAGCCCCGAGCTGCTCATAGTCCCTCAGCAGAACCTCCTTCCTAGTCCTACCTATGTCGTTTGTACCTATGTGGACCACGACAACTGGATTCTTCCCCTCCCACTCCAAGTTCCTCTCCAGTCCAGAAGACACGTCCTTAACCTTGGCACCGGGTAGGCAACACAGCCTTTGGGACTCCCTATCTTTGCTGCAGAGAACAGTATCTATTCCCTGAACTATGCTCTCCCCTATTACTGCTACATTTCTTTTTTCTCCCCCCACTTGAATGGCACTCTGAACCACGGTGCTGTGGTCAGTTCACTCATCCTCCCCGCAGTCTGTGCCCTTGTCCACACCGGGAGCAAGAACCTCGTACCTATTGGATAAGGGCACTGACTGAAGCTCCTCCAAAGCTAAATCCTGGATCCCCAGAACTGCCTCACACACATTCACACCCTCCTGTCCCTGACCATGCTCCAAATTGGATGTAATTAATCTAAGGGGTGCGATTGTCTCCTGAAACACAGTGTCCAGGTAACTCTCCCCCTCCCTGATGTGTCACAGTGTCCACAGCTCAGACTCCAGCTCACCAACTCTGAGCCGAAGGTCCTCGAGCAGACAACACTTGCTGCAGATGTGGCCACCGTGGATCGCACGATTGTCCACTAACTCCCACATACTACAGCTGCAACACATCGCCTACCCAGCCATCTGTATTCTATTTAATTAATTAATTTGGATGTTATATATTTGGATATTTGATGCTTTGTTTGATTTAAATTAAATTAAATTAAATTAAAAGTATCTGTTTAAACAATCACTTGTAATTAATACATCTAGTCCTGCTCTGTGTTTCTACTCTTTACTGCTACAGTACCACGATTGAAAAAAATTTCATTACCCAGCTCCTAATTTGAACCAATACCCTCCCTGCTGGTCCCTCTCTCTCTGTATATGATAAATTTTTTAAAAATCCGCCTTAGTTTTTAGTTTTTATACTAATGAATCGATCAAGTCTTATTTTATAAAAGCAAAATACTGCAGATGCTAGAAATCTGAAATAAAAACAAGAAATTGCCCCTAGTGTAGGTAGGTAGTAGGGAATATGGGGGATTACTGTAGGGTTAGTATAAATGAGTGGTTGTTGGTTGGCACAGACTCGGTGGGCCGAAGGGCCTGGTTCAGTGCTGTTTCTCTAAATAAAAATAAATAAATGCTGAAAATACTCAGCAGGTCTGGCAGCATCTGTGCAGAGAGAAGCAGAGTTAACATTTCAGGTCAGAGATCCTTCTTCAGAACTGACAAATATTAGAAATATAAAATGTTTTAAGCAAGTAAAGCGGAGGTGGGGCAAGAGATAACAAAGGTGAAGATGTTGATAGGACAGGGTCACAGAGAATAACTGACCAGAAGGTCTTGGAACAAAGATGAATGGTATGTTAATGGTGTGCTGAAACACAAAGTGTTAGTACAGAGAGGGTGTGAATGACTGTAAAGCACAGAGCACTCCAAGGACAAACATAAAAAAAACAATAAAAACAAAACAAAACAGTGGGTAAGCACAGTGGAAACAAACGGAAAAACCTAAAATAAAATAAACAAATAAAAAAAAAAATAAATAACTAAGCATAAAAAGGGGTCTCTGTCATGCTCCGAAATTATAATGTTCAGTCCAGTAGGCTGTAGTGTGCCTAATCGGTAAATGAGGTGCTGTTCCTCGAGCTTACGTTGATGTTCGCTGGAACACTGCAGCAATCCCAGGACAGAGATGTGAGCATGAGAGCAGGGAGGTGTGTTGAAATGGCAAGCAACCAGAAGCTCGGGGTCATGCACGGACTGAGCGGAGGTGTTCTGCAAAGCAGTCACCCAATCTGCGTTTGGTCTCCCCAATGTAGAGAAGAACACATTGTGAGCAGCGAGTAAAGTATACTAAATTGAAAGAAGTACTAGTAAATCGCTGCTTCACCTGAAAGGAGTGTTTGGGGCGTTGGATAGTGAGGAGAGAGGAAGTACATGGGCAGGTATTACACCTCCTGCGATTGCAGGGGAAGGTGCCGTGGGAAGGGTACGAGGTGGTGGGAGTAATGGAGGAGTATACGAGGGTGTCGCGGAGGGAATGGTTCCTTCGGAATGCTGACAGGGGAAGGGAGGGGAAGATGCATTGGTAGTGGCATCACGTTGGATGTGGTGGAAGTGGCGGAGGATGATCCTTTGGATCTGGAGGCTGGTGGGGTGGAAAGTAAGGACAAGGGGAACCCTGTCGCGGATCTGGGAGGGAAGGGACGGGGTGAGGGTAGAGGTGTGGGAAATGGGCTTGACACGGTTGAGGGCCCTGTCAACCACAGTGGGGGGGAATCCTAGGTTGAGGAAAAATGAAGACATATCGGAAGCACTGTCGTGGAAGGGAGCATCATCAGAGCAAATGCGTTGGAGATGGAGAAACTGGGAGAATGGAATGGAGTCCTTACAAGAGGCAGGGTTTGACGAAGTGTAGTCGAGGTAGCTGTGGGAGTTGGTGGACTGAGAATGAATATTCGTAGACAGCCTATCCCCAAAGATAGAGACAGAGAAGTTGAGGAAGGGAAGGGAAGTGTCAGAGCTGGACCATTGTGAAGGTGAGAGAAGGGTGGAAATTAGAAGTAAAGTTAATAAAGTGTTCTAGTTCCGGGCGGGAGCAGGAAACGGCACCGATACAGTCATCAATGTACTGGAAAAAGAGTTGGGGGAGGGGGCCTGAGTAGGACTGGAACAAGGAATGTTCAACATATCCTACAAAAAGACAGGCATAACTGGGACCCATGCGGGTACCCATAGCAACACCTTTTAGTTGGAGGAAGTGAGCAGAGTTGAAGGGGAAGTTGTTCAATGTGAGAACAAGTTCAGCCAGGCGGAGGAGGGTGGTGATGGATGGGGACTGGTTGGGCCTCTGTTCAAGGAGGGCTCTCCGACACTTCCCTTCCCTTCCTCGACTTCTCTGTCTCCATCTCTGGAGATAGGCTGTCTACAAATATTCATTATAAGCCTACCGACTCCCACAGCTACCTCGACTACACTTCTTCACACCCTGCCTCCTGTAAGAAATCCATTCCATTCCCCCAGTTTCTCCATCTCCAACGCATCTGCTCTGATGATGCTACCTTCCATGACAGCGCTTCTAATATGTCTTCCTCTTTTCTCAAACGAGGATTCCCACCCATTGTGGCTGATGGGGCCCTCAACTGTGTCCTGCCCATTTCCCGCACCTCTATCCTCACCCCTTCCCCTCCCTCCCAGAACTGCAACAGGGTTCCCCTTGTCCTCACTTTCCACCCCACCGGCCTCCATATCCAAAGGATCATCCTCCGCCACTTCCGCCACATCCAGCGTTATACCAAATGCATCTTCTCCTCCCTTCCCCTGTCAGCATTCCGAAGGGATCGTTCCCTCCGCAACACTCTCGTCCACTCCTCCATTACCCCCACCACCTCGTCCCCTTCCCACAGCACCTTCCCCTGCAATCGCAGGAGGTGTAATACCTGCCCATTTACCTCCACTCTCCTCACTTTCCAAGGCCCCAAACACTCCTTTCAGGTGAAGCAGCGATTTACTTGTACTTCTTTCAATTTAGTATACTGCATTCGCTGCTCACAACGTGTTCTCCTCTACATTGGGGAGACCAAACGCAGATTGGGTGAACGCTTTGAGGAACTTCTCCGCTCAGTCCTTAAGCATAACCCCGAGCTTCTGGTTGCTGACCATTTCAACACACTCTCCTGCTCACATGCTCACATCTCTGTCCTGGGATTGCTGCAGCATTCCAATGAACATCAACGCAAGCTTGAGGAACAGCACCTCATTTACTACAACCTGCTGGACTGCACATTGAGTTCAATAATTTCAGAGCATGACGGGTCGTCCTTTTATTGCTCAGTTATTTTTTCGTTTTTTCTTTTTCAAAGATCAAAGAACAAAGAACAGTACAGCACAGGAACAGACCATTCGGCCCTCCAAGCCTGCGCCGATCTTGATGCCTGCCTAAACTAAAGCCTTCAGCTCTTCTGGGGCCCAAATCCCTCTATTCCCTTCCTATTCATGTATTTGTCAAGATGTCTCTTAAATGTCGCTATCGTATCTGCTTCTACCACCTCACCCAGCAGCAAGTTCCAGGCACTCACCACCCTCTGTGTAAAAACTAGCCTCACACATCCCCTCTAAACTTTGCCCCTCGCACCTTAAACCCTAGTAACTGACTCTTCCACCCTGGGAAAAAGCTTCTGACTATCCACTCTGTCCATGCCGCTCATAACTTTGTAAACCTCTATCATGTCGTCCCTCCACCTCCTTCGTTCCAGTGAAAACAATCCCGGTTTTTCCAACCTCTCCTCATAGCTAATGCCCTCCAGACCAGGCAATATCCTGGTAAACCTCCTCTGTACCCTCTCCAAAGCCTCCACGTCCTTCTGGTAGTGTGGCGACCAGAATTCCACGCAATATTCTAAGTGTGGCCTAACTAAGGTTCTGAACAGCTGCAACATGACTTGCCAATTTTTATACTATATGCCCCGACCGATGAAGGCAAGCATGCTGAATGCCTTCCTGACTACCTTATCCACCTGCGTTGCCACTTTCAGTGACCTGTGGACCTGTATGCCCAGATCTCTCTGCCTGTCAATACTCCTAAGGGTTCTACCATTTACTGTATACCTCCCACCTGCATTAGACCTTCCAAAATGCATTACCTCACATTTGTCCGGATTAAACTCCATCTGCCATTTCTCCGCCTAAGTCTCCAACCGATCTATATCCTGCTGTATCCTCTGACAATCCTCATCATTATCCGCAACTCCACCAACCTTTGTGTCGTCCGCAAACTTACTAATCAGACCAGCTACATTTTCCTCTTTTCCTTTTTTTATTTTTTATTTTTCCTTTTTTATTTGGTTATTTTATTTTAGGTTTTTCAATTTGTTTAGTTTGTTTCCACTGTGCTTACCCATTGTTTTGTTTGTTTTCATGTTTTTTTTTAATGTTTGTGCTTGGAGTGCTTTGTGCTTTACAATCATTCACATCCTCTCTGTACTAACGCTTTGTCTTTCAACACACCATTAACATACCGTTCGCCTTTGTTCCATGACCTTCTGGTCAGTTATTCTCTGTGACCCTCTGTCCTATCAACACCTTTACCTTTGTTATCTCTTGCCCCACCCCCGCTTTACTTGCTTTAAACTTTTTACATTTCAAATATTTGTCAGTTCTGAAACGTTATCTCTGCTTTTCTCTCCACAGATGCTGCCAGACCTGCTGAGTATTTCCAACATTTCTTGTTTTTAAGTCTTATTTTATATTTGATTTACTTAGATTAAATTAAAAAGCTTACTGGTATACTCACCCCCGCCTGCTTTCCATTTCCCAGCGATCTCTGTTCATTGTGACGTCACTTTTCGATTTTTGATTTGCCTCAGAACCGCCCGCTCCTCTCCCGTTGCTTATCTCCGAATCTCCACGGTTCTGGCGCGCTTTTTGAATGCTCTCCTCTCCCACTGCGCCGTCAAATGCTCGGGGGCATCTGTGTTGTTTGTTTTCCAAAACCAGTCTGTTTTCCCAGATCTACTCACGAGCATATACCCACCCACGTCAGAGTATCTGTGTTAGTGAAGAGTGTGGGGCATGATGCATCCTCTGAGGCTCCTTCCTCCTCCCCAGAGTTGATGGCTGCCCCTCGGTCTCTGGAGCTGTCGGCTTATGTCTTTGACTTGTATGAGAGAGAAGATTAATTAAAGGATAATGCACATTCCATCAGATCCTTCAGACTACTCCTAGTGTGGAGCTCTATGTGATCAGTGGTGGACACAGAAGGACTATGCCTCGTGTTGGCCTGAGACTCTCTTGTGCCCATTCATTCGGCCACTCACTCTCTCAGGGATCCATTCCTGTCTCATCATCTGTAATGGAATGACCCCGATGTTGGTCTTTGAGTTTGAGAGTCTTCTCCTCCATGGGAGTCAGGATTGCGAGGTAGGGAAGGAAGCCACCGACGCTCTTAGCGATTTTCTTGGCATTGTGTGTATTCTTCTCCTGCGAGCACATGGATGAACATTGTTAGTTGCCTGACAAAGACAAGCACAACGGCTATGCTGGTGGCAACCTGACTGTCCATGATGGTGCCACAGGAATGCCTCCTGCATGCGGCCACTCAGAAGCAGCAGTACAGGAGTCAACTCTGATGGACCAGGGCCATTCACCGAGATGCTGCCATGCCTGTGACAGGCAATGTTACTGGCCCCATTGCCAGTGACTGGTTTGGCATTCCTTTTCTAGCAAACTCACCCTCATGTACAGCCACATGTAAGCCCCTAAGGAAAGCAATGTGTGGTGCACTCACTGTGGTAGAACGAATGAGGTCATTAACCTACTTGCGGCATTGCAACTAGATTCGAGGGATGACCCCAAGGCTGCTGAGTTGCTCTGTAATTTCTGTCCAGGCTTGCTTGGTCTGGCGGGCGGGTCTCCTCCTCCCGTCTCAGGGGAAGCGAACTTCCTGCCTTGCCCAAGCAGCCGAGAGGAGAACTTACAGGGGTGGGGGGGGGCATTGCTGAACCATGGGACCACCCAGGATTTTCCTTCTGCCATTCCTTGACAGGCCTTCAGGTCTTCCACTAATGCTTCTTTGCAGATGGATTGATTTCAGTGAGTGCTAGCAGCCCTTTAAATATGGCGCCAACACCCCCAGCAGCATGACCTCCCACCACCACTACTGTCTGACTGGACCCCTCCCCTGCCTCCTGGCAGTTAATTGGCTGGCCACCACAGAATACCGATCCCCAGTCCACCCCCCCCCCCACCACCCAGCAGCTGTGGCGGCAGCCCCCGCTTGCAGTCCCGCGACAGGTCCTCGGGTCTTGTTGCACAATTTCTTACTATTTACACTATTAACACCTCTGATAATTTCTTTTAAATCTCCCTTCATCTTTTCTGCTCGAAGAAGAACAATCCCAGCTTCTTTAGTCTTTCCACATAACTGAAGTCTCTCATCTTCTCAAGGGGAGGGCAGTATAAGATATAAACATCAAGACAAAAGAGAGCGTATGTGGTTAACAAAAGATAGCAAATCCTTTGTATTGCACTTTGCATCTTATAAATCTCATGAAGTGCTTCAGATGCCATTAAATAATCCAAATTGCTATGATGGTTAAGTCGGCAATTTTCAGCCTGCATTAAATGGGGAAAAGCTTTCTATATTTTACATGATACAATTTTAAAACAAGCAGAGTTGAGGAAAGCTAATATTTTCGAGCAGACCTCATATTAGAAAGTATAACCCATCTGTTTCAGATATGTTCTTTGATCTGTCAAGGAGCCAGACTACAGAATCTTGCTGTTAATCAGATTGTTGCCCCTCAGAGATGATGGGTATTTCATATATAAACACATATACCCAAACAAAGATGTGGCTTCAAAACATGAAAGTTACCGGGTTACCATTGAAAATCCAAATGGTTCTTCAATATCCTTCAGGGACGGGATGTGCTATCCTTCCTTAGACTGGCCTACATGTAACTCTAGTTAGGCATAAATGGTTAATTCATAATGTCCTCTGATGTGGCCTAGTAAGATATACAGTTGTCAAGGCAACAAAATGAAGCCTTGCTGGCATTGTCCATTGCTCCATAAATATGTACAAAAACTGCTGGCAAGTCCTGATGAATATAAGATGACAGCAAATTTGTTACATCTTAAATAGGTGAAGCATCAGGAGAGGTTTTTCTCCTAAGAGTTCAGGCTGTATGTACATTTTGTTTAAAAGCATTGCACAGTACGCAACAGCTGAAAGAGATGTGATTTAGGTGGCCAGCTGGTGTCAAGACAACAGACTGCAGGAATGCTTCCTTTGTATCAAAGAAAGAACATCCAGTACGTTCATAATCAGCCTCATGATTATCAGTTCCCTATTTCACACTGTCTCAGCAACATAAGGAGAAACAGGCTTTGTGTGAGGTAATTTTCCACATCCATTAGAGACTTAAATGCTACTGAAAAATACAAAGGATCTTGGATGTTTCTTGTTTTTGAGCAGATTGTATAATATATACATTAGGCATTGCACTGTAACTGCCTTACTGTTTCTTTCCACTTCTGTATAGAATCTTATTTGAAAATAATGTGACTTCACACTGTAGCCGTGCAATTTGGATTGGCTTGATGGTGTAACAATTACTGCCCTTCACACTGTGGCAGGCATCCTATGGACCTCCAGTGCAACAGAGCATGTCTAATTGTTAGCCCCATGCCACATTATCTGGGTACAGATCAATTAATTGTTACAGTTCACACTTCCTTCCAAAATTAGTATCTGATACTCAGTGCAGACAGGCAGTTTCCTTAAGCAGGCTGCTTCTTTTGTGAGGCAAAACCTGTTGCATGCTGAGTCTAATAGTGTTCCATTGGAATAACAATAAACCTTTAACTGCAGTATATTACATTACCAGAGACCACATGGGATGTCCACCATGTACTTCTACCTATTCAGATATCACATCAGAGCTATTTATAAGGGTTACAGCACATCCAATTCAATTACAATCAAAATTTTACAAAGGCATGGAAATACACAAGAACCCAACAGCATAATACTTAATTTCTATAAGGGTAGGTGATCCATTTGTAGGGGTAGTTGGGGCCAGCAGCATCCGAGGTTCTGAATACAAATAGTGCAAAGCAAAGAGCAATAGACAGATATGATAAAATAAACTGCAGGAACTAGATGACAATGATTTGATAAAGCTGATTGAAACTATTAAGTAGATAGAAGTAGATAGAAATAGACCAGGGACATTTTGCTATATTAAAGGTGTTGTATATTGTTGATCACATTTAAGATGCTAGGTCAAGCTTTGTCAACAGAACTCTTGGAGTCTGTGTAGGTCTAAATAATAACTTGTTTATTGTATTTACACAACTATATACAATCTCCTTAAGAAAGTCTTGCTTGCGCCTCTCGTGATGCTTCTTGCTTCTTCCAAGCCTATTACCCATGTGACTATTACATCATCATCACCACTACAGTGGGAGGGGTTACTCTCAGTGTCTCAAACATTAACCCTTTTAGACCCTTATACTACAAAAGGTGCTATTTAAATGCAAGTTGCTATTGTGATCTACATTTTTGATTCAAGCCTGCTTTAAATGTAACGGGTGAGTTGGAGACATCCAATGAGTACTGTGCTGAGAGAGCTGGCAGATTGGGCCTGCAGGTTTTGCATAGACTGGCAGCAAACCAGTGATTCTTTTTATCAACCCAGGAGCAGCAGTACTGCTCCTTCTGTCCCTATAAAAGTCAATATTAAAAATTTACAGTGCCACTTGTTGAGCAGCCTGCAGTGCTTCCTTTAAGGATAGCTGATATAGGCACTGGAGATCAAGACGTAGAATCAGTCTGGGTAGAAATAAGAAAAAGCCAGGGAAAGAAGTCCCTAGTGGGAGTAATATATAGGTCCCCAAACATTTGTTCCGTAGTGGGGCACAGTATAAACCAGGAAATACTGGGGGCTTGTAAGAAAGGTACGGCAATAATCATGGGTGATTTTAATATGCATATAGACTGGATTAATCAAATTGGCAAAGGTAGCGTCGAGGGAGAGTTCATTAAATGCATTAGAGATTGTTTTTTGGAGCAATATGTTGGGGAACCAACCAGGGGGCAGGCTTTTCTAGATTTGGTATTATGTAATGAGGTGGGATTAATTAATGATCTCATAGTTAAAGATCCTCTAGGGAAGAGTGATCATAGCATGCTAGAATTTCAAATTCAGTTTGAGGGCGAGAAACTGGAGTACCACACTAGCGTTCTGGAGTTAAACAAAGGTAATTACATAGGCATGAGGACAGATTTGGCCCTAGTGGACTGGACAGGAAAACTAAAAGGTAGGACAGTTGATGAGCAGTGGCAGATGTTTAAAGAGATATTCAATTCCTCCCAACTAAAATATATTCCAGAGAGGAAGGTTGTAAGAGGGGGGAAAAAACATCCATGGCTAAGCAAGGAAGTTAAGGATAACATAAAGACAAAAACTAAGGCATACCATATTGCAAAGGCCAGTGGCAGGATGGAAGATTGGAAAACTTTTAAAGATCAACAAAGGGTTACTAAAAAAGTAATAAAAAGAGCAAAGGTAAATTATGAAAGAAAACTAGCGCAAAATATAAAAACGGATAGCAAAACCTTCTATAAGTATATAAAAGGGAAGAGAGTAGCTAAAGTGAATGTTGGTCCCTTGGAGGATGTGACTGGGAAGATAATAGTGAGGAACACAGAAATGGCGGAGACACTAAATCAGTATTTTGCCTCAGTTTTCACGGTAGAGGACACTAGTACCATCCCAATAGTAACAGGTAATGCAGAGGTTATAGAAAGGGAGGAACTTAGAACAATCATCATCACTAGGGAAAAAGTACTGAGAAAACTATTGGGATTGAAGGCAGACAAGTCCCCAGGGCCTGATGGCCTACATCCTAGGGTCTTAAAGGAAGTGGCAGGGGAGATAGTGGATCCATTGGTTATAATATTCCAAAATTCCCTGGATGCAGGGAAGGTTCCAGTGGATTGGAAAAATGCTAATATAATGCCCTTATTCAAAAAGGGACGGAGGCAGAAAGTAAGAAACTATAGACCAGTTAGTTTAACATCTGTCGTTGGGAAATTGTTAGAATCCATTATTAAGGAAGTAATAACAGGACATTTAGAAAGTCAAAACGCAATCCATCAGCGTCAGCATGGTTTTATGAAGGGTAAATCATGTTTTACTAATTTGCTAGAGTTCGTTGAAGATGTAACAAGTAAAGTGAATAATGGGGATCCTGTAGATGTAGTATATCTGGACTTCCAGAAGGCATTTGATAAGGTGCTGCACAAAAGGTTAATACACAAGGTAAGATCACATGGGCTTAGGGGAAATTTATTAGCTTAGATAGAGGATTGGCTAACCAACAGAAAACAGAGAGTCGGAATAAATGGGTCCTTTTCTGGTTGGCAAGATGTAACTAGTGGGTTGCCACAGGGTTCGGTCCTCGGGCCCCAACTATTTACAATCTATATTAATGACTTGGATGCAGGGATAGAAGGTACTATAGCCAAATTTGTAGATGACACTAAAATAGGTGGGATAGTAAGTTGCAGTAACGAAATAAGAAAATTACAAATGGATATGAATAGATTAGGAGAATGGGCCAAAATTTGGCAGATAGAGTTTAACTTGAATAAATGTGAGGTTATTCATTTTGTTCAGAAGAATAGAAAGACAAATTATTATCTAAATGGAGAGAAACATCAGAGTGCTTCGGTGCAGAGGGATCTGGGTGTCTTCATGCATGAATTGCAGAAAACTATTATGCAGGTGCAGCAGGTAATAAGGAAGGCAAATGGATTTTTGGCATTTACTGCTAAAGGAATAAAGTATAAAAGTAGGGACGCGTTGCTGCAACTGTACAAGGCATTAGTGAGACCGCACCTGGAGTATTGCCTACAGTTTTGGTCCCCTTACTTAAGGACGGATGTAGTTGAATTGAAGGCAGTTCAGAGGAGGTTCACTACATTGATTCCAGGGATGAGGGGTTTGTCTTATGAAGAGAGATTGAGCAGTTTAGGCCTTTACTCTCTAGAGTTTAGAAGAATGAGAGGAGATCTAATTGGGGTATATAAGATGAGTAAGGAGATTGACAAAATATACGTAGAGATGATGTTTCCTCTGGTGGGGCAATCTAGAACAAGAGGTCATAGTTTTAGGATAAGGGGTAGCAGATTTAAAACAGAGATGAGGAGAAATTACTTCTCTCAAAGGGTCATGAGTCTGTGGAATTCACTACACCAGAGTGCGGTGGATGCCAGGACATTGAGTAAATTTAAGGAGGAGATAGACAGATTTTTAATTAGAAATGGGTTGGAGGGTTATGGAGAACGGGCATGAAAGTGGAGTTGAGGCCGAGCTGAGATCAGCCATGATCGTATTGAATGAGGCTGAATTGCCTACTCCTGGTCCTAATTCTATGTTCTTATGTCACATGACAGCTGGTACAACTGGGCCGACTGTGCACAGCACATGCTTCATCCATCTGTATGTGAAAACTGCAATCGGGGTCCTACAACCTGCAGAGGATCCCAGTTTGCATAGTTAAACAACCTCATGCTGGAAAAAGGCAGGCAGGATAGAAAGAAACTGTTCCCAATGGATCCAGAAACAGAGGACACTGATTTAAGGAGATTGGCAAAAGAAGCAACAGCGGCATGTGAAAAAGGTTTTTTACACAGTGAGTGGTTAGGATCTGGAATGCAGTGCCTGAGAGGGTGGAAGCAGATTCAATCAAGGCCTTTTGAAGAGAATTGCATAATTATCTGAAGAGAAAACATTTGCAGGGCTATGGGGGAAAGGCAGGGGATGGGACTAGGTGAGTTGCTGTCGCAGAGAGCCAGCATGGACACAACGGGCTGAAAGGCCTCCTTCTGTGCTGTAACCATTCCATGATTCCATGATTATAGGATGCTTACCCACGTGAAAATTGCATCAGGCAGGCTTTGGGTATCAATGGGGCTGCCAAAGGTGCCTCCCAATTTTCAAATGCCTGCCATCATTTCTCAGGCAAGAAACAAGTGTCTAACAGTTGAAAATCATCCTCCGTGACAAGGTTAAAGATTAGGAGGATAGATGGCTTAAGGAAAGGAGGATATGAGGTAACGTTTTTCGATGAGACGTTGAACGTTCATTAGATTCCAGCGTTGGTAGGAAAAGGCCCTTATGTGGCCCTTAATAGGCCACTTAAGGGCCTCAGTTGGCCTCTGGGCAGGAAAGCTGTCATCAGCCTATCCCGCAACCGTCAATATTGCTTGGCAACGGGACTGTATCAGCCTCTCCGTCTCTCCACCACCCATTGCGATTCTGTGGGCCCCCCGCCTCCGACCCCACCTCAGGGGTTTCACAAAATCAAGCCCTCAGGTGGCCATTCAAGATCCTGTGGAATACTTTGAAGAAAAGCAGGTGAGTCCTCCCTGGTGTCCATAGACAGAGGCATAGAGTACAAAAACAAGGAAGTTATGATGAACCTTTATTAAACATTGGATCAGCCTCATCTGGACTATTCTGTAGGAGGGATGTGAAGGCTTTAGAGAGGGTCACAGAGTCAGTATACCACAGAAAAAGGCCATTCGGCCCATTGAATCCATGATGGCTTCAATGCAGTTAGTCCCATTCCCCTGCTCAATCCCCATAGCCCTGCAAGCTAATTTTCCCTGAAGTGCCCATACAATTTCTTTTTGAAATCATAAATCATTTCTGCTTCCACCGCTCATGGGCAGTGAGTTCCAGGTCATTACCACTCACTGCGTAAAAGAGTTCTTTCGCACAGCCCACTGCACCTCTTGACTAAAACCTTAATTCTGTGACCCCTAGTGATTGTACAATCAACTAATGGGAACATTTCTTTGTCTACCTTATCTAGACTTGCCATAACCTTGTACAACTCTATCAAATCTCCCCTCAGTCTCCTTTGCTCTAAGGAGGACAACCCCAACTTCTCTAACCTAACCTTGTAGCTAAAATCCCTCATCCCTGGAACCATTCTGGTAAACATCCTCTGAACCATCTCAAAGACCCACACATCCTTCCTAAAGTGTGGTGACCAGAACTGGATGCAATACATTAGTTGTGGTTTAACCAGAGCTTCATAAAGGTTCACCATAACTTCCCTGCTTTTGTACTCAATACCTCTCTTAGGAACATAGGAGCAGGAGTAAGTCACTCAGCCCATCGAGCCTGCCCTGTCATTCAATATGATCATGGCTGATCATCCATTTCAATGCCTATTTCCCGCACTATCCTCATATCCCTTTACGTCATTGGTATTTAGAAATCTGTCGATCTAGGCTTTAAACATACCCAATGACTGAGCTTCCACAGCCCTCTGGGTTAGAGAATTCCAAAGATTCACAATCCTCTGAGTAAAGAAATTTCTACTCATCTCTGTCCTAAGTGGCTTCCACCTTGTTTTGATATTGTCTCCCCTGGTTCTAGACTCTCCAACCATCTTACCTGCATTGACACTGTCTATCCCCTTAAGTATTTTGTAGGTTTCAATAAGAATACCTCTCATACTTTGAAACTCTAGGGAATACAGGACTAGTTTTCCAATCCCTCTTCATAGGACAGTTCCACCATCCCGGGAACTAGTCCAGTGAACTTTCGTTGCACTCCATCTGTGGCACTCCACATTTCCATCTTCCTAAGGTAAGGGGACCTGCATTACTCCAGGTGTTGTCTAACCAAGGTTCTATACAATTGAAGTACTCCTGTACTCAAATTCTCTTGCGATAAAGGCTAATATGCTATTCCTAATTGCTTGCTGCACCTGCATGTTATCTTTCAGTGACTTATTAACAAGGACATACGAACATACAAGCATACGTACTAGGAGCAGGAGTAGGCCACTCGGCCCATTCGAGCCTGCTCTGCCATTCAATAAGTTCATGGCTGAACTGATTACTCCACATTTCCACCTACCCCTGATAACCTTTCACCCTCTTGCTTATCAAGAATCTATCTACCTCAGCCTTAAAAATATTCAAAGACTGCTTCCACCACATTTTGAGGAAGAGAATTCCAAAGACTCGTGACCCTCTGAGAGAAACAAATTCTCTTCATCTCTGTCTTAAATGGGCGACCCCTTATTTTCAAACATTGACCCCTAGTTCTAGATTCTCCCACAAGGAGAAACATCTTTTCCGCATCCACCCTGACTAGACCCCTCAGGGTCTTATATGTTTCAATCATGTTGCCTCTTACTCTTCTAAATTCCAAAAGATACAAGCCTAGCCTGTCCAATCTTTCCTCATAAGACAGCCCACCCATTTCAGGTATTAGTCTAGTAAACCTCTGTACTGCCTCCAATGCATTTACATCCTTCCTTAAATAAGGAGACCAGTACTATACACAGTACTCCAGATGTGGTCTCACCAATGCCCCGTATAGCTGAAGCAAAACCTCCCTACTTTTGTATTCAATTCCCCTCGCGATAAACGATCACATTCTATTAGCTTTACTAATTACGTGCTGTTCCTGCATAACCTTTTGCAATTCATGCACTAGCACACTCCAGATTCCTCTGCATCTCAGAGCCCTGCAATCTCTCACCATTTAGATAATATGCTTCTTTTTTATTCTTCCTGCCAAAGTGGACAATTTCACATTTTCCCACATTATACTCCAATTGCCAGGTCTTTGCCCACTCACTTAACCTATTTATATCCCTTTGTAGCCCCCTTATGTCCTCTTCACAAGTTACTTTCCTACCTGTTTTTGTGGCATCAGCAAATTTAGCAACCATACCTTCGGTCCCTTCATCTAAGTCATTTATATAAATTGTAAAAAGTTGAGGCCCAGCACTGATCCCTGTGGCACACCACTCGTTACATCTTGTCAACCAGAAAATGACCCATTTATGCCTACTCTCTGTTTCTTGTTAGCTAGCCAATCTTCTATCCATGCCAATGTGTTACCCCCTAAACCATGAGCTTTTATTTTTTGCAATAACCTTTGAAGTGGCACTTTATCAAATGCCTTCTGGAAATCTAAGTACAATACATCCATCAGGTCCCCTTCATCCACAGCACATACAACTCCCTCAAAGAACTTTTTCCGCTCTTTTTGAATCTTTATTTGTTACATTTGCTATTTTCCAACCTAACAGATCCTTCCCCGAATCTAGGGAATTTTGGAAAATTAAAACAAACGCATCAACTAGCTCACCAGCCACTTTTTTTAACACTCTAGGATGAAGTCCATTCGGACCCGGGGACTTGTCAGCCCGCAGCTCCAACAATTTGTTCAGTACCACTTCCCTGGTGATTGTAACGTTATTGAGTTCCTCCCTCCTTTCCATTTCCTGATTTCCAGCTAATATTGGGATGTTACTTGTATCCTCAAAAGTGAAGGCCTATGCAAAATATCTGTTCAATTCATCTGCCATCTCCTTATTATCCATTTTTAATTCCCCAGACTCACTTTCTATAGGACCAACGCTCACTTTGTTAACTCCTTTCTTTTTAAAATATCTAAAGAAACACTTAATATCTGTCTTTATATTTCTAGCTAGCTTTCTCTCATACTCTAATTTTACCTTCCTTATCAATCGTTTAGTCATTCTTTGCTGTTTTTTATATTCTGTCCAATCTTCTGACCTGTCTCCCATCTTTGCGCAATTATAGGCTTTTTCTTTAAGTTTGATACGATCTTTAACTGTTTTAGATCACCACAGATGACAGCTCCCACCCTTGGAATTCTTCTTTCTCATTAAAATGTATCTTTTCTGTGTGTGCTGAAATATCCCCTCGAATATCTGCCACTGCATCTCTATTGAACTATCCCTTAACCTGCTTTGCCTGTTCACTTTAGCTAGCCCTGCTTTCATGCCCTCATAATTGATTTTATTTAAGTTTAAAATACTAGTCTTGGACCCACTCTTCTCTCCCTCAAACTGAAAGTAAAATTCAATCATATTATGATCGTTGCTACCTAGGGACGCCTTAACTATGAAGTCATTAATTATTTCTATCTCATTGCATAATACGAGGTCTAGTATAGCTTGCTCTCTGGTTGACTCCAGAACATATTGTTCCAATAAATTATCCTGAAAACATTCTATGTACTCTTCATCTAGGCTACCTCTTCCCATCTGATTGTTCCGGTGTATATGTAGGTTAAAATCCCCCATAATTATCACTGTACCTTTCTTGACAAGCTGCCATTATTTCTGCCTTTATACCCCATCTACAATGTGGTTAATGTTAAGACTTCCACAAGTGACTTCTTGCCTTTATGATTTCTCATCTCTATCCAACTGCTTCTACATCCTGGTCACCTGACCTTAGGTCACCCCACTCTATTGCGCTAACACCATAATTAGTGAACAGAACAACACCTCCACCTTCAGCATCCTGCCCCTTATCATCATCTTCCTCCATCTCCTCATTATTGGGAAGGCATCGCGCTTCACAATATTTTCATTGTTCAAATAGGTAGTGCATGTCATGTGTTCTTTGCATTATCTTGAGTAACACAATCAGTTACATGGGGTTGGATCTTGTTCTCCCCCAGGTGCTGGTTCCATGGCAGGGGGTGGCCTGCAGATGGGCCCGCCATGGACCTTGACGCCGGAAAGTCTCCATGGCGGCCCCCCCACCACTGGGCAACAGGACCACAATTAAAATATTCAAATCAATAAAATGAATAAATTAACATTCTTCAATTCTTTGAAGATTTCAAACAGTTTTATTAACAGCTAACTATTATATACAATACAGATCAAAGTATATACAGTACCTTTGTCTAGGGAAGTACAGTTGCAGAGTGACTATGGTTTCTAGTCACATGACTACATCCTGGTACTTAGCTCATTAGCATCCTGAGTTCTTCAAGGAACATCACTCTTGAAGCGATCATACATCATTCCCTTTCTTTCCAAAGATAAAGTGCATTTGCTAGAAGTAGAAACAAATAAAATTGGATAGAGATTATGAAGTTTACACGTGCAGAAGCTTAAGAGTCCATATATTGTTTCAGTGGCTTGACAATGCTTGGGGAGTTTGTGTCTCATCTGTTGCTGTGCTTTCTGAAGTTTCTCCCTCTCTGCATTCAGTTTCTGTTGCTCTGCCTTCACCCTGCTAGTATACTCTGTTGTTTTTCTCAGGATGATCACTTTTGAGGCTTTCTCATTCTTGGAAAGTTATGGCACCTCATTTGAAGAGCCAACAGACAATGTTTCAACTCATTCCTCCTCTGCCTCTTCAGGACATTGTGTGTCATTCGCCTCTCCTCATCCTCTGTGTCTGAAGGCCTGGGGCTCAAGGGCAAGGACTTGTTGGGGGAAGAGTACTTGGTCTCATGGAGGTACCTGACAGTTCTGGCTTGGTTTGGTGCTGACAATTCTTTAGAGAGCAGAGGTGAGGATGTGACGCTGCTGCTGGATTTCCAGATTGCACCATTTGATGCTGGCCAGAGTCTGTGAACGGGCTCCAGTCCTTGGAGATTGCTTCTTGACAATGCTCCCCATTGCATTGCATTGTTTAGTGTGCCACTGCAAGGGATGGATGACCCATTGTATGCAGTTAACTTTGCATTTGTCAGTTGTACCATTAATTTCCAATGACCCCGGTAAAGGCCTGCTACCCGACCCAAACACAACAGGACCCGACGACATGTGTCGGGTTCAGGTTGGGTTGGGCCCCTCTTCCGGGTCCGGTTTCCAGGCTTGGGTCAGGTTGGGCCGAGTCTGGGTCGTGCTCGGGTCGGGTTGGGCCAGACACACAGGATAAGTTCTCTGCCAGTAAGTATTAAAAATAAAAAACTTAGCTGAGCTAGGAGTCCGGGACAAAACTGAGTCTGCGCAGTAAGCGAGTGACGTCACTATGATGTCATCACGCATGACCTGCAGTTTCGTGGAGCTTCTCAGTCAGAAGGTGAGTAAAGGGATGGTCAGGTCGGGCTTGGGTCGGGTCCGGCTCTGGGCAAAATTGGACGGACTCAGGCCGGGTCGGGCTTGGGTCCACTGTGGATCAGTTGGGTTCGGGTCAGGTTCTTTTTCCCGACCTAAGCATGCTTTTAGACCCCTGTACATATCCTTCAGGTAGATGGTAGGATATTTTCACTAGCCCCCATGTCAATCTTAGTCCTGAATATGTTTACCAGTTTTCTTTGGGCACATGATATTGATAGTAGCAAAAGCTTCCAGTTGTTTGACTTTATCAATACTGTGTCAGGTTCACAATGTGAAATATCTGATCTTCTTCTGACTGAGAATTGCTCCACTCAGAGCCTTGTCTTGGGTCTATTTTGCTGTGGACTTTGTGTATCAGCTTGCATTTACGCAAGTCTCTAGTGCTCTCCTTGCTGCTGTTGTACTATTACTGTGCCTGTCTTCTGTTTGTTTGTGTCTCATTGTGACTTCTGGCTGCATCCTTGGAGCCAGATTTATTGCATTGGTGGTCCCAGTGTCCACGCCTTGCACATGTCTTGAAATGCAGGGCAACTTTGCAGTGAGTGGGACAGACCACACTTACCACACAGCTCGCTTGCTTTTTGCGACCTGGTTATTGTGCCAATCGTTGCACCTAACGCTTGCAGATGCTGTTGTCCAGCTACAATGGCTTCATATTTCTTACCATCTTCTAGCAGCACATCAATGCTGTGACCTTTCTTTTTCGCAAAGAGGTCTTTTTGAAATGCTTCAATTGGTTTTAAGACATTCACCAGTTCTATCATTCGCTCCATTATTCACTCCGACAGCTCAGTTTCTGGAAAATCACATCCATTACCCTTACTACAGCATCTACTGATGAATTGATCTATTGATTCCTGTCACTGTTGCCTGTAGAACATCAATTCCGGTGATGAATTCTAAAGTTCACTCTTACCCGAAGCTGATCTTCTAGCACTTTCCATATCTTTGCGGGATCTTTCTGGCCCTCTTCAGATAAGCCTGAATTATTGATCCTGTATAACCCCTCATTCCAACTGCCATCAGTATTTTCACAGCTTGCTTCTTTGGTTCTACAACCGCTTGGTCTGTGAAGCATAACTGCATTCTTTGTTTAAATGGTTTAAACTCGGATAGAATAACAATGGCCTTCCAGTTCATGCTGGGAAATTTTATTTCCATCTTTCTGCTGTTCTTTTGTTTAAAACTTGCTTTAAGTCTCATTCTATTAACTCTGTGCTGTTTTCCCTTTTAGAAATTCTCTTTTATTTTGACAAGATGATTTGATGGAGAGTATCAGATGCTTGACAGTGTTTTCTAATTACTTTGCTTTCAGCACTTCAGCCTGAATGTTCACACAGCCATTCAATAGACAGTTCAAGGGATTTTCCCTTTGCTTTTTTTGCTAGAGATTGTTTATGTTCTCCATGCTTGAGTGGTTTAATGATTTTACTTTTTTACCTTTGGCTGCGAGAGTTTATTTATCTTCTTCACTGTTGACTGGTTTAATTTTTTTTTAGCTTTGGCTGCATGAATGGATACTCTGCTGTGTTCATGCTTGAGTGATTTAATGATTTTTCAGCTTGACTGCTTCAATGGAGACTCTGCAGTATTCGGGGTTTCCGTGTTTTTTTATTGGACGCCTCCTGTGATGGCACTGACCTCGATCAGCCTAAGAGAGGAATCAGGGTTTTCCTGTTTTTTTTTTCTCTCTCTCTCCTATTGAACCTTTAAAAAATCAATTTTTTAAGCACTTCAAAGTTTTTTTTTAAAACAGGATCCCTCGACTGTCGGCACAAAGACTCACCAGATCACAGGAATGTATTTGCAGCCTGTTGTTCAGTGCTCTGTCTCCCACAGCTGGAGGTACATTTTTCTTCTTTGCACTGCTTCAGCCAGTATTTCCTTCACTCTATTCAGGTATGCTTAAACTTTCTTCACTGGTTTGCTGTTTTCGCCTGTGGTCTTCAAAGTTATAACTTATTTGTTCATCCCCGCTGCCACCATGTCATGTGTTCTTTGTGTTATCTTGTTTAACACAATGAGTTACGTGGATTCCAATTCTTTGAAGAACTTAAACAGGTGTATTAACAGCTAACTATTATATACAATTGTTACGACCAAGGTGGGAGGAGTGCACTGCCTTTTTCTAGTTCCATTTCTCCACAGATCACAACATATATTAAAATGTTTACCCAGTTACTGATACAGCCAATTATCCACTCTATTTTTATTTCAGAATAAAATCCACCAACCATGTATTTTTAATAAACTATAAAATTATTAATTTATTAGAACAACAAAGAACAACAAAGATAATTACAGCACAGGAACAGGCCCTTCGGCCCTCCAAGCCTGCGCCGATCCAGATCCTCTCTCTAAACATGTCGCCTATTTTCTAAGGTTCTGTATCTCTTTTCTTCCTGCCCATTCATGTATCTGTCTAGATACATCTTAAAAGACTCCATCGTGCCCGCATCTACCACCTCCGCTGGCAATGCGTTCCAGGTGCCCACCACCCTCTGCGTAAAGAACTTTCTACGCATATCCCCCCTAAACTTTTCCCCTTTCACTTTGAACTCGTGTCCTCTAGTAATTGAAACCCCCACTCTGGGAAAAAGCCTCGTGCTATCCACCCTGTCTATACCTCTCATGATTTTGTACACCTCAATCAGGTCCCCCCTCAACCTCCGTCTTTCTAATGAAAATAATCCTAATCTGCTCAACCTCTCTTCATAGCTAGCGCCCTCCATACCAGGCAACATCCTGGTGAACCTCCTCTGCACCCTCTCCAAAGCATCCACATCCTTTTGATAATGTGGCGACCAGAACTGTACGCAGTATTCCAAATGTGGCCGAACCAAAGTCCTATACAACTGTAACATGACCTGCCAACTCTTGTACTCAATGCCCCGTCCGATGAAGGAAAGCATGCCGTATGCCTTCTTGACCACTCTATTTACCTGCGTTGCCACCTTCAGGGAACAGTGGACCTGAACACCCAAATCTCTCTGGACATCAATTTTCCCCAGGACTTTTCCATTTACTGTATAGTTCACTCTTGAATTGGATCTTCCAAAATGCATCACCTCGCATTTGCCCTGATTGAACTCCATCTGCCATTTCTCTGCCCAACTCTCCAATCTATCTGTATTCTGCTGTATTCTCTGACAGTCCCCTTCACTACCTGCTACTCCACCAATCTTAGTGTCGTCTGCAAACTTGCTAATCAGTCCACCTATACTTTCCTCCAAATCATTAATGTATATCACAAACAACAGTGGTCCCAGCACGGATCCCTGTGGAACACCACTGGTCACACGTCTCCATTTTGAGAAACTCCCTTCTACTGCTACTCTCTGTCTCCTGTTGCCCAGCCAGTTCTTTATCCATCTAGCTAGTACACCTTGTACCCCAAGCGCCTTCACTTTCTCCATCAGCCTGCCATGGGGAACCTTATCAAACGCCTTACTGAAGTCCATGTATATGACATCGACAGCCCTTCCCTCATCAATCAACTTTGTCACTTCCTCAAAGAATTCTATTAAGTTGGTAAGACATGACCTTCCCTGCACAAAACCATGTTGCCTATCACTGATGAGCCCATTTTCTTCCAAATGGGAATAGATCCTATCCCTCAGTATCTTCTCCAGCAGCTTCCCTACCACTGACGTCAGGCTCACCGGTCTATAATTACCTGGATTATCCCTGCTACCCTTCTTAAACAAGGGGACAACATTAGCAATTCTCCAGTCCTCCGGGACCTCACCCGTGTTTAAGGATGCTGCAAAGATATCTGTTAAGGCCCCAGCTATTTCCTCTCTCGCTTCCCTCAGTAACCTGGGATAGATCCCATCTGGACCTGGGGACTTGTCCACCTTAATGCCCTTTAGAATACCCAACACTTCCTCCCTCCTTATGCCGACTTGACCTAGAGTAATCAAACATCTGTTCCTAACCTCAACATCCGTCATGTCCCTCTCCTCGGTGAATACCGATGCAAAGTACTCGTTTAGAATCTCACCCATTTTCTCTGAGTCCAAGCATAACATTCCTCCTTTGTCCTTTAGTGGGCCAATCCTTTCTCTAGTTACCCTCTTTCTCCTTATATATGAATAAAAGGCTTTGGGATTTTCCTTAACCCTGTTTGCTAAAGATATTTCATGACCCCTTTTAGCCCTCTTAATTCCTCGTTTCAGATTGGTCCTACATTCCCGATATTCTTTCAAAGCTTCGTCTTTCATCAGCCACCTAGACCTTATGTATGCTTCCTTTTTCGTCTTAGCTAGTCTCACAATTTCACCTGTCATCCATGGTTCCCTAATCTTGCCATTTCGATCCCTCATTTTCACAGGAACATGTCTCTCCTGCACGCTAATCAACCTCTCTTTAAAAGCCTCCCACATATCACATGTGGATTTACCTTCAAACAGCTGCTCCCAATCTACATTTCCCAGCTCCTGCCGAATTTTGGTATAGTTGGCCTTCCCCCAATTTAGCACTCTTCCTTTAGGACCACTCTCGTCTTTGTCCATGAGTATTTTAAAGCTTACGGAATTGTGATCACTATTCCCAAAGTAGTCCCCTACTGAAACTTCAACAACCTGGCCGGGCTCATTCCCCAACACCAGGTCCAGTATGGCCCCTTCCCGAGTTGGACTATTTACATACTGCTCTAGAAAACCCTCCTGGATGCTCCTGACAAATTCTGCTCCATCTGGACCTCTAACACTAAGCGAATCCCAGTCAATGTTGGGAAAATTAAAATCTCCTATCACCACCACCCTGTTGCTCCTACATCTTTCCATAATCTGTTTACATATTTGTACCTCTATCTCACGCTCGCTGTTGGGAGGCCTGTAGTACAGCCCCAACATTGTTACCGCACCCTTCCTATTTCTGAGTTCTGTCCATATTGCCTCACTGCTCGAGTCCTCCATAGTGCCCTCCTTCAGCACAGCTGTGATATCCTCTTTGACCAGTAATGCAACTCCTCCACCCCTTTTACCTCCCTCTCTATCCCGCCTGAAGCATCGATATCCTGGGATATTTAGTTGCCAATCATGCCCTTCCCTCAACCAAGTCTCAGTAATAGCAATAACATCATACTCCCAGGTACTAATCCAAGCCCTAAGTTCATCTGCCTTACCTACTACACTTCTTGCATTAAAACAAATGCACCTCAGACCACCAGTCCCTTTATATTCATCATCTGCTCCCTGCCTGCTCTTCCCCTTAGTCACACTGACTTCATTATCTAGTTCCTTACAGGCTTTTGTTACTACCTCCTTACTGTCAACTGACCTCAATTGGTTCCCATCCCCCTGCCACATTAGTTTAAACCCTCCCCAACAGCGTTAGCAAAAGCATCTCCAAGGACATTGGTTCCAGTCCGGCCCAGGTGTAGACCGTCCAATTTGTAATAGTCCCACCTCCCCCAGAACCGGTCCCAATGTCCCAAAAATCTGAACCCCTCCTTCCTGCACCATCTCTCAAGCCACGCATTCATCCTGACTATTCTTTCATTTTTACTCTATCACGTGGCACTGGTAGTAATCCTGAGATTACTACCTCTGAGGTCCTACTTTTTAACTTGGCTCCTAACTCCCTACACTCTGCTTGTAGGACCTCATCCCGTTTTTTACCTATATCATTGGTGCCTATGTGCACAATGACAACTGGCTGTTCACCCTCCCCCTTTAGAATGTTCTGCAGCCGATCTGAGACGTCCCTGACCCGTGCACCTGGGAGGCAACATACCATTCGGGAGCCTCGTTTTCGACCACAGAACCGCCTATCTACTCCCCTTACAATCGAATCCCCTACGACTATAGCCCTTCCACTCTTTTTCCCGCCCTTCTGAACAGCAGAGCCAGCCACGGTGCCATGGACCTGGCTACTGCTGCCTTCCCCTGGTGAGCCATCTCCCTCAACAGTATCCAAAACGGTATACTTGTTTTGGAGGGAGATGACCGCAGGGGACTCCTGCACTGCCTTCCTGCTCTTTCTCTGCCTTTTGGTCACCCATTCCCTTTCTCCCTCAGCAATCCTAATCTGCGGTGTGACCAATTCACTGAACGTGCTATCCACGACCTCCTCAGCATCGCGCATGCTCCAAAGTGAGTCCATCCGCAGCTCGAGAGCCGTCATGCGGTCTAACAAGAGCTGCAGTTGGACACACTTCCTGCACGTGAAGGAGTCAGGGTCATCAGCCATGTCCCTGAGCTCCCACATTGAGCAAGAGGAGCATGATACGGGTCTGAGATCTCCTGCCATTTTTAATCTTAAGTTTAAACTTAGTTAAATGAAAAAGGAACGAAAAGTTTTTACCAATCACAATAAAACCAGAGAAATCGAAAAAGCCTTACCTTATAAACACCCCACCGAGTCCTTTTTTTTTGGTTAGAGGAGGAGGGCGGGTGGGAGACACTACAAGTGTGGTGTCTCGGGTTCAGAAACCGCCCAAATATATAGTGTTTTATTTACCCAGCAGCCCCCTGGCCTCCGCCGAAAAACAAAAGGAAATTAAATTTCCTTTCAAACTGACCTTCCCAGCTGCTCACTCGCTCACACTCTGCTCCCGAAAAAGCTGCTGCTTTCAGTAAAGATGCAAAGCATTAACACACAGACTGAAATATGAAAGTTCCCTTTTTACATTATACACACACACACACACACACACACACACACACACACACACACACACACAAATACCAGTTAAAGAAAAAATAAATAAGTTTTTTCTGCAGACATCTTTTTACAAAAAAAGACAAAAAAGAATATTTTGGCTAAATACTTGTTAATTCTTGAAGGAAAAAGAGAAGATATAGAATGATATCAGTTATCCCTTTATTCTGGCATCCAAAATACGTGTCGACCGCTGTCACTGGGATCATTCTGGAGCAGTGCTTTTCAGGTGGTGTCGAGGATAAATCTGGCAGGCTTTCCAAGAGAAATGTGGCATCAGGGGTTTCAGCTATCACACACTGAATTTGCAAGGTTTCTCAGGGAGATGGAGAAAAGATGATCTGGGAGTTTCTCTCAGCAGGCTAAAATCCTAACTGACTCAAAACAATATCCAAATCGAAACCAACTCTTGACCACCATAAATCTTGACAGGTCACTTCTCTGTAAACAATTCCCATAGTCAGAAGGCACCTGCTGTTTACTTAGTTGAAGACATGTGACTTCCAGTAACAACATTGACAACATTGTTTTTAAACAAAGTCCCTCCAGTGACCTTTTTTTTAAAAAAAAACAAAGTGCAGCATTTATGGAATCTCTTTAGTCTCAAATGAATTCATCTCCACAATTCTGAAACATGAATCCTGAAAAGATATTAAAAAATGGAAGCACCTTCATTGCACATCCACCCTTGGAGGAATGAAATGCCATTTTTAAATGTGAAAAAAAGATGAAAAAGATGTTAGAATACATTTAGACCTCATTCTCATTCCCTCTTTACCTGTAAATAAATATAGTCTGCTTTGTACCATCTTTGTACTCAGATAACTTAAAGTAAAGTTAAATTCTAGACAAAGTATCAACAATTACATTATTTTTCCTTGCAATGTGGATAATCTTTGAGTGATCGGGCTGCAATAGTCCATTGAAATAGTCTGGCACTCTGGTTTTTGTATTTTTCCATAAAGGCTTGGGGGTTATGATCAGTATATACCAGTGTCTCTCTTTAGTCGTGGCGGAGATATACTTCAAGTTAGTAATAAGTCCAGGGATTATTTTTCCATTGTTGAATATAATTTTTGGAGTTGACTTACCTTTTTGGAAAAGTATTTCACTGGCCTTTCTATGCCCGATTCATCTTCTTGTAACAGACTGCACCAACCCCCAGGTCACTAGCATCAATTGCTACCTTGAAGGGCTTAGTGACATCTGGGGCAGCCAACACAGGTTCATTGATGAAAATGGCTTTCAACATCTCAAAAGATGCTTGGCACACGACTGATCACACCACCTTGCTTTTCTTTTCCTGCAGCAAATCTGTCAGTGGAGCAGGTTTAGTACCAAAATTTGGTACAAACATGCAGCAGAAAACACGCATCCCTAAAAAACTCATTATTTCTCATTTAGTCTTAGAGGCATGGAACTCCACCATTGCTTGTACTTTTGCTGTTCTTGGCAACACCTGTCATGAATGGTGGTGGGAAATTAAACAACTGGAGGAAGTGGCCCCACAAATATCCCCATCCTCACTGATGGGGGAGCCCAGCATATCAATGCAAAAGATAAGGCTGAAGCATTTGCATCCACCTTCAGCCAGAAGTGCCGAGTGAATAATCCATCTCGGCCTCCTCTTGAGGTCCCCAACATTACAGATGCCAGTCTTCAGCCAATTCACTCCACGTGATATCAAGAAATGACTGAAGGCACTGGAAGGCTATGTGCCCTGACAACATTCTGGCAATAGTACTGAAGACCTGTGCTCCAGAACTAGCCGCACCCCTAGCCAAGCTGTTCCAGTACAGCTACAATGGTTGAAATCTGGGATGCACTGCCTGAAGAGGTGGTAGATGCAGGAACCCTCACAGCATTTAAGAAGTATTTAGATGAACACTTGAAACGCATACAAGGCTATGGGCCAAGTGCTGGAAAATGGAATTAGAATAGTTAGGTGCTTGATGGTCGGCACGGACATGATGGGCCGAGGGCCTGTTTCAGTGCTGTATAACTCTATGACTCTACAGCATTGGCATCTACCCGGCAATGTGGAAAATTGCCCAGATATGTCCTGTACACAAAAAGCAGGACAAATCCAACCTGGCCGATTACCGGCTGATCAGTCGACTCTTGATCATCAGTAAAGTGATGGAAGATGTCGTCGACAGTGCTATCAAGTGGCACTTGCTTAGCAATAGCCTGCTCAATGACTCTCAGTTTGGATTCCATCAGGGCCACTCAGCTCCTGACCTCATTACAGCCTTGGTTCAAACATGGACAAAAGAGCTGAACTCAAGAGGTGAGATGAGAGTGACTGCCCTTGACATCAAGGCAGCATTTGACTGAGTATGGCATCAAGGAGCCGTAACAAAACTGGAGTCAATGGGAATCAGGGGGAAAACTCTCCGCTGGTTGGAGTCATTCCTGCTACAAAGGAAGATGGTTGTCGTTGTTGGAGGTTAATCATCTCAGCTCCAGGGCATCACTGCAGGACTTCTTCAGCTGCTTCATCAATGACCTTCCCTCCATCATAAGGTCAGACTGGGGTTGTTCACTGATGATTGCACAATGTTCAGCACCATTCGTGACTCCTCAGATACTGAAGCAGTCCATGTAGAAATGCAGCAAGACCTGGACAATATCCAGGCTTGGGCTGATAAGTAACAAGTTACATTCATGCCACACAAGTGCTAGGCAATGACCATCTCCAACAAGAGAGAATCTAACCATCTCCCCTTGACATTCAGTAGCATTCCAATCACTGAATCCCCCACTATCAACACCTTGGGGGTTACTATTAACCAGAAACTGAACTGGAGTAGCCATATAAATACCGTGGCTACAAGAGCAGGTCAGAGGCTAGGAATCCTGCTGCGAGTAA
Organism: Heterodontus francisci; assembly: GCF_036365525.1. NCBI lineage: Eukaryota > Metazoa > Chordata > Chondrichthyes > Heterodontiformes > Heterodontidae > Heterodontus > Heterodontus francisci. The sequence goes on from NC_090371.1 coordinate 68,418,793, forward strand.
TTCACCTCCAGACTCCCCAAAGCCTGTCCACCATCTACAAGGCACAAGTCAGGAGTGTGATGGAATACTGTCCACTTGCCTGGATGGGTGCAGCTCCAACAACACTCAAAAAGGTTGACACCATCCAGGACAAAGCAGGCCGCTTGATTGGCATCCCCTTCCACAAACATTCACTCCCTCCACCACCGACGCACAGTGGCAGCAGTGTGTACCATCTATAAGATGCACTGCAGCAATGCACCAAGGTTCCTTAGACAGCACCTTCCAAAACTGCGACCTCTACCACCTAGAAGGACAAAAGCAGCAAATGCAGGGGAACACAACCATCTGCAAGTTCCCTTCCAAGCCGTACACCATCCTGACTTGGAACTCTATCGCCGTTCCTTCACTGTCACTGTGTCAAAATCCTGGCACTCCCTTCCCCACAGCACTGTGAATGTACCTACCCCACATGGACTGCAGTGGTTCAAGAAGGCAGCTCACCTCCGCCTTCCCAAGGGCAATTAGGGATGGGCAATAAATGCTGGCCTAGACAGCAATGCCCACATCCCTTGAACGAATAAACAAAACTTGTCCTTGCCATACTATATGCCCTAGGTAGGTTACCCGCACTTTTGTAAATTCATTTTTGGCAATGTTTGTCACTAAATCAGCCGACTGTAATTTTCTAAATAGAGCTTCTAGTTGTTCCAAGTGGTCCTTCCAAGTGTCACTGTACACCAGCACACCATCAAGGTAAACCACATGGCTAGGAACACTGGCATAGTGTCTAGCCGCCCTAACAACTCAATATTAGCTAACTGGATAGTAGGAAGTTCAATTTGAGAATTGTCTAGGCCTCCTTCTGCCTTCTCCTCACTATACCTTTCATCCTTCGCTGTCCCTACTACATGACACACCTGCGCTCACTTATCCTGCTCCCGGCGATGATATTGTTTCAACATTTTGATGTGACACTTCCGATTCTTTTTCTGGCGATCTAGGGTGTCAACCAAATAACTTACTTTACCAATCCTTTTGACTACTCTATATGGTCCACTGAACCATGGTTTTTTTTATTCATTCATGGGACGTGGGCATCACTGGCTAGGCCAGCATTTATTACCCGTCCTTAATTGCCCTTGACAAGTTGGTGGTGAGCTGCCTTCTTGAACCACTGCAGTACTCTTGAACCGCTGCAGTATTTTCAGCGGTTCATCCTGTAAAGGCAGGAACACTAACTCCTCATCCCCTGATTGAAATTTTCGGGTCTTGGCTAGTTTATCTGCTCATATTTTCATAGTTGTTTGGGAAGCTTTAAGGTGTTCATGATCGCAGGAGGTGTAATACCTGCCCTTTTACCTCCCCTGTCCTCACTATCCAAGGCCCCAAACATTCCTTTCAGGTAAAGCAGCGATTTACTTGTACGTCTTTCAATTTAGTATACCGTATTCGCTGCTCACAATGTGGTCTCCTCTACATTGGGGAGACTGAACACAGATAGGGTGACCGCTTTATGGAACACCTCCGTTCAGTCTGAAATAATGACCCCGAGCTTCCGGTCGCTTGCCATTTCAACACTCTCCCCTGCTCTCATGCCCACATATCTGTCCTGGGCTTGCTGAAGTGTTCCAATGAACATCAACACAAGCTCGAGGAACAGCATCTCATTTACTGATTAGGCACGCTACAGCCTGCCGGACTGAACATTGAGTTCAATAATTTCAGAGCATGACGGGCCTCCCTTTTTATTTGTAGTTATTTCTTCTTTTTTCTTTGTTCCTTTTATTTTATTTTAGTTTGTTTCATCATTCATTTTTTGACCATGTGCCTTCCCACTGTTTTTTTTCATGTTTGTGCTTTGGGCCAGGGCTGTTCATTTTTCTGTCCATTAACATCCTCTCTGCACTAACCATTAACATACCATTTGCCTTTGCTCCATGATCTTCCTGTCAGTAATTCTCTGTGACCCTGTCCTATCAGCACCTTCCCTTTTGTTATCTCTTGCCCCACCCCCACTTTATTTGCTTAAATTCTATTACATTTCTAACCTTTGCCAGTTCTGATGAAACGTCACTGACTTGAAGCATAAACTCTGCTTCTCTCTTGACAGATGCTGCCAGACCTGCTGAGTATTTCCAGCATTTTTTGTTTTTATTTCAGATTTCCAGGATCTGTAGTATTTTGCTTTTATATGGGAATTAGAGATGGCAATTCTACGGCAGGTTGTGGTTTTCCCACAATCTAGTACATAGGGCATATTTTACAAAATTGCACCACATCCTGGTAAAGACCTGGCCAGTAAAAATGTTGACTTACATGTGATTGGGTCATCCAGATCCCCTCCATAGCAATTTCATGGGCTATCCTTAATCTTTCCTGGCAATACTTGGGTGGTACCACTATCTGGTGAACCATCATCCATTCTTCATTGCAGCTCTGTATAGGAGTTCTCTACTTCCTCATCAGAATCCCATTTTTAATATAGTAGCCTTCTGGAATTCCCTTTGCTTCAGCAACCGTTAGAGCCGATTATGCCACTATTCATAACTCTGGATTGGCTTACTGAGCCTTGATCAGAGAAGACTTACTGAACATGTCCTTTGGATTATACAAATCCTCAAAGAAATTTTCAGATATTCGGCTATCTGTTTGTCTTGCCAATTTGACCTCCAACAATGAAACTTTTTTAGCCATTGGTCAGCTCACTAGGCATGAAGAAAAAATTCCTGGAAACTTTTCCTGCAACTGCTCTGTCTCTTTGACTTCACTTGGTCTTTCTGTGACTACTGGTGAAGCTACTACCTTCGATCTGGCCATATCATTGGAGTAGGAGTAGGTCGACTTCATCTACAGGCAAACTATGGACAACTCCTACAGTTATGGTCCCAGACATTAGGTCACACTCCAGGTGCACCCAATACAAATGTACGGGTATATACTCCCCGCTAATACCATTCACTAAAGCCTTGGCATTCAGTGCGCTCTCTGGTGGAAATGTTTTGCCTTTCCCCAGCAATAGAGCTTGGGTGTCTCCTGTATCCCTAAGTATAACGATAGGTTTACCTGACTCACTTGAGGGATAAGGAGTTACTTTTCATTTTGACAAGAATTAACATAGAAACATAAAAAATAAGAGCAGGAGTAGGCCATTCGGCCCTTCGAGCCTGATCCACCGTTCATTATGATTATGGCTGATCATCCAACTCAATAGCCTGTTCCCGCTTTTGCCCCATACCCTTTGATCCCTTTAGACCCAAGAGCTATATCTAACTCCTTCTTGAAAACATACAATGTTTTGGCCTCAACTGCTTTCTGTGGTAGCAAATTCTACAGGCTCACCACTGTCTGGGTGAAGAAATTTCTCCTCATCTCAGTCCTGAAAGGTTTACCCCGTATCCTTAGACTCTGACCCCTGGTTCTGGACTCCCCCACCATCAGGAACATCCTTCCTGCATCCACCCTGTCAAGTCCTGTTAGAATTTTATAGGTTTCTATGAGTTCCCCCCTCACTCTTCTGAACTCCAGCAAATATAATCCTAACCGACTCAATCTCTCCTCATACGTCAGTCCCACCATCCCAGGAATCAGTCTGGTAAACCTTCGCTGCACTCCCTCTATAGCAAGAACATCTTTCCTGCACACAATATTCCAGGTGTGGCCTCTCCAAGGCCCTGGACAATTGCAGCAAGACATCCCTGCTCCTGTACTCGAATATACTCGCTATGAAGGCCAAAATACCATTTGCCTTTTTTACCTCCTGTTGCATCTGCATGCTTCCTTCAGCGACTGGTGTACGAGAACACCCAGGTCTCACTGCATATTCCCCTCTCTCAGTTTATAGCCGTTCAGATAATAATCTGCCTTCCTGTTTTTGCTACCAAAGTGGATAACCTCACATTTATCCACATTATACTGCATCTGCCATGCATTAGCCCATTCATTCAACTTGTCCAAATCACCCTGAAGCCTCTCTGCATCCTCCTCACAACTCACCCTCCCACCCAGTTTTGTGTCATCTGCAAATTTGGAGATATTACATTTAGTTCCCTCATCTAAATCATGAATGTAGTTTGTGAATAGCTGGGATCCTAGCACCGATCCCTGCGGTACCCCACTAGTCACTGCCTGCCAGTTGGAAAAAGACCCATTTATCCCTACTCTATGTTTTCCGTCCGTCAATCAATTTTCTATCCATCGCAAGACACTACCCCCAATCCCATTCGCTTTAATTTTGCATGCTAATCTCTTATGTGGGACTTTGTCAAAAGCGTTCTGAAAGTCCAAATAAACCACATCCACTGGCTTCCCCTCATCAACTCTATTAGTTACATCCTCGAACAATTCTCGTAGATTTGTCAAGCATGATTTCCCTTTCGTAAATCCATGCTGACTCTGCCCGATTCTATGACTGTTCTCTAAGTGCTCTGCTATAAAATCTTTGAAAATGGTCTCTAGAATTTTCCCCACTACCGACATCAGGCTGACTGGTCTATAATTCCCTGCTTTCTCTCGACCTCCCTTTTCAAATAGTGGGGTTACATTAGCTACCCTCCAATCTATAGCAACTGTTCCATAGTCTGTAGAATCTTGGAAGGTGACCACCAATGTAGCCATTATATTCCCTATAAATCTCAGATATCTTGTTCACGTCTTCTGCACTCACGGCGGTTTTTGTACATGGCCTTACAGCTGAAGTCAGAGCTATAGCCTGATCTGTCATACTCTCAGTCAGGGCCCCTTTCTCTGAATTGGCCTTGTGTACCCCAATAAGTCCCTGGGTTTACCCCGCAACTTCCAGCATTCTGCACGAAGGTGTCCGACCTTATGGTAATGGACACTTAGGCTTTTGGACCTCACTTCCACTCTCAGCATCTTCATTTCTGGCCTAAGGAGGAGATCTGGGGGTGTCCCAACTATCCCATCTTCTCCTCCGCTACTTGCCTTCTTTTCACCCTCCCAGCTTCTATCCTTCTTGGGTTTGTGGGGGTGACGGACAAAAGATTTGGGCTTGTCAACAGGTTCATATTCATCAGTGATCTCAGCTGCCTGTCTGGCTGTTGAAACCTTCTGGTTCTCTACGTGAGTTCTTACCTGTGGAGGGAGTGAATTTTTAAATTCTTCTCGAAGAATTATTTCCCTAAGGGCCTCTACATTTAGTGCCCGCATCAAACCATCAAAATTACTTTGCTTTGTCTTCTCAAATTCTATAGAGATTTGCCAGGCTGTTTCCGGAGGTTCTGAAATTTCTGCCTGTAAGCTTCAGGGACTAACATATAAGCAGCGAGAATAGCCTTTGTTGCCATCTCATAATCTGCAGAATCATCCTCAGAAAGCATGGCATAAACTTCATGAGCTCTGCCCATCAACTTGCTTTGCATAAACAGTGTTCAGTTTTCCTTCGGCCACCTCATCTGTTTAACTATCTTTTCAAAAGAAATGAAAAATGCCTCTATGTCCCTTTCCTCAAACTTTGGGAGGGCTTGTACAAAGTTAAACAGCTCTCCACTGGGTCCTGGGCAGGAGTCAGTTCTTTCCTCAAGTCAAGACCACTCTTTTTTTAGTTCTATCTTTTTAAAATTTGGATACCCTTTCTTGCTCCCTTTCTTCTCTTTCTCTTTCTTTTTCTCTCTCCTGCCTTTCTTCTCTGTCCTTTTGAAATTGTAGTTCAAGTTTTTTCATTTCTTTTTCCTGTTCAAGATCAAGTTTTTTCGTTTCCAATTCTCTTTCCTGTTCAAGCTGCTTCATCTGTAACTGAATTCTAGCTAATTCAACTGAATTATTATCTGAATTGCCTTTTCTTCCAATTTCAAATGCTGTGTTATTACCTCAATTATGTCTGCTTTCTTAGCTTCTGGTTTTCACTTTGACTCCAACTTTTCTGCCAATTTCTTTAGCCTAGCCTTGGTTAAGTTTTCCAAATCACTCAAGGATAAGTCCTCCCTCTCCAGAAAGGTCACAGCAACTGACAAAGCCATTGCGGTCGTGTAATGCACAAGAAACCTGGTGTTTTCCTTTTTCCCTTTTCAATTATTATTACCCCAATTACAATTGCACGTTGTTGGCTTTGGGTTATCCTGCACAGAGACTCCAATTATATCCTATGATCGAGGCAAGAGGAGTACACTGTATTCATCTAATTCCACTTCTCCACAGGTCACAATATATATTTAAACGTTTACCCAGTTACTGATACGGCCAATTATATACTCTATTTTTATTTCAGAATAAAATCCACCAAGAAGGATTCTTTAATAAACAAAATAATTAATTTATAATAAAACAAGACTTATCCAGTAAAGATGCAAAGCACTAACACACAGATTGATATATGAAAGTTCCCTTTTTACATTAGACCAAAACACATATACCTGTTAAAGAAAAAAATAAAGTTTTCTCTGCAGAGATCTTTTGACAAAGAAAAAGACAAAAAAGAATACTTTGGCTAAATTCTTTTTAATTCTTGAAGGAAAAGGAGAAGGTAAGGAATGATATGCCCCTTTATCCTGGTACCCTAAATATGTGTAGACGGCTGTCACTGGGATCATTCTGGAGCAGTGCTTTTCAGGCAGCATCGAGGATTAATCTGGCAGGCTTTCCAGGAAAAATGCGGTATCAAGGGTTTCAGCTGTCACATACTGGATTAGCAGGGTTTCTCAGAGAGGTGGAGAAAAGATGAATTGGGTGTTTCTCTCTGCAGGTTACAATCCTAACTGACTCAAAACAATATCCAAACCGAAACCAACTCTTGACCACCATAAATCTTGACATGTCACTTCTCTGTAAACAACTCCCATTGTCAGAAGGCACCTGCTGTTCACTTAACTGAAGATATGTGACTTCCAGTAAGTGTTTTTGAACAAAGTCCTTCCAGTGACCCTTTTTTAAAAAAAAACAAAAGTCCAGCATCTATGGAATCTCTTCAGTCTCAAATGAATTCATCTCCACAATTCTAAAACATGAGTCCTCAAAAATATTTTAAAAACTGAAGCACTTTCGTAACACAATACAGAGCAAACTATATACAGTTCTTTTGTCTGGGGAGTTAGTTACAGACCATGGCTTCTAGTCACAGGACTGCGTCCTGGTACTTAGTTCATTAGCAGTCTGAGTTTTTGAAGGGGCATCACTCCTGAAGCGATCATTCAACAGTGCAGAGCACAGCAATCACCACAGTACGTGAGTCTCTTGCTGGGGCATACTGAAGGCCTCTACCAGATCTATCTTGGCATCTGAACCACATCTTCAGAAACCCTATGGCCTGCTCATACGGACATACAAATTAGGTGCAGAAGTAGGCCATTCAGCCCCTCGAGCCTGCTCTGTCATTCAATAAGATCGTTACTGATCTGATTGTATCTCGAATTCCACACTTCCAAATATCCCCGATAACTTTTGATTTTCTTGCCTAACAAGAATCTATTTACCTCTGCCTGAAAAATATTCAGTGACCCCCCCACCTCCACAAATTTCTGAGGCAGACAGTTCTAAAGTCGCACAACCCTCTGAGAGAAAAATAGGGAGATTGCTAATTTTAAAACAGTTCCCCCTAGTTCTGGGCTCACCCACAAGAGAAAACATCCTTTCAACATCTACCTTGTCAAGACTGTTCAGGATCTTACATACTTCAATCAAATCTCCCCTCATTCTTCTAAACTCCAATTTTTATTTTATTCATTCATGGGATGTAGGCGTCACTGGCCAGGCCAGCTTTTATTGCCCATCCCTAATTGCCCTTGAGAAGGTGGTGGTGAGCTGCCTTCTTGAACCGCTGCAGTCCATTTGGGGTAGGTACACCCACAGTGCTGTTATGAAGGGAGTTCCAGGATTTTGACCCAGCGACAGTGAAGGAACGGCGAGATAGTTCCAAATCAGGATGGTGTGTGATTTGGAGAGGAACTTGCAAGTGGTGGTGTTCCCATGTATTTGCTGCCCTTGTCCTTCTAGTTGGTAGAGATCGCAGGTTTGGAAGGTGCTGTCTAAGGAGCCTTGGTGAATTGCTGCAGTGCGTCTTGTAGATGGTGCACACTGCTGCCACTGTGCGTCGGTAGTGGAGCGAGTGAATGTTTGTAGGTGGGTTGCCAATCAAGCGGGCTGCTTTGTCCTGGATGGTGTTGAGCTTCTTGAGTGTTGTTGGAGCTGCACCCATCCAGGCAAGTGGAGAGTATTCCATCACACTCCTGACTTGTGCCTTGTAGATGGTGGACAGGCTTTGGGGAGTCAGGAGGTGAGTTACTCGCCTCAGGATTCCTAGCCTCTGACCAGCTCTTGTAACCACGGTATTTATATGGCTACTCCAGTTCAGTTTCTGGTCAATGGTAGCCCCTAGGATGTTGATAGTGGGGGATTCAGCGATGGTAATGCCGTTGAATGTCAAGGGGAGATGGTTAGATTCTCTCTTGTTGGAGATGGTCATTGCCTGGCACTTGTGTGGCACGAATATTACTTGACACTTATCAGTCCAAGCCTGGATATTGTCCAAGTCTTGCTGCATTTCTACACGGACTGCTTCAGTATCTGAGGAGTCACGAATGGTGCTGAACATTGTGCAATCATCAGCGAACATCCCCACTTCTGACCTTATGATTGAAGGAAGCAGCTGAAGATGGTTGGACCCAGGACACTACCCTGAGGAACTCCTGCAGTGATGTCCTGGAGCTCAGATGATTGACCTCCAACAACCACAACCATCTTCCTTTGTGCTAGGTATGACTCCAGCCAGTGGAGGGTTTTCCCCCTGATTCCCATTGACCTCAGTTTTGCTAGGGCTCCTTGATGCCATACTCGATCAAATGCTGCCTTGATGTCAAGGGCAGTCACTCTCACCTCACCACTCTCACGTCCAGTGAAAACAAGCCCAATCTGTCCAACCTTTCCTCATAAGACAACCCGCTCATACCAGGTATCAATCTAATAAACCTCCTCTGAACACCCCCACCACCCCCCCCACAAGCCCATTTACATCCTTCCTGAAATAAGGAGACCAAAACTGCACATGGTATTCGAGATGTGGTCTCACCAATGCCCTGTATAACTGAAGCATAACATCCTTACTTTTATTTTCAATTCCTCTCGTAATAAAGGATAGCATTCCATTAGCCTTCTTTCTTACTTGCTGTACCTGCATACTAACTTTTTGTGACTCATGCACTAGAACACCTAGATCCCTCTGCACCTCAGACTTCTGCAGTGCTCGTTGGTCACATGAGTTGCTCTGTGATTGGTGTTGTCACTCTCCTCAGCGCTTGGGTTTCTCACAGGCATCAGTAGCCATGTCTTCAATGATTAACAATGGCAAGCTCAAGGGACAGCACCTCATTTTTCATTTAGGCACGCTACAGCCTACCAGACTGAACATTGAGTTCAATAATTTCAGAGCATGACTGGCCCTTTTCTCATTTAAACATTTTTTTATTTTGTTCATTTTTTTTTTGTTTTTTGCCATGTGCCTCCCTACTGATTTTTTCATGTTTGTGCTTTTGGCTAGGGCTGTTCATTATTCTGTCATTAACATGCCCTCTGCACTAATGCTTAGTCTTTCACCACACCATTCGCACAATCTCTTTGCCTTTGCCCCATGACCTCCTTGTCAGGTAATCTCTCCGGCCCTCTGTCCTGTCACACACCTTTTTGTTCTCTTTTCCCCCACCCCCATTTTATTTGCTTAAAACCTATTACATTTCTAACCTATGCCAATTCTGATGAAAGGCCAATGAACTGAAACGTTAACACTGCTTTTCCTCCACAGATGCTGCCAGACCTGCTGACTATTTCCAGCACTTTCTGTTTTAATCTTCAATTGTTAGCTCCTGTCACCCAGTATTCATCCTTGAAGGCGTGCAGGGGGCCTGAAAAGCTATAGCAGTTGGGACTGCCTTAGTATGTAGATGTCATGGCTGCTTCCAGGGAACCAAGCACACACCTGCAGGAATTGCTTGCAGTGGTCACAGACCAGTTGTACATTGAGCGATTGGAAGCTCTTTCTGTTGATGAAAGCTGCAGCCTGGATAGTGGGAGCCTTGATGGCCACATGAGTGCAGTCAATTATGCACTGCACATGGGGTAATCCAGCGATGGCCCCAAACCTTTAGGCCCTCTCAACCTGACTGTCAGATCAATGCAAAAGTGCACTTATTGGCTGACTCTCTTGAATATGGCATTGGTGACCAACTTGATGCAGCAATAAGCCACAGATTGGGAGATTCTACACATATCTGCAGTAGCTCCCTGGAATAATCCTGAGGCATAGAAATTCCATGCCATGACGAGCTTCAGTGCCATTGGCATTGGGTGGCCTCCCCTTCCCATTGGGCTCAGCTCATCCTCCATCATAGCACACAGCTCGTAGACCATCGGTGGAGGGTTGGTGGGTCTGGCGCCAGCATTGACTTCCTGCTAACTCTATACCTGACAAGGCTTTGAAGCTCCATGTCTCCCGTGCACTCTTGGAAAACCTGAAAACCCGGTAAACTGGAAGTTGGTTGCCTGTTTAACAGGTTTAATTACCTTCTCGCCACGAGTGAGCACAATGCCCTCCTGAAATGCCGGGCACTCTTTGGAATATCGGGTTGTGATGTGAACACATCAAGCTTCCATCCTGCTCCTTCCATCCCAATATTCTGACTCCTCCTGCCTCCCAGCCCGACCCCAAAGGGCTGGGAAAATCCATCCCATTGTTCCCACTGGCAGGAGGATTGGAACCAGAGGATACAGATTGATGCTAATTCAGAAAACAGCTGAAGAAAGGTGAGTTTTTTTTAATGAAACTAATTGTTATGGTCTGGAAGCACTGCCTGAAAGACTGGTGGAAGCAGCTTCAAAAGGGAATTACGTAAATACTTGAAGGGAATAATGTTCAGGTCCATAAGGAAAGAGTGGGGGAGTGAGACTCACTAAATAACTCTTTCAGGAAGCTGGCACAGACACAATGGGCTGGATTTTAAGATCCCACCGCCGTTCTTGATGGCGAGCTCAAAAAATGGCAGCCCGCACGCACAGGCCGCATGTCGAAGAGCTGCCACAATCTCCCGTGCATGAGGGGGCGGGCTGTATGACGCCAGGAATGGTGTTAGCTGACAAGTCAGCAGGGGCTGGCGCCATATTTAAATGGCAGCCAACCCTGCATGCAACCTTTTTCACATTTAAACCTTTGCTGCTGAAGCTGACCAGCCAGCAATGACATCTGAAGAGCTGCATCTGCCAAGGAACTACCCATGCAAGGCAATGGTGATATCAAAGGTGCGAGGAAGGGTAGCCCCACGGTTCAGTGATGCCTCCCTGCTCACTCTCTTCCAGACTGCACGGGAAAGGCGAGAGGTCGTTTCCCCCACCGATGGTAAGACGATGCCCTCCTGCCTGACCAAGCAAGCCTGGATGGACGATGCAGAGGAGGTAATCTGCCATTGGGTCATCCGTCAAAACTGGGTCCAGTGCCACAAGAGGGTGAATGATCTCATGTGCTCGGCAAAGGTAAGTCGCACTTTGTTGTAGGGCTCTGTTAGACCTGGTTGTGCCCACACAGAGTGGCACATGGGTGCCACTGCCATGTCAAAGATAGAGAGGTCGGGCAGGGAGGATGCCACATGAGTTGCTGCATGTGTGAAAGAACTCACCCTCGTTTGCACCTCAGAGCATGGCACCTACATGATATGCTGAGTCCATATTACACACTGAGCTTCCACCACTTTTTGTTTTTGCGCCCTTGTTCTAACATGCGTCATGTTGTTGTTTGTCAATGTTCAATATCTGCATCCTTGCTCTTCCAGGCAAAGAAAGCCCACAAGGCGAGGGAGGCCTCCAGAACCGGTGGAGGGGTGCCAGAGATTAGACCACTGACTCAGGCTGAGGAGGAGACCCTGGAGCTAGCTGGCAGCCAGTGAGATGTGCCATATCGGACGTGGAGCTTGGGGTCCTGGATGAACATACAGCTCTTTGACAAACATAATGATTACTCAAAACATTTTATTTTTTGAGACAATGTTTTCATAATTATGACATGTGCACCATAAAACCGAAAACTGTGCTCTTCACATTGTATCTTGCAGGGCAACGCTCTGATATGACATTGGAGGCCCCGGAGACTTCCACCACTTCTGAGGGGGAGACATCCTCAGAGGATGCAGTGTCCCATGACACTCCTGCACCTTTCACCAGCGCAGATACTCACCTCAGTGGGAATCCGTTCGGCTTCAGAATCTGGGTCACAAGCTGGTGAGAGCATCACTCATCCGCCCGACAAGTTGGCTTAGGCTGAGAAAGGCGATGCCTCTGACAGTCGGAGCACTGTGGGTGGCCAGGCCCATGCTGTGTCCCAGGCTGATGATGATCCTTTGGTGTCGACAGCACAGGGCATGCTGAGTCGCAGGGGAATGATAAGGTAACATCTGGCGGAGATGCCACAGGCTATGCGCAGCTTTGAGCAGGTGATGGGGAGTCCATCCAGGCCTATGCAGCTGCCATGTCCCAGGCATATGAGTGCATGCTTTCCTCCATTGAGAGGTTGACGACCCTCATGGAGAGCCAGATTCCAATGATCCATGCTGACCTGCAAACCCTCGCCTCGGCCATGAGCTGGGCGCAGAATCAGCAAGGCAAGAGAGGGACCAGGGGTCTGGAGAGTATCTCTGCTCCTGGTCCTTCTCAGGAAGGCAGGGAGGTTCCTACGAGCCTTCAGAGGGAGGAGGCAAGCCTGCACGCCGCATCTGGAGTCCCCCCTCAGGGTGATTCCAATATGGATATCAGCTACTCAGCCCCTCCGCAGATGAGTCCAGCTCCCGCAGTCACGATGTCTGAGGAGAGTCCTGCACTGGTGCAGGAGGCCCTCAGGCAACTGGGGCCCTCCAGGCCTCAGGCCCCCAAAGGATGCCTGCCTGAGTCATCCAAAGCCAAAGGGCGTCCTGATCAGCAGCCTGCCTCCAGTCAAGCTGCTAGCGCAGAAGTAACACTGTGAAGGAGCACCCGCAAATGTTTTAAAAAGACTCCATGACACATATAGGTTTTCACGGGTGACACACCTGTGTATTAATTCCTTTTCATTAAATGTGCTTTTCTCACATGTGTCTCTCCTTTTTACTGTGTGAATGAGGCATGCCGATTATGTCTCCTCCCATTACATCATTGGCCTGAAGAACCGCCAATGTATGAAACAACATACAATGTGCGTGATGTGGCACTGCACGGATACAATCACATGGTCAATGGCTCAGTCATCTGCTGCCAGTAATGGTGGAGACACAGATGTCACAGATGCAGAAGACTACTTACCAGATGAAGCACGGTGATGTATGATGGTGCACTTCAGGGATTGTGGACGCACTCAGCAATAAGGCATTATCTTGTATCCCTTGCTTACTGCTTGCCATCTCTGCACTACATCAAGGCTCTCCATCCTTCCATACACATATGCTGCTGCAACCCCTCTGTGTCCTCATCGTCCGAGGATGTCTCCTGCTTCCATCTCTTATCATCCTGCAAGGCCTCCTCCCTCTGTATAGCAAAGTTGTGCAGAGCACAACATGCAGCAACGAAAGGCACAACCCTTTCTGGTATGTACTGTAAGGCCCCACCCGATCTATTCAGGCAGTGGAAGCACATCTTCAGTGTGCTGATGGCCTGCTTGATGGTAGCTCATGTCGAGCCATGGCAGGTATTGTATCTCTCCTCTGCATCGCTGGTGGGGTTTCTCACCGGCGTCAGGAGCCATGTCTGCAATGGGCAGCCCTTCTCCCCAAGAATCCACCCCTGGATCTGAGTTGGTGCAATGAAGAGCAGTGGCACCTGGGACTGGCGCAGGATGAAGGAGTCATGGCAGCTGCCTGGAAAGTAGGCACACACTGAAGTGATTTATGACTTTAACCCCTTATAGGGACTAAACAAAATCAGGCGTACATCCCTATGAATTTCCTTTAATTAAGTTCAAACCAGACAAATTCTTATAGTCATTTGTTTGGGTCAAAATAATTGAACTAGTTTTCCCTCAAAGAAAGAAAACTAACAGAGAATATTGCCATCTTTTGGATAGTCTATTTTAAAAAAGGAATTATGGCTAAGTTATAACTATCCCAGATATCATAAGGGTCTGGGAAACTCTCTTCAATACGTATCTTTCCACTTAAAGAGACACAGAGAGGGGGTTCTTGTAGTTGTATACAGAATGCTACATCAGATGATTTATTAACTTTTATATATTTATTAAAGAATTGAACATGTAATGCACTTTAATTTACTAAGTATATCACAATATTAAAGATTATTAAGAGATGTAATGCATAATCTTATTTCTAAAATAGAATCCAAAAGTTCAACTTTGATATTGTTACTGCAAAGTATCTTAGAATAGCCATCAAAATTTAAAGTAAACTTTTACCTTAAATTTCCTGAGTAAGCCATAGGTTGAGAAACATTGATGAGGAATTCAATACTTATAGTTTTTGCTTCAAAAACCCTCATGTCTGTACTGTTTCTAAACTATCATCTGACCTTTTCGCACATAGGTGTTGCCTTTCTGTGTGTGTTTTTCCTGTTTTTAAGATCCATATATGGTAATATCATTAGCTATCATCTCCACTTAATGTTTTGCTGTAATTCCCCTACTCTTGAAGTTGTGAGCATTTATCTGGTCAAAATGTTTATAGTTGGCTTAATTCGGCATCTGTTTTTGTAAGTACTATTTCATTTTATTATTTTATTACTTTAATTGTCTTTTATGGTAGCTTTTAACCCTGCTTTTGAGTCAATTTGTCTACTTATTACCAACACTATCAATTAGTTAGGTTTATTGTTACCTCTTACTGATGTCACACAGGATGTTTCAATGTGTGTTTATCCTCCAATTTCCTTGCAACAGAAACGCTGAAATGGATTTTCCAACTTAAAAGGTGTTTCTGGTTCACATTCTATTGTAACAGGTACCTTGAAAAACCTTGGAATTTTAATATAAAAACAAGAAATGCTGGAAATACTCAGCAGGTCTGGCAGCATCTGTGGAGAGAGAAGCAGAGCTAACATTTCAGGTCAGTGACCCTTCTTCAGAACTGGCAAATATTAGAAATGTGAAAGGTTTTAAGCAAGTAAAGCGGGGGTGGGGCAAGAGATAACAAAGGAGAAGGTGTAGATAGGATAAGGTCACAGAGAATAACCGACCAGAAAGTCATGGAGCAAAGGCAAACAATATGTTAATAATGTGTTGAAAGACAAAGCGTTAGTCCTGATAGGATGTTAACGGACTGAAAACTGGACAGCTGCAAGTACAAACATGAAAAAAAAAACAGTGGGTAGGCAAACTGAACAAACTAAGATAAAATAAAATAAAATAAACACAAAAAAAATTTAAAAAAAAAAAAACAAAAACGACAAAATAACTAAAAATAAAAGTAAAATGGGGGGCCTGTCATGCTCTGAAATTATTGAACTCACTGTTCAGTCCGGCAGGCTGTAGTGTGCCTAGTCGGTAAATGAGATGCTGTTCCTCGAGCTCGCGTTGATGTTCACTGGAACACTGCAGCAATCCCAGGACAGAGATGTGAGCATGAGAGTAGGCGGGGTGTGTTGAAATGGCAAGCAACCAGAAGCTTGGGGTCATGCTTTCGGACTGAGTGGAGGTGTTCCGCAAAGCGGTCACCCAGTCTGCGTTTGGTCTCCCCAATGTAGAGGAGACCACATTGTGAGCAGCGAATACAGTATACTACATTGAAAGAAGTACAAGTAAATTGCTGCTTCACCTGAAAGGAGTATTTGGGGCCTGCGATAGTGAGGAGAGAGGAGGTAAATGGGCAGGTATTACACCTCCTGCGATTGCAGGGGAAGGTGCTGTGGGAAGGGGACGGGGTGGTGGGGGTAATGGAGAAGTGGACGAGGGTGTCACGGAGGGAACGATCCCTTCGGAATGCTGACAGGGGAAGGGAGGGGAAGATGCGTTTGGTAGTGGCATCACGCTGAAGGTGGCAGAAATGGCGGAGGATGATCCTTTGGAAATGGAGGCTGATGGGGTGGAAAGTGAGGACAAGGGGAACCCTGTTGCGGTTCTGGGAGGGAGGGGAAGGGGTGAGGGTAGAGGTGCGGGAAATGGTACGGACACGGTTGAGGGCCCTGTCAACCACAGTGTGGGGGAATCCACGGTTCAGGAAAAAGGAAGACATATCAGAAGCGCTGTCATTGAAGGTAGCATCATCAGAGCAGATGCGTTGGAGACGGAGAAACTGGGAGAATGGAATGGAGGCAGGGTGTGAAGAAGTATAGTCAAGGTAGCTGTGGGAGTTGGTGGGCTTATAATGGATATTAGTAGACAGCCTATCCCCAGAAATGGAGATAGAGAAGTCGAGGAACGAAATGGGAAGTGTCGGAGATGGACCATGTGAAGGTGAGAGAAGGGTAGAAATAAGAAGCAAAGTTGATAAAGTTTTCCAGTTCAGGGCGGAAGCAGGAAATAGCTCTGATACAGTAATCAATGTACTGGAAAAAGAGTTGGGGAAGGGGGCCTGAGTAGGACTGGAACAAGGAATGTTCGACATATCCCACAAAAAGACAGGCAGAACTAGGACCCATGCAGGTACCCATAGCAACAGCTTTTACTAGATGGAAGTGAGTGGAGTTGAAGGAGATGTTGTTCAATGTGAGAACAAGTTCAGCCAGGCGGGGGAGGGTGGTGGTGGATGGGGAATGGTTGGGCCTCTGTTCAAAGAAGAAGCAGAGAGCCCTCAAACCGTCCTGGTGGGGGATCGAGGTGTGGACGTCCCTGGCCCCAACCACCTCCTCTTCACTATCTCTCTCTCCTCACTAACCCAGGCCCCAAACACTCCTTTCAGGTGAAGCAGCGATTTACGAGTACTTCTTTCAATGTAGTATACTGTATTCGCTGCTCACAATGTGGTCTCCTCTACATTGGGGAGACCAAACGCAGACTGAGTGACCGCTTTGCGGAACACCTCCACTCAGTCCGAAAGCATGACCCCAAGCTTCCGGTTGCTTGCCATTTCAACAGACCCCCCTACTCTCATGCTCACATCTCTATCCTGGGCTTGCTGCAGTGTTCCAGTGAACATCAATGCAAGCTCGAGGAATAGCATCTCATTTACCAATTAGGCACACTACAGCCTGCCAGATTAAACAATGAGTTCAATAATTTCAGACCATGACAGGCCCCCCATTTTACTTTTATTTTTAGTTAGTTTTTATTTTTTATTTTTTTAATATTTTTTTGTGTTTATTTTATTTTATTTTATCTTAGTTTGTTCAGTTTGCCTACCCACTGTTCTTTTTTCATGTTTTTTCTCGCGGCTGTTCAGTTTTCAGTCCGTTAACACCCTATCTGTACTAACACTTTGTCTTTCAACACACTATTAACATATTGTTTGCCTTTGCTCCATGACTTACTGCTCGGTTATTCTCTGTGACCTTATCCTATCTACACCTTCTCCTTTGTTATCTCTTGCCCCACCCCCGCTTTACTTGCTTAAAACTTTCACATTTCTAATATTTGCCAGTTCTGAAGAAGGGTCACTGACCTGAAACATTAACTCTGCTTCTCTCTCCACAGATGCTGCCAGACCTGCTGAGTATTTCCAGCATTTCTTGTTTTTATTTCAGATTTGCAGCATCCGCAGTATTTTGCGTTTACTTGAAACTTTTAACTCTACTTTCTTAAAGGGAGTCTTGAAAACTGACCATTTATTCAATCTTTAATTCTGAAAGATATAATATATTAACGTTATCTAAATTCTACCTAATTAAGCCTATTATCCCTCTATTTCACCACAACACTTGCATGAAGCACTTCCTGTGGTCACATACTAGCTGCACGTTGAGCGAGTAGAAGCCCTTTCTATTGAAGTATGCAGCTGGTTGTCCGACTGGAGCCTTGATAGCCACATACATGCAGTTTATGACCCCTTTCATCTGTGGGAATCTTGCAATGGCCCCAAATCCAAGGGCCCTCTGGGCCTGACTCTCAGGGACTGTCCTGAAGCGAACATTGTCACCAGCCGTCCGGTACAAGGCATCGGTGACCTCCCTGATACAGTGGTTCACTGCTGACTGTGAAACCCCACATAAGTCACCAGAGGGTCCCTGGAATGATGCGGAGGCATAGAAGTTAAAAGCATTGTCACTTTGAGGGCCATAGGCATAGGGTGTCCAGCAAAGCCCATTGGCTGCAGGCCATCATTCAGCAGTGCACAAAGCTGTGTCACAGCCTCTCTGGACATCTGCAGTCACCTCTGACACTGGCGCTCCGACATCTGTAGGTATGTCATGCGGGGCCGTAGGTCCAATGCATACCAATTTCTACCCCTCTGTGCTTTATCCCTCTAAGACCAGTGCTGACAAATCTGGGAAATCTTGGTGTCATTCATGGGTTGATTATAACTCATTGTAAATTTCTTGCTTCAGGTCAGAAGAACCAAACATGAAATACTGTTGGGTTCTTTTAAAGACTGTTTTGCATTGTTGACAAAGTATGATATCTCGTTGTTACAGGTGTTTGGTGCTAGACTTTTTCTCATATTTGCTACACATTTCCCAAGACATTGCTCATGATGAGCTGCTGTTGTGATATGATATACCAATAAGAGGTCTGGCCTTATTCAGAGAGATGAGGAACACTGCACTGCCTTTCTCGGCTGTCAGACCAGTTTCAGGCCTGAAACTGGATGTAAGGACAAAAAAAACTATATCGAATTACACAAAATCTACAATGTAATAAAGGCCATTCAGGTCAATTGGTTTATGCCATGAGCCTCCCCGACTCCAATTGCCTCTTCCCACCATATCCCTCTGCCGCTTCTTCCTCATGAATACATCAAGCCTCATGTCATTGCTGACAGTAAAACTACCTCCGGACACAATTGTCCTTAATAAGAATGCTTATAATCAGATAACGCAGCAAATTAATTGCTCTACTTCACTGAAGAGTTTTCCAAATTAAATTATTTAGGGCTATAATTCCACGTTGACGTGATTCCAGTAGTTATGCTCTTGAAAGCAGAAACTGGAAAATATGCCCTTATAATTTCAGTTATGTAACTATCTACCTTTTCTTCTCCCTGCTGTAGAATGCTGTATCCAACTTTCTCCCTTCCTTCTGTACAGTTCTATCATTCACATTCCATCAAGTTCATAACAGAGACAAACTGTGCCACTTATTACTGGAATTCCTGGTCATGCACCTGCCATGCGCTGATGTCTTTTCAGTTGTAAATTCTAGTGCCAGCCTTATCTATTCATGAGGTTTGATGGAGTCTGTGGGGCTAAGAGTCAGTCTATAAATTCAACACTTTGACGAGCATGGTGACATATTGAATCTTAGCTGATAATGGGCAAATTGACGAGGGAAAATAAACTCCTCTATGTTTCAACATATGGATGGTCTACCATTCATTCACTATGATCTGCCAACATCTTTATTGCTCTTTTAATGCTTAAACACCTGTTAGAATGCACCTGTTATATGGAGCAGTAGGAACAGGGGATTTAAATGGTAATGAATGATGGGACATTGCTGTCAGCTGTTCAGGATCAGCATCTGTCTCAGGGACAGCTGTGATGTCGGAAGCACATTTCTCAAACAAAATATCAAAAATTCTTTAAAAAGAAATTTCAGATAGAGTCAAAACCAGATCTAAGATGATATTAATGGTTACATAACATATTCTTATAACATTTCTCTGACCACTATTTTACCCTAGGGTCTCACTGATTTATTTTCATATACATCATATGAACTTACATCCACTAATATTTCAAAAATCATTTTTATCTCACAAGTAATGTCTTTGGAGTGAGGCTGATTCATTTCGGGTGAAACATGTAACATATTTGAATGCCTTTCACTCTTAAAAATGCTGCTGTGTTTACAAATGTCACATTTTCATCATCGGTCTTATCCATTATTTCCCTGACAAGATAGATAGAAGCCTAAATTCTAGCTGAATTTCCTGCCTCAAGTGGACTTCTCGATGTAGCTCACCAAATATTCAGACCAGCACAATATTGCCATCAGCAAGACACATCTGAGGAGGTTAGGTGGTTTTGGTGGGGGAGTGGAGTGATCGTGGAGGTGATGGGGAAAGAGCCTGGGTTGTTGGGGGTGGGGGGGGGGGTGGTGGGGGGCTGTTGCAGGCAACAGCCCAGATTATCTTTGTGGATCTTGGTAGAGCAGCTTTGCTCCTCCTGGCCCCTCAAAAATAGTGCGAAACCTACCTTTATGGGCCTTCTTCAGCTCTATCTTCTGCTCGTGGTGCACGGTCCCACCATTTCTGTACAAAATTGGCAATCAGGGTCCTATCTACCTCATAGATCCTGATTTACGTATTAAAAGCAACAAACTACCTGTAAAACTGGCAGAGGGAAAGTGTCAGTGTTAACAGGGCAGTAATTCGATTGACACTCTTTTTAAGGTCACTGCCACCCTGAACAAAGAATTTAAATGAAATCGGGAGAGATTATTTTGGACCAGATCTCAGTGCACCCTCTGTAATAGTTCAGAAATTTGTTATATTTTCTACCTCCCTGCCACGGATTGTATTATAATGTGCAGCATTTTTTAATTAATATATTTTGACGAAGTGTGAAGTTGTGAAATATCAACTCAGGGAGTGGGACACTTTTCCACTCAGTGTTAACATCAAGCACTTCAAGGTCAAATATAATACAAGCTGGATGCAGAGCACAGCTTCCTTCAGTCTGCTCCAACAATGCACCTTTAACTACAAATTCAGCAGAGCAACTCCGACTACATCAGTGTGTTATGTCCAGTTCCCAAACTAAACATTCTTATTGTTGCAGAATGACTTTATGGCCAAGCTTTCCATTTGACCTTGGCCCTTTATGAAGAAGTTTAAAACTATTCAAACAAATTTGAAGGAGGATCCTTTAAATCAGCAGAATTTGATTTGAAGTCAAGTCCCAGATGGGAGGTACAGTAAGTATACCTTCCCACCCAATCTGACAGCAACACCTGTGGATAAAAAAAAAAACAGTTCAAGGTTATCTATAACTTTTAAATTGCTTACCTGTTTCCCGGGCTACTGTCGATGTAAAACAGAGCACATCTAATGGTATCGGCATGACATTAATGCCAATTCCAATGGCTGCAGATTGCTGGTGTCACTGGAAAGGAATATTTAACTGTGCATATAGGGATTTTCATAATTTCAGTCTCTTTGCTGCCTCATACTTGGACACAGTAGAACATTTTTATTGCTAAGGTTGTTTCCCTATAGTGCCATATAGTTTTAAGAGGTGAAAAGGAACTTGCAAATGCTGAAAATCAAATAAAAACAAGAGAATTGCCAGAAATGCACAATAGATCAATCAGCATCTGAAACTCATTGACATTTCAGGTGGGGCAACAATATAATTGTAGTTGTTAGTGACATTATTTATGTGAAATTACTTATAATTTGATTTCTGATTTTTGCTGTTTAAAAAATAATAGATAATCATGTAATACTAACCTAATCAAAAGCAGACTAATTGGTCAGTCATTTCATTGCTATTTTGTGGGATCTTGATGTGTGCACAATGGCTGCCATTGCCTATATAACAAAAGTGACTGTTCTTCGGAAGTCATTGATTTGGTGCAAGTCAGTTTGGAACACCCTGTGGACATGAAAGGCACTGAATAAATGTGAGTATATAGCTAGACATCAGTATTCTGTATGCATGTATTATTGAGAGATATGAATATATATTATGAACAGATAGAGGTATATTACAGATAAATACTCATTTAATCGTTGCTGTAAATGCCCACCTCCCAACTTATATGACCTATGATTGCTTGGCAGGAGCAGAAACTGTTGGCAGTCAGGCAGACAGATGAATATGGCATTGGGGTCTTAAATGCATCAATTGATCCAAGTCTGCGCATATAATTGAGGTTTCTGTTTATTTCGCTGTCTCTTCATCCAAGTCATTAATATAGAGTGTAAATAGCTGAGGCCCCAGTACTGATCCTTGCAGCAGCCCACTATTCACTGCCTGCCAACTTGAAAATGCCCCATTTATGCCCACTCTCTGCTTCCTGTTTGTTAACCAATCCTCTATGCACGCTAATATATTACCCCCAACACCACGAGTCCTTAGCTTGCCTATCAATCTTTTATGTGGCACCTTATCGAATGCCTTTTGGAAATCCAGGTGTATGACATCTACTGGTTCCCCTTTATCTACCCTATTGGGATTGAGAGATCCATGTCCTGATAGCTCTCAGTTTAAAAAGCAATTCTGCTAACCTCTCTCTTCATTCTTCTGGCAATGAGATTCAATTTATCACCCCAAGTTACTGACACAGCAATTAATGGAAATAGTTTTTTCCTATTTACTTCATCGAAACCCATTTTTTGAACACTTCTATCGAATTCCTTAATCTTCTCTACACAAGTGGAAATCATCTCGGAGCTAAAGCCTCTTAACCCTGATATTATCGTTATGAATCTCTTCTGCACCCTTTCCATCGCTCCAACATCCTTCCTAAAGCAAGCGTCCACTATTTTAACTCTGCCTGGTAGAATCCCAGTCATTGGCATGGGAGGGTGGGAGGGTGTGATAGTGGGGGACAATTAAAATAAGGGCAGCCACTTACCCCACTTTTTGATCTCGTTGCCTTCCTGCCATGTCCCAATATTAGCCACCTCTTTTGAGTAGGCAAGCAGGACACCCACTAGTAACCATTACCATCTGTCTCCTTTCCTTTAACCAACTGCAACATTCCCTGTAATGCTGTGCATGTTAATTTTATCAATATTCCTTCAATGTAGCACCTTGTGAAAAACCTTTTGAAAATCCATATACTGCATTTCCATTATCAATGCACTCAACTGTTTGTAAAAAATTATAAAATTTGTCAGATATTGCATTCTTTTTATAAATCCAAGCTGCTTTCTTTAATGGATTTTTTCTGAGTGTGTATTAATCTCAGCCTGTATTATATTCTCTAGAAGTTTACCAACTACTGATGTTAGACTGAACTTTAGTTATCTAGTTTACACTTTCTTCCTTTTTCAACAGAGATCTCACATTGGCAATCCCCTGGTCCCCTGTCTCAAACATCGTTAGATATAGAAGTTGAAGAATGTGGTCAAGGCCTCTGCTAATTCCTCTCCGACATCCTTCAACATTCTATGATGGACATCATTAAAGGGAAATGTGGACTTTTTTCACTGTGTTCATCTGAAGTTAATGACGTGGCTCCATGTTAGAAAGAAACCTACCCTCGACTGTCCAAAGCATTCTCCAGTTTCATGTGAAAGGCCCATTTTAATATGGAGATCGAGGCTCTATAATGTTAATAGGACTGCAATTGCCATTTTAGGTTGAATCTGGCTATGCCCTGTGACCAGTGGAGATGCATACTACCTCCCCCACAACTAAACTTCCTCTTCCAGCAGCATAATCTTCGACTCACCCATGAGGATATCGATAATGTAACTTATAATTTTATTATCTTGTAGATAAAATGCTAGAACACAGAGCATTTATGAATTATCATTTGTATTCCACTAGCCATATTTAGCTTGTGCAATATGAATGGCATTTCATGATTCTCCAGTATTCTCTATTAAATATTATATCACTGTAATTAACTGTGCTATCTGATTATGGCATTGTGTACATATAATGAAAATTATGATTTATTAATAGGATCTGAGTCTGTAATTAATTGGACTGCTCTCATTATCAAGACTTCATTAGGTATTAATTAATACAATTATTTTTCACACAAGACAGCTACGTGAATTATTTTGTAATGCAAGAGGTAAGTTAACTGAGCTTAAAATGAATGCTTAATTAATTTGGCTTGAGGAGGAAAACTACTTCTAAAATATATTTCGTGCTCAAGTCTGAAATGATGTAGTGAGACATCACTATGATGCTCAAAACTTTTCTCTGATGGCACAACAATTGAAGGATATTCCAGGAATTTCACTGGGATTTCCGCTAGCACTAAGTATAGTCGTCTCCTAAATCTTCTGTAGTGAAGGAGATTAACCTTAGCTTGAGGATAATCAAGGTATAATAAAAATTCTCTACCATAATAAGTCAACCTGTTCCACTCCCGAGCACCTTCTGTTCTGTGGTTCAGGTGCCACATTGATGGAGATCGACAGGAGTGAAATGCTCAACTGGAATTTCCACGATTGGACTGCTCATGTTGGCATAAGTGCAGGGATTGGAGTGGAGGGGGAGATTTCTCAATGCAAATACTCTCAGCAGGCACCCATGCCACTAATGCCATATCTCGGGTGCCCAGTGGGGTGGTGGTAGGGGTTGGTGGCCGTGGGAAGGGGAAGATTGGTGTGGATGGGGAGGGAAATAGGGCTTCACAGGAGCTTGGCAGCTCCAGTCCCAGAAACCATGTAGCTCGGACCTGTCAGCCGCCCTATGATACAAGAGTAAAATACTGCGGATGCTGGAAATCTGAAATAAAGACAGAAAATACTGGAAATACCCAGCAGTTCTGATAGCATCCATGGAGAAAGAAACAGAGCCAACATTTCAGGTCAATGCCCTTTGATCAGAACAGCCCCCACATGATGCCTGATAGCCACAACCCCAACATGGCCTGTTGGAATGCAGAATCCCAAATAAGATAAAAGCAAAATACAGCAGATGTTGGAAATCTGAAACAAAAACAGAAAGTGCTGGAAATACTCAGCAGGTCAGGCAGCATCTGTGGAGAGAGAAGCAGAGTTAATGTTTCAGGTCTGTGACCTTTCATCAGAACTGGCAAAGGTTAAAAAAGAATTAGGTTTTAAGCAAGAGAAGTGGAGGGCGGTGGGTGATGGGGAAGAGAACAAAAGCTGTTCTGCTCTACAGTTTCATTTCATCCTTCATCTTATCTGACGCATTAACAAAAAACTTTTTCTCTTCCTTTCAGGTGTTAAGGAACACAGGCTCCAGCAGCTCATGGTTTCATGTAGACACAGCAGCTCATTATTCTGTTATTAACACTCTCTCTAGACTAATGCTTTTTCTTTCATCACAAGCATTAACCCACTCTTTGCCTTTGTCCCATGACATCTTTGGTATTTAATCTCTCCTGCTCTCTGCCCTATCACACACCTTCCCTTTTATTCTCTCCCCCACCAACCACCTCCCTCCCCCCAATTCACTTGTTTAAAACCTAATTCTTTTTTAACCATTGCCAGTTCTGATGAAAGGTCACAAACCTGAAACGTTAACTCTGCTTGTCTCTCCACAGATACTGCCTGACCTGCTGAGTATTTCCAGCACTTTCTGTTTTTATTCCAAATAAGATACTCGGCTAAAGTGAGTTTCTACAAGACTTTATCAAGTTAAGCAGTAGCAGCTTACACACTTTAAAGCCATACATCTAGTTATTTACAAATGGAATACACATTGTAATTTTCCAAAAAAACAAAGACTGCCTTCTCTGAGACTAGCTACGAGGAAAAAGGAAGCATACATAATGTCTAGGAGGCTGAAGAAAGACGAAGCTTTGAAAGAATATCGGGAATATAGGACCAATCTGAAACGAGGAATTAAGAGGGCTAAAAGGGGTCATGAAATATGGGGCCTTAACAGATATCTTTGCAGCATCCTTAAACACGGGTGAGGTCCAGGAGGACTGGAGAATTGCTAATGTTGTCCCCTTGTTTAAGAAGGGTAGCAGGGATAATCCAGGTAATTATAGACCGGTGAGCCTGACGTCAGTGGTAGGGAAGCTGCTGGAGAAGATACTGAGGGATAGGATCTATTCCCATTTGGAAGAAAATGGGCTTATCAGTGATAGGCAACATGGTTTTGTGCAGGGAAGGTCATGTCTTACCAACTTAATAGAATTCTTTGACGAAGTGACAAAGTTGATTGATGAGGGAAGGGCTGTAGATGTCATATACATGGACTTCAGTAAGGCGTTTGATAAGGTTCCCCATGGTGGGCTGATGGAGAAAGTGAAGTCGCATGGGGTCCAGGGTGTACTAGCTAGATGGATAAAGAACTGGCTGGGCAACAGGAGACAGAGAGCAGCAGTGGAAGGGAGTTTCTCAAAATGGAGACGTGTGACCAGTGGTGTTCCACAGGGATCCGTGCTGGGACCACTGTTGTTTGTGATATACATTAATGATTTGGAGGAAAGTATAGGTGGTCTGATTAGCAACTTTGCAGACGACACTAAGATTGGTGGAGTAGCAGATAGTGAAGGGGACTGTCAGACAATACAGCAGAATATAGATAGATTGGAGAGTTGGGCAGAGAAATGGCAGATGGAATTCAATCAGGGCAAATGCGAGGTGATGCATTTTGGAAGATCCAATTCAAGAGTGAACTATACAGTAAATGGAAAAGTCCTGGGGAAAATTGATGTACAGAGAGATTTGGGTGTTCAGGTCCATTGTTCCCTGAAGGTGGCAACGCAGGTCAATAGAGTGGTCAAGAAGGCATAAGGCATGCTTTCCTTCATCAGACGGGGTATTGAGTACAAGGGTTGGCAGGTCATGTTACAGTTGTATAAGACTTTGGTTCGGCCACATTTGGAATACTGTGTGCAGTTCTGGTCGCCACATTACCAAAAGGATGTAGATGCTTTGGAGAGGGTGCAGAGGAGGTTCACCAGGATGTTGCCTGGTATGGAGGGCGCTAGCTATGAAGAGAGGTTGAGTAGATTAGGATTATTTTCATTAGAAAGACGGAGGTTGAGGGGGGACCTGATTGAGGTGTACAAAATCATGAGAGGTATAGACAAGGTGGATAGCAAGAAGCTTTTTCCCAGAGTGAGGGATTCAATTACTAGGGGTCACGAGTTCAAAGTGCGAGGGGAAAAGTTTAGGGGGGATATGCGTGGAAAGTTCTTTACGCAGAGGGTGGTGGGTGCCTGGAACGCGTTGCCAGCGGAGGTGGTAGACGCGGGCACGATAGCGTCTTTTAAGATGTATCTAGACAGATACATGAATGGGCAGGAAGCAAAGAGATACAGACCCTTAGAAAATAGGCGACATGTTTAGATAGAGGATCTGGATCGGCGCAGGCTTGGAGGGCCGAAGGGCCTGTTCCGGTGCTGTAATTTTCTTTGTTCTTTGTTCTTTGTTCTTTTGAGCTCACATCATAAATACACTAGCTTTTCCATTGACATTAATTATTATGACATACCCTAGTCCCTGCTGAATGTTAGGTCTCCTATTTTGCCGAAGGCAGGCAATTCGAGTCCTCAAGTCTGTTTCTTGCACAGTCTTTGGCCCTTAATTTCCATTGGCTCCAGAATTCTCCATTCCTCAAGCGTGTGCTCATCCCTGTTATAGACAAATGTTCATGGTTCCTAGCCACTATTGTTCTTACTTATCATGTTTCCACACGAAAACAGTGCATGTATGCTTTACAGTAAGTCACACATTAATTTTAACCCATTTGTTGCTAGTTAATCTGTTTTGTGGCATTGACAGAAAAAAATTGGTCAGGACGCTCGGAAATCGCCCTGCTCTTCTTGAAATAGTGCCTTTAAACTAATTTGAACTGGCATATTGGGTCCAGGTTAACATTTTGTGTCAAAGATGGCACCTGTAACAATTCAAGACATCCTTTCTACTCTACATTGTAGAACAAAGCATTAAACTCAAAGAATAGAAAAGAAAGCAACATAAATCAAATAATAGCATTATTTATTGAAAATTTGATTTGCCAAAGTATTTATATTGTAGGAGGAAAGGAAGGCAAAAGGATAAGTTTTGAGTTGTAGTGATATGAGGAGGAGTGGAGATAAGTTTAGGGTAAGATCCAATAAAATAAGTCTAAATTAAAGAAATTGTGCTTGGGAAAATGCCAAAATACTGTATTTCTTCCATTCATTTCTGTTGACTTAAAATTGCCTATCCTTATAAAATATTGTTTGTTTTGATGTTTCTTATTTTAAGCTGTCTTGTCAAACATCATCAAAGTGCTATAGCACTATGGCATAGAGATTTCACAGGAGAATAAAATGACAGGCAGTAACATTTACTTCCTCTTCAGTTTAAATATAATCCTCCACTTGATATTGTAGAGACAACTTATTGCATGAAAACCTGTTAAAAGGGGTTGTTCCAAATTTTTAGTGATTCAGATTTATGAGTTATACACAGTATTTAGGCCAAAGAATCTTTACATAGCAGAGACTCCTAGGGTTGGATTTCGGGTCCCACCGAGGGTTTGAACAGAGGCAGTCAGGGGCCAAAAATACTAGCGCTGGTGTTATATATGTATATATTGTTATACTATCTGTAAAGTGTTAGGAACTAATTAGCTAGGAACTAGTTTTATGTTTCAGTGTTCAGTGGGGGGGCCTCATTCATGGCTGCACAGGGGAGTCAATTTATATGTAACACAAGAATCAGACTCTACAGCACAAATCATGGTACTGTAATAAACAAGACTGACTCCAGCCTTTTCTAAGTTTAAAGTGTGATTTCTTCCAATGTTGGAATAGGGTAGTGATCCCTCTTTATTACTTGGTTAAGATTTTTGGGATCTAGGCAAATTCTTAGCTGTCCATTTGGCTTCTCTCTCACCACAATGAAATTTACCCAATCTGTAGGCTCTGTGACTGTGGTGATCACCTTAGTTCCCAGCATCAGCCATGTTCACCAATGTGGGAGGGAGGGCAATCCCATTCAATCCCTGATTAAGGCCAATTAAGCTGCTTAAGGAACTCATTAAGAGTTCATTTATGGGGGCGGTGTTGAGATTTTCGCAGGGCTGCACGGGCTATATGGGCTGTCTGGGGCTGACCAGATGGAGGAAAGCAGGTACACAGTGGGGAGGTTCCCATTAAAGGGTGAACAGCGCAGACAGGGACTCAGCCATTGATAAACAGGTGCCCTTGATGCTGCGCAGGTGATGGGGAGAGTGGGCAGTAAGCGCTCAGTCAGTGTAGGGGGTTGCCACCCTCCTGGCATTGTGAGGGCAAAGAAGTAGAGGGCAAGGCTGCCAAGAGCAATTGGGCAGGCACTTGACCACAAGGAAGGCAGCAGCTGGCATGAGGGCATGACTCTCAGGTTTTGGGTCCAGTGGCAATGAGTAGTAACACCCTCCACAGGAAAGGCAGAGGCCTGGGCATCAGGAGGGCAAGGGAGAGGGACAAGGTACAGGAAGGACACAGAGGCCATACTCTTAGCATAGGCTCTACTGCCAAAGGTGGAGCTACCTGGAGATGGTCGAGAACCAATACCACAGGAAACAGACTCTCCAAGCAAATGATCACAGAAATCTCTGCCCTCATGGCCGAAGACTCACACCTTACAGCACTGGTCGCCATGCTCTGCCAGTGGTCTTGAAACGCAGTGTAGCCTTGAACATCTATGCTTCCAAGGGTCAGCTGGGGACCTTAGTGGCATCTCACAAATGGCAGAACACCACTGCAGCTCGCAGGTTATTGATGCCCTATTTGCCAGAGCTGGACAGTACATTCAGTTCATGACAGAGGCAGCCTTGCAGGCACAGAGGGCAGTGGGTTTCACCACCATTGCTGATTTCCCCCATGTACATGACATCATCGATTGCACCCATGTGACCATTAGGACACCCAGTGACTGCCCAACCAGTTTCATCAACAGTAAAGGCTTCCACTTCCTCAATATTCAGCTGGTCTGCGACCACAACAAGAGCTTCTTCCATGTGTGCACTCACTTTCCTGGCAGCTGCCATGACTCCTACATCCCCTGTCAGTACACACTGCTTCGGCTCTTCATTCCAAACCCCGAAGTCCATGGATGGATCTTAGGGGACAAAGGATATCCTCTGAAGCGATGGCTACTGACCCCTGTACAAGAGTCCCAGACAGAGGCACAGAGGCATTTCAACCAAAGCCATCTGCTCACCAGGGCCACCATTAAGCAAGCCGTCAGGCTTCTCAGGATGCATTTCCGGTGTCTCGACTGATGTGTCTGGACCAGTCGGGTGGCACCCTGCAATACATTACTGCAAGGGTCTCACTCATTGTTGTGGTCTGTTGTGCTTTCCATAACATGGCCTTCCAGAGAGGTATCAACCTTGAGGATGCTGTAGCCTTGAAAGGAGACAGCTCATCAGACGAAGAGGAGAAGCAGGATGTGGAAGAGGAGATGGAAAGGGGCGGATGCAGAACACCGAGGTTCTCTGGCTGCACAGGGAGTTGGCCAGGCACAGCGTGGGGCACAAAAATCTCATCAGGATGCCATGAATGTTAAGGATCATCTAATTCAGGAACGTTTCAACTGAGCCCCTCTGACCCAGGATGAAGAGCATGGTATGGAAGTCACCCTGAGGTTCCTGTGATAACACTTCCATTTAAGATATAGCCTGGAATAGGTAAACTCTTACCTCCAATGAAAATTGCACATCAACCCAGAGGCTTTGCCATCACCATTGAGGAACCCTTGAACTCCCTCACCACCTCAGATCCTTTTTCTTGTCCCACCATCAGTAAAGGGAATCTTGTGGCTTCAAGTGTTATTATTTACATTGTACTCAGACAGGAAAACAGTGCTCAGTTACAGCAAGAAAACATCCCAGTGACCGACTCAGTGCTCTGTGTGATGCGGTGGCCTCCACGCTCATCCACTGTTACATAGTGCTCCTCTTGTGGCTGCGGAGGAGGTGGAGACAGCCTGCTTACTTGTTGCGACTTGCGGCTGAGATGCATGTGATGGTCATACTTGTCGTGGAGGTGCCCATGGGGAATTTCCAGAAGCTGCTGAATCTGCATCATTGCAGAGGCTGCCTCCATCACTTCGCCCTGCTGCACAGATGTTCCCATTGTCAGAGGAGCCAAGGAGGCTGAGAATGATTAAGGCACCCTGTGAGGGGTGGCACCTGTAAGCCAATGTATTATTTTACCTTTTAATGTATGATCACTTTTTAACCATGTAACTGTTCCTTTATTTCTTTTGTATTAATGAATGTAGTGGTGGAGTCCTGTGTGTGTGAAGTCTGTCTCATGGTGGCACCATGGAGCATCGGAGTATCCAGACTGAAGACATCTAATGAACTGTATTGTGGGCTTGAAAATGCAAAACAAGCTGTTCAGTTCTGATCATGATAGTGCCTCGTCAGAATTAGCAGGGTCTGCAAAACCAATTAAACTGTAAAAGTGCTAGCATCCGGGAAGAGATCCAGGCCTTGCTTGTTAAGAACTAATAAAACATGTCTGACTGTACCAGGCTGAAGATTGATAACGGTGCTAGAGATAATGAAGCAGAGAAACTGTCTTTGTTATCTGAAGCAGTGGGCCTTGAAACTCCTACGAGGCCCAAGTCTGTAGCCATATACCTTGTTTTTCCAAAAGAACAATGAGGTAATTGCAGTCCAATTGAAGGAGTTAAAAATAGGTTTTACCTTATATGGAACAAGGCCATAGTGAAAAAGTTGGAAAGAAAGAGCCCACAGGAGCATCTTTGCTACAGTGGTTTGGGTGGTGTGGTCGGCCATACGAAGGTCTTACACGGAAAATTCATCGGTGGATTGACCACCGAGACGGACTCCAGCTTGCCGGACTGCTAAGAAACCCGTATTATCATGAGTATGTACGATTGCTTAGTGATGCGATAAAGGTGTACCACATCTAGAGGAATAGTATCCAAGTTATTATTTGCCATTGATAGCTGGAATAAAGGCTTGAACCTTTAGACCAGGTAGAGGGTCTTACACACCCTCACCCTTCTTGATGACATCCTCAGCCCTTGGCTGGTGCTCTGGATAGCTGGAGAGGAGTACCAACTGGGGTGCACTGGCATCCCCTGGAAACATCGGTGTGCTACCAGCGCCATTGACCTGTCTAGGCAGCATTAGTGTGGCATGCATCCTGTGTACGTCAGTATGTGGTTCCTGCGTGCACTCCAAGTGATGCCACATATGGCTCTCTAAGAGATTGGCCACTCAGTCTATGGAGGAGCTCATGTGCTTATAACCCTGAGCAATTGTGGCGGATGTGAGCTGGATGGACTTCTCCATTCTCTGCCTGTGACCCCTCACTGCTTCAGGGAACTCTGGCATGTGGGAGCACATCTGCAGCTGCTGGTCTAGGTAGAGCCTCCATTTCAGTGACTACTGAGGCCCTGCATCTGTGACAAGCTGAGCAGGACTGTGTCTGGCTTCCCTCCTCCGAGAGGAAGTATTCACATCTGCCTATGCCTCTGGCATCTCCTCCTGCGCACTTGTGCCATGCTCCACATCCAGTTCCACCCTATCTAAGTGCGAGGACCCACCAAAGTGAGTACATCTGCTCTGGTGTCCGGTGTACTTGTAAGGTGTGACAGTGCTTCTTTGGATCTTTGTCGGTCATCTTGGGCCAGTGAGGGAGAGGAAAAAGGTATCCTTGGTGGACATCTGCAGTTCTGAGGCTTCCCAATGCAACTCAGTGTTCGGGGTGATATTGGTTGGGGTGGAGTTCAATACACCATTTAATGAGTGAATTGACCTCTGTCATCACCACATGCACCATGATTGCCCATTTCACCATGGCCAACTTCCTCATTGTCAGTGACCCTGGCTATTCCCATTGCTCCCTCCCCCATGGATATGACAATGTGAAGGTCTGGTCGCCCTCCACCTGTTTGGGCCCTCTCTCGGGCCCTTTTCTCCTGCAAGGACAAAGAGATCACTGCTGTCCTCTCTTGCCAATGGCAGCTGCTCCAATTCATGGAAGGGTGAATATATCAGTAGTGACATGTCCTCAGCAGCACTATGGCTCAGAGCTATTGTGAGGGGTCAGTAAGTGCCATGGGCACACACTCACCCCATGTTCAGGAGCAACATGCCCCCTGATGCTCCTCAGCTGGAATGTCAGCTGGAGTTGGTGTGAATATCCAAACGCCTGTCCTGAGGGTTGGATGTAGCACTCACCTTGCCAGAGCATTTCAGGTCATTGAACTTTTCCTACACTGGATCCAGGTTCTTCTCACCACATTTCTGCTGTTGACAGTGGCAGCAATTTCCATCCACACCTGCTTGGTCTGTGTGTGTGGCCTCTTCCTGCCACCCTCTGGGAAGAGCACCTTCCTCCTCTCCCTCACAGCCTCCAGCATCACTTCCGGGTTCATTTTTTAAAAGACTAGGGGCTTCCCTGCCCTAGGTTCCAGTCCTATGTCTCTCCTGGAGAATCTTCACTGTCCAGTCACAGCAGTGAAATGGCAGCCACAGTAATGGCTGCTGTGATGAGTTTAAATTGGGCCCACACTCAAGTTGTCCCACCTCCGTTCCCCGCCCCCGCGGCTGTTAAATGGCTGCCAAACCGGTCTCCATATCAATTAAGTGAACACCCCCATGAAACTAGGGGCCCGTTTCAGCTTTCCCTTGGGGCGGGTTCTGGACCTGGAGACGATCCCCACTTCCATTGCCCGCCTCCCTGCCCCACCTGCCAGGAAAGTCCAGCCCCTTGCATTTTTCCCTGCACAGGGTCTCTGTCACTCAGCTGAGGATAAAAGAAACAGGGCAAGAAGAAAAAACTGAAGTCAGACAAAGTCAAGAAAATAAAGTGTAGATATAGAAGTGTCAATGAAACAGAGATGAATAGAGGAAGACTGAAGAGTTGGAAAAAAGTAAACATCAGCCGACCTTAGAAATGCAAATAGATTCCAAAAATGTACTGTCAGCACACAGTTGAGTGACAGCAAGGAAAGAATTGCTGAGAAGATTTATCAATTCATACTTCAAAAAGTACATGTGGTCTATTTGAAAGGATTTTTTTCTGTAATTAGGACATTGATATTTTAGACTGAAGGCACCTGTTGTGGGATGACCTTCAGAGGATCCAAGTGAAGGTCACTGAAGGAAGTGACGTCACATCACACTTGACCAGGGAATTGTGAGTGTAGCCCAACAGAGTGAGACATGTATTGGTGTAGCTCCTGCATTTATATCTGTTCTTGTTAAGTTATAATAAAAACCCATATTTTCTTTGGATATTGCTTGGAGTCCCGTGACTCTTACAATAGTTCACACACCAAAGGAACAAGTAACATTACTTGGTGGCAACTGTGGGATTTATTTTTTTCTGAAGACCACTAAATATTACATCATGAAAACGTTTAATTTTT
This sequence comes from Heterodontus francisci, assembly GCF_036365525.1. Lineage (NCBI taxonomy): Eukaryota > Metazoa > Chordata > Chondrichthyes > Heterodontiformes > Heterodontidae > Heterodontus > Heterodontus francisci. Next base: position 68,452,770 of record NC_090371.1, read on the forward strand.
TTCCAAAGAACACACGAAGAGAGAACAAGGAACAGCCAATTGCCTACCTGGAGTGGCTGAAGATTCAGGTGGAGAGCACAGATGGGACCCGAGGAGGTACTGAAACTTTGAGTATAGTCGGCAATTTGCCAGGCAATTGGAGCTTTCAACTAATCTGGCAGTGGGTCAAAAAATTTGAAAAGATGTACTTCAGCTATTACTGCTTTAGTTTTCCCATTTCTTTTGCTTTGTGGATGGGGCCTAAGCTAAAAAGAGAGGTAAGTGCTCAATAGCGCCATTGGAACTCCAGCACAAAGTAAAAGGCTGGCTGTGGCAGCTGCCAGTACTGAAAGCTGCAGCCCTCCAAAAAGAAACTGCTCTTGGTTTTTAAAAAAAAAGCTCTGAGTTTTTTTAAAATCAAACAAGCTGGTTAAACAAAGAACTGCTCTCGCTTTAAAAAAACTTGAGCTGTGTAAACAAAGCAGATGTAGTCTTTCATTCTTAAATGAAGCAGGCCTGCAAAAAAAGCCTGTCTTAAAAAGGGAAAAAAAAGATGTGCGCCTGTGAAAATGAAATCTCTGAAAAAGCCTGTATTTGTGACATAGCAAGATCATCCAGAAAATGGGCATCAGGTATCCCGTTATGGACTGGAAGGAGCCAGACTAAGCCTCTGAATTTAAATTGTTTCCCCAACGGATAGAACCATGTTTCCTGGATCAAGAAATGAGCGAACCACAGAAACAAGCTATCAAAATCAAGATCACACTGGGCAACAAGGGCTTGCAGTGGAGCAGTACTTCAGGTTTGTCAACCGAGGATCAGAAGAATCCGAGCAAGCTATGGACATTCCTGAAGGAGCAACTCAAGGTGAAGGTCAATTTCCAAGTACATAAGTTTGAGTTTATGACCTATCGGCAAAGGCAAGAGGAGTCCATTGACCAGTTTGTTGCAAGATGCTGAGACAAAGCTTAAGAATGCAACTTTGCAAATATTGAATTGTCGGAATAGGTTATAGAGCTAGCAATCACATCTACCCCACTTGAGGCCTTTCAAAAAGACCTGCTAGAAAATAAGAAAGGGCACACCATAAACGCACTACTTAATGATGGAAGAAAATCTGAAGTCATTATGGCTGGGCACCAACAATTACAAGCGTTGGGTGTGGCTATGACAATTGGTATGGGAATTAAGGCTCAGACGTCTGCTAAGCCTGGTGGCAATCGTGGCCCGACTCACCCAATTTGAAGTTGTCCGGTGTACCAGAACCAGTGAAAAGCTTGTGGCATGTGAAGACATTGGACAAGGCAGTGCAGAAGGCTGAACGCAGATACTGCACACAAAAATGGTGGCAGATCACATGCAGAGAGAACATCTGCAAGACAGGATGGCAAAAGCAACAAAAGATATGCCAACACAAAACAAAAGCCCAAGTCGGTACATCAGGGTGGCAGAAAGACAGATTACCAGGAGGACACGGATGAAGAATGTACTCATGTGAACAGCAAGCAAGCATTTCACATAGTCAATTTGGATCAACATGTCAATGCTATGACACAATCTGAGGCATTTGCCATGATCAGGATTAGATGTTCACAGATGAGTGGCAGGCATAAGCTCAGAATAAAAATCGACACCAGAGCAAGTGCAAATATTTTGCCCATCTGTACACTGAAGGGCATGTTTTTAAAGAAATAGAAAACTATGGTACAACCTACCACAGCTGGGCTGACTGCCTACAAAGGTTCTCCGATCAATTGCATTGGAATAATAACCTTACAGTGCAGCTATGGGAGCTCCAAATGGCTACCACAAATGGTTAATATTGTAGATTCAACTGTACCAGCTGTCACAGGACTTCCAGTATGCCAAGATTTACGAACCATCGCAATACATGAAGTCAGTATCACACCGATAGGTACAGAAAGTTGCAACACGGAGTGCGTTGCGTTCATTAGAGATCTGAAACTACTTTGCCCAAACAGGTTTGATGCAATTGGTGATTTCAGGGCAGGTGCCAAATTGCATTTGAGGGAGGGTGCAGTTCCTACTATCAACACGCAGAGGAAATGCAGTTTGCACATTCCAAAGAAGCTTAAGGTGGAACTCGATGCGATGGAGAGCGACGGAGTCATCTGCTGAGTGCATCAACATTCCGTGTGGAGAGAACATAGAATATTCAATTTCACACTCATCCAGTCCCTGCTGGAACACCGCCCCACCCCGCAACCTCGCTTAAAAGGACATGGACTTTATTGTTATTTTTTTTTCTGTTTGAGCATAGAGAAGCAACTGATTCATTTTGTTTGCACACTCGCCGGGAAGCTGACTGTAAGTGAATATTTACCAGACTCCAGCAGAACAGGAAGATGCCTAAAAGAGAGAGTATCTGTCAAGTGGCTCCAAGAATACAAAGTTTCACTCTGGCTCCTAGCATATCACAGAATCTAACGAGAAATGAGAGAGTCCAGTGCCAATTCAATGTAAAATTAATGATTAATTTAAAGCACATCAATCACATCATTTCATGTTGATAGGAACATAGGAGGTTCTGTGGGAACGAGAGAGACTCACGGTTGGTGTGTTGCCTCCCAGGTGCCAGGGTTCGTGAAGTCTCGGATAGTGTTTTTGGGATCCTTAAGGGGGAGGGGGAGCAGCCCCAAGTCGTGGTACACATAGGCACCAACGACATAGGTAGGAAGAGAGATGGGGATTTAAGGCAGAAATTCAGGGAGCTGGGGTGGAAGCTTAGAGCGAGAACAAACAGAGTTGTTATCTCTGGGTTGTTGCCCGTGCCATGTGCTAGCGAAGCGAGGAATAGGGAGAGAGAGGAGTTGAACACGTGGCTGCAGGGATGGTGTAGGAGGGTGGGTTTTGGTTTCCTGGATAATTGGGGCTCTTTCTGGGGTAGGTGGGACCTCTACAAACAGGATGGTCTTCACCTGAACCAGAGGGGTACCAATATCCTGGGGGGGAGATTTGCCAGTGCTCTTCGGGGGGGGTTTAAACTAATTCAGCAGGGGGACGCTAACCTAAATTGTAGTTCCAGTGTACAGGATGTTGAGAGTAGTGAGGTCAGGGATAAGGTTACAAGGACGCAAGAGGGCACTGGGAAGCAAGAACTTGGTTTAAAGTCTGTCTACTTCAACACCAGGAGCATCCGGAATAAAGTGGGTGAGCTTGCAGCATGGGTTGGTACCTGGGATCTCGATGTAGTGGCCATTTCGGAGACATGGGTAGAGCCGGGACAGGAATGGATGTTGCAGGTTCCAGGATTTAGATGTTTCAGTAAGAACAGAGAAGATGGTAAAAGAGGGGGGGGGGTGTGGCATTGTTAATCAAGGAGAGTATTACAGCGGCAGAAAGGACGTTTGAGGACTCGTCGACTGAGGCAGTATGGGCCGAGGTTAGAAACAGGAGAGAAGAGGTCACCCTGTTGGGAGTTTTCTATAGACCTCCGAATAGTTCCAGAGATGTAGAGGAAAGGATAGCAAAGATGATTCTCGACAGGAGCGAGAGTAACAGGGTAGTTGTTATGGGGGATTTTAACTTTCCAAATATTGACTGGAAATACTATAGTTCGAGTACTTTAGATGGGTCAGTTTTTGTCCAGTGTGTGCAGGAGGGTTTTCTGACACAGTATGTAGACAGGCCAACCAGGGGCGATGCCACATTGGATTTGGTACTGGGTAATGAACCCGGCCAGGTGTTAGATTTAGATGTAGGTGAGCACTTTGGTGATAGTGATCACAATTCGGTTAGGTTTACATTAGCGATGGGCAGGGACAGGTATATACCGCAGGGCAAGAATTATAGCTGGGGGAAAGGAAATTATGATGCGATTAGGCAAGATTTAGGATGCGTAGGATGGGGAAGGAAACTGCAGGGGATGGGCACAATCGAAATGTGCAGCTTATTCAAGGAGCAGCTACTGCGTGTCCTTGATAAGTATGTACCTGTCAGGCAGGGAGGAAGTTGTCGAGCAAGGGAGCCGTGGTTTACTAAAGAAGTTGAAGCGCTGGTCAAGAGGAAGAAGAAGGCTAAAGTTAGGATGAGATGTGAAGGCTCAGTTAGGGCGCATGAGAGTTACAAGCTAGCCAGGAAGAATCTAAAGGGAGAGCTTAGATGAGCGAGGAGAGGACACGAGAAGTCATTGGCGGATAGGATCAAGGAAAACCCTAAGGCTTTCTATAGGTATATCAGGAATAAAAGAATGACTAGAGTTAGATTAGGGCCAATCAAGGATAGTAGTGGGAAGTTGTGTGTGGAATCAGGAGATAGGGGAAGCGTTAAATGAATATTTTTCGTCAGTATTTACAGTAGAGAAAGAAAATGTTGTCGAGGAGAATACTGAGATACAGACTACTAGGCTAGATGGGATTGAGGTTCACAAGGAGGAAGTGTTAGCAATTTTGGAAAGTGTGAAAATAGATAAGTCCCCTGGGCCAGATGGGATTTATCCTAGGATTCTCTGGGAAGCCAGGGAGGAGATTGCAGAGCCTTTGTCCTTGATCTTTATGTCGTCATTGTCGACAGGAATAGTGCCGGAAGACTGGAGGATAGCAAATGTTGTCCCCTTGTTCAAGAAGGGGAGTAGAGACAGCCCTGGTAATTATAGACCTGTGAGCCTTACTTCGGTTGTGGGTAAAATGTTGGAAAAGGTTATAAGAGATAGGATTTATCATCATCTTGAAATGAATAAGTTCATTAGCGATAGTCAGCATGGTTTTGTGAAGGGTAGGTCGTGCCTCACAAACCTTATTGAGTTTTTTGAGAAGGTGACCAAACAGGTGGATGAGGGTAAAGCCGTGGATGTGGTGTATATGGATTTCAGTAAGGCGTTTGATAAGGTTCCCCATGGTAGGCTATTGCAGAAAATACAGAAGTATGGGATTGAAGGTGATTTAGTGCTTTGGATCAGAAATTGGCTAGCTGAAAGAAGACAGAGGGTGGTGGTTGATGGCAAATGTTCATCCTGGAGTTTAGTTACTGGTGGTGTACCGCAAGGATCTGTTTTGGGGCCACTGCTGTTTGTCATTTTTATAAATGACCTGGATGAGGGCGTAGAAGGGTGGGTTAGTAAATTTGCGGATGACACGAAGGTCGGTGGAGTTGTGGATAGTGCCGAAGGATGTTGTTGGTTACAGAGGGACTTAGATAGGCTGCAGAGCTGGGCTGAGAGATGGCAAATGGAGTTTAATGCGGAAAAGTGTGAGGTGATTCACTTTGGAAGGAGTAACAGGAATGCAGAGTACTGGGCTAATGGGAAGATTCTTGGTAGTGTAGATGAGCAGAGAGATCTTGGTGTCCAGGTACATAAATCCCTGAAAGTTGCCACCCAGGTTAATAGGGCTGTTAAGAAGGCATATGGTGTGTTCGCTTTTATTAGTAGGAGGATCGAGTTTTGGAGCCACGAGGTCATGCTGCAGCTGTACAAAACTCTGGTGAGACCGCACCTGGAGTATTGCGTGCAGTTCTGGTCACCGCATTATAGGAAGGATGTGGAAGCTTTGGAAAGGGTGCAGAGGAGATTTACTAGGATGTTGCCTGGTACGGAGGGAAGGTCTTACGAGGAAAGGCTGAGGGACTCGAGGTTGTTTTCGTTAGAGAGAAGGAGGAGGAGAGGTGACTTGGTAGAGACATATAAGATAATCAGAGGGTTAGATAGGGTGAATAGTGAGAGTCTTTTTCCTCGGATGGTGATGGCAAACACGAGGGGACATAGCTTTAAGTTGAGGGGTGATAGATATAGGACAGATGTCAGAGTTAGTTTCTTTACTCAGAGAGTAGTCGGGGCGTGAAACGCCCTGCCTGCAACAGTAGTAGACTCGTCAACTTTAAGGGCATTTAAGTGGTCATTGGATAGACATATGGATGAAAATGGAATAGTTTTGGTCAGATGGTTTCACAGGTCGGCGCAGCATCGAGGGCCGAACGGCCTGTACTGCGCTGTGGTGTTCTATGTTCTTTCGGAGCATAGGAGCATGAGTAGGCCATTCAGTCCATCGAGCCTGCCCCAACATTGGCTGATCATCTACTTCAATGCCTTTTTCCCTCACTATTGTCATGCAGACCCCCCAGCTGCCAAGAAAGATGCATATTAATTTTATCATATGAACATTGATTTTAAATTGTTGCTGGAGCGAGGAGATGACTTGTTAAACAGATCAGCCATGGCTGGAAAAAAACATTTACATATTAACAGACAGTGCTTGTGGAGACAAAGGACCACTCCCTGACACATTCATCCCACAATGGACTTTGATCACCAGACATTGAAGGTGAGGAAGCTCACATTCCAGGATGACTGCTAAGATAGCCAAATCCACAACAGACGTGGTCAAACCAGCTAGTCACATGACTAACCTGGTGGGCAACCTGTGTTTTGTTTGAATTGTACAGACAGTTTGAGAGAGAGAGATTGTTTGCTCCTGGACTGTAAAGACCTCTCCTGGCTGGCTCGCCACAGCCTCTCCTGTCTGCTCCCATCTCTTTCTCACAGAAATCCAAATCTACTGAAGATGTGAACCACAAGAGAGAAAAGTCTGCTACATGGAACAAGGTTTAAGAAGAATACTGGGCCCCAACAAAAAGCAAGATCTACCTACAATCAAGGACTCGACAGCGAGCTCGAAGATCAGTGACCAAAACCATCTTCAGATATTGCCTCAAACTTTTTCACTTTATTTCTTCTGCTCTTTTCTGTCTCTATTTGCATGTGCCTCTATCGCGCACACATGCTAGCATGGGCACATCGCATAATCGAGTTAGAGTTTAAGTTTTAAAAAGTTCAAACTTTCTTCGTTAAAGTTAAGAAAATCTGTTTGACTGGTTTCTTTGCCTTATAACTGAAAAGCAGTGAACAAGGATTCACTAAGGCAGAGCTAAAAAAAACGTATTTTAAACAAAACCCTGTTACGGTAAGACCACGTGAAGGCTAAGAGGGAACACTAGACCCCCTTCTCACCTAGTCATAACACTACTCTCATATCCCCTTATGTCATTTTTTTTGTATTTCGAAATCTGTCAATCTCTGCTTTCGACATACTCAATGACTTGAGCTTCCACAGTCCACTGGGGTAGAGAATTCTAAAGATTCACAACCCTTTGAGGAAAAAAATTTCTCCTCATCTCTGTCCTAAGTGGCTTCCCCCTTATTTTGAAATTGTGTCCCCTGGTTCTAGACTCTCCAACCAGGGGAATCAGCTTACCTGCATCTACCCTGTCTATCCCTTTAAGTATTTTGTAGGTTTCAATGAGATCACCTCTCATTCTTTGAAACTTTAGAGAATACAGGCCCAGTTTCCCCAATCTCTCTTCATAGGACAGTCCTGCCATCCCGGGAACAAGTCTGGTGAACCTTCGTTGCACTCCATCTATGGCAATAATATCCTGTCTAAGGTAAGGGGATCAAAACTGCACACACTACTCCAAGTGTGGTCTAACCAAGGTTCTATACAATTGAAGCAAGACTTCACTACTCCTGTATTCAAATCCTCTTGCAATAAAGGCTAACATACCATTAGCCTTCCTAATTGCTTGCTGCTCCTGCCATGTTAGCTTTCAGTGACTTATTGACAAAGACTCCCAGGTCCCTTTGTACATCTACACTTTCTAATCTCTTACCATTTAAGAAATACTCTTCACATCTATTCCTCCTACCAAATTGGATAACCTCACATTTTTCCACGTTATATTCCATCTGCCATGTTCTTGCCCATTCACTAAGTCTGTCCAAATTCCCTTGAAGCCACTTTGCATCTTCCTCACAACACACATTCCCACCTAGTTTTGTGTCATCTGTAAACTTGAAAATATTACATTTGGTCCCCAAATCCAAATCATTGATATATATTGTGAACAGCTGAAGCCCAAGCACTGATCCCTGTGGTACCCCACTAGTCACAGCCTGCCAATGTGAGAATGACCCATTTATTCCTAATTTCTGCTTTCTGCCTATTAACCAATCCTTAATCCATGCCAGTATATTACCTCCTATCCCATGCGCTTTAATTTTACTAACCAACTTCCTGTGGGGGACTTTATCAAAAGCCTTCTGAAAATCCAAGTATACCATGTCCACAGACTCCCCTTTATCAATTCTGTTAGTAACATCCTGAAAAATCTCCAATAGGTTTGTCAAACATGATTTCCCATTCATAAATCCATGTTGACTATGCCCAATCAGATCATTATTATCCAAGTGTCCATTTATCACATCCTTTGGAATAAATTCTAGCATTTTCCCAACGACTGATGTAAGGCTAACAAGTCTGTAATTCCCTGTTTTCTCTCTCCCGCTCTTCTTAAATAGTGCGGTGAAATTTGCGACCTTCCAATCTGCAGTAACTGCTCCAGAATCTAGTGAATTTTGGAAGATGATCACCAATGCATCCATTATCTCCATAGCTACCCCTTTCAACACTCTGGAATGTAGAATATCAGGTCCTGGGGACTTATCAACCTTCAGCCCTATTAATTTCTCCAATACAACCTTCTTACTAATACTAATTTCCTTCAATTTCTCATTCCCCCTAATGGATCTCTAATCCTGGGAGATTTCTTGTATCTTTCTCTGTGAAGGCAGACACAAAGTAATCATTTAGCTTCTCTGTTATTTCTCTATTCCCCATTATCTATCCTGCTGACTCTGCATGTAATGGACCCACATTTGTCTTAGCCAAACGTTTCCTTTTTACGTACCTGTCGAAGCTTTTACAGTCCGTTTTTATATTTTTTGTTAGCTTACATTCATATTCTATTCTCCCATCCCATTATCAGTTTCTTTGTCCTCCTCTGCTGTATTCTAAAATCCTCCCAATCCTCAGGTTTTCTACTATTTCTGGCAATTTTATAGGCCTTTTCTTTTAATGTTATACAATCCTTAACCTCCTTTGATATCCATGGTTGACTGCCTTTACTTCTGGTGTTTTTGTGCCTTGAAGGAGTGTATAGTTGCTGTAAACTATACAATATTTCTTTAAAGACTATCCATTGTCGATGTACTGTCATACCTTTTAATATATTTTCCCAATCCACCTCAGCCAATTTGTCCCTCATACCTTCATAATTTCCTTTGTTCAAATGTAACACCCTGGTTTCAGATTGAACTACCTCACTTTCAAACATAATGCAAAATTCTATCATATTATGGTCACTCATCCCGAAAGGTTTTTTTTACAACAAGATTATTAATTAGTCCTTTCTCATTACATAAAACTAGACTTAAAATAGCCTGTTCTCTAGTCAGTTCCTCAACATACTGCTCTAGTAAACCATGCCTAACACAATCCAGAAACTTGTCCTCCACAGCCTTAATGCTCATTAGGTTTACCCAGTCTATATGCAGATTGAAGTCACCCACGATTACTATATTACCCATGTCACATGCTTCTCTACTCTCCTGATTAATACCATGCCCCACACTACCAGTACTGTTTGGTGGCCTATAAACAACTCCTACTAATGTTTGATGCCCCTTGCAGTTTTTTAGCTCCCCCCAAACAGATTCCACATTTTATTCTTTCGATCTGAGATTGTCCCTTACTAATTTACTGATCCCATCCCTTATTATCAACGCAATACCACCCCCTTTTCCTTTTTGCCTGTCCTTCTTAAATATCGAAATCCTTGAATATTCGGTTCCCAGTCTTGGTCAGCCTATAGCCAAGTTTCCGTTCTGGCAATTAGATCATATCCATTTACCTCTATTTGTGCCTTTAAATCATCTACCTTGTAGTGAATGCTGCATGCATTCAGGGAGACTGCCCTTAACCTTGTCTTCTTGACATTATTCTTCATTCTAAGCCTAGTTGATGCTCACTTTTGTTTCGTCTACCTTCTTATATCATTTGCTACTTTTCTACCTCCTGTTACCAGCTTTACTTCCTTCCAATTTGAGCTACCCCTCAAGTTCCCATCCCCTGACAAGCTAGTTTAAACCCTCCCCAACAGTTCTAGCAAATCTCCCTGCGAGGATATTAGTTCCGGTCCTTTTAAGGCGTAGCCCACCCATCTTGTACAGGTCCCATCTGCCCCAGAACCTGTCCCAATGCCTCAGAAATCTGATGCCCTCCCTCCTATACCAGTTCTCCAGCCATGTGTTCAATCGATCAATCCTCCTATTCCTAAGATCACTAGCACGTGGCACTGGGACTAATCCTGAGATTACTGCTTTGGAGGTCCTGCTTTTTAAATTCCTTCCTAACTCCCTAAAACTTGCTTTCAGGACCTCATCCCTCTTCCTACATTGGTGCCAATGTGGATCACGACCTCTGGCTGTTGTGGTACAAGATGATGCTGTGTCATCACACCAACCCTCTTCTCCACTTTACTCGTGCAGTTCTGCACCTCACCTTCCGCAAGCTCCCCACAGGAGTGGAGACAACCTACAGGACAGACAGGAAATTATTCAGCCTTCGTCACCTCCTCTCCAAAGCTAAGGTCACTCCAACCACAGTCATTAAACTTCAGGACGCAGATGATGCTTGTTTATGTGCTCACTCAGAGTCTGAGCTCCAAGTCATCGTTGACTCCTTCACTGAAGCACATGAGAGGATGGGCCATACTTTAAACACCTGGAAAACTAAGGTCCTCTTCCAACCCATTCCCGCAGCACATCACTCCCCATCGATCAAGATCCATGGCAAGACCCTGGAAAACATAGACCATCTCCCATATCTTAGGAGTCTCCTCTCAACAAAGGCATACATAGATGATGAAATCCATCACCGTCTCCAACGTACCAGCTCAGCCTTTGGCCAACTGAGGAAAAGAACATTCGAGGATCAGGATCTCATAGCCGTGGTTTACTGGGTAGCAGTGATCCCTGTGCTCCTATATCCTTCAGAGACTTGGACAATCTACAGCAGCCACCTCAAGGCATTGGAGAAATACCACCAACGCTGTCTCCACAAAATCCTTCAAATTCATTGGCCAGATAGGCAGGTTAATGTCAGCATCCTCTCCGAAGCAAACATTTCTAGAATTGAGGCACTGATTGTCCAAAACCAGCTTTGTCATTCGCATACCTGACACCAGTATTCCGAAGCAACTGCTCTACTCCAAATATCTTTGTGGCAAGAGACTCCCAGAAGAACAGGGGAAATGCTTTAGAGACATTCTCAAAGCATCCCTGAAGAGATCCAACATACCCACTAATTCATGGGAATACCAGGCCTGTGACTGCCCAAAATGGAGAAGGAACATTTGGAAAAGTAGGGAGCACTTCGAGAGACTTCAATGGGAGCATATGGAGGCCAAGTTCAGGCAGTGAAAGGCACATACTGCTCCCCACAAGCAACTCATCTACTCAATCCTTCAAACACCACCTGCCCCACATGTGGTAGGGTCTGCAGATCACACGTCAGACTCATTAACCATCTTAGAATGTGCTTAACTGGAGTGGAGCCAAGTCATCTTGATCCTGAGGGACTGCCTAAGAAGAAGGTACAAAATGATGCTAGTAAGATCCACTGGAAGCATCTGTCTTCCCCAACATAAGCCAACAGCTTCCATAGGATCACTTGGAGGCAGTTATACAACTATCCATGTCGCTAAATTCCTCCTCCCTTGCCACCATTTTTTGTTCTTCTGTATTGTGCACTGTGGTTCACTGGTTCACTTCAAGTCACACTCAAGCTCACAGACTGCATCTTCTAGCATGTACATAGCCTGCAAATGTTGATAATGCTGTCTTTTTGTGTAAGGTTACTCCCCTGGACATTGCGCATGATGATTTAGTAGCTGCATGTATACCTGTGTATATGTGAATGACAAAGAGAGGGGTAAGACATAAGAGAGGGGTAAGACATAAGACATAAGACGTCTGCAAACGCGACATGAAATCGTGTGACATTGATCACAAGTCGTGGGAGTCAGTTGCCAGCATTCGCCAGAGCTGGCGGGCAGCCATAAAGACAGGGCTAAATTGTGGCGAGTCGAAGAGACTTAGTAGTTGGCAGGAAAAAAGACAGAGGCGCAAGGGGAGAGCCAACTGTGCAACAGCCCCAACAAACAAATTTCTCTGCAGCACCTGTGGAAGAGCCTGTCACTCCAGAATTGGCCTTTATAGCCACTCCAGGCGCTGCTTCACAAACCACTGACCACCTCCAGGCGCGTATCCATTGTCTCTCGAGATAAGGAGGCCCAAAAGAAAGATGTGAATGACAAAGAGAGGGGTAAGACATAAGAGCAGGGTATGACTAGCTCAAAGATTGGAGAGGCCTGTGACTCTAACTTCATCAACTTGATGGTCTCACAGGCAAGGATATCAAAGGCTTCTCCTCCAGGGTAGTCAAGAACTTGCAGTTTTCTGTGCTCTCCTCGAGTTCATGTCTGTTCTCCTGTATTACATGACAGTTTATATGGCAAGCAGAGAATTAGTAATTTGAAGGAGCTTGTACAATGATAGGCATGTGCCCAAAACTGCAGCCCATTCCATGTGTCAGTAACTAGCCATGCAGTTAGATTGTGCAAGTCTTTATAAGAGGTCAGTAAGTTGAAAGATCCCTTGTAAATTGAAACTTGAATCATAGGCAGGCATAGTAAACAATGAAAAGGTTAAAAGGTTGTCTAAAAATTGCTGTGAGCCAGCAGTAAATGTGTAACAAACTGACAGCCACTACTTTGTGGTGTGCATTCTTGGGCCGGAATATACTGCGACAGCATCTTAACATCTTCCATTTTCTTCCGCATACTGTGATACCCTGCCTGCCATTTTCTATCAGACATGTTGCACTATTCTTTGCTGTGGAGGGTTGCTTGGAATGACAAGCAGGGCTATCCTCCTCACATCCCTCTCATGCAGCAGAACCTCAGCTCTGCCATCCGTCAAACAGGTGTGTTGTTATTTCACAGCAGCACTGTTCTGAACTGAGCTTTTCAATGTATGATAATGCTGGTCTTAAACTTGGAGCAAAGGAGCCACATGCTTTATCATAGTGTATACTGAAGAACATTTTTTGATTCTAGCTACAGCACATAGTTTTCATCCTTTGAAAATGTACACTTGGTATAAAATGTGATGGATTTCAATTGTGGTCCACAAAAAGGGACACACCAAGATTAACTGCACCTCACCTACTGCATCGCCCCCATTACACATATAGCACTTGTGTTCCCTGCTGGCATCTTGGATTTCAGTTATTGTCCTTGTTGAATGAACAAATAAGGCTGTATTTTAAGTGACCTGGCAAATTGAAGGAACTGTGTTGTTTTGTCAACAGAAGTGTAGAATAAATGGTTGTTTCAAATTTCAGTCTGCAGGAGATGACCCAATTTCACATCTTAAAACTGATTTACACAAAATGCAATAGATGTGGCGACAGCACTGAACGGTGACTTATAGTACTTTTGAAATAGAGTATTATGATGGACTGTGCATGTGCATCATCAATTTAAGAGCAATGTATAAATATTCAACACAAAGAGATAATGTTAAACTTACATAAACCATCAGCTAGGCTGTATTTAGAATATTGTGCCTAGTTTTGGATGCCTTATTTTAGGAAGTATATCAAGGCCTTAGAGAGGGGCAAAAGATATTTACAGATAATCAACAGAATGAAGCACAGCCGAACAAAATCTTGTTTTATGAAGAGAGTGGTTAGGATGTGGAATGCCATAGTAAAAATGATGCATCATTGAATCAAAGAAATATACAGCAGAGAAGAAGGACTGATTAGGCCCATCAGAGCTATCCAGTCTAATCCCACTTTCCAGTTCTTGGATGCTAGCCTTGTAGTTTATGGCATTTCAAGTGCATTTTCAAGTATTTTTTAAATGTGATGAGGGTTTCTGTCTCTACCACCCTTTCAGGCAGTGAGTTCCAGACCCCCACCACCCTCTGGGTGAAAAGATTTCTGCTCACCTTCCCTCTAATCCTTCTATCAGTTACTTTAAACCACTGCCTCAGGTTATTGACCTCTCTGCTAAGGGCAATTAGTCTTCCCTATCCACTCTATCTGGACCCCTCCTAATTTATACACCTCAATTAAATCTCTGCTCAGCCTCCTCTGCTCCAAAGAAAACAACCCCAGATTACCTAATCTTTCCTCATAGATAACATTTTTCAGTTTTGGCAACATCCTTGTAAATCTCCTCTGTACCCACTCAAATGCAACTACATCCTTCTTCTAATGTCGTAACCAGAACTGTACGTAGTACAGTGGTCTAACTAGAGTTTTATATTGTTCTAGTATAATCTCCCTGCTCTTATATTCTATGTCTCGGCTAATAAAGGAAAGTATTTTGTGTTGTGTGATTGCGTTTAAGAGTGATGTCCCTTTAAGATCTTAGTATGCTAATGAGCAAGTACCAGGATGTGGTCATGTGACTATGTGCCAGTCTCACTCTGTAGCTGTAACTGTAACACCAAGAGGCAATTCCTGTAAATAGGTAGCTTTGTGCTGTTTATAATAGCTAGCTGTTAATAAACCTGTTGAGATCTTCAATCACACATCTCATTGATGTTGCACCAAACAACATAAAATGTTTCTCATTACTATTTGTATGCCTTCTTAACTGCTTTATCTACCTATCCTGCTACCTTCATGGATCTGTGGACATGAACACCTAGGTCCTCTTGTCCTCCACACTTCTCAGTATCCTACCATTTATTGTGTATTCCCTTGCCTTGTTTGCCCTCCCCAAATGCATTACTTCACACTTCTCCAGATTGAATTTCATTTGCCACTTTGTTGCCCACCTGAGCAATCCATTGATATCTTGGCTGTGAAATCAGAATCCATAATCACTTCAAAAAGGACACGGATAGATATTTGAAAAAAAAATGTTTAAGAAGATATGGAGAAAGGACAGAGCAGCAGGACTAAATGGATAGCTGTTTTAGATATCTGGCCAAAGTGATAGGGACTGAAAGGCCTTTTTCTGTGCTGTAAAATGTTATAGTGTATACACTCAGGATGTCAGAAATGCTCCATCCATCAATATTGGCGACCACGCTCTGGAAGTGGTTCAAGAGTTCACCTACCTAGGCTCAACTATCACCAGTAACCTGTCTCTAGATGCAGAAATCAACAAGCGCATGGGTAAGGCTTCCACTGCTATGTCCAGACTGGCCAAGAGAGTGTGGGAAAATGGCGCACTGACACGGAACACAAAAGTCCGAGTGTATCAGGCCTGTGTCCTCAGTACCTTGCTCTACGGCAGCGAGGCCTGGACAACGTATGCCAGCCAAGAGCAACGTCTCAATTCATTCCATCTTCGCTGCCTTCGGAGAATACTTGGCATCAGGTGGCAGGACTATATCTCCAACACAGAAGTCCTTGAAGCGGCCAACATCCCCAGCTTATACACACTACTGAGTCAGCGGCGCTTGAGATGGCTTGGCCATGTGAGCCGCATGGAAGATGGCAGGATCCCCAAAGACACATTGTACAGCGAGCTCGCCACTGGTATCAGACCCACCGGCCGTCCATGTCTCCGTTATAAAGACGTCTGCAAACGCGACATGAAATCGTGTGACATTGATCACAAGTCGTGGGAGTCAGTTGCCAGCATTCGCCAGAGCTGGCGGGCAGCCATAAAGACAGGGCTAAATTGTGGCGAGTCGAAGAGACTTAGTAGTTGGCAGGAAAAAAGACAGAGGCGCAAGGGGAGAGCCAACTGTGCAACAGCCCCAACAAACAACTTTCTCTGCAGCACCTGTGGAAGAGCCTGTCACTCCAGAATTGGCCTTTATAGCCACTCCAGGCGCTGCTTCACAAACCACTGACCACCTCCAGGCGCGTATCCATTGTCTCTCGAGATAAGGAGGCCCAAAAGAAAGAAAATGTTATATATGCTTCCTGACTGGTGCAGTGGGTCGAACACTATCCCTTTACCTCAAAGACTCAGATTTCAATGCAGGCCATGACTATGGCATTCTTCTTCCTCTGATGACTGCAAGATTACTTTAGACAATCTTAGTTTAGTTCTCAGTGGCACTATTTGTGTACTAATTGGCCATATCACTCAGGGAACGTTATACTGCAGATGTAAGTAATGATAAGATTATAGTTGTAGGATCAAGAAGGTGCTTTTCTAGGTTTGGAATTAAGTTGCAGTATTGAAACATTGTAGTATCAGGCAAGCCCCCCATTTGCCAAGAATGAGGAAAATTAATTTTGCTACATGAACATTGATTTTAAACTGTTGTTGGTGAAGAAGGAACTTACTTTAAAAAACAATTGGAGACTTTGGCTGGAGAGAGACATTAGCATATCAACAGACTGTACTTCAAAGGACAAAAGGGCTATTCCCTGCTCCAATTTAATCCACAATTTAATCCACAACCAAACGTTGAATCATTCCAGGCTAACTACTAAGATGGCCGAATACACCAACAGACGTGGTTGGCCAGTTTAGTCACATGACTAACTGACTTTTGGAGTTGTTGAATTTGAACTGGCCACAAGGTTAAAACTCAGAAAGCTGTTTGCCACTGAACTGGAAAAGACCTCTCTCCTGTCTGCTCTCATCTCGCTCTCTCCAGCTTCGTAAACCATTGAAGACATAAGAACCCCAAGAGAGAAAAGTCTCCTATATTAACAACGTTCAAGAGGAATACTGGATTCCAATGAAAAGCAAGACTACCTACAATCAAGGATCATACAGCGAGCTCGAAGCACAGTAAAAAAACCTCTTCAGAGATTGCCTCAAACCTCTCCATTTTATTTTTCTTCTCTTTTCTGGCACTTTTCTTCTTTAAGCCTAAGAAAACCTGGTTGTGCTCATTTCTTGGCCTTATAAGTGGAAAGTGGTGAATAAGTATTCACCAAGGGGGAGTTCAAAACACAGTGTGTTTAAAAATCAAACCCTGTTACAATAAGACCAGGTGAAGACAGTAAAAGACCCCTAGACATATTTCTCACCTGGTTCTAACAGTAGAATTTATTTGATTGGCTGCCAAAGGTGCAAAATAAAGTACCTTTTATCAGAAAATGCACCTTCCCCATTTTGAAAAACACAAAACAAATTCAACAACAATTCTTGAGATAGATCTTAAAATAAGTATACAATTACATACAAGACATGATGAAATATGGTTGTTTGATCAATAACTCACTTTAGTACAATTTATTGCAGTTCCACAATTATTTCATTCAGGGGAGATGATTTTTTCCATATACTTTAGGCCAAGATGTGGTCCATTGTGGGTTGAATGTGTCAGGGAATAGTCCTTTGTCCTTCCAATCACCACCTGTTAACATGCAAATATCTTTTCCAGCCAGGGCTCATATGTTTAACAAGTCCTTTCTTCACTCCAGTAACAGTTTATAATCAATGTTCATGACAAAATTAATGTGCCTCATTCTTGGCAGGTGGGGGCCTAGCATAACATAATGCAGGGAGCTCAATGAAAATTGCCTCCAATTAGCACTTGAGTGCGAAACCTGCAGGTTTCTTGTTTGCAAATCCAGACAAGTATAAATTATGGTAATCAGCAATTCGGACCAAATATGCGTGCTAAATCCAGATTATCAAATTGGCTAATCTTATTATCACTGTACCTATTTAGCACCTATTTTCACCCTTTGGCCAAACCCCTTCTCCCTACCACCACACCCACCACCCTGCCTCTCCCCAGGTCCTAATAATTATGCAACATTTTTTTTGAATATTTGGATTTAGTCCCCAAGTTTCCACCTGTGCTCTCTGCATAAACTTTCATCTTGATGAAAAATTGTAGATGTCAATAACGTTGATAGCTGTGGGGGTAATTTTAACATAACTCGCTGGACGGGAAACCCACTGGATTGGGTGGAAAGACAGTTTCACTCTTCAATATTACTCTCCATTGACTTCAACAGAAAGCAAAATCAGGAAGGATGTAAAACTAGCATTGCACCCAATCCCATCAGTTTCTTAATGGGTGGGGCAGGTTAAAAGTGACCCCAGCGTCCTTTTAAAATCTATATAAAAGGCATCATTGCTGTGTGCACTCTGCTGCATTGTGAAACAAAAGTAAAAATATCGAGTGAAGACCTGTTTATTAATAGTGTTGATGTACTCAACAATTTGCATTTAGTTCATTTGTCCAATCATTTGGGCCCCTGTACTAATTCAGCTCCCCCATCCCCATGTTCAGTATAGTGGTAGTGGGGAGAAATTTTATCTTGTATCTTTTTCAATGTTGGTACACACTGTAGTATTTCTTTTACAGATGTTATTTTTACACCCACAAAGTGCAAACCAACATCATAAAAGCATAATTTAATTACTTATCCAAAAATAAGTATATAGTTTCTCTTTGACACAAATGCCAACTAGAATTCAAAGACTTTTTTGGAGCTGATGTGCTGTTCCTTTTCGGTTTTTTCATCAGCTGGAGGGTCTTTCAATCATGATCTTTCCTCACAATCTCACCAAAAAATGAATGTAATTCAAGCCTCTGTCTCTTAGGATTAAATGACCGATATCATATTGTACTGAAAAATGAAACCTTCTTAACATTTAATTTTGTATTTTTTTAGCTGGCTTGTTTTTAAATATTAATTTTCTTGAAAATATATTAAATCTTGACATTTGCCTCCACAATTTTTAAACTCAGTCTCAAGCCACATTCAGGACATTTCCCTTGCATGTAGCTATTGTTTTGTTATTGGGACTTTTGAGCCATTATTAAATAGCCAACTGAGACCTTAAGATGGTGTTCAGATAGGCAGTTTATATAGGGGGGAAAACTTGCATTTTGTAACACTTTGGGATATGGAAAAGCCAATTTTGTGATCAATTTATTTATTTTGTACAAATAATTCTCATTAGCATGCACAACTATAATGGGTTAGATTTGGCTCTCAATGGTGAATGAAAGGTGCCAACCAATAATTACACTTGCAACAGACTTACTATTGTAAATTAGAGAACCAAAACAGTGCAGCACCAACTACAAGCAATCTGGGACCTCTGTGAACAGGGCAAGTGTACATCTCCTTAACCAATAAGATTAAAGAATCGTTTGGGAGCGGTGTAGATTCCGAAGCAGAAAATGTCAGTTAGAATAGTGAATTCAATGTCAAGTCAGATAAATAAACTACAAACATCCCGGGGGTTACTATTGACCAAACAGTGGACTGGACCAGCCATATAAATACTGTAGCTATAAGAACAAGTCAGAGTCTGGGAATTCTGAGGTGAGTAACTCACTTCCTGACTCCCCAAAATCTGTCAACCATCTACAAGACACAAGTCAGGAGCATGATGGAAAACACTCCACTTGTCTGGATGAGTGCAGCTTTGACAACACTCAAAAAGCTTGACACCATCCAGGACAAAGCAATCTGTTTGATTGGCGCCCCATCTACCACCTTAAACATTCACTCCCTTCACCACCGAATCACAGTGGCAGCAGTGTGTACCATAAACAAAATGCACTGAAGCAACGCACCTTTGACAGCACCTTCCAAACCTGTGACCTTTACCATCTAGAAGGAAAAGGGCATCATATTATGGGAATACCACCACCTGCAACTACCCCCTCCAAGCCACACACCATCCTGACTTGGAACTACATCATCATTCCTTCACTTTCACTGGATCAAAATCCTGGAACTCCCTTCTTAACAGCACTGTGGAAGTACTTGCACCAGATGGACTGCAGCAGTTCAAGAAAGTGGCAATAAGGGATGGGGAACAAATGCTGGCCTTGCCAGTGATATCCATATCCCATGAAAGAATAAAACTAAAATCAAGCAAAATAAAGAGAGACAAAAAAAAAGGGTGGTATTAGGAGAAAGAGGTAAAAGAGACAAAGAAAAACTAAAAATAATAAATTTATTTATTTTTATTCTTAAAATCTCCAACAATAATTAAAATCTGAAGGAACGAGACTCCACACTTATAAAATTAAGTTTTCAGTGCCTGATGGGTTGTTTGGCAGTAATTAAGAATTACCACATTGTTAAAAATTTCCTTAAGCTGGAACAGACAAGTCCTACTTTTTCTGACATGTGGCTGGTGGGAATCTATCAGATAAGCACAAAACCTCAAACCATTTCATATGTTTCAATACTGAGTTTTTCAATGTGATACAGGTACAGCGAAGCTTCTACAGGAGCAGGGCACACAGACAGCAATTTCCTGATTTCAGCATTTAACAACCCATTTGCAATCACTGGACATTTCTGTCAGATTTACTCTTTACTCTTTAATAAAGGTGAGTGCTGATAGCCTCAATAATTTTTCTACTGAAAAATCCAGCCCATTATTTTTGCAGCAGAACATTTATACTTTTCAGGATCTAAAGCACAAGAATTCTAACTTTCAATCATCAATAAAGTTGGTGGGAAGTTTTTTTTTCCTGGCAAAATCTAAACATCATCCCACCACCACAATTGTCTACATGACTCACCTGAAAAAAAAACTTGGGAATTACACATTTTACACAGACAGGTGCCAAATACAAGATCAAAAGGATATAGTCAGTTAATGTTAGGGTTGTAGAAAATTACTGAAGCAAAGTTAAAAACCACTCCACTGTTTCTCGTAGAGTGATGAAACACTGGGCTTAAAGATTGATAGACAGCCCATTTGGAGTGCCAAGGAACGAGATCAGATTTGAATATTAAGGATAAAGAAAAATAGCAGTCAGGTTAATCATTTAAATCTTAATTAAATGTAATTGTAAAATTATTTACATAATCAAAGAGGTCAGCTTTATTGAACAAAATGCAACATCCCTTGTCTTCTGTAAAAAAAAAGTAGTATATTAAAGGGATTTTTTTTTAAGAATACTTCAGTGGAGTCATTTTTTCCAAAGATTGAAAGCTGTTAACAGGTATTGATGTTTAAATTGAACTGCTACTTTCTTTTGCTTCTACAAGACTGAAGCGTTTGCATCCATCTTCAGCCAGATTCAACTCGGCCTCCTCCTGAGGTCCCCACCATCATGGATATCAGGCATCAGCCAATTAGATTTACTCCACATGATATTAAGAAACAGTTGATCGCACTGGATACTGTAAAGGCTATGGAGCCTGTCATGCTAGGCCCCTACCTGCCAAGAATGAGGCACATTTATTTTGTCATGAACATTGATTTTAAACTGTTACTGGAGTGAGGAGAGCACTTGTTCAACAGATCGGTCATGGCTGGAAGGGATGTTTGCATATTAACAGACAGTGTTTGGAAGGACAAAGCAGCCAGTCCCTGACACACTCAACCCACAATGGACTTTTGATCACCAGACATTGAAGGTGGGGGAGCTTGCATTCCAGGTTGAGTGCTAAGATGGCCGAATACACAAACGAACATGGCCAAACCAGC
Organism: Heterodontus francisci; assembly: GCF_036365525.1. Lineage (NCBI taxonomy): Eukaryota > Metazoa > Chordata > Chondrichthyes > Heterodontiformes > Heterodontidae > Heterodontus > Heterodontus francisci. The sequence goes on from NC_090371.1 coordinate 68,474,013, forward strand.
TAGTCACATGACTAACCTGCTGGGCAATCTGAGTTTTTTTTGAATTTGCACAAACAGTTTGGGGAGAAAGCTGTTTGCTCCTGGACTGAGAAGATCTCTCTCCTGTCCACTCCCATCTCTTTCTCACAAGCCTCTAAATACATTGAAGACACATGAACCCCAAGAGAGAAAAGTCTCCTACAGCGAACAAGGTTTAAGAAGAATACTGGGCCCCAATGAAAAGAAAGATCTCCCGACAATCAAGAACTCTATAGTGAGCTCAAAGAACTGTAATAATAACTCTTCAGACATTGCCTCAAACCTTTCCACTTTATTTTTCTTCTGGTCTTTTCTGCCTCTACTTGCATGTGTATATCGCATATGCATGCTAGCGTGGGGTAGGGCATGTGTCCGTAGGCATTAACCGAATTAGAGTTTAAGTTTAATAAACTTTAACTTTTCTTCTTTAAACCTAAGAAAGCCTGTTTGTGCTTTGTTTTGCCTTATAATTGGAAAATGGTGAACAAGGATTCACCAAGGGGTGCTCAAAACACGGTGTGTTTCAAATTAAGCCCTGTTACAGTATGACCAGGTGAAGGTTGAAAAGGAACCCTAGACCTCTTTCTCACCTGGTCGTAACAGAAATTTGGGTGTTAATGTCCAGAATTGACCCACAAACAAACAAGAGAAACTGGAAGTAGGAAGCCAAATTGTTCCCAAGCAAAAAAAAGAGCAGGATTTCAATACAGGTTTTCTTGTGGTTGTGTGTGCTTGAATACTAACGTGTCTGCAACTGAAGCTAGTAGCTCTCCAAGCCAAGGTGAAGTAACTTGGGATAAGTTAAATGCACTGTATATGGAGGAGTTGAGGAAAATGCATGTGCAGTGTGGGATCACTGTATGTGGCAAGGCTAGGAAGTCTGAACTCCTGTGGCTGGTGGTCAATCATTTTTCCCTAGAAACTGAAGAAGCAGAAACAGGGTTAGAAGCAGACTCCGACAGTGTTGTTAGCAAACATACAACTAGAACAGCGGAAACTTGAATTTGAGGAGAGGGACAGAAAGAATATTCTGGAAGGAATGCGAAGAGAGAGAGTTGAGACAGCTTGAGTTAACTAGGGGGTGACAGAGTAACCCCATTGAAAGCATGGCCAATATGGAGGAGTGTTATTCAGGGCTGAGTGCAGAATTGTTAAAACGAGCTCAATTAATTCCAAAACTCAATGAGGAAGATTTAGAAGTGTTTTTGCATCCTTTGAGAAACTAGCAAGGCAGCTAAAATGGCCAGCTGAGACCTGCCTCTTTTACTACAAATCAAGCTAACTGGAAAAGCTCATGAGGTTATTCTCTGTTGCCAGATGAGAATTCATCAAATTATGAACTGACCAAAAATGCTCTCCTCAGGGCATATGATTTAGTCCCCGAAGCGTATCGTCAAAAGTTTAGAACCCTCAAGAAGTAAGCCAATCAAACTTGTCTGGAGTTTGAAAGAAGTAAGCAGCTGGCTTTTGACCAATGGCTGAGGGCTTTTAAAGTATAGCTCAACTATAAGACTCTCAGGGAAGTAGTTGTGTTAGAGAAATTTAAAAACTCTCTCCCACTCTCCATAAAGACCGATGTAGAGGAGCAGCGGGTCCAGAGAGCCCAGCAAGCGGCCGTTCTAGCTGATGAGTTTGCTTTAATTTGTAAGTCAGTTTCCCAGGGAGAACCTTTCCTAATCACCCCACAAATCCGAAAAGGACAAAGAGTGGGAAGGTGATAGGAGCCCAAGCAGTCCTGGGCAGGAAAGGAAAGCAGATGACACAGGGGGTTCCTCCTCTAGTGAAAAAGCAGGTGCTGTGAGGAAAAATGAGACCCAGAGACCTGTGCTTCCATTGTAATAAAGCAGGGCATTTAAAAGATGACTACTGGAAAGTAAAGGGAAAACTGGTAGGGTTAATCAGGGCACACCCACTCAGTGAAGACGGGAACCTGATGGAAAGCACAGCAGAATAAGCTATGGCTTTAACTGCAGTACAAGTTTTTTTTATATTATTCATTCATGGGATGTGGAAATTGCTGGCCAGGCCAGCATTTATTGCCCACCCCTAATTGCCCTTGAGAAGGTAGTGGTGAGCTACCTTCTTGAACCGCTGTAGTCCATTGACTTTGTAGCAGTTAGATACAACTGAATGGTTTGCTACGTCATTTCAGAGGGCATGTAAGAGTCAACCACATTGCTGTAGGTCTGGAGTCACATGTAGGCCAGACTAGGTAAGGACAGCAGATTTCCTTCCCTCAAGGACATTAGTAATCCAGATGGGTTTTTTTTTACGACAATCGACAATGGTTTCATGGCCATCATTAGACTAGCTTTTTTTTAAAATTCCAGATTTATTAATTGAATTCAAATTCCACCTTCTGCTGTGGTGGGATTTGAACCTATGTCCCCAGAGCAATACAGAATCACAGAATAATACAGTGCAGAAGAGGCCCTTCAGCCCATCGAGTCTGCACCGATGCATTAAAACACCTGACCTGTCTACCTAATTCCATTTGCCAGCACTTGACCCATAGCCTTGAATGTTATGACGTGCCAATTGCTCATCCAGGTACTTTTTAAATGATGTGAGGCAACCCTGGGTCTCTGGGTTACTAGTCTAGTGACAATACCACTACACCACCGCCTCCCCTAGTGAGACCCAGAGAGCTTACAGCTGCAAGTGCAGGAAAATGTAATAGGATTCCTGAAGTTTATCAGGGTTTTGTGTCTGAAGGGAAAGTAACCTCATACCCCTCAAGTGGGCCAAGCAAGCCCATAGTGATTCTCAGGGACACAGGGGCCACTCGATCCCTTTTACTGGGAAAAGGCCTGACCTTTCCCCCCAGAGAGTGCAGTGAACATCAAAATGGTGGTGAATGGTATTGAAGGGCAGTGTATCCCTGTACCTGTATACCAGGTGCACCTGGAGTGCAACCTAGTTTCAGGACCGGTGACTGTAGGGATTGTCCCTAGTTTGCCTGTGGATGGAGTTGACCTGCTCCTAGGTAATGATCTGGTGGGGGTGAAGGTGGTAGCCCCCCCAGTAATGAAAGACAGACCGCAGGAGGTCAGAGAGACAGAGCAATGGCGGGAGACAGACCCCTGCAGTTTCCCTGAATGTGTAGTGGATCAGGCCATGATCAAAGCAGCTCCCCCAGAGGAGACTGCATTGGCACTGCAGGCAGATGAGCATGAGGTCTGCCTGTCCAAGACTTTCTTTGGAAAGTTAGGAGACCCAGGGAATAAATTAAATGCATTTTCCCTAGCTGAGGCTCAGTGAGCCAACCCATTATTGCAAGAGTTAGCACAGGCTGCCCAGTCTGAAAATGAAGCAGAGGGAATCCTGATTGTTACTATTTAAAGAATGAGGTACCGATGTGGAAATGGATTTCTCCTCACAGATCTGAGACCAAGGAGTGGACAGTGGTTCACCAGTTAGCGGTGCTGCAGAGATACCGGGGAGAAATAGTAAGACGGGCCCATGAGATTACAGTGGCTGTACATGCTGGTCTATGAAAGACCAAAGCCCACATAAGACAGCAGTTTGACTTGGCCAAAACTCCACAAAGATATGGTGGAGTACTGCAGGAGTTGCCACATGTGCCAGGTTGAGGAGAAGCACCAACCTACAGTGAAACCTGCACCCCTAAGTCCTGTACCTGTGTTAGGAGGCCCCTCCAGCAGAGGGCTGGTGAACTGTAAGGCACCCCTGCCGAGAGCAAAAGGGGACAGCCAGGCACAAGACTGGCAAAAGTTTGGAAAGAGAAGGGGAGAAACTGACCAAGAGGGCATGTTAAAGGAGATCTGGGAGGAATCCCCGGACAAAAACTCCTACTGTCCTGTCAGCCAACCCGAAAAATGTGAAAAATTAGACTCCAGAACCTCCTACGTAAATGCGGACAGTAGAAGCACCCCACTAGAGTTGCTAACAGCATTTACAGGAAGCTGCAGAGACAAACAGGAAAGACCTCTAAAAACGGTAAGGGTAATGCCTCACCTAGTCAAAGTGCCAGAGGCGAGTGCAGTAGAGTCTGCACAAATACCTGCAGGCAGGTATGTCCTCTGGAACAAAGCGGAGATTAGCAAAGAATCATTGCCCACAGTCAGAAACAAAGCCAACCATCATCCCCTGAAGTCATGAAAAGTCATTGGCAAACAGGATTAAGGAAAATCCCAAGGCTTTTTATACATATATAAAGAGCAAGGTGGTAGCCAGGGAAAGGATTGGCCCACTCAAGGACAGAGATGGGAATCTATGTGTGGAGCCAGAGGAAATGGGTGAGGTGCTAAATGAGTACTTTGCATCAGTATTCACCAAGGAGAAGGACTTCGTGGATGATGAGCCGAGGGAAGGGAGTGCAGATAGTCTCAGTCATCTCATTATCAAAAAGGAGGAGGTGTTGGGTGTCTTGCAAAGCATTAAGGTAGATAAGTCTCCAGGGCCTGATGGGATCTACCCTAGAATACTGAGGGAGGCAAGGGAAGAAATTGCTGGGGCCTTGACAGAAATCTTTGCATCCTCATTGGCTACAGGTGAGGTCCCAGAGGACTGGAGAATAGCCAATGTTGTTCCTTTGTTTAAGAAGGGTGGCAAGGATAATCCAGGAAATTATAGGCCGGTGAGCCTTACGTCAGTGGTAGGGAAACTATTAGAGAGGATTCTTTGGGACAGGATTTACTCCCATTTGGAAACAAATGAACTTATTAGCGAGAGACAGCATGGTTTTGTGAAGGGGAGGTCGTGTCTTACTAATTTGATTGAGTTTCTTGAGGAAGTGACGAAGATGATTGATGAGGGAAGGGCAGTGGATGTTGTCTTTATGGACTTTAGTAAAGCCTTTGACAAGGTCCCTCATGGCAGACTGGTGCAAAAGGTGAAGTCACACGGGATCAGAGATGAGCTGGCAAGATGGATACAGAACTGGCTCAGTCACAGAAGACAGAGGGTAACAGTGGATGGATGTTTTTCTGAATGGAGGAATGTGACTAGTGGTGTTCCGCAGGGATCAGTGCTGGGACCTTTGCTGTTTGGAGTATATATAAATGATTTGGAGGAAAATGTAGCTGGTCTGATTAGTAAGTTTGCGGCCGACACAAAGGTTGGTGGAGTTGCGGATAATGATGAGGATTGTCAAAGGATACAGCAGGATATAGATCGGTTGGAGACTTGGGCGGAGAAATGGCAGATGGAGTTTAATCCAGACAAATGTGAGGTAATGCATTTTGGAAGGTCTAATGCAGGTGGGAGGTATACAGTAAATGGCAGAACCCTCAGGAGTATTAACAGGCAGAGAGATCTGGGCGTACAGGTCCACAGGTCACTGAAAGTGGCAACGCAGGTGGATAAGGTAGTCAAGAAGGCATTCGGCATGCTTGCCTTCATCGGTCGGGGCAGAGAGTATAAAAATTGGCAAGTCATGCTGCAGCTGTACAGAACTTTAATTAGGCCACACTTAGAATATTGCGTGGAATTCTGGTCGCCACACTACCAGAAGGACGTGGAGGCTTTGGAGAGGGTACAGAGGAGGTTTACCAAGATGTTGCCTGGTCTGGAGGGCATTAGCTATGAGGAGAGGTTGGAAAAACTCAGATTGTTTTCACTGGAACGGCGGAGGTGGAGGGGCGACATGATAGAGGTTTACAAAGTTATGAGCGGCATGGACAGAGTGGATAGTCAGAAGCTTTTTCCCAGGGTGGAAGAGTCAGTTACTAGGGGACATAGGTTTAAGGTGCAAGGGGCAAAGTTTAGAGGGGATGTGCAAGGCAAGTTTTTTACACAGAGGGTGGTGAGTGCCTGGAACTTGCTGCCAGGGGAGGTGGTGGAAGCAGATACGATAGCGACGTTTAAGAGACATCTTGACAAATATATGAATAGGAAGGGAATAGAGGGATATGGGCCCCGGAAGTGCAGAAGGTGTTAGTTTCGGCAGGCATCAAGATCGGCGCAAGCTTGGAGGGCCGAATGGCCTGTTCCTGTGCTGTACTGTTCTTTGTTCTTTGTTCTTGTTTTTATTTAAAATTCTCTTCCTTGTTTTCAAATCCCTTCATGCCCTCGCCCATCCCTATCTCTATAATCTCCTCCAGCCCCACAACCCTCAAAAATATCTACACTCCTCTAATCCTGGCCTCTTGTGCATCCCTGATTTTAATTGCTCCACCATTGGTGGCCGTTCCTTCAGTTGCCTAAGCCCCAAGCTTTGGAATACCCTCCCACACCTCTTTGTCTCTCTACCTCGCTTTCCTCCGTTAAGACACTCCTTAAAACCTACCTCTTTGTCAAATCTTTTGGTCACCTGACTGATATCACTTTTTGTGCCTCGATGTTATACTTTGTTTTTGTAATGATCTTGTAAAGCGCCTTGGGAGGTTTTATTACATTAAAGGTGCTAAATAATTATAAGTTGTTGATGTTGTTGCTACAAGGGCAGGTCAGAGGCTGGAAATTCTGTGAGTAACTCATCTCCTGACTCCCCAGTCCTTGTCCACCATCTACAAGTTACAAGTCATGATTGTGATGCAGTTCTCTCCACTTGCCTGGATGAGTACAGCTCCAACAACACTCACGTTGCTCAACACCATCAAGAGCAAAGCAATCCATTTATTCAGCACCCCAACCACCACCTTAAATATTTATTCCCTTCACAACCAATGCACCACTGCTGCAGTATGTACCATTTACAAGGTGCACTTCATTGCCTTTCTAAACTCGCAATCTCTACCACCTAGAAGGACCAGGGCAGCACACACACGGGAGCATCACCTGTAAGTTACCCTCCAAGCCACACACCACCCTGTTTTGGAACTATATCTCTGTTCCTTTACTGTCGTTGAATCAAAATCCTGAAACTCCCTCCCTAAAAGCATCACATGGACTGTGGTGGGTCAAGAAGACAGCTCAACACCACCTTCTCCATGGTGATTAGTGATGGGCAATAAATGCTGGCATTGCCAGTGACTCCCACGTCACATGAATAAATAAATTAAAAATTTGATATCTGCGTGTTGAGTAAATTTCTACTGACTGAATGTATTAGTAGTTGAATAATTACTCAGCTTTCCATGTTGTTAATTAAGATTCTGGTAAGATTTTATCAGATTTGTTAAAGATTGTTGTCAAGGAGCAAGAATTAATAAATAAATTAATGTTGTACTGCATGTTTCTTTTTACTCGGGTACTGGACAAGAATGTCCCATTTCTCTACAGATTTTACTGTACCAGTATGAGCCATTGACTGTTGGAACTAGAGATCAGGCATGCAGATTTTTAACCTATTAAGTGGAATAATAATAGTAAAGCAGTAGTTAAGAGTACAGAAAGAATTAGGAAATGTACTGAGGAGCTAAAGGGATCATCAGTTTTGGTACAGCTTAATACATGCTTCAGCAACCCTGGTTCAGCAAGTGATGGTTAACTCTGCATTTTAATTTCTGCATATAAAGGACAGCTGCTGAGACTGTTATGAAGATTTTCACATGTGGGGAGATCCTTTTGCAGATATTGGGCGGAATTTAATGGGCCCTTAGGAGACAGGGAGGGCTAGAAGGCAGGGTGGGAGGCTCCATAAAATTGCAACAGACGGCTGGGGGCAGAGGATCCATTGCCTTCCCGTTGCCCTGCAATTAAGCTGGGAGCACCACTCCTCAAACACCACCCACCTCAACACCCATCCTCCCCACCCTGGCCCCCCACTCACTGGGGCCTGCCAGATTGGCCCCGGCGACCCTGCCACATTTATCTGGGGTGCAGAGACTCCAGCGATGGACCTGATCCCAGGCCTAGTATGCTACCAGAAATGGTCACCGCTCCCAGTGGCGCTGCCTATACTAGAGAGTTGCTGGCCCTCTGATTGACTGGCAGCCCTGGGAGATGGGATCCCCATCCTTAAAGAGGCGGGGACCCCGGCACCAGTACGTGAAGTGCCTGAGCACCACTGAATTGCGCCAGGGGTGAGGGCGGGGTGTGTTCCAAACAGCTGAGGCAGGATTCCCCTCGCCATTTCAGCCCAGCATTGGGACTACTGCCAGCTCCACTAAATTCAACCCATTTTGTTTTCATGCAGCTGTAGCTGCTGTTCTGGAATTGACCTGGTTTAAGCAATGTAAGGGTATCAAGGGATATGGGGCAAAGGTGGGTCAGTGGAATTGAGGCACAGATCAGTCTTGATCGAACTGAATGCTGGACCAGATGAATGGCCTAGCTTGTCCCTATAGTACTCAAGGGGCTAAATGGCCTGATTTTGTTGTTGAATGGTTCCAAGCCAAATGGTGAAGAATGAAGCTAAACACAGATCCTTTTTTGATAGCCAGTTTATTCACAGAATGCAGCATTACATATCTCTGCCTGCTGCTTTTTCCACCCATGTCCCAGCAGGCTCTCTCATTAAACAATGCCCTTCACCTGTGCATCTTTAACAACATAATTAACCTATCATTAACACTTGTCCCCATAGAACTCAAAGGGTTAAATGGCCTACTCTTGTTCCTAATAGTACTCTGCAATATCATTTATTTTGCAGATAATGATGCATATCCAGGTGCCAGCTTCCTCGAAATTCCCAAAAAGCTACCAACTTTGTGCACAAGAAGAAAAATTACTCCTCAAGGTACATCAACTTCCATTTCAAATGAGACCTACTAATCTCTTTGTGCCTGTGTCGGTCACTCAGCATGCCTGGACAGCATCCAATCAGATTATGCATAAGGCAATTTGCATAACCTTAATATGCTCACTTCTAATAACATCCATGCTACTTCCGAAATTTTTTCTTGTAAAGTTCAACAATATTTCATATATATTTTAGAGTGACTACTTTCTTTCAAGTCCGCAAAGGTCCTGTGTTGCTGCTGTATCTTAATATTTATGGTTTACCATTTTGCTGCCTTTATAGTCATACAGTTCCATTTGGACCTCCTGCCAATTCTCCAATTTACAAAGACAACATTGGACATTGTGCAATATCTTGCCATGGTTTGTTCCTCTCTTTATGCGAGATGTTTGTCCATCCACCAAACATGCGCTTCCAAAACGGACTTACTATGCTTACTGTACTTACAGGGTCGTAAGTAAATTAACCCTTTGTGTGCCAGGAACATAGGACCAGGAGTAAGGTCTACTGACTGTTCCTAAGTAGGCTATTTAGCCCCTCAAGGCTTTTCCACCATTCAGTGAGATCATGGCTGATCTGTGACCTCACTCCATTTACCTGCCTTTGCCGCATATCTCTCAACACTTTTAGTTAACAAAAATATATCAATCTCAGTTTTAAATTCAACAATTGATCTAACATCAATTGCCATTTGCGGAAGAGAGTTCCAAACTTTTACTACTCTTTGCATGTCGAAGTGTTTCATAATCTCATTTCTGAATTGTCTCGTTCTAACTTTTTGACCATGCCCCCTAGTCCTAGAATTCCCAATTGGTGGAAATACTTTCTCTCTATCTACCCTATCAGTTCACTTTAATATCTTGAAAACTTTGATCAAATCACCCCTTAGCCCTCCAAATTCAAGGGTTTACAATTATGATTTGCTTAATCTCTCCTTGTAGCTTGACCCTTGAAGTCCAGGGATCATTCTAGAAAATCTACAATACACTCACTCCAAGGTCAAGACATCCTTGCTAAGGCGCGGTGCCCAGAACTGCTCACATTACTCCAGGTGTGGTCTAACCAGGGCTTTGTATCGATGAAGCATGACTTCTATTCCATTCTATTCTAGCCCTCTTGATATAAAGGCCAGCATTACATTAGCCTTTTTTGGTTATTTTCAATGCCCGTTCATAACATTTTAATGATCTATGTATCTGGACCTCCAGGTTTCTTTGAAGCTTTGCTGTTTCTAGGTTTTCAGCATTTAGAAAGTACCCTGTTCTACCCTGCTGTTATTCTAAGATTTCCTCCAGCAATTGTGAACTCCATAACTGAATGATTGAACTGTGACACTTTATATCAGTTATGTGGCTTATTAGCTGCTTTAAAAAAAATGATCAAGTTTCCACTAATATAGCAAGCTTTACCAGTTAGTTAAGGACAGCCAGCATGGATTTTTAAAAGGCAGATAGACTAATCTAACTGAATTTGTTGATTAAGCGGAAACAATGGATTTTGTCTATATGGATTTTAAGAAATCGTTTGACTAAGTACCACATAAAAGGCTGATTAACAAAATTGAGGCTCATGGGATAGGAGAGTCAGTGTCAGAACAAAGAACAAAGAACAAAGAAAATTACAGCACAGGAACAGGCCCTTCGGCCCTCCAAGCCTGCGCCGATCCAGATCCTCTATCTAAACATGTCACCTATTTTCTAAGGGTCTGTATCTCTTTTCTTCCTGCCCATTCATGTATCTGTCTAGATACATCTTAAAAGACGCCATCGTGCCCGCATCTACCACCTCCGCTGGCAACGCGTTCCAGGCACCCACCACCCTCTGCGTAAAGAACGTTCCACGCATATCCCCCCTAAACTTTTCCCCTTTCACTTTGAACTCGTGTCCTCTAGTAATTGAATCCCCCACTCTGGGAAAAAGCCTCTTGCTATCCACCCTGTCTATACCTCTCATGATTTTGTACACCTCAATCAGGTCCCCCCTCAACCTCCGTCTTTCTATTGAAAATAATCCTAATCTACTCAACCTCTCTTCATAGCTAGCGCCCTCCATACCAGGCAACATCCTGGTGAACCTCCTCTGCACCCTCTCCAAAGCATCCACATCCTTTTGGTAATGTGGAGACCAGAACTGCACGCAGTATTCCAAATGTGGCCGAACCAAAGTCTTATACAACTGTAACATGACCTGCCAACTCTTGTACTCAATACCCCGTCCGATGAAGGAAAGCATGCCGTATGCCTTCTTGACCACTCTATTTACCTGCGTTGCCACCTTCAGGGAACAGTGGACCTGAACACCCAAATCTCTCTGGACATCAATTTTCCCCAGGACTTTTCCATTTACTGTATAGTTCACTCTTGAATTGGATCTTCCAAAATGCATCACCTCGCATTTGCCCTGATTGAACTCCATCTGCCATTTCTCTGCCCAACTCTCCAATCTATCTATATTCTGCTGTATTCTCTGACAGTCCCCTTCACTATCTGCTACTCCACCAATCTTAGTGTCGTCTGCAAACTTGCTAATCAGTCCACCTATACTTTCCTCCAAATCATTAATGTATATCACAAACAACAGTGGTCCCAGCACGGATCCCTGTGGAACACCACTGGTCACACGTCTCCATTTTGAGATTAGATAAAGAATTGGCTTAAGGACAGAAAACAGCGAGTCATGGTAAATGGTTGTTTTTCAGACTGGAGGATGGTAGATAGTGATGCTCCCCAAGGGTCAGTGTTAGGACACTGCTTTTTTGATATATATAAATGACTTGGATATTGGAATACAGAGCAAAATTTCAAAACTTGCTGATGATACCAAACTTGGTGGAGTGGCAAACAGTAAGGATGATACCAATCGACTGCAGCAGGACATAGATAGGCTAGCAAAATGGGCAGACAACTGGCAGATGGAATTTACTACAGAGAAGTGTGAAGTGAAGCATTTTGGCAGAAAGGACAGGGAGAGACAATATAGACTTAATGGCACAGTTCCAAAGAGTATGCAGGGACAGAGGGACCATGGGGTTCATATGCATGGATTTTTGAAGGTGGCAGGACATATTGAGAGAGTAAATAGCTAAATAGTTGGGGTTGTTCTCTCTGAAGCAAAGGAAACTGAGGGGAGTTTTGATAGATGTGTACTAGATTCTGACAGGTTTGGATAAGGTAGATAAAGAAAAGCTGTTCCCATTAGCTGATGGTACAAGGACTAGGGTACACAGATTTAAGGTTTTAGACACGAGATGCAAGGGGGAATGTGAAGCAGAACTTTTTTTACACAGTAATTGGTAATATAAACATAGAACATAGAACATACAGCACAGAACAGGCCCTTCGGCCCACAATGTTGTGCCGATCCTTTGTCCTCTGTCAAGGACAATTTAATCTATACCCCATCATTCTCCTTTATCCATATACCTATCCAAAAGCCTTTTGAAAGTCCCTAAAGTTTCTGACTCAACAACTTCCCCGGGCAAGGCATTCCATGCCTCGACCACTCTCTGGGTAAAGAACCTTCCCCTGACATTCCCCTTATATCTCCCACCCTTCACCTTAAATTTATGACCCCTTGTAACGCTTTGCTCCACCCGGGGAAAAAGTTTCTGACTGTCTACCCTATCTATTCCCCTGATCATCTTATAAACCTCTATCATGTCACCCCTCATCCTTCTCCTTTCTAATGAGAAGAGGCCTAGAATGTTCAGCCTTTCCTCGTAAGACTTATTCTCCATTCCAGGCAACATCCTGGTAAATCTCCTCTGCACCCTCTCCAAGGCTTCCACATCCTTCCTAAAATGAGGCGACCAGAACTGCACACAGTACTCCAAATGAGGCCTTACCAAGGTCCTGTACAGCTGCATCATCACCTCAGGGCTCTTAAATTCAATCCCTCTGCTAATGAACGCTAACACCCCATATGCCTTCTTCACAGCCCTATCCACTTGAGTTGCAACTTTCAATGATCTATGCACATAGACCCCAAGGTCTCTCTGCTCCTCCACATGCCCAAGAACCCTACCGTTAACCCAGTATTTTGCATTCATGTTTGTCCTTCCAAAATGGACGACCTCACACTTTTCAGGGTTAAACTCCATCTGCCACTTTTCAGCCCAGCACTGCAACCTATCCAAGTCCCTTTGCAGACGACAATAGCCCTCCTCGGTATCCACAACTCCACCAACCTTTGTATCATCTGCAAATTTACTGACCCACCCTTCGACTTCCTCATCCAAGTCGTTAATAAAAATCACAAACAGGAGAGGACCCAGAACTGATCCCTGCGGCACGCCACTGGTAACTGGGCTCCAGGCTGAGTATTTACCATCTAAGACCACTCTCTGCCTTCTATCAGTTAGCCAATTCTTAATCCAACTGGCCACATTCCCCACTATCCCATGCCTCCTGACTTTCTCCATAAGTCTACCATGGGGGACCTTATCAAATGCCTTACTAAAATCCATGTACACCACATCCACTGGTTTACCCTCATCCACTTGCTTGGTCACCTGCTCAAAGAATTCAATCAGGCTTGTGAGGCAAGACCTACCCCTCACAAAACCGTGCTGACTGTCCCGAATCAAGCAGTGTCTTTCCAGATGCTCAGAAATCCTATCCCTCAGCACCTTTTCCATCAACTTGCCTACCACCGAAGTAAGACTAACTGGCCTGTAATTCCCAGGGTTGTTCCTATTCCCTTTCTTGAACAGGGGCACAACATTTGCCACCCTCCAATCACCTGGTACCACCCCCGTCAGCAGAGAAGATGAAAAGATCATTGCCAGCGGCTCTGCAATTTCATCCCTTGCTTCCCATAACATCCTTGGATATACCCCGTCAGGCCCGGGAGACTTGTCTATCTTCAAGTTATTCAAAAACCCCAACACATCTTCCCTCCTAACGAGCACTTCCTCGAGCTTACCAGTCTGCTTCCCACCGTCCTCTTCAGTAATACACCCCTTCTCATTCGTAAATACCGAAGAGAAGTACTCATTCAAAACCTCACTTATCTCTTCTGGCTCAACACACAGTCTCCCGCTATTGTCCTTGACCGGACCTATGGTCCCCCTAGTCATCCTCATATTTCTGACATACGCGTAAAAGGCCTTGGGGTTTTCTTTTAGCCTACCCGCCAAGCATTTTTCATGCCCTCTCTTAGCTCTCCTAATCCCTTTCTTCAGATCCTTCCTGGCCATCTTGTATCCCTCCAGAGCTATGCCTGTGCCCTTTTTCCTCAACTTTATATACGCATCCTTCTTCTTCCTAACAAGACTCTCAACCTCTCTTGTCAACCACGGTTCCCTCACATGACCATCCCTTCCCTGTCTGACAGGGACATGCTTATCAATGGCCCCTACTATCTGCTCCTTGAAAAAGTTCCACATTTCGACCGTGCCCTTCCCTGCCAGCATATGCTCCCAACTTATGCTCCTCAGTTCCTGCCTGACAGCATCATATCTACCCTTCCCCCAATTGTAAACCTTGCCCTGTTGCACATACCTATCCCTCTCCATTACCACAGTGAATGCTACAGAATTGTGATCACTATCTCCAAAGTGCTCGCCCACCAACAGCTCTATCACTTGCCCTGGTTCATTACCTAGTACCAAATCCAATATTGCCTCCCCTCTGGTCGGGCAGTCTACATACTGAGTCAGAAAAGCTTCCTGGACATACTGCACAAACACTACCCCATCCAAACTATTCGATCTAAAGAGTTGCCAATCAATATTTGGGAAGTTGAAATCCCCCATAATTACTACCCTGTGACTTCTGCTCCTTTCCAAAATCTGTTTCCCAATCTGCTCTTCCACCTCCCTGCTGCTATTGGGGGGCCTATAGAAAACTCCCATCAAGGTGACTGCTCCTTTCCTGTTCCTGACCTCAACCCACAGTGCCTCAGTCGGCAGATCCTCCTCGAAAATTCTTTCAGCAGTTGTTACACTATTTCTAACTAACAATGCCACCCCCCCACCTCTTTTACCACCATTCCTAATCTTACGAAAACATCTATAACCAGGTACCTCCAAAAACCATTCCTCCCCCTCACCTATCCACGTTTCAGTGATGGCCACAACATCGTAGTCCCAAGTGCCCATCCACGCCTTCAATTCACTCACCTTATTCCTGATGCTTCTTGCGTTGAAGTATACGCACTTTAACCCTTCTCCGTGCCCATCTGTCCTCTGTGACAGTGCTACCTTCCCCAATACCTCACTACACTCTTTGTCTTTCTGAGTGGACCCACTGGTCCCTGGATTACAAGTCCGGTTCCCATCCCCCTCCCAAACTAGTTTAAACCCTCCCGAACAGTACTAGCAAACCTCCCTCCCAGGATATTGGTGCCCCTCTGGTTCAGATGCAGCCCGTCCTGTTTGAACAGGTCCCATCTTCCCCAGAATGCAGTCCAATTATCCAAGAACTGGAAGCCCTCCCTCCTACACCATTCCTGCAGCCACGTGTTCAGCTGTGCTCTCTCCCTATTCCTAGCCTCACTATCACGTGGCGCCGGCAACAAACCAGAGATAACAACTCTGTCCGTCCGAGCTTTCAGCTTCCAGCCTAACTCCCTAAACTCACTTCTAACATCTGTGCCACCCTTCCTTCCTACGTCGTTGGTGCCAATGTGCACCACGACCTCTGGCTGCTCCCCCTCCCCTTTAAGGATCCTGAAGACGCGATCACAAACATCACGGACCCTGGCACCAGGGAGGCAACAAACCATCCGTGCGTCTCGCCTGCGCCCACAGAACCGCCTGTCCGTACTCCTCACCATCGAGTCCCCGATGACTAGTGCTCTCCCATTCTCCCTCCTTCCCTTCTGAGCCACAGTGCAGGACCCCGTGCCAGAGGCCCGGTCACTGCAGCCTGCCCCCGATAGGCCGTCCCCCCCAACAGTATCTAAAACTGTATACTTGTTGTTGAGGGGAACGACCACAGGAGATCCCTGCACTGACCTCTTCCCACCTCTAACTGTTACCCAGCTGCCTTTGATTTGTGGAGTAACGACCTCCGTGTAGCTTCTATCTATCAACCCCTCAGCTTCCCGAATGATCCTCAGTTCATCCAGCTCCAGCTCCAATTCCCTAACACGGTCTGATAGGAGCTGGAGACGGATGCACTTCCAGCAGGTGAAGTCGGCAGGGTCACCGGAGGTTCCCCTCACCTCGAACATTCTGCAGGAGGAGCAATACACTACACTGGCTGCCATTTCTTTTATTCAATTACCCCTTAGTTAAGTACAACTATAGTTATTAACAAAAACAGTAAATAGCTTACCTGCTCAGTCCTTTTTGGTTAGAGGAGGAGGGTAAAAAGGGTCTTATTATTAGGTTAGAGGAGGAGGATGGGTGGGAGACACTACATGTGTAGTGGCTCGGGTTTACTCAGCTCCGCACCTTTAAGGAAAATACCTACCCAGGAGTCCTCGCTGCCGACCAGCTTCCGGTTCCTCCGGCGCCAAAAGAAACTCAAAGACAAGGAAAACAGTAAGTAAAACAGTAAGTACTTACTTTGAAAACACAGCTCCTGATGCCTTCACTCACCCAACGAAGAGTCGCTACCTTCTCCTGCTGCTCCGCCGGGAAATGAGGCCGAGTCCACGGAGCTCCGCACCTTTAAGGAAAATACCTACCCAGGAGTCCTCGCTGCCGACCAGCTTCCGGTTCCTCCGGCGCCAAAAGAAACTCAAAGACAAGGAAAACAGTAAGTAAAACAGTAAGTACTTACTTTGAAAACACAGCTCCTGATGCCTTCACTCACCCAACGAAGAGTCGCTACCTTCTCCTGCTGCTCCGCCGGGAAATGAGGCCGAGTCCACGGAGCTCCGCACCTTTAAGGAAAATACCTACCCAGGAGTCCTCGCTGCCGACCAGCTTCCGGTTCCTCCGGCGCCAAAAGAAACTCAAAGACAAGGAAAACAGTAAGTAAAACAGTAAGTACTTACTTTGAAAACACAGCTCCTGATGCCTTCACTCACCCAACGAAGAGTCGCTACCTTCTCCTGCTGCTCCGCCGGGAAATGAGGCCGAGTCCACGGAGCTCCGCACCTTTAAGGAAAATACCTACCCAGGAGTCCTCGCTGCCGACCAGCTTCCGGTTCCTCCGGCGCCAAAAGAAACTCAAAGACAAGGAAAACAGTAAGTAAAACAGTAAGTACTTACTTTGAAAACACAGCTCCTGATGCCTTCACTCACCCAACGAAGAGTCGCTACCTTCTCCTGCTGCTCCGCCGGGAAATGAGGCCGAGTCCACGGAGCTCCGCACCTTTAAGGAAAATACCTACCCAGGAGTCCTCGCTGCCGACCAGCTTCCGGTTCCTCCGGCGCCAAAAGAAACTCAAAGACAAGGAAAACAGTAAGTAAAACAGTAAGTACTTACTTTGAAAACACAGCTCCTGATGCCTTCACTCACCCAACGAAGAGTCGCTACCTTCTCCTGCTGCTCCGCCGGGAAATGAATGTTCTGGAACTCGCTGCCTACGAGGTTGGGAGAAGCGGAGTCAATGAATAATTTCAAAAAGAAATTGGATGGGCACTTGAGGGAAATAAACTTGGAGGGCTATGAGGATTGAGCCAGGGAATGGGACTGATTGGATTGCTCAACAGAGAGCCAGTATGGGCTTGATGGGCCAAATGGCCTCCTTCTGTGCCATTATGACTCTATGTCTGAATTCTCATAATGGTGTCAGCAACATTTCTGGGTCACGACCCTGTGCTGTGCCAGTGGCACGGCACTATTTTAAAATTCAAAGTTGTGAATTGGTCTGGGGGTGGGTCCAGTGCCCAATTAGAGGCAGACAAAGGGGCCACCCTTCAGGGGGCACTAGCATCACTCTTCAGTCCCTCACCACCTCTGACTCAGGAGCCATCGGTGCGCCAAGGCCCTGTGACAGTGGCAGCACCTGCAATGAGATCAGCACAGCAGCCTGTGGAGGAGCCCCATGAGCACCTCCAGGTCGAGGATGGCAGCACAGGCATCTCAGCTGGAGGCAGAGTAGGGAGCAGGCTGCCTCCCCCTCATCCTCTACCACAGGGGAGCACCCTGTAGAGGTGTTAGAGACAGGAGGGTGCCACAGCGATGAATTCACTTAATGGGTCACCCGAGTGCTGTTGTCCACATCTGTCTGATGTTTGCATCACAATATAACTTCTTTATGTCATCACTCTGACAGGTGTTTTGTTCATGTCTCATCTCAGAAGGAGGACATAGCAATGTGGGGCAGGTGGCAGGGACATGCTCATGCCTTGTGATGTTGGACAATGGTGGATGGAGGAACGCTCCATCTGCATGCTCATAGCTACCAATGGAACCTCGCAGTTATGTGTCATGGTGGTAAAATAGCTCTCCATGCTGGAAGGTGTGTTTTCGAGTCATCATCCACTTGGGGCGATCAGGTGAAGCACTGCTGAATCCGTGTGGCCCTTGCTGCAATGCCAGATGCCAACCTGCAGTTTATCCTAAGGTCTGGGACGGCATTGACAGGCATCCTCCGATGCTTGATTGTCAGACACCTCTCTTGAGTGATCCCTTCCTTCTCCTCTTTCTCCTCTTCCTCCTCCTCCCAATCCTCCTCTGAGGTGGACTGGCATTCCAGCTCCTCCTCTTCATCCATCTCCAGGCTTCTTTGCAGTGTTATGATATGCAGGGCACATGACCACAATACTGGACACTCTGGCTGCCTTGTACTGGAGAGCACCACCTGACCAATCAATGCAATGGACGTGCATCTTCAAGAGGCCAATGGTCTGTGCAATGCATGTCTGTGTTCAGAGATGACTCTGGTTGTAGCGCCTCTGCCCATCCGTTTTGGGTTTTGGACGAGTGTAAGGAGCCACCTTCTTAAAGGATAACCCTTATCTCCCAGCAGTCACCCACTAAGTCTAAATGTGGTCCTGAAGAGGTGTGGCACCTGGAGTCATGACAGCTGCCCAACAGCCAGGCATGGACCTGCATGGTTCACCTTCTCACCAGCTGGACATTCAATGAGTGATAGCCCTTTCTGTGCAGGAATTTTTTAAAATATTCATTCATGGGATGTTGGTGTCACTGGCTATGCCAGCATTTATTGCCCATCCCTAATTGCCCTTGAGAAGGTGGTGGTGGTGAGCTGCCTTCTTGAACTGCTGCAGTCCATGTGAGGTCGGTACACCCACAGTGCTGTTAGGAAGGGAGTTCCAGGATTTTGACGCAGTGACAGTGAAGGAATGGCGATATAGTTCCAAGTCAGGATGGTGTGTGACTTGGACGGGAACTCACAGGAGTCTGGCTGGCTGGTCTGTCAGTGCCTTGATAGCTACGTGGGTACAATCAATGACCCCCTGGACCAGAGGGAATCCATTTATGGTGGCAAAGCCCAAAGTCCTTTGTGCCTGCACCGGCCATATATGTCAAAGTGGATGTAGTCCCTCGCCCTCCGGAATATGACACCCGTGACCTTCCTGATGGCATGATGAGATGCTGACTGCAAGATGCCACCTAGTTCCATAGCTGATTTCTGGAACAACCCAGTCGCATAAAAATTCAGGGCAACAGTGACCTTGACAGCTGCAGGTTAGTGACTGCCATGGGGACCACGAGGCCTCAGATCATTGTGGATCAGACCACGCAGGCCCGAGACCATCTGGCTGTCTCCTACAGCTCTGGTGCTCTGTCATTAGCTGGTAGCTGGCTCTTGGCCAGTAGACCCGATGTCTGGGGTAGCACCATCTTCCCCTTGCAGCCCCCCCCGCTGTGCTCCTCTGATCTACTGCTGTTCAGGAAGTTGCCTCTGCTGAAGCTCATCCTGGCTTCTCTGACCGATGTCAGAGTAGCCTGTTCCTTTCTGAACTTCCTCAGCTGGGCTTTGTGTGTTCACCAGGCCTTCCCCTGCCAACCCCCGATGCTCAAGTCCTGCCAGCAACCTCAGGTCCCTCTCCAGATTCCTAGCACTCACCACTGAGAAAAGCAAGTCTTCCAGCTCCAGCAATGGCTACTCTGTGGCTCTTTCAGAGCAGCTGAGCTTTATTTTGTGCATCATGTTAATCATCCCTTCCCATAGCCCTCATGCCCCCCCCCACCCCGTATAGTTCAATTCTTCTAAGTCCTGCTGTGTCCAAACATGGTGTTCTTCCTGTACCCTTCCATTGAAAATCCAAAACATCTGCTGACAAGCCTATTAACGAGCTCCACAATGAGCTCAACAGACAATTATTTAGAGGTGTATGGGGTTGTTATTCCCTCCCTCCCAACATCTGCTGACCTCTGAGAACGCAATCTTCAAATTGTGTGCACACCTGCTCCCACCACCAGCAGCCTTTAAAAATTTGGCCCCATGACTGTACTTAAGACAGCTCAAAAGTCAATGAATTGCTTTTGAAGTTATGATTGGTTACTTTGTTTCCGTTGCTAATAAAAAGCTTGAGATGACAAACAGACTCTATGTTGTTTCTGTATCACAGAGGACCTGTCAGAAGATCCAGAAAAAGATTCCAGACTTTTAAAAAATATTGACTTCAGATTTTTATTTAATAAATCCTTTTCTCCCAGTTTTTGTGTTTGAACAGGAATCCCTGCTAAAAATTTTAAAACAAATGGAGTAGATTTTCCTCCTTTGTGCTTGGGCATTAATAAATGCCTTGGCAGAGTGCATAAAGGAAAATCAGGCAGTGAGGACTACACACCCATAATAGGACCCCACCACAAAGCTCAAAAGCAGATTTTTCTTGTATAGGATCAAATCTATGGAAATAGTCACCTCAATCCAGTTGAGTTTTTAGATGCAGGCTTTCCTTATTTTCTGGTTACTGTGATAACATTCTTTGGCAAGGTTTATCTTTGCTGCTGCTGTCATTTCTTACAAATTACTTATTAAGTAGTAACATTTATCAAGACTTTTTGTTATTAAAATATTTTAGTCCCTTGTTTTTCAAGGTTCATGCACTCTATTGCACTCAGATCTTTCCTTTTGGATAGACGCGCTGCCCACTTGTGCTCGAAAGGCAGTGTCTAGCATTTTAATTTCCCTCAATGTTTCTGCTAATTCTCTAATTGAGCTAAAAATATCAATGAATTGACATATTTGTTCTTCCCACTTCCATTTCTAGTGTAAGGAATGCTTTCCTTAAAGTGAGCACAATGTTTCATTGGGAATAAGCTGGATAATTTTCAGAATATGCTTTGTGTTCAATCCTTGATTTTGCAAACCTTACTGCAGCATATTAAAGAATGAAAGCATGGAAGATATAATCTCAATTATAAACAGTCAACAAAATAATTTGAAGAAAAATTACCAGGTTAGATATAACATTCACTGGTAGGATTTGCTTATGACAATTTATTACATATACACTAGTTTACTCTTTTTTTATTTGTTCTTGGGATGTGAGCATTGTTGACAAGCCCAGCATTTATTGCCCATCCCTAATTGCCCTTGAGAAGGTGATGGTGAGCTGCCTTCTTGAACTTCTGTAGTTGATGTAGTATAGATATGCCTACTGTGCTGTTCGGGAGGCAGTTCCACGATTTTGACCCATTATTTAGATTTTGTTGCTATCCAAAATGTTTTTATTCCCCCGATTAGTTTTGAGAAGAGAACAGGATTATGATTGTTTTTAATGCCCTTATATACTACAGCCGGAATTTTGTCGAGGTCCTGATGTTGTGATCTGTGGTGGGCAGGGGGAGGCCAGAAAATTGGACTGGCACGGAGTCCAATGCCGGGAGTGCCAGGCCCGATCTTCCTGCCGGCAGTGAGGCTCCATGGCGGCTCCTCCTGCCGCTGGGCGACGGGACGCAGCTTACCATATTTAAATTAAGTGAATGAATACATTTAAATAAAATGTATAGCAATCTTACCTGCTGCCTGGGATCTTCCAAGTGGTGGCTGGCAATCACGCGCCTTCACTTTCCCATCCAGGGAAAGCTGGCACCACCAAGGTGGGGAAGGGGGGGCTGCTTAGGATTTTCAGTGCAGTGGGAGGGGGAGGGTGGTACAGGGGCAAATGTAAATTACTAGTGTGGTGGAGGGGGGGAAGGGGTGACCTCTGCATTTTGATAAGTTTGAGAGGGGATGGTCAAGTCTCGAAGGTAAGTGTTTTGTTACGGGGTGGGGAAGAGGGGAACTATTACATTAACTTGTATGGGGGCGGGAATGGGAGATAGTATATATTGCTGTGCATTGTTGGGGGGTGGGGGTAAGCCTTTAAAAATTTCCAAGAACTGGCAGGGCTGGCTACCCTTTAAAAATGGCGGCGGGAGAAGGAAATTCAGCCCTACGTGTTTTCTCTCTATGTCATAATCACTTTCTGTTGTGGTACACCTGTAAGAAGGTGTGGTTATGTTTTCAATTTACAACAGTGTAAGGGAAATGATGTAATGCACCATGTGACTTCTACTCAGTGGGAGAATGTAGAGAGTTGGCGTCCAGACCAGAGCTAATTGCTCCTAGATGTCCATCTGCAGGACAGTTATAAATAAAGAACCTACGTTACGTGTTAACTGATCCCTTATGCATGGTTTGTTCTTGTATATAGTCAACACTAACACAAGGAGAAGCAAACACAACAGTAACTGCACAAAATATGCAGCAAACATCAGTAGTCAGATCAGTAAAAGAGTTGGTCTTGCACTGCTTGTGGTGTCCTTCACCAGTAGCATAACTGCAACCAGTATAACGGATGATATTTTACTCTTTATACAGAACCCACTGGATCACCTTTAAGATTCCAATAATGGAAAATTGATGAGACATGTCAGTTCTTGGTGCAAACAGTAGAAATTTCACAGGCAGCCAGAGGCTGTAGAACAGAACTCTGCATGAATTAAGTACGACCAGAGCTCTACTTTCTCCACTTCAAACAGGCCGCAGGTAGTCAGTTTAACCGCTACTGCTTGTTTGCACCACTTTTAGAACCACCCGAGATACTGCACTACTTGGTGCAGAATAATTAGGACATTATGTAAGAATTTCGGGACCAGAAATAAAAACTGCCACTGTAGATTTAGTCACAACAGTAGTGCAGTTATCTTGGAGCTATAGCAGGCAGCAAGTACACAATGTGCCAGGACAACAGTTCACACCTGTAGGTCCCCATAAATAGAGATTTTTAATATATTATTCTGAGGAGATGCACCCTGGTTGATTTTTCCTTTCCTTGCTTAGGCACATTGAAGCCAAATACAGCTCCCTTAATGCAGCACCACCATACCCTAAGAACAGCTCCCTTTGTTCAGATGAGAAAGCAGATCCTGCACTGATGGGTTAACTAACATTTTCACTGTGCATTTACCCACTGACTAACAGAGGAGCCAAGAGCAGAAACTTTTATCCCTTTGTCTGGGTTGATTTGCACCCAGGTGCCAAAAACATATGAGAGCTGTGTGTTGATCCATTGTACCAGCCAGCCAGTCTTTCTTTTGCGATGTGAACTTTTGGTTTCTTCTTTGGTGAAATCTCCCGTGCACCATTCTCAAACAGAGAGAACCCTCCTTCAGGTTTCTGCTGATGCTATTGTACAACAGGCCACCAGAAGAGTGATAGGTTTGCGCGATTACAATCCAGCGACCTCTGCCAGTAAGTGTGCTTGTGTAGACTTTAGGGTAGATCAGAATTAGGTTTAGCTGTCATGCCCTCACATAACTTGCTGACTGATGTGGTTCACTCTCAAATACATGTTCACCTGGAAGAAAAATCAGAGGGCTAAAAGATACTGTGGAACTGAAGTCTTGCAGGACTGGGTTCAGGAAGGAAGAAAATTGAGAGATTTTAAAATAAATGCCCATTCACTTATACCCTGTCTTGCACACACTTAATTACGGTCAAACCCTACTGCTCATCCGGTTGTTCATAAATGCTCATCGGTGCCAACAGTAGGTAACAGAAATGTAGCCGATAATTCTGCCACCGTGCCCCTTTCAGATAGTCCAATCCTTTTGTTAATCCCTGCCAGCAGCTGTTGGTAGATGCAGGTAGATCTGAAAACTGGTCCTGGTAGTTGTCACAAGGTAAGAAAATAAAATTAACAAAAATCTGGGCTAAATGTGGCACCTCTCAGGAAATTAATAAAACTAATATTTAAAGTTAGATTTAAAATTACAAAATAACTTTTCTATTCCTCACTAAGTTTGCTTCCTTCACCAACAGCCCAATTTTGCAAGCATGGAAAAAGTAGGGCTGGGCTGGCCCATGATGCAGGCTCATCGACATGAGATTTGATAGAGGTGTACAAGATTATGATTGGTTTAGATAAGGAAAACAAAGAAAAGCTGTTCCCATTAGATGATGGTACAAGGACTAGGGGACACTGATTTAAGGTTCTGGGTAAGAGATGGAGGGAGCATGTGAGTAAGGTTTTTATGCAGCGAGTGGTAATGATCTAGCACTCGCTGCCTATGAGGGTGGTGGAAGTGGAAACGATCAATGATTTCAAAAGGAAATTGGATGGACACCTGAGGGAAATAAACTTGCAGGGCCACAGGATAGAGTGGGGAATAGGAACTGATTGGGTTGCTCTGAAGAGAGCTGGCATGGATGCAATGGGCCAAATGGCCTCCTTCTGTGCTGCTATGACTATATGGGCTGAATTTTCCCAGCCTCTGGAGATGGACTGGGAGGCAGAAGGGGTTGTAAAATGGCGGTGGAAGGTGTCAGGAGGGGACCCAAATGCCTTCCTGCTGCCACAGGATATTGTGAACAATGGGAATGGAAGCAGCGCGGCTGCCCACCGACTGGAGGCAGGCGGCCAATTCAATCAATTAATTGGTCAATTATCGGCCACTTATCACCCCAGCTGGCATTTTATTGGCATCAGGAGTAGCCGGCACTGCGTGGGGAGACTTCTAGGTAAACCATGGTGGCCTCCCAGCAGATACCCGGGGTGGGGAGCCTTTCTTTGTGGCTGCTCCATGGCCCACGCAGGGGCCCCCTGACGGCAAAGACCAGATCTACGGCTCTGATACTGGGCTCTAATCACCAGGGCCTGCCTTCCTGGCCCCAGCACAGTAAAAAGTGCCTCAACATGGAGGCGCCCTCTCCTTCCACCTGCAGCCCCAGCAACGGCCACCTCTATCAGTGGCACTGCCAAGGCTGTTGAGTTGCCAGCTGTCTGATTGGGCTGCAGGTCTGAAAGGTAGGCTGCTGTTCTCAATTGAATGATGGTTCCATCTTTATTGTTCGCCACTGGTAAAATGCTGCCTAGAGAGCCCTGTCCATCAGCGTGGGCTCAGACCCACTTCCGGTCCCAGCAGCAGGTCAACCTGCCTTTTGATAAAATTCAGCCCGATGACACTACACCAGCAGCTCAGGATAACCCATGCCAAATTTAGTTAGTGGAGTCCCTCCCATTATTTAAATATGCTCCTGGCACAGGACAAGCTTGCCTAGAGAGCTCAGTGTAGCAGCCTTGACAGCAGAGTGTGAAATCCAATAATACATCACCTCTTAAAAGGCTTGCACTTGACGAGCCCTGCCATGTAATGAATGCTTTGGCCCTGTCCAGTTGATGCCTCATTTCCATCGTAAAAATAATGAAGATGTTACCTCTAACAATGATATGTGTTGTCACTCGCTTGATGAAAGTATATTCTGCAGAGTGCTGACGTGGCGAATGACTGCTAGGCAGGCTTGGAAGGACCCAGCAGTATGAAAGTTTTGTGCTATTTTATAGAAAGAGCCTACGGCAGAATTTTTACGCAGGCCATCCTGCAACAGATGATGCAACTAATAGGTTCAAGCTTAAAAAAATGACTGTTGGGCAAACACTTGTGATGTTCTGCTATGTGCCAAGCATGTTTTCTGCCATCAGCGTGCACTTTGTTAATCTTGACCCTGGATCTCACTTTGTGTGAGGATAAGCATATAAATGCTATCAAGTTAGAGGCGTGCATTGCTAAATGATAATTTCAATATTTATTTTAAAGTTGGACACTTCCATGTCAAATTCAGAAAAATCAACTTAAAAATGCAGTTAGCTTCCTATTTGTTTTGAGCTATTTTGATTTTGAAAGGATCCAAGATGGATTGTTCCGTTCAGATAAAAAGATACTGATTATCAGTGACAGATCATTTATATCATGCAAAATTGATAAACTTCTAGAATACAGTGCTTCTATGACTCCAGTATATTGTTTCATGAGCTGCTTCATGATATAAGCTGGAAAGGTCCCAGGTTTCTTCCTTGGTTTATGTTGATCTCAACTGGTCTGGTCGAGGAGGTGTTACCATTGGGAAAGGGCAAAATGACCAGAGATTCCTCTCCCTGCCACTATTCAGGGACCTCTTCTGTAAGTATATATGTGTGGATATGAGGGCGAGAACAAGATTGGGCTTTGCTATGCCACCTGTGTTTGAATAGTTTACTGGCACTCGTAATGGACACTTGAGTGAAGTAGAACTGTCATCCCTGAAACTAAAGCTTAGCAATGAGTCATTGTGTTCAGGAATGGAAAGATGTTTTTGGTAAATAAACATTAAAATACCCTGCAACTGCAAAACTTAAAATAAAACAGTAGAAATAAAATCAGAAAATGTAGGAAATGCATAGCTTCTGAAAGAGAAAAAATCAGTTAATATTCCTGAAGGAATGCTTCAATAATTGTGATGAACCAATTGGCCTTGTGTTTCCAGCACCTACAGAATTTCCCTGGGGAGTCACTGATCTCTTACCATAATTATTTGCACCATATGGGCCGGAATTTTACGGCCCCCAAACGAGCGGGCTGGTGGTGGGGAGAGGTGGGGGGGAGGTAAATTTGAGTGGGAGACAGGGGGATGGGGTGGGGGCAGGGGGGGGGGGTGCAGTGGGAGGTTCTAGGACACCTAATAAACATTCTGTATTTCTTCAAATAGTACCATGGCAGCTTCAATTCCTACATTACAACAGTGACTGCACTTCAAATTTACTTCATTGGCTGTAAAATGCTTTGAGATGTCCAGTGGTTGTGAAAAGCACTATTTAAATACAAGTCTTTCTTTTTTGAACAGAAAATCATGGGCTGGAATATGCAGTATCCCTGCAATGCACTCCTGTTGTATGTTAGGGGCTTAGACATAAAAAGTTAACCCCTATATGTGATGACAGGAACTCGTGCCTTCAAGAGGTAGCATCAACACTGGGGACTGATGGGGGAGAAACAAGGCTGAAAATGGAGCAAGGCATTTCAGAAGTCAGACTTATGGGGGAAATTATAACTTTTTGACCCACCCAGAGTGGGGAGCATGGTAGAGCGCAGGGAAGCAAAAACTTAGGGGTTCAACCGCATGCTGTGAAATTTTAACCTCACAGCATGTGTGTGTCGTCACTAATAGGCTCCCTACCCAGAAGTCAGCCTGTTTGATGGGTGGGGGGGTGGGGAGTCTGATCCCAGGGTCTGGGGAGAGGGGATGGGTTTGGTCCAATCCAGGAATGGGGCTGGGTTAGGGTTCGGAGGGCTGGGGGATTTGAGATTTGTGAGGGGGGGGAGAATAGGAGGCCTGGGTGGGGGGGGTGGGGGGGGGTGGTGAAGAGGCCAGAAGCCTGGAGGGGAGATTGGAGGCCAGGGCAGAGAGGGAGGTGGGAGATCTTGATGCAGTGGGGGGAGATCAGGGGGGTGGAGATTGGAAGATTCGAGGATGCAGCTGTCCAATCACAGGGCATTGGCTTGGCAGGCACGCTGGAAAGTGAAAAGGCACTTACTTCCTGATCCAGCAGTCTCTCGCTTCAGTTTAGCTGGGGGGTTTGTTGAGGCCTGGAAAGCTGGGCAGCCAGAGGTTAAATTTCAAATGATGAATAAAAATGAGTCACACAGCCTCATTATAATATTTAAAGTGCCAACCCACCTACTGAGACCCCTCCCCATGTACACCTTCATTAAAACAAGAAGTGGGCAAGTTGGAGACAATTTAGGGGTCGGTCACTTTAACCCCCCACCCCACCCAACCTGCCTGTTTCTTGGGGTTAAAATTCCCTCATAATGTTAACCATTCTTTCTCTACCAAATGCTGATCAACCTACTGTGTTTCCAGCATCTTGTGTTTATATTTTGTCATGAATGGGAATAAACCATTTATCAATTCAAATTTCTTCACAAGAAACCAATAACTATTCAGATTGAATCCATTCTTTTGAAAGTGTTGTGTGGACATTGCATCTGACTGATAAGGCAATGATAATATGAACATGATATACAGAAAATAAAAAAAACTTCACAAAGTGATAATGAACAGAAACTGACTATGAAAAGATGATATTATTCCATATTTGTCATTATTGACACAAACTGAGTATTTAGCAAAAGCGAGGTGATAAAGTAAAAGAGAGTAAGTCTAGTGACACTGCAGACAATTGGTTTGTTATTTCTTATTGAAAATCATCCTGTTCTCGAATGAGTTTGGCTGTGTTGAAAGGGAGGCGACAAAGGCTGACCAAAGTTTATAGAGCTAGCTCTGGACTCAGACCATCAGGCCTTCCGCGACCGGTGGGCACCGCATGGACTGGAGTGCATCGTTGACGCCAAGAATAGCATTTTAATTTGAGTTTATTTATCTGTTTTTAATAAATTTATTTTAAAAATATGTATATAAAGGGGGCCTGAGAAATAAAGGCCCCCTCGACCAAAAAAAAGGCAGCTGGCCCACCTGTTGATTTCTTACTTCAATTTTATCTAAGTATGCACAGTGCTTTTATTTCAGTCAGGGGCCACATGGCTAGTGTGACCAGGAGGGCAGTATTAGAAATCATGTTGCTATTCAATGCCATTTATCACTGATTAAATTCAAACCACTTGCTGCAAGAAGGAGTAAATGGAATTCATTGTGCTACTTGATTAAGGATTGATTCTTAGCTATTGCAATTGTAGAGATTTAAGGCTAGAAACTACTGGTGGAGATGTTTTTGAATGAATGTTTAAAGCACTCCCATCAAATTTCCTCTTCTATTGTTTTAATGGAGGGGTGAACCTATTTAAACTAATGCGGAAATGTCTCTGCCAAAATAGGGAGTGGGGAGGAATTTGATGCATTGCAGTAAATATTTCTACAGTAACCATATCAACAGCAATCTTTAGACTTTTGTTTCATCAGTGGATATTAGTTTCATTTCATTCAGAGATACAGCACTGAAACAGGCCCTTCGGCCCACCAAGTCTGTGCTGACCAACAACCACCCATTTATACTAACCCTACAGTAATCCCATATTCCCTACCACTTACCTACACTAGGGGCAATTTACAATGGCCAATTTACCTATCACCTGCAAGTCTTTTTGGCTGTGGGAGGAAACCGGAGCACCTGACGAAAACCCACGCAGTCACAGGGAGAACTTGCAAACTCCACACAGGCAGTACCCAGAATTGAACCCAGGTCCCTGGAGCTGTGAGGCTGTGGTGCTAACTGCTGTGCCACTGTGCCGCCCCCTAACTTTCTATGAGAAGAAATACCTTACCCAAAAAGATATGTAGGCCAAGTCACATTGACCCGAACAGCCCATTTCATTCTGCTTTCCATGGGTTACTGCATGATAAAGTAAATCTTTGGAACACATTATCATTTACAGATATTCGTACAAATTTACTATAGCAACAACAATTTTCCTGCGATTAAAAATAATTGACCAGATTGATGAGACTGAAATGAGAATAATCTAGCTCAAATGTTAGTAGCCTGAAATTCGCTAGTTGATGTGAATTTTGACTGCAAGTTATTGAATAAAATAAGGAAAACCTAAAAATGACTTGCTAGGTGCCACATTGAGCAGTATGTCTGGTGTTGGTTTTATTCAATAACATTCATAAATGAATGATGGCATGGACAATGGTGGTAATCTATTATCTCTAGTTAAGGTAGAATGCACTGGTTAATGGTGGGTCAGCAGCATTACTGACCCATGTTCAATGAGTTTAAGCATTAATTCAGTAGCCATTTCTTAGTTATTTGGTTTTTTTTTTCCTCCAGATTTTCTCTCTTCTATTGAAAGCATTTATTCTTTCTGAGGTATGGTTGCAGCAAAAGCTGGACAATATCCAGTCTTGGGCTGATAAGTGGCAAGTAACATTCATGCTACACAAGTGCTAGGCAATGACAATCTTAAACAAGAGAGAATCTAACCATCTCCCCTTGACATTCAATAGCATTACCATCGCTGAATCCCCCACTATCAACATCCTGGGGGTTGCCATTGACCAGAAACTGAACAGGAGTAGTCATATAAATACCATGGCTACAAGAGCAGGTCAGAGTTTAGGAATTTTCTGGAAAATAACTCACCCCCTAACTCCCCAATGCCTGTCCACCATCTACGAGGCACAAGTCAGGAGCGTGATGGAATACTCTCCACTTGCCTGGATGGGTGCAGCTCCAACAACACTCAAGAAGCTTGACACCATCCAGGACAAAGCAGCCCGCTTGATTGGCACCCCATTTACAAACATTCACTCCCTCCACCACCGACGCATAGTGGCAGCAGTGGGTGCCATCTACAAGATGCACTGCAGCAACGCACCAAGGCTTCTTAAACAGCACCTTCCAAACCCGCAACCTCTACCAACTAGAAGGACAAGGACAGCAAATGCATGCGAACATCACCACCTGCAATTTCCTCTCCAAGCCACACACCATCCTGACTTGGAACTATATCACCTTTCCTTCACTGTTGTTGGGTCAAAATCCTGGAACTCCCTTCCTAACAGCACTGTGGGTGTACCTAACCCACATGGAGTGCAGCGATTCAAGAAGGCAGCTCACCACCACCTTCTCAAGGGCAATTAGGGATGGGGCACTAAATGCTGTCCTAGCCAGCAATGCCCACATCCCATGAATAAATAATAATTTTAAAAAACTTGCCACACACTTAAGTAGCCAATCGCCATATGTCAGCATATGAAAAATATTTGATCATGGAAATCAGTGCAACTCAATCCAAAACTGTCTTCATCCGATATCCACAAAGGTCCTCTTTCCAGTGGAAGTCACTGGATAGAGATCAGGAACGGGAGCCCTGGAAGATAAACCATCTTTAGTTCATGAAGATATGTATCTCCATGCCGGACCAAACATTGCATGTGCACAGCCAAATATGCAGAACCAGCCGCAATTTGCCAGAGATTCCAAGACACCAGTTGTCTCAGTTTAATACAAGACTGGTATAGACCTTTTGTCTTGGCCTTTTAAATTCTGTACTCTTAGCACATGGAATACAATTTGTTTCCTAATTTTCCAATATGAATTCTGAAATAATCCTACTTTTTAATCCAAATTTATGGTGAAATATTCATAATGAAAAATGTTCAGGAAAATAAGTAGTGACAAGGCAAATTCTTAAATATTATTTCTCAACAAACAAATCATCTTTAAAGCGAAATAAGTATTAAATCATTATTAGTGATTTCTGACACCGAAAGATGCCATTACTCTGTGACTCTCACTCTTTCGCTCCATTTTAATGTAGGATGAAAACATAGCCTAGAAATTGTTGTATATATTAGCATAAAAGCACTTAACATGTTTGAATGATAACATTTTATCTTATAATTATTTGGAAGTTTTAATATTTGTTTGAGAGTTCTAGAAATTGCTATGTGCAATATTTGTGTGAAAATCTTATTAAGCACACAAGAATTTCTCCCTTATTTGTTAGTGCACTCATCCAACCATTGCAGAACAAAACAGCCGTTGATAGTTAACCTCAGTAGGTGTGAAAATGCTATAAATATTGGTGCTTCAATCCAGTTGCAGAGGCTTAGACTGGGGTGTTGATGAAAGGAGTAAGGCAGGGAAAAGATTCTTTTACCGATAGTGTAATATTATGTAGCAAGCATTGTCTGCTCTGCACACTGTCATGGGCAGAATACGACAGGAACACATCTGCACTGAAAACCCCAGTTATTTTGTAACATATTCTATAGATTAAGTGAATCACTGATTTATCTGTCTACTGTTCTTACTTTTGCTTCTGTTTAATGTTGGTGTTATTTGTTAATGAACCTGATATATATGTTCCTTGTAGACTGAGACATAAGAGTTTAAATTAAACATTGTTGTACCCGTTTTATATGCCCATGTCCAATCTACATAGGAATATGGGCCACTGCTAAAATCAGCCGACAGATGGGGTCTGGAAGGAGAAGGAAGACTTTCCCTGAAGCCACACAAGGATAATCTTAAAGGGTCACTGGTTAGGCTGTCCAAGATCTAGTTCACCTAAGTGAAGCATCTGCTTTGCAAGCTCTGCACATATGTACCTGAATTTCGCATTCAGGCTCCTACAACAGCATTGGAACCTAATGCCTATTTCAGGTGGGCACCCCGACCGCCTGAAAGTCTCTCACACTAATATGGCATCAAACACGCTTTGGGTTCAGATCAGGTATAACAGTTGCATTGCAAACATTGGAGGCAAACACCCATTTTACCAGCATCTATAGGTTCAATTTGTCCTCTTATTTCTCTAAATCATAACTTTTGGTTTCATGAGTTTGTGTTATTTCTGTATTTCTGCTTTAATCTCAATGTACACTAAAGCTATAGCGTTTACTTCAGCATAAATTGGATTTGAGTGGTATTGGAACAGATGTAGTCCATTCAGACCCTCGAGCCTGCTCCACCATCCGATTAGATCTTGGCTGATCTGTACTGCAACTCCATTTACTCACTTTTGCCCCATATCCCTTGATCATTTTATCTAACAAAAATCTATCGATCTGAGTCTTGAAAGTATCTACAGCCTTTTGGGGGAGAGAATTCCAGATTTCTACTCTCCTTTGTGTGTATAAATGCTTCCTGATTTCCATCCTAAATGACCTATCTCTAATTTTAAGATTGTGTCCCTTGTGTTCTTGAATCCCCCATCAGAGGAAATAGTTTCTTTGTATCTACCCAGGTGAATTTCTTTTATCATGTTGATCACCTCAATCAGTTCACTCCTCAATCTTATAAACTCAAGGGAATAAAAGTCACGTTTATACAACCTGACCTCAGAGTTTTCTACTGGATTTTTTTTTATTCTTTCATGGGATGTGGGCGTCACTGCCAAGGTCAGGATTTGTTGCCCATCCCTAATTGTCCTTGACAACTGAATGGCTTGCTAGGACATCTCAGAAAGCAGTTAAGAGTCAACCACATTGCTGTGGGTCTGGAGTCACAAGTGGGCCAGACCAGATAAGGATAGTAGATTTCCTTCCCTAAAGGACATTAGTGAGCCAGATGTTTTTTAATGACAATTGATGATAGTTTCATGGCACCATTACTGAGACTAGCTTTCAATTTCAGATTTGTATTAATTAATTACATTTAAATTCCACTAGCTGCCATGGTGGGATATGAACCCATGTCCCCGGGACATTAACCTAGTTCAGTCACCATGCCACCATCTCCCTCTATGGCTGGGGGTATTAAATGAAGAGAAAAAAGTATAGTGACACAGACTTGGAAATTGAGCAGAGATCTTGGCCAAGGCTATATTCCTGTTTTTTCCCCCAAAAAACTTGATTATTCTCACTGGCCATAAAAGTCGGGAAGCAACAGGGTGGAATTCGAGCCTTATGAACTAACCCACCATTTTTGTACTAAAATAAAATTCATTATCCAGATATCTAATGGGCTGAATGTTCCTGCAGGCATCAGGAACCTGATGCCAGACTAATTGTGGGTCTCAAGCCTGCATAGCTCGGCAGTGGCGCAACTTTATGCGAAGCGGTCTCCTAATTGAAGTTTGCTGTCAAATTAATTATGGCAGGTGGAACAGGGATGCAGGATGCCTAGTGAGAGGGTTCCCAGGACTGGCTGGCTGGTGGCCCCACTGGGTGAGGTGGGCACTGCTGAGGCAGAAGGTGGGTGCAAGGTGCTCTCGAAAGGCTACAAAAAGTTCCATAACAAAGAAGTCCCACAGCTGTTAGGGCCATCAGTGTAGAGAGGCAACCCCTCCACAAGAATGATTGATTTTGACTGGGGCTGTGGCTGTTTCAACCTTGCAGCTCTATCACTGGTGGAAAGTAGACTCCAATGGCCCTTTGACCTCCCGCAGAGAGGCCATCTCCAAATTATTGCCAAGCTCCAGACTCAGCAGTGGGTGGGGGGCGGGGGGTGGGGGGAGGGGGTGCTGTTTGATGCGAGTAATGTTCCATCTGTGTGGGAAAATGGCCTTTACGTGCGGCCTTAATTACTTTGATTGGCTGGCTGCCTGCCTCCATGAATTGCATGGCCAATTCCTGTAGTTTCCTTCCCCTGAGAAACTCATCCAGAAGCGGGAAAGTGTCAGGGAGCCATCCTGACAGGCTTTTCTTCTACTTTCCCAGCCCCCCCTCACCCACCTTCAAACCTGCCTCCAAGGTACCAGGAAAATTCCAGCAAGGGTGTCCATTTGTGAAAATTCTGAAACAAGATGGTGTCAGGAAAACATGCTATGCTGAAAAAGGATTTTTAATTTATCAGTTGGAAACCTATATTAAACTTTTAAAAAGGAAAGCTGGAATGCTACTTTTAAAAACTTGGCAGCTAAGATGGTCACTATAATTTGCTTGAAATACCTCACGTTCCAAGACATCAAAGTGGAGACATTTGTCTAAAAAGTTCCCATCTAGGACAATGGCTTGAACAATTGAGAAAATTATCTAGTATCACCCTTGTTAGCAGGACATTCAAAGCCATCCTGGAGCATTCATTAGTGGAGATGTATCTCCAGGGGGTAAACATTGAAACCATACAACCTGAGAGCGATTTGGGATTCTTAGACTTCGGATCTCATTAAAGTAAAAAAAAACTGAGAGAATTATGTGACAGTCTCTCCAGGCTGTGTGAACTTGGTGTTTTTGTTACACACAGCAGGCAAGCTTTGAGAGCTAACCAGTGCAGGACCCTGATGGTTCTGTCTCTCTCTCTCTCTTTCTTTCTCTCTCTCCAGGTAACATTGCAAATTTCAAAATCTGACTGCGACTGTGGAACATCCAAGTCTATGATTACTACAGGGGGAGAAAGCCACCTATATCACTGTCTCCGAGAAAACCTTGAACCAGGTGTACTAGCTGCAAGTGCACATCTACCAGCCAGAGACTTCAGAACCACAAATTCAGCCAGAAGACAACTGAATTACTAGACCCCACAGACTATATTATTTTTTATTTGTTCTGGACTCTAATCAAAGCAAACTCTTTTTCATCAGTCTGCAACATATCTGTGTGTGTGTGTAATTCGTGTGTGTGTGTGTGTGTGTGTGTGTGTGTGTGTGTGTGTGTGTGTGTGTGTGTGTGTGTGTGTGTGTGTGTGTGTGTGTGTGTGTGTGTGTGTGTGTGAGAAAATTGTAGCATACTTTATTATTTTCACTTAGATCAGCATTTGATTTTAAGTACAATAAACAAACCTCTTTCTTGTTTAAACTCAACAAAACCTGTTTGATTGGTTCTTTTATGATCATAGAACACAAGGGGTTAAATATTCACTGAATTGGTAAGCATATGCACTGTTTAAAGGAATAAACCTTGTTGCGGTCAAACAAGAGTGGGACAACAGGGGAGCCTTTCGACCCCTTCTCATCTGATCGTAATGGGAATCAATTAATAGGAAGGCCTGATCATACTCTTTCCTTTCAACCTAAAACAATTTTGTCAAACTTTGCAATTTTAAGTGAAAGTTTGACTATTGCGAGGAAGAAAAGAGACAGGAGATTGTGCTCGAGTCAGACACTATATGGACACATTTGAGATGAGGAAATTATCACAATCACTTTTGTTTTTTTAGTTTACTCCATAATCCCTGAAACATATTTTTATTCATTGGGAATCTTAGGTAATGTTCCAAGGCCCATAGTTGAGAACATAACCACAGCTGTACTGAGCAGGAGAGAAGACAAGGCAAATCAATTAGGTGACACCAAGGGCAGGTTTAAAAGTCTGTATATTATTGGAAAAAGGAAAGGCTGAGAAAAATATGGAGTTCTATAGTTATAATTTCTTAGGAAAGAATGAATTTAAGTTAGAGCTAACATAATTCACCTTAAGTTTAAAAGGAAAATTAAATTGAGCAGCATTTTTGAAGCATAGGAAGAACAAGAGAGGAAAGTTCAGAGGAGTGCTAACCATGGTAGCAATGAAGTTAATGGAAAAGAAAATTGAATGAAGTGGCTGCCTTTGCACTCTTGCCAATTTTGTGCAACGATTTAAGAAGAATTTATATCTCATTTTATCAAACTCCCTACTTACCAATAAAAGGAACCGATGCTGAATGAATGGTGGACTATGTTTAGATTTCAAGAGTCCGAAATAGCAACTTGCACTCACGATATAACAGTATGTTTGTCTGACATCATTTGGCATTCTGATTAGCGGAGCAACTTCTATCTTATTTGGCTGTTGCCAGTGGCTGGTTGCAGAGCCTTACAGAAATAATCCTTCTCAGAATAGACCAGTGGCAGGATCGAGAGAGATGAAAGCTTTTGACATAGTGACCACCATGCACAATTCTGTGAATGATCAAATGCAATTTTTGCCTGTGTTGCTGCATGGTGGTATACAAACACTGGCATAATGTGGTTGAAAGACCTTTTAAGATTTGCTAACAAAGGAGAAAAAAGAAAGCAGAGGTTTGTCTTACTTATATGTAGGTCTGCAACCAATATTTTTCACTACAATGGGCATTACAAAATTAATATGGGAAAATGGGTTTGTAGAACAGTAAGCATTGCTGGGTGGGTGTAGTTTGTGATTGAAGACAGCCAGCTTGATTAAAGGAGAAGACAACAGGTCAAGTGTTTCAGTCAGGTTCTCTGTCCTCAATTACAATGTGTCCTTCTGCCACATGTTTATTATTACAATGCAACAATGTCTTTAAAGGACTGGCCACTTTAATGAAAAACATTCATTGGCCCTCTTTTTGCCAAGCATTGTGCTATGATAATGAAATTTCCATCAAATGCATCAATTTACATCATTATGACAGAAGTTCCATGGCAGTTTTCACATTGCAACCTCCTCATGTGAAAGAAAAAGAATGTATTTTTAAATCAATAATTTGTTTTACTTAAATTTCAGAACTTTGAGCAGAACTGGTCTGGGGAAGTCTCAGCAAGCATGGAGGTAAATGCTTAAAATAGTTATTACCTCTGCATATAACTCTGCAGAGGCTGAGTCAGGTGTATGCACTGTCTACAAATCCGTACACTTATTATCCCCTGAGATGGCAAATCAATAAGCTCACAATGTAGCAGTTGATTTACTACTCCACAGCATATGGCCTGATATTTGTTGCACTTTTATTCCTTGGTGACCTTCTCACTGCTGTTCCCACCTTTAGCATTAACATTTTTGCTTTTCCCAGGTGTGGATTATGTGAGGTGCAATGCAAATTCATCAGGATTTCCTCCCGACAAGATACAGTCTGCCTCTGAGCAAAATGGGAATATCAGGTGCAAACTGCAGTCAGAATCATTATTACAATTACATCAAAGGGGAAGGGCATGGCCGAATTAGGTACGTTGGAGGGGGAAAGTACTTTTGTGCATTGGAGAGGCTGGAGGGAAGAGTGCCTCTGTGAACAAGGTAAGCACTAGAGAGGAGAGTTTGCTTCTGTGAAGCCGATTTTCAGCTTAAGGTAAGGATATTGTATTCAGTCTTGGGATGTGGGTATTTCTGGCAAAACTGCATTTATTCCCCATCCCTTGTTGCCCTAAGAAGGTCACAGTGGGCATTCTTTTATAGCAGTTTGATACAACTGTGTGGCTAGCTAGACCACTTCAGAGGGCAGTTAGGAGTCATCGACATTGGTGGCATAGATAGGACAACCAGGTGATGATGATAGATTTCCTTCCCTAAAGGACTTCAGTGAACATCTGACAGCTTCATGGCTACTTCTACTCATACCAGAATGTATTTCCAGGTTTTTTAAAAACTGAATTCAAATTCTCAATCTGCCATGACAGGATTTGAACTCATAGGGCTGAATGTTCAAGGCCCCCAAAGTTGGGAACCAGGCGGGGAGGGGGCAGGACAGGAATCCTGCTCTCCTCCCAATAAAGACCTATTAAATTAGTTTAAAAGCTCATCGGGCTTGTTGGAGGGGCAGGGTGGAATATATAAACAGGCGCTCAGGTTTCAGAAACTGTCAGTTTCTGATCAGATGAAGGGAGGCATGTAGAGAGTGGGGAGTCAGTCAAGACTGTCCCAGGGCATTAGCCTGGCCCCATAAAAGGGTCACCGGGGCAAAGGGATCTCAGCACTTGGTAAGGAGGTGCCCTTGGTGCCGCACAATTGACGAGGAGAGTGGACACTCAGCAATAGGGTATTGAACAGGGTTATCATCCCCTGGCATCAAGGGGGCAAAAGAGCAGGGGACATGGCTGCCAAGGAAAATTGGGTAATTACCTGTCCAAAAGGAAGGCTGGAATTGGCCAATGGGGGCATGGCTGTCAGATTTTGGGCCCAATGGTGATTAAGGGCAACACCCTTTGCAGGATGGTCAGAACCCCAGACATCAGGAGGGCATGGGAGAGGAAAGAGGAAGACAATGGAGGCCATACCCTCAGCACAGGATCTGTGTTTGGTCTCCCCAGTGTAGAGGCGACCGCATTGTGAGCAGCGAATGCAGTGTACTAAATTAAAAGAAGTACAAGTAAATCACTGCTTCCCTTGGAAGGAATGTTTGTGGCCTTGGATGCTGAGGGGACAGGAGGTAAAAGGGCAGATATTACAGCTCCTGCAATTGCATGGGAAGGTGCCGTGGGAAAGGAACGAGGTGTCGGGGTGATGCAGGAAAGGACCAGGGTGTTGTGGAAGGAACGATCCCTTCGGAATACCGACAGAGTAGAGGACACAAGGACACAAGAAATAGGAGTAGACCATACGGCCCATCGAGCCTGCTCCACCCTTCAAAACGATCATGGGTGAGCTTAGGATTCAACTCCACTTTCTCGCTTGCTTGCCATACCCCTTGATTCCCTGACAGACCAAAAATCTGTTTATCCCAGCCTTAAATACATTCAACAATGGAGCATCTACAACCCTCTGGGGTAGAGAATTCCAAGGATTTACAACTCTTTCAATGAAGTAATTTCTCCTCATCTCAGTCCTAAATGATTGACCCCTTATCCTGAAACTGTGCCCCTGTGTATTAGATTCCTCAACCAGCAGAAATAATCTCTCAGTGTCTACCCTATCCAGCCCCTTTAGAATCTTATACGTTTCAATGGAGATCACCTTTTATTCTTCTAAGCTCCAGAAAATACAGGCCAAATTTACTTAGTCTCTCATCATAGGACAACCCCTTCATCCCAGTGACCAATCTAGTGAACCATCACTGCACCACCTCCAATGTAAGTATATCCTTTCTTAGATGTGGAGATCAAAACTGCACACAGTGGGCTGGATTTTACATCAGGCGAACAGGAGCTGGCCACCGATGTAAAAGTCGATGGCGAACCCGCTTCCACCTAGCCCGGGGATCCGTCCCCCATTTTACGGGTTCCCGGGCTTTAATTGTTCCGAGGCAGGAATTCCACCCGCTTGAGGGACAAAGTCCCACCTCATTGAGCTGCTGGCCAATCATCGGGCCGGCAGCTCTTAGTCCTAGCAGTGCCACCGAGAGCGGTGGCTAGTGCTGGGCCTGCAGCCCAGCTGAGGACATGGAGCCAGGACTGCAGGTAAGTTTGGGTTGCCTCGCCGGGGGTAATTGGTCGTGCCCCAGCGAAGCAAGGGTGGTCGTGTGGGGGGAAGTGGGGCATCTTGGGTCCATGGGGATGGTTGAGAAAGTGGGGTCGACCCTCAATCAAGCACCCTGCTTGCCACAGGTAAAATCCCTGTGGAGGCGGGCAAAGGCCCTTAAGTGGCCATTAAGTGGCCAACCCCCCTCCCCACCCTACATAAAGTGGGGCGGAGGTGGGAGCGGGGCAGAAAGGCCTCCTGGAGCCTCCCGCACAATGTTCACCAGCCCCCGCCACCATCCGGCTCGCTGGGTTGGCGCAAAATTCTGGTCAGCATTCCCCCAGATGTGGTCTCATCAAAACCCTGTACATTTGTAGCAATACTTCCTTATTCCTGTACCCCAACCCCCTTGCAATAAAGGCCAACATGCCATTTGCCTTCCTAATTTTGGGTGGCGCAGTGGTTAGCACCACAGCCTCACAGCTCCAGCAACCTGGGTTCAGTTTTGGGTACTGCCTGTGCAGAGTTTGCAAGTTCTCCCTGTGACCGCGTGGGTTTCCTCTGGTTTCCTCCCACATGCCAAAGACTTGCTGGTTGATAGGCCGTTGTAAAAATTGCCCCTAGTGTAGGTAGGTGGTAATTGAGGGAAGGTGGGGGATGTGAGAGGGAAAAATGGGATTAATGTAGGATTAGTATAAATGGTTGGCGTGGACACGTTGGGCCGAAGGGCCTGTTTCGGTGCTGTATCTCTCTATGAATCTAATTGCTTGATGTAGCTGCATGTTAACTTTCTGTGTTCCTTGTACAAGCATACACAAGTCTCTTTGAACATCGACATTTATAAATTGCACATTTAAAAAAAAATATTCTGCTTTTCTATTCTTATGACCAATATAATCCATCTGCCTTGTTGTTGCCCACTCACTTAATCTGTCTATATTTCTTTGCAGCCTCTCTGTATCTTACCAACAGCTTACCTTTCCACTTACCTTTGTATCATCAGCAAACTTAAATGCATTCCTCACTGTCTCTTCATCTAAGTCATGAATATAGATTGGAAATAGCTGAGGCCCCATCACTGATCCTTGTCACACTTCACTATTTACTGCCCTGTTTATGCCCAATCGTTGCTTCCTATCTGTAAACTAATCATCTATCATTGCTAATATATTACCCCCAACTCCATGAGCCCTTATCTTGCCAATTAACCTTTTGTGTGGCACATTATCGAATGCCTTTTGGAAATCCAGGTATACGACATCTATTGGTTCCCCTTTATCTACCCTACTAGTTACATTGTCATAAAAATCAAACAGGATTTCCCTTCAGTAAAACAATGTTGACTTGTTATAATCATACTGTGCTTTTCTAAGTGCATTGTTAAGACTTGCTTAATAATAGATTCCAACATTTTCCCAACGATTGATGTTAGTTCTCTGTTTTCTCTCTCCCTTCTTTCTTGAAAAGTGGTGTACCATTTGCCAATTTCCAATCTGATGGGACTGTTCCTGAGTCTAACGATTTTTGGAAAATCATAGCTAGCACATCTACTATATCTGCAGCTATCTCTTTCAGAACCCTAGGATGTAGGCCATCAGGTCCTGAAGATTTGTCAGATTTTAGTCCCGTAATTCTCTCCAATAATTTTTCTCTGTTGATATGAATTTCCTTGATTTCCTCACTCGTTTTAGCCCCTCAGTTACTATTTCTGGTATGTCTTCTACTGTGAAAACAGATACAAAATATTTGTTCAATGCCTGTGCCATTTCCTCATTCCCCATGATAATTTCTCCTGTTTCTGCTTCCAAGGGACCAACCTTTACTTTAGCTAATCTCTTCATTTTTATATACCTATAAAAGCTCTTACAATCTGTTTTTATATTACTGGCTAGTTTACTCTCATAATCTATTTTTGGTGGCCCTTTGCTGGTTTCCAAAACACTCCCAATCCACAGACTTGCTACTCTTTTTTGCAATATTGTAAGCCTTTGATTTTAATCTAATACTATCCTTAACTTTCTGAGTGAGCTACAGATGGGTCTTTTTTGTTGAGCTTTTGTTTTCAAAGGACTGTATTTTTGTTGAACATTTTGAAATGTTTCTTCAAAGGTTTCCCACTGTTCATTTACCACCACCTTTTATTCTATTTACCCAATTAACCTTAGTCAGTTCTCTCCTCATGCCTATGTAATTGGCTTTGTCTAAGTTTAAGATTCTTGTTTGTGATTGCAGCATGTCACTTTCAAACTTAATATGGAATTCAATGATATGATCACTGTTTCCCAGTGGATCTTTTACTATGACATTGCTTATTAACCTTGGCTCATTACACAATACGAGATCTAAAATAACTTTATCCCATTTGGCACCACAACATATTGCTCCAAGAAACAGTCCCGAAAACATTCTACAAACTCATCTTCTACACCACACCTGACAATTCATTGTCTTAGTCTGTATGAAAATTAAATTCCCTCACAATTATTATATTGCCTTTGTTATAAGCTCCAATAATTTCTTGTTTAATGTTCTATCCAATGGTATAACTACTGTTAAGGGGCCTATAAACTACTCCCACCAGTGTTTTCTGATTCTTGCTATTCATTATTTCCACCCATACTGATTCTACTTCATGATCTTCTGAGGCCAGATCCTTTCTCACTAATGCCCTTATGACATCCTTTACCAGCACCCCTCCTCCTTCACTATTCTGTCTGTCTTTCTGAAATATTGTGTATCCTGGAATATTTATTTCCCAACATTGATCACCATGTAACCATTGTCTCTGTGATGGCAATTAGATCTAAATTATGTACCTCTATTTATGCCATTAGTTCATCTATCTTATTGCAGATGCTTCGCATTCAGGTATAGAAACCTTAACTTCATTTTTTTGCTTCTGTTCCCTTCTGTGACCTTATTTTCTGTTATACAATTTCTGGTAAACTCTCTGTCCCCCATTCTGCTTGTCTTTACTGACAATGCTATACTGTTCCGATGCCTTGACCTTTCTCTTTGGATTTCTAAATCTCACCTCTCCCGAACCCTCCCCCACTCTGTTAGTCCTGGGGAAAATTGATGTACAGAGAGATTTGGGTGGTCAGGTCCATTGTTCCCTGAAGGTGGCAACGCAGGTCAATAGAGTGGTCAAGAAGGCATACGGCATGCTTTCCTTCATCGGACGGGGTATTGAGTACAAGGGTTGCCAGGTCATGTTACAGTTGTATAAGACTTTGGTTCAGCCATATTTGGAATACTGCGTGCAGTTCTGGTCGCCACATTACCAAAAGGATGTAGATGCTTTGGAGAGGGTGCAGAGGAGGTTCACCAGGATGTTGTTGCCTGGTATGGAGGGCGCTAGCTATGAAGGGAGGTTGAGTAGATTAGGATTATTTTCATTAGAAAGGCGGAGGTTGAGGGGGGACCTGATTGAGGTGTACAAAATCATGAGAGGTATAGACAGGGTGGATAGCAAGAAGCTTTTTCCCAGAGTGGGGGATTCAATTACTAGGGGTCACGAGTTCAAAGTGAGAGGGGAAAAGTTTAGGGGGGATATGCGTGGAAAGTTCTTTACGCAGAGGGTGGTGGGTGCCTGGAACGCGTTGCCAGCGGAGGTGGTAGACGCGGGCACAATAGCGTCTTTTAAGATGTATCTAGACAGATACATGAATGGGCAGGAAGCAAAGAGATACAGACCCTTAGAAAATAGGCGACAGGTTTAGATGGAGGATCTGGATCAGCGCAGGCTTGGAGGGCTGAAGGGCCTGTTCCTGTGCTGTAATTTTCTTTGTTCTTTGTTCACAACCTCTGGTCTTATGTGCTGGATCACTCTTGAGTTTGTAGACACTGTCCCTTCCTGTCACACTCTGATTATCATTACCCTTATTGCTGTCTTGCTCTGTTGCCTTCTTCTCTCTCTTTAAATTATCACACCTTCCCTCACTTGATCCCTCACCCCCACAATTTAGTTTAAAGCCCTCTCTACTGCCCTAGTTATATAACTCGCCAGAACACTGGTCCCAGCATGGTTCAGGTGTAGACTGTCCTAACGGTACAGCTCCCACTTTTTCCAGTACTGGTGCCAATGCCCCATGAATCAAAACCATTTCTCCCATACCAATCTTTGAGCCACACATTTAACTGTCTAATCTTATTTACCCTCCACCACTTTGCTCG
Organism: Heterodontus francisci; assembly: GCF_036365525.1. Classification (NCBI taxonomy): domain Eukaryota; kingdom Metazoa; phylum Chordata; class Chondrichthyes; order Heterodontiformes; family Heterodontidae; genus Heterodontus; species Heterodontus francisci. The sequence continues at coordinate 68,517,370 of NC_090371.1, forward strand.
TGGCTCAGGTAATAACCCAGAGATTATTACCTCTGAGGTACTGCTTTTTAATTTAGCCCCTAGCTGCTGAGACTCCCTATACAGAACCTCTTTCCTAGTCCTATCTATGTCATTGGTATCCACGTGGACCACAACAACTGGATCCTCCCCCTCCCACTGCAAGTTCCTCTCCAGCCCTGAGCAGATGTCCAGAACCGTGGCACCGGGTAGGCAACACAGCCTTCTGGACTCTTGCTCTTGGCTGCAGTAATGGTGTCTATCCCCCTGACTATACTGTCCCCTACTACCACTACATTTCTATTTACTCCCCCCACTTGAATGGTTTCCTGTACCACGGTGCCATGGCCAGTCTGCTCATCCAACCTGCAGCCCTCACTATCATCCATACCAGCTGAAAGAACCTCAAACCTTTTGGACAATCACAAGGGCTGAGTCTCCTCCATTTCTGCCTTCTTGATCCCCGTACCTGCCTCACTTGCAGTCACACACTCCTGTCCCTGACCGTTGACCAAATCAGAAGACCCTATCCTTTGGGGTGTGACTGCCTTCTGGAACAAAGTGTCCAGGTAACTTTTCCCCTCCCTGATGCATCGCAGTGTCTGAAGCTCAGCCTCCAGCTTATTAACTCTGAGCCGAAGCTCCTCGAGCCACAGACACTTACTGCAGACATGTTTGCCGTGGATCACACTGGCGTCCACCAGCTTCCACATACTGCAGCTGCAACATATCACCTACCCTGCCATCCTGATTGTGTTTTAAATAACTAATTAATTATTTACTTAATTAATTAATAGGAAATATTCACCAGCCAATCTATTGAACTTTGATAGTATTAGTAAATAAAACCTTACTAGTAAAATGACTCAAGTTTTGAGAGATAAACGATAAAAAGCTCACCAACCAAACAACTACCTGTTTTCCTGTGACGTCATACTTTGATTTTTTTTTCTTCAAGCTCGGTCTGCTCTGGTGGCCTAAACAGGATAGGATAGCTCTGTTAAACTGCTCACTGATCCCTCTGTCTCTCTTTCTGCTTCCCGTTGCTAGTCTTTTGAACTGCCCGCTGGTCTCTCTCTCTCTCTCTCTCTCTCTGCTTCCCACTGCCACTGTTTTGAAGTGCTCGCTGGTCCCGGGGAAGGGAACATGTATTTGGAGGTGGTTTCATGCTGGAGGTGGTGGAAATGGTGGAGAATGATCCTTTGGAATGAGCGACCGCTTTGCAGAATACCTCTGCTCATGCCACAAGCATGACCCCGAGCTTCCGGTTGCTTGCCAATTTATTGCACTACCCTGCTCCCATGCCAACATATCTGTCCTTGGCCTGTTGCAGTGTTCCAGTGAACCTCAACACAAGCTCGGGGAACAGCCTTCCAGACTCAACATTGAGTTGAACAATTTCAGAGCATGACTGCCCTTTTCATTTTGATTTTTTTTTAAGCATGGGCCTTCCTTAAACTTGTTTTTCAGGTTTTTGCTTTTGAACAGAGCTGTTCACTATTCTGCCTTTAACATTCTCTCTGGACTAATGCTTTGTTCCATGACAGCTTTGGTCATTTAATCTCTCCTACGCTCTTGCCTATCACACACCTTCCCTTTTGTTCTTCTTCCCCCCTGCCCCTTTTCACTTGCTCAAAGTATATTACATTTCTAATCTTTGCCAATTCTGATGAAAGGTAGCAAACCTGAAACGTTAACTCTGTATCTCTCTCCACAGATGCTGCCAAACCTCCTGAATATTTCCAGCACTTTCTGTTTTTATTTCAGATTTCCAACATTCACAGTATTTTGCTTTTATTTTCGATTTTCATACGGCATGCTTTCCTTCATCGGATGGGGTATTGAGTACAAGGGTTGGCAGGTCATGTTACAGTTGTATAGAACTTTGGTTCGGCCACATTTGGAATACTGCGTGCAGTTCTGGTCGCCACATTACCAAAAGGATGTAGATGCTTTGGAGAGGGTGCAGAGGAGGTTCACCAGGATGTTGCCTGGTATGGAGGGCGCTAGCTATGAAGAGAGGTTGAGCAGATTAGGATTATTTTCATTAGAAAGACGGAGGTTGAGGGGGGACCTGATTGAGGTGTACAAAATCATGAGAGGTATAGACAGGGTGGATAGCAAGAAGCTTTTTCCCAGAGTGGGGGATTCAATTACTATGGGTCACGAGTTCAAAGTGCGAGGGGAAAAGTTTAGGGGGGATATGCGTGGAAAGTTCTTTACGCAGAGGGTGGTGGGTGCCTGGAACGCGTTGCCAGCGGAGGTGGTAGACGCGGGCACGATAGCGTCTTTTAAGATGTATCTGGACAGATACATGAATGGGCAGGAAGCAAAGAGATACAGACCCTTAGAAAATAGGCGACATGTTTAGATAGAGGATCTGGATCGGCGCAGGCTTGGAGGGCCGAAGGGCCTGTTCCTGTGCTGTAATTTTCTTTGTTCTTTGTTCTTTGATTCTGCTCTTGACCCCTCTGGGACATCCTTTCTCTCCAGCACTGCAATGTTCTCCTTAACCAAAACTGCCCCCCCTACCACTTTCCTTCCTTTCCTATCTTTCCTGAATATCTTGTGTGCAGGAATATTTAGCACTCAGTCCTGACCTTCTTTGAGCCAGGTCTCTGTTATCACCACAACATCATACTTCTACGTGGCTATCTGAGCCTGCAGCTCACCAACCTTATTTACCACATTCTGCACATTCACATACATGCACAGTAACCCTAATTTAGATTTTACTACTTCCCCTCTTACTCTGGCCCCACTTAATACTTTACTATTTCCTACTCTGTGCAATTTGACTCTCTCACCTCTGTGTACATCTTGGTGTTCCTCTCTTGTATTATCTCCTGGTTCCAACGCCCCTGCCAAGTTAATTTAAAACCTCCCTAAAAGCACTAGGAAATCGCCCTGCAAGGAAATTTGTCCCAGCTTTGTACAATTGCAACCCGTCTGGCCTGTACAGGTCCCATCTCCTCCAAAACCAGCCCCAATGTCCAGGAATCTCACACACTGGCGCCTGTACCATCTTTCCAGCCACACATTCATCTACTCTATCATATTTCTATACTCACTTGCACGTGGTACCAGGAGTAATCCAGAAATTACTATTTTTGAGGTCCTGCTTGCTAATTTCTTACCTAGCTCCCTAAACGCTGATTGCAAGACCACATCCCTCTTCCTACCTATGTCGTTGGTCCCAATGTGGACCATGACCACTGGCTGTTCATCCTCCCCCCTTAGGGTGCTCTGCAGCCTGGCACCAGGGAGGCAACACACCATTCTGGAGTCACGTATGCGGCCACTGAAGCGCCTGTCGATTCCCCTAACAATCGAATCTCCAATCACTACCACTTTTCCAGTATTCTTTGTGCCCCCCTTTGCAGCTGAGCCAGCCATGGTGCCATGGACTTGGCTCTGGCAGCACTCCCCAGATGAACCATCACTTTTCTTAATATTCAGAACTGAATATCAGTTGGAGAGTGAGATGCACTTAGGGGACTCCTGCACGACCTGCCTGTTTCTTCTTGGCTGCCTTGCGGTCACCCATTCCCTCTCCCCCTGCAGAGTCTTAAGCTGTGGGGTGACCACATCTATAAATGTGCTATCCACAAAGCTCTCAACCTCTGAAACCTGGAGCTTGAGCTGCTGCAACTGACAACACTGCATGCACATATGGTTATCCAAGACACAGGAAGTGTCCTGGAGATCTCACATAGCACAGGATGTGCATTCCAGAGATCAGAGCAGCCCTGCCATTCCTCTATCTAATAGATAATAAACCTTGCTACTATTAATAAACCTTTCGACTATTAATAAATACCCGAGTCTCGAAAGAGGAAAAAAGTAAAACACAGAAAAAAATACTCACCAACTAATCATTTACCTGCTTCCCAGTGATGTCAGACCTGATTTTCTTTAGAACACTTTTGGTCAACTCTGAACCCACATACTATCCAACTCTTTTTTTAATTCACAACTCTGGCTTTGCTCCCTCACAGGCCCGTTCTTTTCTCATCTGCCACTTTAACTATAAATTTACTGCAAAACTTATATCCCCCAACACCAGTTAACTATTGCCCCTGTTTATGGAGGAAAAAAAAACTTAAAACTCACCAACCAGTCACTTGCCTGCTCACCTAATTAATACTTCCGGGCTTCAGCTCTCTTGTTTTGTTGCTGGTCTCCAGCTCCCTTTCTCAGACCACTCCCTTTTTTGTAAAAGATCAGAACAGCACATCCTCCCTCACTCCACCGAATTCTCAAACTCACACTCTGTCTCGAGCTGCTACCTTCATGTCTGCTTACTTCTTATGAGTGTAACTTTTATTTTTTGTTGAAGGCAGTTAAATGTAAATATTTAATGTGCTACTACAATGGACAAAGAAATGTCATCTTTTTAACAGATGAAAACTATATTTCATAACAATAATCATTGCAAATCCAAACAGGAAATCAGTCATGGTATAATAACCAGTTTAAGATAAATCATTCAACAGCTCCACTAAAATAGCAGAGGAAGCAATTTCAGATGAATGTGGATGAGTTGGTTAGCTCATCTCTCAACGCATAATTTCAGGGTCAAGATTACTAGTGTTGCAGCAAACTTTTTCTTAATGTAAATAAATTGACTTGCACTAGAAGAGTGTTTCAATGTTGTGTAATGCACTGATGCATATGTAGCATTTAGACATGACCAGCATTGTCAAATCTTGTGTTGTTTGATGTCACTTAACATTTATTTATATGCATCTTATGCTTGGATGCACATGAGCCATAAAACATTTATCTTTGAATAAAATGTTGTACATTTTAATGAAATATATATGTATGTATGCATAGAAACAGCATTTGTTGGCAGTTAGACATTTCATTTTGGATGAAAAGGCTCAAACTGCATATGTTTTGGGGAGGGCGAGAAGAAACTTTCATTACTATACATAAGCTTTGCAGAAGTGATGAATACTACTGAATCAGTCACTGTCTCTTTTAAATGTATTTGGATAAATCACATTGTATTGAAAATACTAAACTTTTCAAAGTTAAGCTTGAATACCAGCACTCCTAATGCATAATTCATTTTCTCCCTGCCCTAGTGCTGTGCATAGATTTGTCCTTTGGCAACCTGTTACAAGATGCAATCAGCAGTTCTTTAAATTGGAAGAAATCTGAGTGGACAGGTTGGCGGCAGTAATATTAAGCATGTCACAATGTTTTGTCCTCATTCTAAAAGAATGCGGGTTAATCCATTACACAAAAATAGAGTCTGGATTTAATGGACTAAGATTCACATTGAGAGGCTGAAATCCATTCGCATATGTCAGTGTGCTGTGAGATACAAATTCTACTAAATTCACACAATGTGGACAAGTCCATTTATTAATTTATTTACAAATTTTGTTTTGCTTTCTTGTGGAAAATTGGTACATCAAATGTCTGTGCATAATATTCAAGTCAAAATTCATAAAATATAATCTGAGATGTGCTACAAATTTGTTATAGCTTCAGAGATGGTTTTGTGGTATGTTTCTCCACGAAAAATTGGCCAATGGTTAAACTACTAATGAATAATCTAAATCACATGAAATCAACCATTTAGTACAGTATTAGATGGACCTTTGCTGCTTATAAGAACTTAAGTGCTGCAGCACACATTTTACTTCCAATTCAAATAGAATTGGGATATATTTGGGTGAAAAAACTACATTTTAGTTCAGCTTGTAATGATTTCTATTATCCTTACCCTGCAAATTCAGTAAGATTGTTCTATTCTATGCATGCATTACGCTAAATTGGCAGTAATAAATGGAACATTTGTGCACTTCCATGTTGCATAGGCTTTTGTTGTTCCTACTTGGCAGAGAATGACTGACGAACAGTTTTTTTTATTTATTTTAGTTGTCTTGTGCCTCCGATCCATCTTGATTTCCACAGTGATTCAACAACTTGACATCTGTTTACCTGGCACTCACTTCAACCTCCCCCAATTACATTATTATTTTACTATAAGCAGCTCTGTAGCATCCATATTTTCTGCACTGTGGGTGCCGTTTTGACTCCAATATTGTGTCTGTGCCACGTGTGCCTGCTTTGACACAGCCGCTGCCAGACCCCATCTTGGTGGAGCATTAGCACAAGCGTTAGGTGCGTGCACCGTAAGTATTGTAAGGCATTTGGATATCTCTTGTATTTTTGTTATGCTGTGAGGCATTTGTTAATATTTCTTGAATTTCTGTTCATAAATAAAATGTAACCAGTTGCGGTGTGGACCAGCGTGTGGAGCTCACTGGATGGTAAAAACGTGGAGGTGAAGAGCATCGGGACAAAGGGAGAAGAATTCTGACTGAAGACATCATCACTGGAGTTCATATTGGACTTTTTAAAAATAAAAAGTCAGCATAACTGAACAAGGATTCCCACATACACACACACAGACAGAAAAGACAGGATATGCCACTGATGTGGTAGCCTGGGCTGTTACAACATCAATCAGCCTGTCTACACTTACAGGACGACCAGCGGGTTGGCAGAGGGACGTGGAAGCTCAATGCGACACTGCTGACCCCAGAGAACGTTGAGGAACTCAAAAGGGATTACAAAGGTTGGAGGACCGTGAAACCCCTCTTTGAGTCTCCAGTTCACTGGTGGGAAGCGATTAAGGAGAACATCAAGAGGTTCTTCATCCACAAAGGTGTTCAGAAGGTGAGAGAGAGACAGAGGGAACTGTCCCGACTCCAGAAAATTATGCAAAATCTACTCCGGTTGCAGTCAATGGGGGTTGAGGTCAAGGAGGACCTCCAAGAGGTGAAGAGCCAGCAGGCCTCGCTCTTTGCCAAGGAGGCCTCCAAGATCATCTTCCGGTCCAGAGTCCGCTCCATCGAGCAGGATGAGACGTGCTCGCGTTACTTCTTCCAAAAGGTACACAGAGAGAGCTCTGTTATCAGCAGCCTGAAGGAAGAAGATGGCTCGGTAACGTCTTCGCAGTCCGACATACTAAGGATCAGCAAATCCTTTTATGCTGGGCTGTATGACGCGAAGCCCACAGACAGCAGAGCCTCCCAGTCCTTCCTGTCATCTATCACAGAGGTCTTAGATGACAGCAGGAGGGAGAGACTGGACAAGCCGCTAACTCTGGACGAGCTGACAAAGGCCGTCGAGTCTTTCGAGACGAGTAAAACTCCCGGGAGCGACGGCTTACTGGTCGAGTTGTACTCGGCCCTGTGGGACTGGGTCGGCCCGGACCTGCTGGAAGTATACGAGAGTATGCTCCTGGCCGGCAGCATGTCAGAATCCATGAGAAAAGGCATCATCACCCTCATTTACAAGCAGAAATTGGCGGCCCATCTCACTGCTTAATGTTGATTACAAGATTCTGTCCAAAGTCATAGCCAGTCGAGTCAAGTCTGCTCTGGAGTTGGTGATTCACCCCGATCAGACCTGTACTGTACCCGGCAGGAAGATCTCTGATAGTCTCGCGCTACTCAGGGATACGATCGCCTACGTACGGGACAGGAGGGTGGACACCTGCCTCATCAGCCTGGACCAGGAGAAGGCTTTTGACAGGATATCGCACACCTACATGATGGACGTGCTTTCCAAAATGGGGTTTGGGGAGGGAATCTGCAATTGGATCCAACTGCTCTACACAAACATCAGTAGCGCAGTCTCAATCAACGGGTGGGAATCTGAAAGTTTCCCGATCAAATCTGGAGTCAGACAGGGCTGTCCTCTGTCCCCGGTCTTGTTTGTTTGCTGTATTGAACCCTTTGCTGAGTCTATTAGGAAGGATGCGAGCATAAGAGGGGTGACAATCCCAGGCAGCGGAGGCACTCAGGTCAAAACCTCCTTGTACATGGATGACGTCGCCGTTTTCTGCTCGGATCCGCTGTCCGTGCGCAGACTGATGAGCATCTGCGACCAGTTCGAACTGGCCTCGGGAGCCAAAGTCAACCACGGCAAGAGCGAGGCCATATTCTTTGGCAACTGGGCTGACCGATCCTTTGTCCCCTTCACCGTCAGGTCAGATTACCTGAAGGTGCTGGGGATATGGTTCGGAAGGGCCGGGGCGTGCACCAAAACATGGGAGGAGCGAGTAGCCAAGGTACGACAAAAGTTGGGCATGTGGGGGCAGCGATCTCTCTCCATTGTGGGTAAGAACCTGGTCATCAGGTGCGAGGCGCTCACGTTGTTGCTCTACGTGTAGCAGGTCTGGCCCATACCCCACTCCTGCGCCGTGGCAGTCACCCGAGCCATTTTCCGCTTCGTCTGGGGATCTAAAATGGACCGGGTCCGGAGGGACACGATGTTCAAATCTCTGGACAAGGGCGGGAAAAATGTACCCAACGCGGCCCTCATCCTGACGACCACCTTCGTGTGCGGCTGCATCAAGCTGTGTGTAGATCCCCAGTACGCAAACTCCAAGTGTCACTACGTGCTGAGGTTCGATCTGTCCCCGGTGTTGCGAAGGATGGGCCTGGTCACATTGCCGCGGAACGCTCCCTGCAGTTGGGCGGTGCCGTACCACCTATCATTCATGGAGCAGTTTCTGCGGGAAAACACCTTTGACCACCGGTCCATCAGGCAGTGGTCTGCACGGAATGTCCTCAAGGCCCTACGGGAAAAGGAAACGGTGGATCCTGTCGGATGGTTCCCCGAGCAGACCGTCAAAGTCATTTGGTGGAATGCCTCATCACCAGAACTTTCAAACAAGCACCAAGACGTAGCTTGGCTGGTGGTGAGAAGGGCCCTCCCCGTCAGATCCTTCATGCACACCCGAAGTCTCGCCCCCTCCGCACAGTGCCCTCGCATTGGCTGTGGTGGGGAAGAGACGGTCGCACACCTCCTCCTGGAATGTGCCTTTGCAAAGCAGGTGTGGAAAGAGATGCAGTGGTTTTTGTCAAGGTTCATCCCAAGCAGCTCTGTAACACAGGAGTCTGTGCTCTACGGGCTGTTCCCAGGGACGCACACCGAGACAAACATCAACTGCTGCTGGAGGACTATCAATTCGGTGAAAGACGCCCTTTGGTCTGCCCGAAACTTGCTGGTCTTCCAGCGCAAAGAGTTGTCGACCACCGAATGTTGCAGACTGGCACATTCCAAGGTCCAGGACTACGTGCTGAGGGACGCACTAAAGCTTGGGGCAGCCGCAGCAAAGGCTCAATGGGGAAAGACCACGGTGTAAGGTTCCCCCACCAAGCTGGACTGAGGGGCTGGATCAATGGGAAACCCCTCGAACTGTATCGTTAATATTCTCAATTGCTGTAAATGTAAAACTGGAATTGACATGACAATTGTGAAACAGAAGGGTTGGGAAGAAACTCATGACAGTATTGAAGGAAACTGATCTCCCTTGCAATGTTTGTATTTTTTGGTGCTGTTTGGAAACTGTTTGGCAATGTAATTTTTACAGATTTTTATGAATAAAGTATATTTTGGAAATAAAAGAAAAAGCCTGTCTACAACCACACTCATGGACAATGGCCTTTTGAAATATGTGTGAATGGTTTCCTCCTTGCCTTATCAAGATGCAGATATAACATAGTGGTATGCACCTAAGCCACCCCTGCTGAGAGCAGGATATGACCACATGCAGGTGGTCTTGCCGAACCATGGTGGGATTGGTAAGGCTCTGAAACCCAATCAGATGACCCAATTCGAGACATTACCTTATATGTCAAGAGACCAGGGTCAGAAAGGGGTATAAAGCCACAGCTCAAAAGTTTGTTTCGTGCCATTGATACTCAGTACAGGGTCAGGACCTTAGGAGGAAGTGAGAGTTTTAAAAGTATGTGGAGGAAATCAATTATGACATTAGTCAGCATGTAATTTAACTCTAATGCTACCATTTGCTACTTCACCACTCCTGCTAATGCCCTATCCTAACCTTGCACAGCTGAATAGGCTTTCATAAGTAGGAAGGACCCCAACACCTGAGCTATTTAAAAGGATCATCAAATACTTTCAGGTAAGTTGCTGATTGATTTCTATTGGCTCTGTCTGAGTTGGTGAATTCGAAAAGGAGTGGTGTTACACATAGTGAAGGCTTTCATTCTTACTTGAAGGGTTCTGGTCAGACCACTTGCTCCAAGTCATGGATTCTGTAGTTACTATCCCCATTGCCTGCAACATGACAAAAGATTGAGCAGAGGCAACACACAGAAGGACAAGCTGATCTCACTCCTGAGATTGGTAAGTTTATGAAAGCATATTTAAAACCATAGAGTTTACATCAATAGTTGCACAAAGAATCCCACAAAGTGTTTTACATAGAGTCGCACAAAGCGTTTTACACAAAACGTCTCACAAAGCGTTTTACACTACGATCCGCCTAAGTCAAAAGATTTGGTAGTTGAAACTTCAGTTCTAGTTGATTAGCTAAATTACTCTATTCCAACTGCAGTGTCAAATCATTCTTTTCAACAATCTTTATACTATCCTTTCCAAGGTGGGCATTGATGTTCCATTGACAGGGGCCTTATTGTCCTATCAAAATCTGCTTAGGCTACAATGCCCAATAGTATGTTGAGTTCGTTGTTTAAACCATGGAGTTAAAGCCTGCCTGACATTGTCCATCCTCCACGAGCTTCTAGAGCTATCACACATGCCTTCTGTCTTTCATCAACCAAGCTTTTACATTATCTTTTCCTTATTTCATCCTAGGCTGTTCTCTACAACTCACTTGAAACATCTTGTCTCCAATTTGTAAATGAACTTTCAGAGCTTCCTTAATCATATTCACCTGTTACCAGCCACTTACGCTCAGAGCTGTTCATAATGGTTATCCAATCTGAAATATTCTCTGATCTTATCAGTCTATTGAAACCATACTAAGGTTCTACACACTAATCAACTTTGCATTCCAGCAAGCATAGCAACTTAGCACAGCTTTGCAGTGTAGTTATCTGTTGTGTTTTTTATGACAGTGGGCCTCGAAAGTGTTGTTTCCCATTACAGTCTAGTGGTTCTTATTTACCTGTGAAAAAGCAGCCTGTGGCTTTTAGCAGGTTACATTACTTTGAAAAGTCTCTTTTGGTCTTGCAAAGCTTACTGGTACATTTGGTCACATTTCTGTATAACTGGCCAAAGTAAACAACACTATGCATCATATCTAAATTGTCAATGCCCCTGTTGGATAGCTTCTGCAATTCTCAACCACAAGTTCTGAAGTTAGTCAAGAATATTACTGTTTCTTACACATTACAGTTCCTTACAGCAGTTAACAGAGGTTGGAGGAGGAGGAGGGGGAAGAAGAGCTGTCAGCAGGAGGCCTTATCCACCCAGGATCTTCAGCGAGCATTACTCTTATCTCAACCTAAGCCAGGAACAGTGGCCAGAATTTATGTCAGGTCGGAGGTCCCACCCACCGGCCAAAAAGTCGGTGGTGAGCCCACCTCCGCTGGGCCTGGGGAACCATGCCAGGATTTTATGCTTCCCTGGCCCTTAATTGGACTTGGACAGGATTTCCATCTCCTTGAGGCAGGAACTCCTGCCTACAAGGGCCGGCAGCTCTTCAGTCCCAGCAGTGCCACCAGGAACAGTAGCCACTGCTGGGACTGCACCCAGCAAGGACCGGCAACAAGAACGAGGCCCGGAATTCAGGTAAGTGTGTGGGGTCTCGCTGGGGACAATCAACTGGGCCCCGGCGAGGCAGGGGTGACGGGAGGTCGCTCGAGGTAGCAGGTGGGAGGTGCTCCTGTAGAGATGGCTTGTGCTGTAGGGGGGGATCCTCCATCAGGCACAGGACACAAGCTGCAGGCTGCTTTTTCACAGATAAACAAGAGGGCTCCCCCACAGCCTGCAAGGTCTGAGGCTGGTGGGCCGTTTGTCACCCTTCCCGCTCCTTGTAAAATTGCATCGGGTATGGGAATGCGATGGGAACGTCATGCATGCCGCTCACTCAATTTTACGCCCTCCCCACCTCCAGACCACTCCTGTGGGAGGTGTAAAATTCTGGCCAGAATGTGTGGCATTTCCATTTTACGAAGGAGATGCTCATTGAAATCTGCAAGCTCTTGCCGGCAGACCTGAAGCCTCAGAGTAGGGTGAGGACGCACTGCCAGTGGCTGTGAAGGTTATCGTGGCCATGAATTTCTTCGTATTGGGATTCCTCCAGGTTGGAGTGGGTGACAGCTGAAACATCTCCCAGTTTTCTGTCTACTACTGTATAAGGCAGTGACTGACACTCTATGCCTGAAGAGGGGAGTACATTACATTTTTCCTAACCAGGGGAAAGCCGGCAAAGTGTGAACATGTCTTCCGCAGGATAGCAGGCTTCTGCATTGTGCAGGGTGCCAACAACTGTATACACGTTGCTTTGTGGGAGCCACATCCAAATGCAGAGATGTGGCAATCAAACAACTACAAAAGATTCCACTCTCTGAATGAGCAGTTTGTGTGGGACTATGCTCGGCACATCATGCAGGTTAATGCTCATTATCCTGGCAGTAGTCATGATACCTTTATTCTGTGCCAATCTGCTGTACCACCAGCACTTGAACCACCACGTCAAACCAGAGCCTGGCTGCTGGGTGACAAAAGCTGTCTGCTGACCACCTAGCTCTTGACTCCAGTGCACAACACAACCACATGTGGGCAGCATGCATTTAATGACGGCTGTGCTGCCACATGAAACATCATCGAGCAGACAATTGGGGTCTCAAGAAATGTTTCTGGTACTGGAACTGCTCTTCAGGGGCCCTGCAATGCTCACCAGTGCAAGTGTCAAGATTTTTCATGATTTGCTGTATCCATTATGAGGACACAGCCCTTGCCACCACGTATACGGTGAGCAACTGAATAGGAGGAGGAGGAGGAGGAGGAGGAGGTGGGGGAGAGCAGCACACCTGATGTCAATCATGCCCTCAGCTGATGCCAAATGTGCAGTTTCCAGAACAGGTAATTGGAGAACAAGAGACAAAAACATGAGGTGTACTTTCCTCTCCCTAGTAAAGGGACTTTGAGATCGATTATAACATTCCTACTGGCTATCAGTTAACAGAAACCATACTTTGGATCAAACCTGTAACCTACCTGCAGAACTCAGTGCCATAATCAGTGTGGATTTTCTCTTATAAACCACAGACATTGCTTTCCAAAGTTTGAAGTCTTCACAGTTGAATTTCAATTAAAAAAAAGTCAACTCTACAAACTACATAATACCCCACAAAATTACAATCCTCAAAACATTATAAGGCAGCTGGCTGCTTCAAGGTACTGACAATTGGAATTTTTCTTCATCTCTGACATCATATCCTGCAATCTAACTGTGTTTCCACTTTTACCTGGGGTGACTCTGATAAGCCTTCTCCAGTTACTGATTTTAAATTGGCAGCAAATATGAGTTTCAGACTTCGTTGGCCCTTTGAAATCCAATTATGGAGACATGTCTTGAACACAGCATTGTAGGGTCTTTACCATGTTCTATTTTTGTATTTTTACAACAGCAACTTCCCAGTTGCCTGCAGGCACCAAGATGAATGAAAAGGTCACCCCACCACTTGGTCAGCCTTGAGTTTACATAACTCTAATATCAATAGCATGCTAGCATAATACTCATGGTGGGTTAGATGTTAATATTGGTACAGTGGTATGTAGTGCAGTGAGTTACGTTACCAGACCTAATGGATTTGCTCTGAAATCAGACCTGTCAAGATTCACTTATTTCGAGTGACACTCACTGATTTTATTTAAAAATGTAACCTATTTTGATGAATGTAACTTTTAAAAATCAATAGGGCTCTATTTGTTTAAATAGTTTCCCATCTGTCTCACTCTTCAAAATCATCAATCTTGCTCCTCGGCCTAAATTTTTTGATTGGCATTATTTTAATGCTGGCAGTAACCCAGGGTTACCAGATTTAAAACAACACCAATCAGTAAAACTAGGCTTTAAAGTTTTTGTGACATTGACTGTCCCTGTATTCATTCAAAATTGTAAACTTCATATACATAAAAATATATTAGATAATGAAAACCATGACATGTACATGCAGCAGTATAGTTAGCACCATAGGATGCAAGTGATTTGTTACTAAACTTGCGCATTAACCTTAGAGTGTTGTAAGTCACAGTTACATGATGCATGAAACTTCATCATTCTTTAATAGGGCAGTAACACTTCAAATTAAGTGGAATTTCATATAGTCCTTAACAAGAGAAACATCTGTGTTTGTATTAGTGTGTTGTAGTTACCATTGCTACGCTGTTTCATAGCTTAAAACTGTTAGCTGGGGCGGCACAGTGACAGATTCTTTGTGTAGGCCACCGTGAAATTCCAGTGATAACATGAATGCAGGTGCAACTCAATCCCCGAACCAAACTTATTCACTGGAGTAAAACTCCATGAGGCTATATTAGAGGGCACTGTGGACAAAATCATTACTCTCAGGTTGCCCTAATAAAAAATTATAAATGTAGAAAACTTTAAATGTACAGATATATTCATAGCAACCAGCATTTTGTGATAATAGCACAGTAGCATGCAATACCCCTTTTAACATTTGTTGCATTGAACTGCTATTCTGTGTTATGCTAGTTTTCTAAGAATTACTGCAGTTCCTGAAACAATTTATCTGTGTGAATAATCCATAGAATAGCAGAGACTGTTTATGTGTGAAAATGTAATGCATTTGCTGTTAAACAGGTCTGGCCCAAATATAAACAAAGGTAATGTTAACCCAACTCGGCTGGCAGGGAACTAACTGAATCTGATTGGCTGCCTGTTTTACTTTCCATAGAAGGGGAAGGAAGGGGGTGGATGCCAGAAAATACCAGGAGTGGGTGGGAATTGGTATCTGCAGAAGATGAAAGTGAGATCTGACTATGAGGAATGAACATACTGCTAAAGTTAGACCCTGCCTCCAAAACCTACAACCTTTGATATCTGGAGTCCTGCTCTAAAAAGGACAATGGATGAGCACTCAGGACCATCACCAAGGACTTGTGTCTATAACAGGTATCATGGCTTCCTTAGTGACAATATCCAAGGATTTGACAGAGAGCAACGCTCCAGGTACATCTGTATCTCTGACTCCTCTGGCACTACAAGGGTGATGAATGAAGGAGTGCCAACTTATAAATTGATTGCAAGGAAAGGTTGGGGGAGCAGGTTACTTGTCTTGCTGCTATGGTGAGCATTTTACCACTGGCCTTCAAGCCTTGGAGAAACAATCAGGGGAGAATAATGACAACTAATTTATGAGTGATTCAGGGCATAATCTTCCAGGGTTTGCAAGATCTAACCTGTATAATACTACCAAGTCTGCCTTTCTACTGATCAGCAGATGCTCCGATGACACAACAAGTGGCATGGCTAGTGTCTGCGTTCATGATGCCTACCTCTCCCCTGATGCCAACTCCTATTTTACTTCTCCAGTCAGCACCCCTTAGATCCCAGATCATGTAAGTGTTAGAATACAGGACTAGACTGCTTATTAACCCATAGTGTAACTGAAGGAGTCCGGAGGCCTAAGCCAAAGATCACTTTAGTCCCAGAGGTTTATGATACTACAGCACAAATGAGCACCACTGGCCTTTGGGGATCACCTCAGCGCAGCATCAGGTTAAGTTTAAGAATGACACAGAGCAGGACCAAAGGTAGGCCCAATGATAATGAAAAGCACTTGCTGTAAATATGTATGCATACAGTTAAATCACTTCTGTTCTTTGAAGTTCAGTATTCATCTGTTCTTTGTTTTTTGCCTTCGGAGGATTTTTGGAGGCCAGTTATCAGCAGGAACTGAGTTCCTTTGATGTCTCCGAAAGCAGAGCGGGTCAGTGGGGAGTGGGCAGTGGGGGGAAGCTCACACACCCACAGAATGGAATGTTACGGCAATTCTGACTGGACTGAGACCTAGTTAAAGGAACCATATGGTCAATAGATCCTGGTGAAAGTGTCCCTCTAGTTACGAGAATTTAACTCTGTGGGTAACTCTGACATATTTGTCTTAAGCTGCAAATTCAGGTCCTCTATTCCAGAATGTCACCACCTTTGTACCAAATAAAACTGGAATTTCAAGCTCCCTCCACTGCTCCCCCCCGCCCCCAATTCCTCCCACCAGCCTCTTGTCAGCATCAAACACTTCCAGATCAGGTATATTGCAGTTAAATGTATAATAATTCCCCCCTAACATGACCCAACACTAGAAAAGTAATTAGTAATGTAATTTACTAATGTAAATTTTCTGTACTCTACACCAAAGTGAGATTGTCTCATTGGACAAGGTTTTGTGCCTCATCGGAACTAGATTGAAATTGCCCAGGTGATTTCATGTACAGCTTGCTGTTGTAACATTTCAGAAATAGGCAGCAGGCAGAAGAAGATTTCACTTTCAAATTTGGTATTACTGCAGCTGGCAGACTGCACTGCACCTAGCAGCAGGCAGAGCTAAGACTCAAACACACACTTGTCGCCTTGTGATAATAAATTCTTTTCACCATGCTGGTGGAACATTGGTCCAGCCACTATCTCTTCCTCAAATCTTTTCTTTGGGATTAAGCCACAGACTACCATCACTTCAAAGGATGTGGCCGAGACTGAGATTTCTCAGCTTCTCCTCTCAATGAAACAACTCAGCAATTCTATTAATGGTGGTGAATGCATCTTTCCTCTTTGTACCTTGAGGGGCCTCACACACCCACAGAATAGAATATTACTACAATTCTGGCTGGACTGTAGCTGTTGCCGTAACCAATCACCCCCAAAATAACTCATAGCAGCACATAGTTAGTGAGCTGTAAACTTTATTTATGTTTTTCATATGTTCGTACAATATCCCATACAGATGAGATTCACTGCACACTTGGGCATTGGGACATTTCCACTGTGAACAAGCTTCGTAATGACTTTTATCCCAGAACTCCACAGTGCACAACTACTTTAAATTATGTTTGTTACTATGAGACATGATTATGTCATGCTGTAGGCACTGCAGGATTGATATTGTCGCCTGTGCATAGAAACGCTGTATAAATGGCCAAAAGGTTCTTTTTTGCAATCGCTTCTTTTTTCAAAGATTACACAAAGTAGGTCATATATGTTGTATCTGGAAGGATCCTGTAGTCAGCAACTACTCCTCAAATTAATGCTGCAATCGATTGTGTTAAATGCAAGAAATATGATCACAATATAGGCCAATTATATTATTTTTAATCGCCAGAAGATGTCCCATGGCTCAAGTCAAAGTTTGTGCAGTTTAATGTGACAGGTGCATGATACCTATAATGCACAGGGCATTGTTATTCTGCTAATGTAGGGTTATATTAATCTCGTCACGAGATCGAATTGGTACAAATAGGTGCAGCCTTGAGGTCAATTAAAGGTTAATTGTTTCTCTGTATCATTGTCAGCTGCTTGCAAATCCCTGGTTGCTCCCCAGGGTAAAAAAGACAGTACAGATGACTGTTTTTCTTTTCAACTTTTCACATTTTGAAGGGTGAGGGATAAACACTGGACACAAGATTTTTATTTATGGATCTCACATTGCATTGCTCATAGTTGGATATGTGTTGTTTTATTAGGACAACAGTCTTATATTGTGGAACACCCAATGAAAGTGGAGTTGTGCTCCTTGAGAGCAACAAAGTCTGTTTTTTGTTAAGTATACACAATCTTCACCTACTCAGAACATAAATGTGGTTTGGTCAGGGAACCTTGCAAATTTAA
This sequence comes from Heterodontus francisci, assembly GCF_036365525.1. Classification (NCBI taxonomy): domain Eukaryota; kingdom Metazoa; phylum Chordata; class Chondrichthyes; order Heterodontiformes; family Heterodontidae; genus Heterodontus; species Heterodontus francisci. The sequence goes on from NC_090371.1 coordinate 68,535,026, forward strand.
AATACTTGTCACTTTGAATTCCTGGTCAGGACTATCCTGCATTACAAAATTGGCTTTAAAGAAAAACATTGTTTTGGGTCTATAAAAATGTATGGCTTCTGGAGTATGACATTTGACCTGTGCTGGGATGCCAATTTTAATAAATAAAATAGATAGGCTATAAATACTACATTGTGATTTTCTTTCACAGTTTCACCAAAGTTGGATGACAATGAGAGAGAATGGGACAGATTTCTTCTTTTGTGCCTGAGTGCAAATAATCATCTGAGCAGAATGTGTAGAGGAAATTCAGACAGGAGGATTACACACCCATAATGGAGGTATCCAAATGAAAAGGTTTTTGTTCCACTTCATCTTAAATTGTATGGTGTAATAGGAGTGTGAAGTGAACCAAAAGATATTTTGACATAAGTTGCAGTCCACCTCCAGGAGGTAGTATCACACTGCGTCAGCTTTAGCTCAGCTGTAGTGCAATTGCAGATTAAGAGAACATATATTGTGGTAAAACATAGTATATTACCTTTGAATAATAAGCTCTTTCTGCCTGTGGTACAGCTTCAAGGTAGATTTAGCATCATAAATCTTGTAAAACCCAATTTTTCCCCCATGATAGATTGCCAGCCAGCTGGAAAGACTGTTTTACCATATGGTTTATTTTCACACCAATAACAGTCCACTTCCCAGACCAAAAGACAAAAAATAGTATATTTATTGTATATTGTCTTCTATCTAGTAACAAAAAATGGCCAAATGTTTTTCAGAATGTATTACATTAGAACCATCTATTCTCTGCATAGCAAGTGTGACTGGATGAATTAATTACACAATAAATTGAAATGTCATTTTTGTGATACGTCAGTACAATTACATTATGTAATCCTTGGGGCTCTTTTCACCAGAGGTCTCTACCAGTAGAAACAATGGCTATGCTTGTTAGTGAAATAATTCTTGGGGCCAGTGAAGAAATTAGAAAATTAAAAAAAAAATCAGAAATTACTATTTGCAATCTTGTAAGTTTTAATCGAGAATGTTCTCCTTGGAGGAGGAAATTCTAATTGATGAATCTTGAAGAAATGAGACTGTCAGTGCTCTTGGATAGATTTGTGTCATAGCGCAAAGTGTTAAGTGGCTACTTGTTGAAACATCTGGAAGTGTTATCTTATAGTTCTCTGATGTCTCTGATTATTGCTTTCTTTTTGTCTTACATCATTCTCACTTCTGCTGTTTAATTATCTTCTGTCCTCCATTTAATTACAGAACATTTTAAACTCCATTCTCTTTACCTTGGCCCTGTTCCTCCTTATCAGCAGTTCATCTGTAACAGCTCTGCAGTGTATTGACCATGTTTAAAATATTGAGCATTAAAAGCAGAAAATATGCAGCTGGGAAAATGGGAGATATCGCAAAGGTCTTGGTACAAATCCAGTCCACATTGATGTTATGAACAGCTCCCCTGTCTACATGTTGTAAAGAAAGACTTGCATTTATATAGCATCTTATCACATATCTCCAAACCATATCAAAGTGCTCTACACACAATTAATTACTTTCAAGTATAATGTAAGCAAACAGAGGCAGTCATTTTGCACACAAGATCACACAAACAGTAATGAGACGAATGAACTCTTAATCTTGGCCTTATATGGAGGCTTCTAGGAAGGCCTGTTGGGTCAGAGTCTTTGCTTTAGCTCAAACTAGGCCATCTGTGTAAAAGTGGGCAGGCACAATGATGGGGATTTCTTGTATTTGGAAGTTCCTACTTTCCCAGTGCTCGGCTAGACCTGCCATAAGGTCAGTGGAAGTGAGACCAGGAGTAACAGGCTGACCAATGGCAGAAGTGGGGCCTGGGGTGGGATGGCGATGGGGTGAGGGGTCCAGGCTGAGATCCAGAAGGAAATATTTATAATTCTTTTTAAAGTTGGCTGGCTCCCACTAACTTCTAAACTACACACCCCCACACCTTGCCTGGCAATCGCCAATGGACTTTTCAGCCTGTTTTTTTCTGATAGGTGCCATTGATACACCATAGTAGTGTGGGAACCTGCCAGTGGCATGTAAACCTTTCCCTGACATCATGATATAAAAGTAAAATACTGCGGATGCTGGAAATCTGAAATAAAAACAAGAAACACTGGAAATACTCAGCAGGTCTGGGCTTGTGGCTGTTCAGTTTTCAATCCATTAATACCCTATCTGTACTAATGCTTTGTCTTTCAGCATACAATTAACATATTGTTTGCCTTTGCTCCATGACCTTCTGGTCAGCTATTCTGTGACCTTGTCCTATCGACACCTCTTTTGTTATCTCTTGCCTCATCCCCACTTTACTTGCTTAAAATCTTTTACATTTCTTATATCTGCCAGTTCTGAAGAAGGGTCACTGACTTGAAACGTTAACTGATTCGCTCTCCACAGATGCTGCCAGACCTGCTGAATATTTCCAGGATCTCTTGTTTTTATCCCTGACATCATGAGCTTTGATGGGATCAGTGGCAGAGGTTCCAGATGGACATATAATGGCACTTACACCTTGCTGATTTTTGGAGTTCAGATCTAGTGCCAAATGAACAGACATGAGAAGTAATGTCAAAAAGATAAGGCTCAAAATCCTTCCTTATTCTATGTAAAGCCACCATGTCAACCACCACTGATAATGCTTAAGTCTTGATAACAGCATGATGCTCCGCTGGGCACAGAAGGAAAGTTTATAGCTCCCCTGCCCCAGGGAGACACTCCTCATGACTTACCTGATTGCCATAAGAACATTCCTGTCCCTGTGCTCAGGCATTCAGGCGGCAACTGGCTGGGCATGTGCAGATGAGAACTGCGCAATAAATTTCCTCTGGCCTCATGCTGCCAATGTCGGGGTTGGGGTGGGCGGGTGATATGGTGGTGGGTGGGATTTTGGTTTCTAAGGTAGTTTGCTGCTTGCTTCAGCCCCAGACCACCTGATTCCCACCCTGAGTTCCAGGTTATTAACTTCAAAAGTGGCCTTGAGGATTTACATAGGTTGACAAAGGGATGAGAAAACTAAATGAATATAAATTGTAATGAGATCATTACCCCAGGGTGTTGCAGCACTCAGGGCATTTGAACTTTGTTATTTCATCTCCTTCAGGCTGAGGGGCTCAGGCCACTTTTTTTTATTCGTTTGTGAGATGTGGGCATCGCTGGCTGGGCCAGCATTTATTGCCCATCCCTAATTGCCCTTGAGAAGGTGGTGGTGAGCTGCCTTCTTGAACTGCTACAGTCCTTGAGGGGGGGGAGGGAGGTCGTTACACCCATGGAGCTGTTCCAAAAGGGAGTTCCAGGATTTTGACCCAGTGACAGCGAAGGAACAGTGATATAGTCTGGACAATGTGTGGCTTGGAGGGGAACTTGCAAGTGGTGGGGTTCCATGCATCTGCTGCCCTTGTCCTTCTAGCTGGTAGAGGTCGCGGGTTTGGAAGATGCTGTCAAAGGAGCCTTGGTGAGTTGCTGCAATGCATCTTGTAGATGGTACACAATGCATCGGTGCTGGAGAGAGTGAATGTTGAAGGTGTTGGATGGGGTGCCAATCAAGCGGGCTGCTTTGTCCTGGATGGTGTCGAGCTTCTCGAGTGTAGTTGGAGCAGCACCCATCCAGGCAAATGGAGAGTATTCCATCACACAGCTGACCTCTGCCTTTTAGATGATCAACATGCATTGGGGAGATAGGACGTGAGTTACTCGCCGCAGAATTCTCAGCTTCTGACCTGCTTGTAGCATTTATTGACTGGTCCAGTTTCTGGTCAGTGGTGACCCCTAGGATGTTGATAGTGGGGGATTCAGTGATGGTAATACGATTGAACATCAAGGGCAGATGCTTAGATTATCTCTTGTATGAGTTGGTCATTGCCTGGCACTTGTGTGGCATGAATATTACTTGCCACTTATCAGCCCAAGCCTGGATGTTTTCCAAGTCTTGTTGCATATGAACATGGCTGCTTCAGTATCTGAGGAGTCGCGAATGGTGCTGGACATTGTGCAATCATCAGCAAACATCCCCACTCTGACCTTCTGATGGAGGGAAAGTCATTGATGAAGCAGCTGAAGATGGTTGGGTCTAGGACACTACCCCAAGGAACTCCTGCAGTGATGTCATGAAGCTGAGATGCTTGACCTCCAACAACCACAACAATCTTCCTTTGTGCTAGGTACGACTCTAACCAGTGGAGAGTTTTCCCCGATTCCCATTTACTCCAGTTTTGCTAGGGTTCCTTGATGCCATAATCAGTCAAATGCTGCCTTGATGTCAAGAGTAGGTTCTCTCACCTCACCTCTGGAGTTCAACTCTTCTGGCCATGTTTGGTGAAAGACTGGAATGAGCTCAGAAGCTGAGTGGCCCTGGTGGAACCTAAATTAGCTTCAGTGAGCAGGTTATTACTGAGCAAGTGCTTCTTGATAACACTGCCAACGGCCCCTTCCATTACTTTGCTGATGATCGGGAGTAGACTGATAGGACAGTAATTGGCTGGGTTGGATTTGTCCTGCTTTTTGTGCATAAGACATATCTGAGCAATTTTCCACATTGCCGGGTAGATGCCAGTGTTGTAGCTGTACTGGAACAGCTTGGCTAGGGGTGCAGCTAGTTCTGGAGCACAAGTCTTCAATACCATTGCCGGAATGTTGGCCTGGGGCAGGAGGCCCATTTTTTGCAGTCTGCCACCCTGCGTAAAGTGGTGGCGGAGATGGGAGAATGTCCGGAAGGGCTGCCCAAGCCTCCCGCTCTATTTTATGCCCCCCCTACCCCTACTTTCCCATTCTTTGGTGAGGCGTAAAATTCCAGCCTTTATAGCAGTTTGATACAACTGAATGACTTGCTAGGCCATTTCAGAGGGCATTTAAGAGCCAGCCACATTGTTGTGGGTCTGGAGTCACATGTAGGCCAGACCAGGTAAGGACAGCATAGTTTCCTTCCCTAAAGGGCATTAGTGAACCAGATTTTTTTTTTACAAAAATCAACAATGATTCTGTGGTTACCATTAGACTAGATTTTAATTCCAGATTTTATTAATTGAATTCCAATTCCACTATCTGCCATGGTGGGATTCGAACTCAAGTGCCCAGAGCATTAGCCTGGGGCTCTGGGTTATTAGTCAAGTGACATTACCACTATGCCACTGCCTCCCCACTTGCCCCAGCTAATTCCCCTAATGATGTTAGTTGTCACCATTTAGATAAAATCATCAAAATAAAAAGTGAGAAAAAAATCCTGAAACTTTGCAAGTGCCTTTATTAAAAGAAATATTGTAGTTATAGTGAGCTTTTTGTAAATAAAATACAAATTAGAATTTATTTGTTCGCTTGCATCTTTGATTTTAGATAATAAAATGGCTTTCTCGGATATTTTCTCAGATTATGAAGGAGGCTTTGCTAAGTTGTACCAGTTGTTATGACCGAGGAGGGAGGAGTGCACTGTTAATTCAGTCCCAATTCTCCACAGGTCACAACATATCAATAAATTTTACCACTTATTGAAACAATTAGATACTTTATTTGTCCCAAGAATAAAGCACACAAATCAAGTTTCTTTAATAAACAACAAATTATTTGTTCATTATAAATCAAGTCTTAACCAATAATTAAGTAAATATTTATGCAAATTGAAATATTAAAGCCCTTTTTTAAATCCTAGCCCTCAAACACATCCTCATATGCACAACCAGTTCACCACGGAAAAAAAAGGGATTTTTGTTTACATCTATTACAAAGAAATAAAAGGAATAAAAGAACACTTCGATTGCAGAGAAGATATGGAAAGATGTCCCACGTTTTGGCGAGATGTCCCAAAGTCAAATAGGTGGCTGCCACTAGGAATCTTTCCAGGCGATGTTGATGAACAGTCTGATTGGATAGGCGTTCAAAGAAATTCAGCGACAGAAGGCTTCACATAGGACTTACATCAGGTGTGCAGCAACAAAGGTATTAGTTCTCACACATTTGATGCAAAGTTCTTTCAAAGATGCAAGGTTTCTGCAAACATTCAGGATTTCTTCAAAATAGAGGAGACAACAGTATAACTTCATACAGGCTTTGACTGTTCAAGAGCAGAAATTCTTCAGACAACTGTTCCCTCTCGCTGGATTTTCTTCTGATCTCCTGGTGAGTCAATCAGCAAAACTCCAAATGCTTCCTTTTAGCCAAATCAGCTGGCTTTTTAACAGTTAAAAATGAAACTAAAAAATAGTTCAGTGACTATCCTATGACAGTTATATATCATGGTCTGTCATTCTCTTGTAAACATCTGTCCCTTTAGGTTAGGACACACAACTCTGCTGTGTTTACTTGAAATCACATGCTTTCCAGTACTTGTTTACTGGTCAACCTTTTGTTGACCTTCCTTTTAAAAAAAAAACACCCACACAATTCAGCAATCTCCAGATGATTCAATGTCCATGAAATCCTTTTCAATTTAAAAAAAATATATAGATTCTCAAATTTTAACAAAAACTGGAAACGCATGGAACACCTCCACTCTTGGAGAAATGAAACACCATGTTTGAATGTGTTTCATTACAATGTGTGAAAAAAAGAAGTTGAAAAAGTTTAAACACTTTCTCACACTGATGCCCCCATTAACTCTTTACTTCTAGTTAATACAATTTGCTTCGTACCATCTTTACTCATATAACTCAACAAAGATAGATTTGCGACAAAACATCTGCACTAACATTATTTTTTCCCGAAACATGGACAATCTTTAAGTGCTAGGGCTGCAACAATAAACTCCATCGGCATATTCTGGTAATCTGGATTTTAAATTTCTCCACAAAGGTTGGAGGGTGTTATGTTCAGTATATAGAACAATATAGGGCGGCACAGCGGCGCAGTGGTTAGCACTGCAGCCTCACAGCTCCAGCGACCCGGGTTCAATTCTGGGTACTGCCTGTGTGGAGTTTGCAAGTTCTCCCCGTGTCTGCGTGGGTTTTCTCCGGGTGCTCCGGTTTCCTCCCACAAGCCAAAAGACTTGCAGGTTGGTAGGTAAATTGGCCATTAGAAATTGCCAGTAGTATAGGTAGGTGGCAGGGAAATATAGTGACAGGTGGGGATGTGGTAGGAATATGGGATGAGTGCAGGATTAGTATATATGGGTGGTTGATGGTCGGCACAGACTCGGTGGGCTGAAGGGCCTGTTTCAGTGCTGTATCTCTAAACTAAACTAAACTAAACAAAGAAAATTACAGCACAGGAACAGGCCCTTCGGCCCTCCAAGCCTACGCCGATCCAAATCCTCTATCTAAACCTGTCGCCTATTTCTAAGGGCCTGTATCTCTTTACTTCCAGCCCATTCATGTATCTGTCTAGAGACACCTTAAAAGACGCTATACCTCTCATGATTTTGTACACCTCAATCAGGTCCCCCCTCAACCTCCGTCTTTCTAATGAAAATAATCCTAATCTACTCAACCTCTCTTCATAGCTAGCGCCCTCCATACCAGGCAACATCCTGGTGAACCTCCTCTGCACCCTCTCCAAAGCATCTACATCCTTTTGGTATAATAAAAGCAAAATACTGTGGATGCTGGAAATCTGAAACAAAAACAAGAAATGCTGGAATCACTCAGCAGGTCTGGCAGCATCTGTGGAAAGAGAAGCAGAGTTAACGTTTCGGGTCAGTGACCCTTCTTCGGAACTGACAAATATTAGAAAAGTCACAGATTATAAGCAAGTGAGGTGGGGGTGGGGCAAGAGATAACAAAGGAGAAGGTGCAGATTGGACCAGGCCACATAGCTGACCAAAAGGTCACGGAGCAAAGGCAAACAATTTGTTAATGGTGTGTTGAAAGACAAAGCATTAGTACAGATTAGGTGTGAATACACTGAATATTTAACAGCAGCAAGTGCAAACCTGAAAAAATACCTGAAAAAAACAGTGGGTAAGCAAACTGAACAAACTAAGATGAAATGAAATAAATGCAAAAAAAGATTGTAAAAAATGTAAAAAAGAATGTAAAAAAAAGGAAGAAAAAATAACTGAAAATGAAAGTAAATCCTTTTGGTAATGTGGCGATCAGAACTGCACGCAGTATTCCAAATGTGGCCGAACCAAAGTCCTACACAACTGTAACATGACCTGTCAACTCTTGTACTCAATACCCCGTCCGATGAAGGAAAGCATGCCGTATGCCTTCTTGACCACTCGATTGACCTGCGTTGCCATCTTCAGGAAACAATGGACCTGAACACCCAAATCTCTCTGTACATCAATTTTCCCCAGGACTTTTCCATTTACTGTATAGTTCACTCTTGAATTGGATCTTCCAAAATGCATCACCTCGCATTTGCCCTGATTGAACTCCATCTGCCATTTCTCTGCCCAACTCTCCAGTCTATCTATATTCTGCTGTATTGTCTGACAGTCCCCTTCACTATCTGCTACTCCACCAATCTTAGTGTCGTCTGCAAACTTGCTAATCAGACCACCTATACTTTCCTCCAAATAATTTATGTATATTAGAATTAGTATTAGAACATTACAGCGCAGTACAGGCCCTTCGGCCCTTGATGTTGCGCCGACCTGTGAAACCATCTGACCTACACTATTCCATTTTCATCCATATGTCTATCCAATGACCACTTAAATGCCCTTAAAATTGGCGAGTCTACTACTGTTGCAGGCAGGGCGTTCCACGCCCCTACTACTCTCTGAGTAAAGAAGCTACCTCTAACATCTGTCCTATATCTGTCACCCCTCAACTTAAAGCTATGTCCCCTCGTGTTTGCCATCACCATCCGAGGAAAAAGACTCTCACTATCCACCCTATCGAACCCTCTGATTATCTTACATGTCTCTATTAAGTCACCTCTCCTCCTCCTTCTCTCCAACGAAAACAACCTCAGCCTTTCCTCGCAAGACCTTCCCTCCATACCAGGCAACATCCTAGTAAATCTCCTCTGCACCCTTTCCAAAGCTTCCACATCCTTCCGATAATGCGGTGACCAGAACTGCACGCAATACTCCAGGTGCAGCCTCACCAGAGTTTTGTACAGTTGCAGTATGACCTCGTGGCTCCAAAACTCGATCCCCCTACTAATAAAAGCTAACACACCATATGCCTTCTTAACAGCCCTATTAACCTGGGTAGCAACTTTTAGGGATTTATGTACCTGGACACCAAGATCTCTCTGTTCATCTACACTACCAAGAATCTTCCCATTAGCCCAGTACTCTGCATTCCTGTTACTCCTTCCAAAGTGAATCACCTCACACTTTTCCGCATTAAACTCCATTTGCCATCTCTCAGCCCAGCTCTGCAGCCTATCTATGTCCCTTTGTACCCTACAACATCCTTCGGCACTATCCACAACTCCACCGACCTTCGTGTCATCCGCAAATTTACTAACCCACCCTTCTACGCCCTCTTCCAGGTCATTTATAAAAATGACAAACAGCAGTGGCCCCAAAACAGATCCTTGCGGTACACCACTAGTAACTAAACTCCAGGATGAACATTTGCCATCAACTATCATCCTCTGTCTTCTTTCAGCTAGCCAATTTCTGATCCAAAGCTCTAAATCACCTTCAACCCCATACTTCCGTATTTTCTGCAATAGCCTACCGTGGGGAACCTTATCAAATGCCTTACTGAAATCCATATACACCACATCCACTGCTTTACCCTCATCCACCTGTTTGGTCACCTTCCCGAAAAACTCAATAAGGTTTGTGAGGCACGACCTACCCTTCACAAAACCGTGCTGACTATCGCCAATGAACTTATTCTTTTCAAGATGATTATAAATCCTGTCTCTTATAACCTTTTCCAACATTTTACCCACAACCAAAGTAAGGCTCACAGGTCTATAATTAACAGGGCTGTCTCTACTCCCCTTCTTGAACAAGGGGACAACATTTGCTATCCTCCAGTCTTCCGGCACTATTCCTGTCGACAATGACGACATAAAGATCAAGGACAAAGGCTCTGCAATCTCCTCCCTAGCTTCCCAGAGAATCCTAGGATAAATCCCATCTGGCCCAGGGGACTTATCTGTTTTCACACTTTCCAAAATTGCGAACACCTCCTCCTTGTGAATCTCAATCCCATCTAGCCTAGTAGTCTGTATCTCAGTATTCTCCTCGACCACATTTTCTTTCTCTACTGTAAATACTGACGAAAAATATTCATTTAACACTTCCCCTATCTCCTCTGATTCCACACACAACTTCCCACTACTATCCTTGATTGGCCCTAATCTAACTCTAGTCATTCTTTTATTCCTGATATACCTATAGAAAGCCTTAGGGTTTTCCTTGATCCTATCCGCCAATGACTTCTCGTGTCCTCTCCTTGCTCTTCTTAGCTCTCCCTTTAGATCCTTCCTGGCTAGCTTGTAACTCTCAAGCGCCCTAACTGAGCCTTCACGTCTCATCCTAACATAAGCCTTCTTCTTCCTCTTGACAAGCGCTTCAACTTCTTTAGTAAACCACGGCTCCCTCGCTCGACAACTTCCTCCCTGCCTGACAGGTACATATTATCAAGGACACGCAGTAGCTGCTCCTTGAATAAGCTCCACATTTCGATTGTGCCCATCCCCTGCAGTTTCCTTCCCCATCCTACGCATCCTAAATCTTGCCTAATCGCATCATAATTTCCTTTCCCCCAGCTATAATTCTTGCCCTGCGGTATATACCTGTCCCTGCCCATCGCTAAGGTAAACCTAACCGAATTGTGATCACTATCACCAAAGTGCTCACCTACATCTAAATCTAACACCTGGCCGGGTTCATTACCCAGTACCAAATCCAATGTGGCATCGCCCCTGGTTGGCCTATCTACATACTGTGTCACAAAACCCTCCTGCACACACTGGACAAAAACTGACCCATCTAAAGTACTCGAACTATAGTATTTCCAGTCAATATTTGGAAAGTTAAAATCCCCCATAACAACTACCCTGTTACTCTCGCTCCTGTCGAGAATCATCTTCGCTATCCTTTCCTCTACATCTCTGGAACTATTCGGCGGTCTATAGAAGACTCCCAACAGGGTTACCTCTCCTCTCCTGTTTCTAACCTCGGCCCATACTACCTCAGGAGACGAGTCCTCAAACGTCCTTTCTGCCGCCATAATACTCTCCTTGATTAACAATGCCACACCCCCCCCCTCTTTTACCATCTTTTCTGTTCTTACTGAAACATCTAAATCCCGGAACCTGCAACATCCATTCCTGCCCCTGCTCTACCCATGTCTCCGAAATGGCCACTACATCGAGATCCCAGGTACCAACCCATGCTGCAAGCTCACCCACCTTATTCCGGATGCTCCTGGCATTGAAGTAGACACACTTTAAACCAAGTTCTTGCTTGCCAGTGCCCTCTTGCGTCCTTGTAACCTTATCCCTGACCTCACTACTCTCAACATCCTGTACACTGGAACTACAATTTAGGTTCCCATTCCCCTGCTGAATTAGTTTAAACCCCCCGAAGAGCACTAGCAAATCTCCCCCCCCAGGATGTTGGTACCCCTCTGGTTCAGGTGAAGACCAACCTGTTTATAGATGTCCCACCTACCCCAGAAAGAGCCCCAATTATCCAGGAAACCAAAACCCTCCCTCCTGCACCATCCCTGCAGCCACGTGTTCAACTCCTCTCTCTTCCTATTCCTCGCTTCACTATCACGTGGCACGGGCAACAACCCAGAGATAACAACTCTGTTTGTTCTCGCTCTGAGCTTCCACCCTAGCTCCCTGAATTTCTGCCTTAAATCCCCATCTCTCTTCCTACCTATGTCGTTGGTGCCTATGTGGACCACGACTTGGGGCTGCTCCCCCTCCCCCTTAAGGATCCCAAAAACATGATCCGAGACATCACGAACCCTGGCACCTGGGAGGCAACACACCAACCGTGAGTCTCTCTCGTTCCCACAGAACCTCCTATCTGTTCCCCTAACTATGGAGTCCCCAATGACTAATGCTCTGCTCCTCTTCCCCCTTCCCTTCTGAGCAACAGGGACAGACTCTGTGCCAGAGACCTGTACCCCATTGCTTCCCCCTGGTAAGTTGTCCCCCGCAACAGTATCCAAAACGGTATACCTGTTGTTGAGGGAAACGGCCACAGGGGATCCCTGCACTGCCTGCTGGTTCCCTCTCCTTCCCCTGACGGTAACCCATCTACCTACTTCTTTTACCTGAGGTGTGACTACCTCCCCATAACTCCTCTCAATAACCCCCTCCGCCTCCCGAATGATCCGAAGTTCATCCAGCTCCAGCTCCAGTTCCCTAACGCGGTTCTCGAGGAGCTGGAGTTGGATGCACTTCCCACAGATGCAGTCAGCAGGGACACTCTTGGCGACCCTTACCTCCCACATTCTGCAGGAGGAACATACAACTGCCTTAACCTCCATTCCCACTATTCTAAATTCCCAACAAATCTGCTGAAAAACCAAAAAAAAAGTCAAAACTTGTTAGCTTAGCAATCCGACGGACAGAACTTTTTAAATAAAAAGCTTACCTTATCAACACACCAGAGTCCTTTTTTTTTTGATTAGAGGAGGAGGGTGGGTGGGAGACACTTCACGTGTAGTGTCTCAGGTACAGCCACCATCCAAATATATAGTTTTTACTTACCCAGCAGTCCCCTGGTCCTCCGAAAACAAAAGGGAATTAACTTTTAAACTTCCACTGAAACTGACCTCCCAGCTGCAAGTTCGCTCCGTACCTCCGCTTCTGTCAAAGCTGCTGCAACCAAAACTAAAAGAAAGTGATTTTAAACCGCCCAAATATATAGTTTTTACCTACCCAGCAGTCCCCTGGTCCTCCGAAAACAAAAGGGAATTAACTTTTAACTTACACTGAAACTGACCTCCCAGCTGCAAGTTTGCTCCGTACCTCCTCTTCTTTCAAAGCTGCTGCAACCAAACAACAGTGGTCCCAGCACAGATCCCTGTGGAACACCATTGGTCACACGTCTCCATTTTGAGAAACTCCCTTCCACTGCTACTCTGTCTCCTGTTGCCCAGCCAGTTCTTTATCCATCTAGCTAGTACACCTTGGACCCCATGCGCCTTCACTTTCTCCATCAGCCGACCATGGGGAACCTTATCAAACGCCTTACTGAAGTCCATGCATACGACATCTACAGCCCTTCCCTCATCAATCAACTTTGTCACTTCCTCAAAGAATTCTATTAAGTTGGTAAGACATGACCTTCCCTGCACAAAACCATGTTGCCTATCACTGATAAGCCCATTTTCTTCCAGATGGGAATAGATCCTATCCCTCAGTATCTTCTTCAGCAGCTTCCCTACCACTGACGTCAGGCTCACCTGTCTATAATTACCTGGATTATCCCTGCTACCCTTCTTAAACAACGGGACAACATTTGCAATTTTCCAGTCCTCCGGGACCTCAACCGTGTTTAAGGATGTTGCAAAGATATCTGTTAAGGCCCCAGCTATGTCCTCTCTCACTTCCCTCAGTAACCTGGGATAGATCCCATCCGGACCTGGGGACTTGTCCACCTTAATGCCTTTTAGAATACCCAACACTTCCTCCCTCCTTATGCCGACTTGACCGAGAGTAATCAAACATCTGTCCCTAACCTCAACATCCGTCATGTCCCTCTCCTCGGTGAATACCGATGCAAAGTACTCGTTTAGAATCTCACCCATTTTCTCTGACTCCACGCATAACTTTCCTCCTTTGTCCTTGAGTGGGCCAATCCTTTCTCTAGTTACCCTCTTGCTCCTTATATATGAATAAAAGGCTTTGGGATTTTCCTTAACCCTGTTTGCTAAAAATATTTCATGACCCCTTTTAGCCCTCTTAATTCCTCGTTTCAGATTGCGCCTACAATCCCGATATTCTTCCAAAGCTTCGTCTTTCTTCAGCCGCCTATACCTTATGTATGCTTCCTTTTTCCTCTTAGCTAGTCTCACAATTTCACCTGTCATCCATGGTTCCCTAATCTTGCCATTTCTATCCCTCATTTTCACAGGAACATGTCTCTCCTGCACGCTAATCAACCTCTCTTTAAAAGCCTCCCACATATCAAATGTGGATTTACCTTCAAACAGCTGCTCCCAATCTACATTCCCCAGCTCCTGCCGAATTTTGGTATAGTTGGCCTTCCCCCAATTTAGCACTCTTCCTTTAGGACCACTCTCGTCTTTGTCCATGAGTATTCTAAAACTTACGGAATTGTGATCACTATTCCCAAAGTAGTCCCCTACTGAAACTTCAACCACCTGGCCCGGCTCATTCCCCAACACCAGGTCCAGTATTGCCCCTTCCCGAGTTGGACTATTTACATGCTGCTCTAGAAAACCCTCCTGGATGCTCCTTACAAATTCTGCTCCATCTAGATCTCTAACACTAAGTGAATCCCAGTCAATGTTGGGAAAATTAAAATCTCCTATCACCACCACCCTGTTGCTCCTACATCTTTCCACAATCTGTTTACATATTTGTACCTCTATCTCACGCTCGCTGTTGGGAGGCCTGTAGTACAGCCCCAACATTGTTACCGCACCCTTCCTATTTCTGAGTTCTGCCCATATTGCCTCACAGCTCGAGTCCTCCATAGTGCCTTCCTTCAGCACAGCTGTGATATCCTCTTTGACCAGTAATGCAGTATAACAGTGTCTCTCTGTAGTTGTGGCAGACATACACTTCAAAATGTTTAAGAGCTAGTAGTAAGCCCAGGGTTTCTTTTACCAAGGTGGAATATCTTTTTTGGTGGTGATTTAGTTTTTTTGAAATGTATCTCACTGGCCCTTCTATGCCCAATTCATCATCTTGTAACAGGACTGCACCAACCCCCAGGTCACGAGCATCAATCACTACCTTGAAGGGCTTAGTGAACTTTGGAGCAGTCAACACTAGTTCATTGGTCAAAATGGCCTTAAGCTTTTCAAAAGATGCCTGACCACACTACCTCGGTTATCTTTGTTTGTAGCAAATCTGTTAGTGGAGCAGCTACAGTGCTGAAATTTGGTACAAACTTTCGGCAGAAACCACACATCCCCAAAAACCTCATGATTTCTCGCTTAGTCTTAGGGGTAGGGATCTCCACCAAGGCATGTACTTTCACTGTTTTTAGTTTAGTTTAGTTTAGAGATACAGCACTGAAACAGGCCCTTCGACCCACCGAGTCTGTGCCGACCATCAACCACCCATTTATACTAATCCTACACTAATTCCATATTCCTACCACATCCCCACCTGTCCCTATATTTCCCTACCAACTACCTACACTAGGGGCAATTGCTACTGGCCAATTTTCCTATCAACCTGCAAGTCTTTGGCATGTGGGAGGAAACCGGAGCACCCGGAGGAAACCCACGCAGACACAGGGAGAACTTGCAAACTCCACACAGGCAGTACCCAGAATTGAACCCGGGTCGCTGGAGCTGTGAGGCTGCGGTGCTAACCACTGCGCCACTGTGCCGCCCTTGTTCTTGGCAACACGTCCTTGCCCTACTATATGCCTGAGGTAGGTCACTCTCAATTTTGCGAATTCGCTTTTGGCCAAGTTTACCACTAAATCAGCTGCTTGTAATTTTTTTTTAACAGAGTTCCTAGCTGTTTCAAGTGGTCCTTCCAAGTATTACCGTATACCAGCACACCATGGCAAGTCACTGAGGGATACATTCGCCTTCCCCAGAAAAGTTTCAGCAACTGCTAAAGATATTCCAGTGGTGTAGACTTTACCTTACTGGTTCTTTTATGTTCGTTTTTCAATGATTATGACACCAGTTACAATTGAACGCTGTCCGCATTGTGTTTAATCCCAGACAAGCCCCCATTTAATATATTACGACAGAGGTGGGAGGAGTGCACTGTTAATTAAGCCACAGTTCTCCACAGGTCACAACATATCAATAAATTTTACCACTTACCGAAACAATCAATTAGATACTCTAGTTGTCCCCAGAATAAAGCATATCAACCAGGTTACTTTAATAAGGGACAAAATTATCCACTTATTATGAACCAAGTCTTAACCTATAATGAAGTAAATATATACGTGACTTGAAATATTAAAGCCCCTTTTTTATCCTTGCCCTCATACACACCCTCAGATATACAACCGATTAACTGGGAAAAAAGAAAGAATTTTTGTTTCCGGTCATTACAAAAAAATAGAAGGAATTTAAAAAAACTTAGACTCCCGAGACGACATGGAAGGATGTCCTTTGTTTTGGTGAGGTGTCCCAAAGTCGAATAGGTGGCTGCCACTAGGAATCTTTCCAGGCGATGTTGATGAACAGTCTGTTTGGGTAAGCGGTGAAAGAAATTCAGCTGCAGAAGGCTTCACACAGGTCATACATCAGGTGTGCCGCAACAAAGGTTTCAGTTCTCACATTTGATGCAAAGTTATTTCAAAGATGCAAGATTTCTGCAAACATTCAGGATTTCTTCAAACTACAGGAGGCAACATTACAACATCATACAGGCTTTTGCTTTTCAAGAGCAAGGATTCTTAAGAGAGATGTAACAGTTGGCCAAAACTCCAACCGCCTCATTTTAGCCAAATCAGCTGGCTTTTTAACAGTTCAAAATGAAAAACAGTGACAGCACTTGTGCTCTAAAGATTAAGGAGGTGAATTTTCATTGTAGTTCTCCTGATCATCTGCCATAACTGCAGTGAAAGGACTGGAGAAAGCCTAGAAAAAAGACAGCATAAATTTAGAAAATCACCTTCCCGGTCTTATCAATAGTGTTGTGGCAGTTTGAGATTCTTACTATAAAACTATTCCTGAACTTTGACCAGTTTTGTTCCTGTAGTATAGCTGTGGGAGTGAGGGAAAAGGGTGGATCAATGAATGGAAAACAAATAAAATTTATCAATAGTGTTTCTTTGAACTTTCCTGAACAGTGAATAGAATGTGACGCTTTTTAAGCAAGAAACCAGTTTTGAGGGAGGACTGGGGCAGCACACTACATCCTTCATTGACGTGGAGATCACAAAGAAGAACTACACTGAAGTTAAATTACTCAAATGTGCTTATTCAGATCCTTGTAAGTTTAAAAATTAATAAACAAGACAAAATTATATTGAATATTGAAGAAACATTGTGAACTGGGAAGGTTGAGAGCACAAGGGTATCTCTCAAACAAAGGATTTGTTGTGCTTGCTTTGATTTTTTTTTCTGTTTTTCACAAACCAGAAGTGTCTTACATTCAATAAAATATTTCCCTGTGGTGTTGTGGCGTGTTTTCTTAAGTCTTCACTATGGAGAAAGACGATGTAGATGGAGAGATCAGGGAAGGGGACTGTGATATACTTGAACAAATTAGTATTGAAAGGGAGGAAGTGTTAGCTGTTTTACTGGGCTTAAAAGCGGATAAATCCCCAGGCCCAGATGAGATGTATCCCATGCTGCTATGTGAGGCAAGGGTGGAGATAGCAGGAGAGGTATCAGAGGACTGGAGGACAGGGAATGTGGTACCATTATTCAAGAAGGGTAGCATGGATAAACCAGGTAATTACAGGCCAGTGAGTCTAACCTCAGTGGTAGGGAAACTATTGGAAAAAATTCTGAGGGTCAGGATTAATCTCCACTTGGAGAGGCAAGGATTAATCAGGGATAGTCAGCATGGCTTTGTCAGGGGGCGATTCTGTCTAACAAACTTGATTGAATTTTTCGAGGAGGTGACTAGATGTGTAGATGAGGGTAAGGCAGTTGATGTAGTCTACATGGACTTCAGTAAAGCTTTTGATAAGGTCCCGCATGGGAGATCGGTTAAGAAGGTAAGATCCCAAGGAATCCAGGGCAATTTGGCAAATTGGATCCAAAATTGGCTGAGTGGAGGGTGATGGTCGAGGGTTGTTTTTGCAAGTGGAAGCCTGTAACCAGTGGTGTGCCGCAGGGATCAGTGCTGGGACTCTTGCTGTTTGTCGTGTACAGTCATGATTTAGATGTGAATATAGGAGGTGTGATCAGTAAGTTCGCAGATGACATGAAAATTGGTGGTGTCGTAAATAGTGAGGAGGAAAGCCTTAGATTACAGGACAATATAGATGGGCTGGTAAGATGGGCGGAGCAGTGGCAAATGGAATTTAATCCTGAGAAGTGTGAGGTGATGCTTTTTGGGAGGACTAACAAGGCAAGGGAATATACAATGGATGGTAGGACCCGAGGAAGTACAGATAAGGTAGTTAGGAAAGCATATGGGATATTTGCCTTTATTAGCCGAGGAATAGAATATAAGAGCAGGGAGGTTATGATGGAGCTGTATAAAACACTGGTTAGGCCATAGCTGCAGTGCTGTGTACAGTTCTGGTCACCGCACTATAGGAAGGATGTGATTGCACTGGAGAGGGTGAAGAGGAGATTCACCAGGATGTTGCCTGGGCTGCATCATTTCAGCTATGAAGAGAGACTGGATAGGCGAGGGTTGTTTTCCTTGGAGCAGAGAAGGCTGAGGGGGGACCTGACTGAGGTATAGAAAATTATGAGGGGCATTGATAGGATAGATAGGAAGAAACTTTTTCCCTTAGCGGAGGGATCAATAATCAGTGGGCATAGATTGAAGGTAAGGGGCAGGAGAGTTAGAGGGGATTTGAGGAAAAAAAGTTTTCACTCAGAGGATGTTTGGAATCTGGAACACACTGCCTGAAGGCGTGGGGGAGGCAGGAACCGTCACAACATTTAAGAAGTATTTAGATCAGCACTTGAAATGCCATAGCATCCAAGGCAACGGGCCAAGTGCTGGAAAATGTGATTAGAATAGATAGGTGCTTGATGGCCGGCACAGAAACGATGGGCCAAAGGGCTCTCTGACTCTATGATAACCACAGACTTTACATTTGGATTCATCACAAACACTATTTATCGTTGTTACTTATCTACATTACATGATCTCAGGTCCAGATCTTTTCCTCGCTGGCATATATGTGCTCTTTGCAAGTCATGTGTTGAGTGTGTCTCTCAAAATGATGTTTCCTCCTTATATATGTCTGATGGTGTCATCAGTTCCGTCAGTGGCCTGGTCTCATAAAGGTGAAGTCTCTTAAAGGTGAGTTACCATTTCACTACAGTATTCCCTTTGAAAACTTCCTGAGATTTTTGTCAGAATTTTGCTCCATCATGTAAAGTTGACAGAGTTTCACGTAATGAAATACTTTTCTTAAATGGACAAAAAGATTTCAAGTGAAAATTCAAGTGAACAGCTAATGTCGGAGGGAGGGTTTCAGATATCTGGATCATTGGGATCTCTTCCGGGACAGGTGCGACCTGTACAAGAAGGACGGGTTGCATCTAAACTGGAGGGGCACAAATATCCTGCTGCGAGGTTTGCTAGCATCACTCGGAAGGGTTTAAACTAGTGTGGAAGGGGGGTGGGAACAAGAGCAGTAGGTCAGCAGGTGAAATA
This sequence comes from Heterodontus francisci, assembly GCF_036365525.1. Taxonomy (NCBI): domain Eukaryota; kingdom Metazoa; phylum Chordata; class Chondrichthyes; order Heterodontiformes; family Heterodontidae; genus Heterodontus; species Heterodontus francisci. The sequence goes on from NC_090371.1 coordinate 68,554,367, forward strand.
ACTGAGGGGGAACTAGCAAATAAGGCCAGTAAGACTAAGAGGAAGAGCAGGCAGGGAGATGTTGCTGAGCACAGCGGGACTGATGGTCTGAAGTGCATTTGTTTCAATGCGAGAAGTATAACAGGTAAGGCAGATAAACAGAGTTTGGATTAGTGCTTGGAACTATGATGTTGTTGCTATTACAGAGACTTGGTTGAGGGAAGGACAGGATTGGCAGCTAAATGTTCGGGGATTTAGAAGCTTCAGGCGGGATAGAGGGGTGGAGGAGTTGCATTACTGGTTAAGGAGAATATCACAGCTGTACTGCGGGAGGACACCTTGGAGGGGTCATGCAGCGAGGCAATATGGGTGGAGCTCAGGAATAGAAAGGGTGCAGTCACGATGTTGGGGTTTACTACAGGCCTCCCAACAGCCAGCGGGAGGTAGAGGAGCAGATTTGTAGACAGATTTTGGAAAGATGTAAAAGCAACAGGGTTGTAGTGGTGGGTGATTTTAACTTCCCCTATATTGACTGGGACTCACTTAGTGCTAGGGGCTTGGATGGGGCAGAATTTGTAAGGAGCATCCAGGAGGGCTTCTTGAAACAATATGTGGATAGTCCAACTAGGGAAGGGCCATTCTGGACCTGGTATTGGGGAATGAGCTCAGCCAGGCGGTCGAAGTTTCAGTCGGGGAGCATTTCGGGAACAGTGACCATAATTCCGTAAGTTTTAAGGTACTTGTGGATAAGGATAAGAGTAGTCCTAGGGTGAAGGTTCTAAATTGGGGGAAGGCTAATTATAACAATATTAGGCAGGAACTGAAGAATTTAGATTGGGGGCGGCTATTTGAGGGTAAATCAACATCTGACATGTGGGAGTCTTTCAAATGTCAGTTGATTAGAATCCAGGACCAGCATGTTCCTGTGAGGATGAAGGATATGTTTGGCAAGTTTCGGGAACCTTGGATAATGAGGGATCTTGTGAGCCTAGTCAAAAAGAAAAAGGAAGCATTCATAAGGGCTAGAAGGCTGGGAACAGACAAAGCCCTTGAGGAATATAAAGAAAGTAGGAAGGAACTTAAGCAAGGAGTCAGGAGGGCTAAAAGGGGTCATGAAAAGTCATTGGCAAACAGGATTAAGGTGAATCCCAAGGCTTTTTATACGTATATAAAGAACAATAGGGTATCCAGGGAAAGGGTTGGCCCACTCAAGGACAGAAGAGGGAATCTATGTGTGGAGCCAGAGGAAATGGGCGAGGTACTAAATGAGCACTTTGCATCAGTATTCATCAAAGAGAAGGACTTGGTGGATGATGAGCCGAGGGAAGGGAATGTAGATAGTCTGGGTCATGTCGTTATCAAAAAGGAGGAAGTGTTGGGTGTCTTGCAAAGCATTAAGGTAGATAAGTCCCCAGGGCCTGATGGGATCTACCCCAGAATACTGAGGGAGGCAAAGGAGGAAATTGCTGGGGCCTTGATATAAATTTCTGCATCCTCATTGGCTGCAGGTGAGGTCCCAGAGGACTGGAGAATAGCCAATGTTGTTCCTTTGTTTAAGAAGGGTAGCAAGGATAATCTAGGAAATTATAGACCGGTAAGCCTTACGTCAGTGGTAGGGAAATTATTGGAGAGGATTCTTTGGGATAGGATTTACTCCCATTTGGAAACAAATGAACTTATTAGCGAGAGGCAGCATGGTTTTGTGAAGGGGAGATCGTGTCTCACTAACTTGATTGAGTTTTTTGAGGAAGTGACGAAGATGATTGATGAAGGAAGGGCAGTTGTCTACATGGACTTCAGTAAAGCCTTTGACAAGGTCCCTCATGGCAGACTGGTGCAAAAGCTGAAGTCACACGGGATCAGAGGTGAGCTGGCAAGATGGATACAGAACTGGCTCGGTCATAGAAGACAGAGGGTAGCAGTGGATGGGTGTTTTTCTGAAAGGAGGCCTGTGACTAGTGGTATTCCGCAGGGATCAGTGCTGGGACTTTTTCTGTTTGGAGTATATATAAATGATTTTGAGGAAAATGTAGCTAGTCTGATTAGTAAGTTTGCGGAAGACACAAAGGTTGGTGGAGTTGCGGATAGTGATGAGGATTGTCAGAGGATACAGCAGGATATAGATCGGTTGGAGGTTTGGGCAGAGAAATGGCAGATGGACTTTAATACGGACAAATATGAGGTAATGCATTTTGAAAGATGTAATACAGGTGGGAAGTATACAGTAAATGACAGAACCTTTAGGAGTATTGATAGGCAGAGAGATCTGGGCATACAGGTCCACAGGTCACTGAAAGTGGCAATGCAGGTGGATAAGGCAGTCAAGAAGGCATACGGCATGCTTGCCTTCATCAGTCGGGGCACAGAGTATAAAAATTGGCAGGTCATGCTGCAGCTGTACAGAACCTTAGTTACGCCACACTTGGAATATTGCGTGCAATTCTGGTCGCCACACTACCAGAAGGATGTGGAGGCTTTGGAGAGGGTACAGAAGAGGTTTACCAGGATGTTGCCTGGTCTGGAGGGTATTAGCTATGAGGAGAGGTTGGATAAACTCAGGTTGTTTTCACTGGAACGATGGAGGTGAAGGGGCGACATGTTAGAGGTTTACAGAATTATGAGTGGCATGGACAGAGTGGATAGTCAGAAGCTTTTTCGCAAGGTGCAAGAGTCAGTTACTAGGGGACATAGGTTTAAGGTGCGAGGGGCAAAGAGTAGAGGGGATGTGTGAGGCAAGTTCTTTACAGAGAGGGTGGTGAGTGCGTGGAACTTGCTGCCTGGGGAGGTGGTGGAAGCAGGTACAATCACGATGTTTATGAGGCATCTTGACAAATACATGAATAGAATGGGAATAGAGGGATACAGACCCCGCAAGTGCAGAAGGTTTTAGTTTAGACAGGCATCAAGATCGGCGCAGACTTGGAGGGCCGAATGGCCTGTTCCTGTGCTGTTCTGTTCTTTGTTCTTTAAAAACATCAAAAGACACTCACTTGAAAGGAACAAATCAAACCCACACTGCCTATTCATCTCGACTTCAAGTTGTGACTGTCTAGAACAACAGTGGTGTCCAAAAGAAATAAGCAAAGGGATTCGTGCAACTGTGGGTCACAGATTTGAGCTGGGACTGTGGGATGTTAGATGTTAGAATCATTTACATTCTGCTTTGATTTTTAAAAAATTCAATGATTTAATGAAGGTAAAGTGTCTTAAGGCATTGTTTCACTGTAATAAAAGGAGAAATTATAGTCATTATCTGCATTTATTGTATTTTCATCAACAAAATTAAAATTGGACTTCATTTTTATGCTGGATGTAAAGCAAAAATAAAGTTTACTTTTCGAGGAAAAGTTGAAAATTGAAATAGACAAACAGTGTGCAGATTGCAAGCTGAGTGTTGAGATTCGAGTTTGGTGAGTGGGGATTTTAAGTGTTGTTATCTTTAGAATGTCTGGTCTGCAGTTAGCATTTAACCTAGATAAAGCAGGGTGAAGAAAGTAAAGTAAGTTTCTTGCAGTCTTCGGCAGGGATTAACAGGCTCTACTGCACAGTAGCTGATCAGTTAAGTAGCTGACCAGTCAAATCTGGTTGCTGCAGTTTCAGCTTCAAAAGGTATAAATACAGAGATCTGGGTGTAGCCTGCAAACGGTGTGCAGATTGCAAACTGAGTGTAGAGATTTGAGTTTGGTGAGTGGCGAGTTTGATGAAGTAGGGAGGAGGTGCTCCATTTTTCTACTTTTTTTCTTGCTTTTTTAACCCTCCAGTATTTGGTTCCTGCTTCAGTGCAGTGGAAGAGTGAGTACCTGGTAAGCTATCCTACTTATAATAAATAGTCTGTAAAGTTAAGGTCTGGCAGGGCAGCTCTGCTGAGTGGAATGTACAGTCTGTGGCATGTTGGAAGTCATGGATGCACCATGTGTCCTAGACAAACACATCTGTAGGAAGTGTCACCAGCTGCTGAAGCTTGAGCTCTGGATTTCGGTACTCGAGCGGCGACTGGAGTCACCTGTTGTGCATCCAAGAGGCAGGGGACTACATGGATAGCACATTTAGGGAGGTGGCCACACCACAGATTAGGAATATGCAGGCAGATAGGGAATGAGTGACTGCCAGGCAGTCTAAGAGAACCAGGCAGGTAGTGCAGGAGTCCCCTGATATGATCTCACTCGCTAATTAGTTTTCCATTTTGGATACTGGTGACGGTGATGGTTCCTCAAAGGACAGCAGTCAGAGCCAAGTTTGTGGCACCACGGGTGGCTCAGCTGCACAGGAGGAGAGGAAGAGGAGTGGGAGAGCAGTAGTGATAGGGGATTCATTAGTTAGGGAACAACCAGGCGTCTCTGCGCCAGTAAATGTGACTCCAGGATGGTGTGTTGCCTTCCTGGTGCCAGGATCAAGGATGTCACAGAGAGGCTACAGGACATTCTTCTGGGGAGGGTGACTAGCCAGAGGTCGTGGTTTACATGTTTACCAATGACATAGGTAAGAAAGGGGATGAGGTCCTGAAAGAAGATTTTAGGGAGCTATAAAGGAGATTAAAAAGCAGGGCCACAAAAGTAGCAATTTCAGGATTACTCCCAGTCCCACGTGCAAGTGAGCATAGGAATAGGAGAACTGAGTGATTGAACACGTTGCTGGAGAGCTGGCAGAGGAGGGAGGGCATCAGATTTCTGAGACATTGAGACCGGTTGTGGGGCAGGTGAGACCTATGCAAGATAGATGGGTTGCATCTTCGAAGGACTTGGGCGAATATCCTTGCAGGGAGATTTGCTGGTGCTGCTGGGAAGGGTTTAAACTAAATTTTCAGGGGGGTGTGAAACTGAGAGGGAGCTCAGATTGGACGGAAGCAAAACAGATAACTTGTCAGGGGTGTGGGAACCAGGGGCAAGTATTAAAGAGGAATACCAAGGTGCACAGAATATTGAGAGACATAGATAGCACAAGAGTAGGGAATAGGATGTTATTAGGTGGTATCAGAGTAAGGGAGAAAGTAATAAAGTCTGAATCAGGGTTAATGTGCATGTATGCGAATGCACAGAGATTGGTTAATAAGACGGGTGAGGTACAGGCGCAGATTGCCATGTAGAAATATGACGTGGCTATAACAGAGACCTGCTCAAAGAAGAGCAGGACTGGGTATTAAATATTCTTGGATACAAGGTATTCAGGAAAGATAGGAAAGGGAAAAAAGGGGGAGGGGTGGCAGTACTGATTAAGGAGAACATTGCAGTGCTGGAGAAAAAGGATGTCCCAGAGGGGTCGAGGACAGAACCAATTTGGCTAGAGCTATGGAACAAAAATGGTGCAGTTACATTGCTCAGTGTTGTCTACAGGCCACCAACTAGTGGGAAGGATATGGAGGAACAAATTTGCAAGGAAGTTACAGAGAGGTGCAAAAATTATAGGGTAGTTATAATGGGGGACTTTAATTATCCAGACATAGACTGGGCTAATCATAAAGGGCAGTGAGGGGCAAGAGATCCGAGAGTGTGTTCAGGTAAATTTTCTGCAACAGTAAGTTGCTAGTCCAATGAGAAAGGAGGCACTGCTAGACCTGATTCTTGGGAATGAGGTGGGCCAAGTGGATCAAACATCAGTAGGACAACAATTAGGGGACAGTTATCATTGTATCATAAGGTTTAGGCTGACTATGGAAAAGGACAAAGAGCAATCCAGGGTAATAACAATTAACTGGGGGAAGACTAACTCCAATGAGGGAAGAATGTAGCTGGGCTGAATAAATTGGAGTCAAAAGCTGGTTGGAAAACCGACTGCTGAACAATGGGCTACCTTCAAAGAAGAGATGGTTCGGGCACAGTCAAGGTATGTTCCCTTAAAAGGGAAAAGTAAGGCAAACAAATCCAGAGCTCCATGGATGACAGAAGAGGTAGAGATTAAGATAAAGAAGAAAAAGTCTACTTATGACAAGTAGAAAATACTATTGAGAACCAGGCTGAATATAGAAGGTCCAGAGGGGAAATGAAAAAGCAAATAAGAGAAGCAAAGAGAGAGCATGAAAGGAGACTGGCAGCTAGCATTAAAGGAAATCCCAAAGTTTTATATCGGCATAAAAATAGTAAAAGGGTGGTAAAAGGCGGAGTGGGGCCGTTTAGGAGCCAGAAAGGGGATTTACACATGGAGGCAGAGGGCATAGCTGAGGTATTAAATAAATACTTTGCATCTGTCTTTACCAAGGAAGAAGATGTAACCCAGGCAATATTGAAAGAGGAGGTAAGTCAGACACTAGAGAGGTTTAAAATTGATAAATAAAAATAAGTTTTAGATAGACTATCTGTACTTAAAGTGCATAAAGCACCAAGGCCGGTTGAGATGCATCCAAGGATACTGAGGGAAGTGAGGGTGGAAATTGAGGAGGCACTAGCCATAATTTTTCAGTCTTCCTTAGACTGGGGGTGGTGCCAGAGGACTGGAGAATTGCAAACGTTGCACCTTTGATCACAAAAGATAAGCCCAGCAACTGCAGTTTAATTTCGGTGGTGGGAAAACTTCTGGAAAAAAATAATTCGGGACAAAATCAGTAGCCACATGGACAAATGCGAGTTAATTAGGGAAAGTCAGCATGGATTTCTTCAGGGAAAAACCATGCTTAACTAACATGCTGGAGTTCTGTGAGGAGGTAACAGAGAGGGTTGTTGAGGGCAATGCTGTTGATGTGGTATATATGGATTTTCAAAAGGTGTTTGATACAGTGCCACACAACAGTCTTGTGAGCAAACTTGTAGCTCATGGAATAAAAGGGACGGTAGCAACATGGGTACAACATTGGCTGAATGACAGGAAACAAAGAGCAGTGGTTAATGGATGTTTTTTGGGCTGGAGGAAGGTTTGTAGTGGAGTTCCCCAGGGATCACTGTTGAGACCCTTGCTTTTGCTGATATATATTAATGACCTAGACCTTGGTGTACAGGGCACAATTTCAAAGTTTGCAGATGATATGAAACTTGGAAGCATTGTGAACCATGAGGAGGATAGTGCAGAACTTCAAAAGGACATAGACAAGTTGGTGGAATGGGCAGACAGGTGGCAGATGATGTTCAATGCAGATAAGTGTGAAGTGATTCATTTTGGTAGGAAGAATATGGAGAGACAATATAGATTAAAGGATACAATTCTAAAGGGGCTGCAGGAGCAGAGGGACCTAGTTGTATCTGTGCATAAGTCATTGAAGGTTGCAGGACAGGTTGAGAGAGTGGTTAATAAAGCATACAGTATCCTTGGTTTTATTAATGGGGCATAGAGTACAAGAGCAAGGAAGTTATTCTGAAATTGTGTAAGATGCTAGATCATCCTCAGCTGGAGTATTGCATTCAATTCTGGGCGTCGCAGTTGAGGAAAGATGTGAGGGCATTGGAGAGAGTACAGAAAAGATTCACGAGAATGGTTCCAGGGATGAGGAATTTCAGTTATGAAGATAGATTGGAGAAGTTGGAACTGTTTTCCTTGGAGAAGAGAAGGCGGAGAGGAGATTTGATAAAGGTATTCAAAATTATGAGGGGTCTGGACAGAGTAGATAGAGAAAAAGTGTTCCCACTCATAAAAGGATCGAGAACAAGAGGGCAGAAATTGAAAGTATTTGGTAAGAGAAGCAAAAGTGACATGAGGAAAAACTTTTTTACACAATGAGTGGTTAAGGTCTGGAATGCGTTGCCTGAGAATGTGGTGGAGGCAGGTTCAACTGAAGCATTCAAAAGGGAATTAGACAGTTATATGAAAAGAAAGAATGTGCAGGGTTATAGGGAGAAGGCAGGGGAATGGAACTGAGGGAGTTGCTCTTTCAGAGAGCCAGTGTGGACACGATGGGCCAAATGGCCTCCTTCTGCGCTGTAACGATTCTGTGATTCTGTGAAGTCATTTAAGCAGGTTTGATATTTCTCCTTATTTGGTATGGCCTTGTGAGTTATGTGAGAAGTAATACAACAATGACATTTTTTGAAACATAATTGTTGAAAATATATTTGAAAATACTGGAATGAAAATAGCAAATCCAAGATCGAAATTTTTGACATTTAGTTTTTGAGGTTAAAAGAAAAGTGTGATCAAAATCTGGGAATAAAAAGTTAGGTAGAACTATTTTCTTCTGAAGATTAAAAATCCCTGGTCTTCAGCATCCACCTCTGAGTACTTCTTGATCTTATGGCTGACTTCTCAGCTTTGGAACCTCAGTCTTACCACTAACACATTCTCAAGTCCTTCGGGGATTCCTTCCAAGTATGCCAGTACAACATGATCCTCTACCCATGACTGCATATCTCACAAATGCCTTCCCCATTAGTTACCAGACGTATGCAACTCCCGCAATCTTTTTTCACCCTAACACTTGCAAATGACCAAACTTCCCTCCCCAATGCTGAGCAAAAATAGAAGCTCCCACCAAGTGTTGCCATAACTCAGAACTCTATTGGCATTAATGGCTGCAAAATTTCAGGCTCATTCTTTCCATGTGACTCTCTCATTTACTCTGATCCTTTGAACCCCCAAGTTGCAGCTGTCAATATTTATACCTCCCTGAGACATATGAACTGTGCTGGAACCTTCTCAATCTGAATTCTGACACCTCTTACTGTAACTTGACTGTCCTTTTTTCCCTGGTGCAAGCTGTCTCCAGCTTGAAAATCCACCCTGCCTTTACTGAGTTTCCATTGCAATTAAGACTTTTCTACACGTGGTGTCACTGTCAACTGATAGCTATCTCTACTCCCTTCAGACCTGCCCCAAGCTATTGATGCTGCTGCTGCCAAATTCTCTGCAAGCTTTTCCCATATTCCCACTAATAACTTTTCTTCCCTTCCCCCCGAGGGCTGAAAAGCACTTACCCATCAACTTCCCAGCTATTTGCAAATAACTAGCTTTTAGTCAGTTGAAAGCAATTGATTCTAGTTAAAAGCACATTTAAAGTGCAGGGAGTGCTTTCAACTCATGTAAAGCAAGTCCTGGAAGATGGCCAGAAACTTGGCAGGTGAAGCACTTCTTGGGTTGGTGGGTAACTAAAATAAGGTGAGGAAGTGACTGATGACACCAAAATGGCCAAGGAGGAGATAGGGTAACAAATGTTGGTTAAAAAAAAAATTCCAAAGAAGGGTCACTGACCAGAAACGTTAACTCTGCTTCTCTTTCCACAGATGCTGCTCGACCTGCTGAGTGGTTCCAGCATTTCTTGTTTTTATTTCAGATTTCCAGCATCCGCAGTATTTTGCTTTTATTATATAACAAATGTTGGTGCCACTCCCATTACATGCTATTAGATCCTGGCTTCCCACTTCATACTTTGAGACTCCATTGCTTTTCAATGATGCCAGACTGTGGCAAACCGCTAATGCTGCCAATCCATTTCCCCCTCAATGCCCTAAGACCCTCCTTCCTCACCTTCAAGGACTCTGGGATCACTTTCCCCAGTACTCCCACACTCCGTGGTATAGACTTCCAGAATTTTGAGATAAGTACAAATAAAATAAATTGAACTGCTAAGCATTTACAAAATATAAGGATTAATTACTGTGCATCAGCTGGGCTGCGTCTCTAGGTTTGAAAGTTGTGGATTCAAGCTCCATATTAGGATTTGAGTTCATTATCTCACAGTATAGTTCTGACAGAGTACTACATTTTTCAAAGATGCCATCCTTTAATGAGATGCTGAACTAAGGTCTTGGCAGCCTGGTCTACTGGTTTGGGCAAATGTGACAATCCCACAGCACTATTCAAAGAAGGGGTGTCAGTTCCCCTGGTCTCCAAACTTCTTCCCAATACTGCCGAACAACAGCTTAACTAATCATTCACTCCATTGTTATTGAAGGGTTGCTGTTGGCGCAGAATCACAGTCATATTTGCTTACATAACAGCAGTTGTTGCACTTCAAAATAATTCATTGTCTGAAGTACTTTGAGGCATTTTGATTTCATAAGGTGTTACATTAGTGCAGGTATTATTATATTAGTCAGTGCACTTGCAGAAAAAGTATGGATGGATATCAGGCAAGGACAGAATCAAACTTGATTACAATTTTCTGTATTCACCTCCCTGGCACTCAAATAGTATGCTGATGTTCACTGTTTTTCTAAGGGGGGAATAAGCAGCAGTATTGGGCATCTACTGCCTGTAAAACCATTCCCCAGCATTGGTCAGTGTGCTCATAAGAAGTGGGGAAAAATATGATTTTTCTCTAATTACTTGTTAAATGTTATCATGTTTCTATCTTTAAGATAGTTAAAATTAATCAGTGAACATTTTAATAATGTGCAGGTATTACGAGATAGAAGCAAGAAGTTTCAAAATTTCTGCAGGAATTGTCCTAATGTCCCCCTGATTCTAAGATGGTCCTAGATGCCTCCACGTGTATGTGATGATCAATCAGCATCCTTTTTGGAACATGATCCCAGAGATTTGAGTCTGCAGCCTCCAGAGCCAGGGCTTTACTTTGGTGAAGTCTCTGCTCTCCACTGTCAAATCCCACTTTCGCCTCTGATCTTTCTGGCATCCTGAGGGTAACAAATGAAGGATGCCATGCATATACACAAACTGCAAAGGAGATGTCTGGGCTCCAGGAAGCTTGTCTTTTCTGCTCTGATGAGGTTGTTCAACTTCTTCCTGCACTGCAAAGGTGCATAGGAATGCTGCGGTTCAATAGGTTCCACATACTGCCAGAACTACCTGCCTCCAGATTGTATACCATGTTTTTAGTGAGCCATCAGCCTCCAACACAAAATAGTCCAGAGCACTTTCTCTGTATCTCTGTTAGTTCCAGATCCCTGATGTTTGTTGTGTGTTTCTTTGATCTGGCTTTCATGCTTATTACCCAGTTTGACTAATTCATCCAATACTGTCATTGCCCCTTCAAGCCATATCAGGTTTTATATCGTGCTGCTGCATCAGTTCTCCGCATCTCATCTCATCATTTTCTAACCCACCTCACCAGCCATTCAAATCCCATCTGTGACTTAACTTCTGCCACTTACTCAGTTTACCACCTCGCTGACATATCTGAAGCATTACAAGTTGTATTTATCCAGTTTGCACGCCTCTATATTTTAATTGCAGAACGTGGGATTTATGGTGCCACCAGAATTTTGGGCCCATATTTTTTTGCACAGGGTGAAAAATATTTATTGGAAACTGTTACTTCAGAGTGGAATTTCCATAAAGAGTGATAAAAAAAATTCTCGTTGCAATATGTTGTCAAGTGCTGTTTGCTATTCTGTACCACCTCAGCTTGACGTGGTGCGGCACATATTAAATGTGCAATGTGAAATGTTTCCTCCAGATATAATGGGACAAGAGGAGAGATTATGTCACTGCAGGTTTGAATTAGATGGCAGGGAACACTGCCCAGCGCTAGACAGTGAGCTCATTCTTGATGCAGCAGCGAGACAATCTTTGCAGTCACATGATATTAATCATTTGGTTACAAATTTGTTTAAAGTATCTAGTATTGTGTTTTCCATCCAGATCACATTTAAATCTTTGTTGGTATGTAGTGGCTGCACTCAGGTTCAATGGTTGAATACAAAAGTATATTTTCTAGAAGAGGCAATGGTTCTTCTGACCCTGATGAGCTTCCCTCCAAAACAATGGATTATCAGATATGTGGAAATTCCCTGCCGCAACACAGACAACACACACACATGCGTATACATGTATGTTATGGAGCAGAATAATGAATCACATTGTCACACTGAAATTAAATAAAGGGAAAAAAATTGCTCATTTCATTTTGTATTTTTTTTGCAGCAGAACAACTGAAGTTGTGTTTTGTTTTTGTGATACTTATGTAATTTATGTATTAAGTGCAATAGGATCATCCGCTAAACCTTACTATCTTAACCAAAATGTTCAGTAGAGTTGGATTTGTCCAATTTAAAGTCATATAGAACACTCTAGTGGCCATTTTTTCTTCTTTTTGATAATAAAGGTTTGATTATTCTGATTTCATAGATTTTAGAAAACCCAAATCACAAAGTCCAGGTGTCAAATTTTAACCCACTATGATCCATTAGCAACAAAAGCAAACTGGTCAATCCTGACACAACTGTAATAAAGTCTGTAGATTTGCAACTAACTGGTATAAATGCTAAATATTTTGCTCTTCCAGCTGTGGAGTGCGGGAAGCTCTTCTGTAGTGATGTAACACAAATTTAAAAGTTCACTGTGTACTGTCACTGGCTTGCCTTTGAGAAAATGCTGACCCAAATCTTTAATATTCTCAGTAAAGTCTTTTCTCTACCATGTCACTCGATTAGTCTGCATTTATCTCATACAATCTATATATATGGTCACAGAATTGTTACAGTGCAGAAGGAGGCCATTCAACCCATTGTGTCTGCAATGGCTCTCCAAATGAGCAATTACTTAGTGCCATTCCCTCGCCTTCTCCCCATAACCCTCCATATTCTTCCTTTTCAGATAAGAGTTTTTTGAATGCTTCAATCGAACCTGCCTCCACCACACTCTCAGGCAGTGCATTTCAGACTTTAACCACTCACTACATGAAAAAGATTTTCCCCATGCCACTTTTGCTTCCTTTAGCAAATATTTTAAATCTGTGCCTTCCTGTTCTCAAACCTTTCACGAGTGGAAACAGTTTCTCTCTCTCTACTCTGTCCAGACTGCTCATGATTTTGAATATTTTATCAAATCTCCTCTCAGCCTTCTCTTCTCCAAGGAAAACAGTCCTAACTTCTCCAATCTATCTTCATAACTGAAGTTCCTCATCCCTGGAACCATTCTCATGAATCTTTTCTGTCCTGTCTCCAATACCTTCACATTCTTTGTAAAGTGCGGCCCCCAGAACTGAATGCAATACTCCAGCTGAGGTCGAAGTAACATTTTATACAAGTTCAACATAATCTCCTTGCTCTTGTACTCTATGCCCCTATTAATAAAGCCTAGGATACTGTATGCTTTATTAACTGCTCTCAATCTATCCTGCCACCTTCAATGACTTATGCACCTTTATACCCAGCTCCCTCTACTCCTGCACCCCCTTTAGAATTGTGACCTTTAGTTTATATTGTCTCTCCATGTTCTTCCTACCAAAATGAATCATTTCACATTTCTCTGCATTGAACTTCATCTGCCACCACTCTGCCCATTCTACCAGCTATGCCCTTTTGAAGTTTTACACTATTCTCATCACAATTAACAATGCTTTCAAGTTTCGTATCATCCACAAACTTTGCAATTGTACACCAAGATCTAGGTCATTAATATATGTCAGGAAAAGCAAGGGTCAAACACTGACCCCTGGGGAACTCCATATAAACATTCTTCCAGCCCGAAAAACATGAATTAACCACTGCTCTTTGTTTCCTGCCCCTCAGCCAATTCTGTATCCATGTTGCTACTGTCCCTTTTATTCCATGAGTTATAACTTTGCTCACAAGTCTGTTGTGTGAGCTTTTAGAGATCCACGTACACCACATCAACTGCATTGCCTGCATTAACCCTCTCTTCAAAAAACTCTAGCAAGTTAGTTAAACATGATTTTCCCTTAAGAAATGCCATGTTGGTTTGCTTTAACTAACCCACAGTTGTCCATGTGAATATTAATTTTGTCCAAAATTATTCTTTCTAGAAGTTTCCCCACCACCGAAGTTAAACTGACTGGCCTGTAGTTGCTGGGCTTATCTTTACACCCTTTTTTGAACAAGGGTATAACGTTTGCAATTCTCCAGTCCTCTGGCACCACCCCTGTGTCTAAGGAAGACTGAAAAATTATGGCCACTGCCTCTGCAATTTCGACTCTCACTTCCCTCAGAATCCTTGGATGCATCTCATCTGGTCTTTGTGTCTTATCCACTTTAAGTACAGATAACCTATCTAATACCTTCTCTTTATCAATTTTAAACCCTTCTAGTGTCTGAATTACCTCATCTTTCACCATTGACTGCGGTGCATCTTCTTCCTTGGTAAAGACAGATGCAAAGTATTCATTTAGGGGCAGCACAGTGGCACAGTGGTTAGCACCACAGCCTCACAGCTCCAGTGACCTGGGTTCAATTCTGGGTCCTGCCTGTGTGGAGTTTGCAAGTTCTCCCTGTGACCACGTGGGTTTTCGCCGGGTGCTCCGGTTTCCTCCCACAGCTGAAAACTTGCAGGTGATAGGTAAATTGGCCATTGTAAATTGCCCTTAGTATAGGTAGGTGGTAAGGAATATGGGATTACTGTAGGGTTAGTATAAAATGGGTGGTTGTTGGTCGGCACAGACTCAGTGGGCTGAATGGCCTGTTTCAGTGCTGTATCTCTAAATTAATAAATAAAATTATACCTCAGCTATGCCCTCTGCCTCCATGTGTAAATCGCTTTTTTGGTCCCTAATCGGCCCCACTCCTCCTTTTACCACCCTTTTACTATTTATATGTCTATAGAAGACTTTGGAATTCCCTTTTACATTAGCTGCCCGTCTCATGTCATACTCTCTCTTTGCTTCTCTTATTTGCTTTTTTACATCCCCTCTGAACCTTCTATATTCAGCCTTATTCTCAATAGTATTTTCTACCTGACGTCTGTCATACTTTTTCTTCTGCATCTTAATTTCTACCTATTTTGTCATCCAGGGCACTTTAGCTTTGTTTACCCTAACTTTCCCTTCTGAGGAAATATACCTTGACTGTGCCTGAACGATCTCTTCTTTGAAGGTAGCCCATTGTTCAGCTACCATTTTTCCTGCCAACCTTTGGCTCCAATTAATTCATTCCAGATCTGCTCTTACCCTATTGAAGTTGGCTTTTCCCTGGTTAATTATTCTTACTATGGGTTTTTCTTTTTCCTTTTCCATAGTCAGATTAAACCTTATGACACAATGATCACTGCCCCCTAAATGTTCTCCCACGACACTTGATCCACTTGGCCCATCTCATTTCCAAGAAACAGGTCTAGCATGGCCTCCTTTCTTGTTGGACTGAAAATACACTGATGTCGAAAACTTTCCTAAATACACTTTAGGAACACTTGCCCCTCACTGCCGTTTACACTACCACTATCCCAGTCTATATTTGGAAAATTAAAATCCCCCATTATAACTATAATTTTTGCACCACTCTGTAATTTCCTTGCAAATTTGTTCCTCTACATCGTTTCCCCTATTTGGTGGCATGTAGACAACACCGAGCATGGCAACTGTATCCTTTTTGTTCCTTAGCTCTGGCCAAAAAGATTCCATTCTCAACCCCTCTGGGACATCCTCTTTCTCCAGCACTGCAATGCTGTCTTCAATCAATACCGCCACCTATCCACCTTTTTTCCCTTTCCTATCTTTCCTGAATACCGAGTATCCAGGAATATTTAGCACCCAATCCTGCCCTTCTTTGAGCCAGGTCCCTGTTATAGCCAAAGCATTGTATTTCCATATGGCAATCTGCGCCTGGAACTCTCCACACTCTGCGCATTCACATACATTCACAGTAACCCTGATTTAGACTTTATTTCTTTCTCCATTCCTCTGACCCCACGTATTAAGATACTATTCTTTAATCTAGCACTACCTATCTCTCCCAGTATTCTCTGCACCTTGGTATTCCTCTCCAATATTATCTCTTATTTCCCACACACCTGCCAAGTTAGTTTAAACCCTCCCCAGTAGAACTGACAAAACGCCCCACAAGGAATGCAGTCCCGCCTCTATTTAGGTGCAACCAGTCCAGCCTGGTTTCATCGCCCCCCCCAAGCTGGTCCCAATGTCCCAAGAATCTAAAGCCCTCCCTCCTGCACCATCTTTTCAGCCATGCGTTCATCTGCTTTATCCTCCTATTTCTATACTCACATGTGGAACTGGGAATAACCTGGAGATTACGACTTTTGAGATCCTGCTTGCTAATTTCCTATCTAGCTCCCTGAATTCTGACCGCAGAATCACATCCCTCTTTCTGTCTAGATTTTTCATACGGATGTGGACCACGACTGCTGGCTGTTCACCCTCCTGCCTCAGGGTGCTCTGCAGCTGCTCAGTGACATCCTGACCCTGGCACCAGGGAGGCAACACACCATCCTGGATTCATGTCTGTGTCTGCAGAAATGCCTGCCTATTCCCCTAACTATTACAAACAATTGGTCTTCCAGTCTTCCTTGTACCCACCCCCTCCGCCCCCCCCCCCCCACAAACTCCGTACAGCTGAGCCACTTGCGGTACATGGTCTTGGCTCTGGCTGCACTTCCCAGTATTTAGAATTAAATACTGGTTGGAGAGTGGGATGCACTCAAGGAACTCCTGCATTACCTGACTGTTCCTCTTTGACCATCCTGGTCAATGGTCACCCGTTCCTTCTCTTCCTGCATACTCTGAAGATGTGGGGTGACCACATATTTTTTTTAGAGATACAGCACTGAAACCACCCACTTATACTAATCCTACACTAATCCCATATTGCTACCACATCCCCACCTGTCCCTATATTTTCCCTACCACCAACCTATACTAGAGGCAATTTCTAATGGCCAATTTACCTAACAACCTGCAAGTCTTTGGCATGTGGGAGGAAACCGGAGCACCCGGAGGAAACCCACGCAGACACAGGGAGAACTTGCAAACTCCACACAGGCAGTACCCTGAATTGAACCCGGGTCGCTGGAGCTGTGAGGCTGCGGTGCTAACCACTGCGCCACTGTGCCGCCCTATAAACATCTATAAACATGCTATCCATGAAGCTCTCAACCTCACGGATGCACCGCACTGATGCTAGCTGCTGCTCAAGCTTCGAAACCTGGAGCTCAAGCTACTGCAACTGACGTCACTTCCTGTACAAATCCATGACATGAAAAGTGTCCTAGAGTTCCCACATAGCACAGGATGTGCATTCCAGAGGTTGGAGCAGCCTTTCCATACCTTTATTTGTTAGTTAACCTTGCTTCTTCTTCTCTTCTTTGGCCTCCTTGTCTTGAGAGACAATGGGTAACCGGCTAGAGGTGGTCAGTGGTTTGTGAAGCAGCGCCTGGAGTGGCTATAAAGGCCAATTCTAGAGGGACAGACTCTTCCACAGGTGCTGCAGATAAAATTGGTTGTCGGGGCTGTTACACAGTTGGCTCTCCCCTTGTGCTTCTGTCTTTTTTCCTGCCAACTGCTAAGTCTCTTGGACTCGTCACACTTTAGCCCCGCCTTTATGGCTGCCCGCTAGCTCTGGCGATCGCTGGCAACTGACACCCACGACTTGTGATCAATGTCACAGGACTTCATGTCGCGTTTGCAGACGTCTTTAAAGCGGAGACATGGACGGCCGGTGGATCTGATACCAGTGACGAGCTCGCTGTACAATGTGTCCTTGGGGATCCTGCCATCTTCCATGCGGCTCACATGGCCAAGCCATCTCAAGCGCCGCTGGCTCAGTAGGGTGTATATGCTGGGGATGTTGGCCGCCTTGAGGACTTCTGTGTTGGAGATACGATCCTGCCAGCTGATGCCAAGGATTCTCCAGAGGCAGCGAAGATGAAATGAATTGAGAGAGGACTTCTGTGTTGGAGATACGATCCTGCCAGCTGATGCCAAGGATTCTCCAGAGGCAGCGAAGATGAAATGAATTGAGACGTCGCTCTTGGCTGACATACGTTGTCCAGGCCTCGCTGCCGTAGAGCAAGGTACTGAGGACACAGGCTTGATACACTCGGACTTTTGTGTTCCGTGTCAGTGCGCCATTTTCCCACACTCTCTTGACCCGTCTGGACATACCAGTGGAAGCCTTTCCCATCCGTCTGCTAAAAAAACTTACCAATACTAATACGCCTTACTGCTATTAATAAACCTTTCTGCTACTCATAAACCTTACTAATACAGATAAACCCTACTCATACTTGACACTCCTTTCTAGTAGTAATAAACCTTACTTAAAAATAAACAAAAAGACAATACGAACCAGCTACTCACTTGTTACTTCTTATTGCTACTTGATATTTTTATTGTTTTTAATTTGCCAGTTGTTTAGACTCAGTTCCTAAGGAGCAATACTCATCAGCCAATCAACTTATGATTTTTCTGTGATATCACACCTCGAGTTCCTGTGCTGCTTTTAAACTGTCTGGCTGGAATTTTACGCCCCCCCCTAAAGAGTGGGCTGGTGGTGGTGGTGGGCGTAAAATGAAGTGGGAGGCTGGGGAGGGCCCTTCCCGACCCGCTCCCGCCTCCACTGCAAATTTATGCGGGCCGGAGGCGGTGAGAAACGGCCCGCCCGCCCTAGGCCAATCAAGGCCCTTAAGTGGTCAATTAACTAGCAATTATGGGCCTCCGCCTGCGGCCATGGGTATTTTACCCTTGGCTGGCAGGTGGCTGAGGCCTCAGAAAACCCGCCTGATAAAACTAGGTGGCCTTCTGGCGGGCTGGAGGGGCCCCTCCTGATCGGGCACCCCATGCCCCATGGAGAGCCACCCCCGAAGCCCCAATCACCCCCAACACACAACACGCCCCCCCGCCCCACTAACCGATCCCTCTTATCTTGCCAGGGCCCAACCAATTGTCACTGGCAAGGCCCTAAAAACTTACCTTTTCTCCTGGGCTAACCTTCATCTTCGTCCTGAAGCTGGGTGTAGACCCAGCAGTGGCCACTGCTCCCAGTGACACTGCTGGGTCTACAAGCTGCTGGCCCGCTGATTGGCCAGCAGCTCCATTAGGCAGGACTTCCTGCTCCAATGCGGTGGAAGTCCCGCCTAAGACCAATTAAGGGCCTGGGGAACGTAAAACCCATTCTTGATCCCCAGGCCCAGTCGAGGCAGGCTCGCCACTGATTTTTCGGCCGGTGGAAACGGACCCCTCGCCAAATGAAAAGTTCCAGCTTCTCTCTTTGTCTCTCACACTGTTCTCTGCTGCTCCCAGATATCCTACGCTGCTTTAAAACTCTCTCTCTCCCAATGTGCTCTGCCCTATCTTTGTGGCAAAATAAAATGAATATTGACTTATTTTCAGGTATAATCTATTGTTAAAAGTAATCAGAATGTTATATTCATTTGCATTTATATTGCTTATTAATTATATTGTACCTGTTACAAATGTTTTACAAAATGTCAGTTCAGTGACTCTTCACAGTTAAACTCCAACTCTTCAGGATCAGCTTCAGTTAACAAAATTATACTTCTATCAACTTCAGGCAATACCACTATGGCATGACACCTTGTGTATCATCTGTTCTATGTGTCAATTTTTGTCTACACTTGCACCTAATTAACTCATCAGAAAACAGCTATAAATCAGAAACAAACAAGTAGGAAGCATACAGATCAGAAATATGATTGGAAGTCACTCATTCTGAAGTTCAAGAAACAACTCAAAAATAGGCAGTCAAAAACAATTCTAATGGAAAAGGAATGAACCCCTGGGCTGCGATCAGTTAGTGTGAGCCCATCCCCTTCCCCTAAATTGTTTCCCTCCCCAATGTTCCTACTCAGTGTTCCTGGCTCAGCACAGGAGCTGGCTGATTTCCTACCCTCTGCAACCAGCGAATGGCCTCAAAGTGCCTGTAGCTCACCAGCACATGTAAATGAGACCCATGCCTCAGAATGGTTCAGGCCTCATGGCAGTAACAACAGCCAGGCATGCAGTGAGTTTACTCTTCCCACTGACTATCCATTGTGTGCCATTTCATTGGATCCTTATTCTGCCCTACCTCTAATGAATGCCCAGTATCTCCAATATGGATAAATCCCACTCTTTTCCCATTGATCACTTAGTCTGTTCAATCTGGAAGTGACAGACTTCTGTAAATGATGCTCAAGGTCTCATTGACACCACTCATAGTATTCGTAAGAGGCTACTGATCTGAGTTTGCTACCCCACCATTTTGGGACTGTTCTGCAGATAGCCACGAATTTGTCACTTACTGCAAGGTATTCCATGTGGCATTTGAGTAAATCCCTCCATGGATGACTGAAATGATAGCAAAGATGCAATGCTTCATATTCTCTGCCAACTGCTGCAGATGAGTCATGATGAAGTCAAAGGATGTCACAAAAGCCTTTTGCTCCTGCAAATTATCTATTATTTGAAGGCAAAATCATTAGGATACTAATCCCTTGCCCATACACTATGCATAAAGAGAAGAAAATAGAGACATTCACGACCTCAGGATGTCCCAAAATGCTTTATAGTCACTGAAGTACTTTTTAAGTGTAGTCATTGTTGTAATATAGAAAAAACAGTAACCAATTTGTGTATAGCAATATCCCTCAAACAGCATTGTGATAATGTCCGGATAATCTGTTTCAGTAATGTCGATTGAGGGATACAAAATTGGCCAGAAGACTAAAGTCATCTGCTCTTTCTATGAAATAACTCCATGATCCCTGCTACCTCCACATGAGAGGGCTGACAGGGCCTTGGTTTACCATTCTGGGCCCAGAGCCTGGCCAAATCTTTTGATTTCCTCTCCTACCAACCCCTGTATGTCCCTTCGTAGTGGTTTGTGTTTCATCTAGTACTCCAACATCACGAATGATAATTTTTGGGGCATTCTGTCTGTGCTGATGTCCGTGGGATATGTGGAGTACACGATGCAAGGTGAAAAACAAGTGCCAGGGTCTATGGCAACATGTTCTCTCAATCCCTCATCTTGGGAAGAACCTAAAGGAAGAGAAAGTGAATAAAGTTTATAATGTAATCACAAGACAATGGCTTCCAAGACAGATACAGTTATAAATCTTTTAATGTGTCATGCAAATATTTTGCAAATGCAACTCCTACTGTGATAATAGTGGCACCCCTACTCCAATCTCATTTTTGCCAATGTTCCCTGCTAATTCTCAGTCAAAAAGGGCAAAGACTATCCTGAAACTCAGACAGCTGCTTCAGAGTGGCTGGCCCACCACATGTCAGGGTTCTCTCCTGATGATTGTGAGCAGCTTTGGCCAGTAAATACAACAGATTTATGAAGATGTTAGCAAACGCATGAGTGCTTCAAACTGCACCCTTGTGTCCTGACAGTCTCTATCTCTGTGCCAGACCTTCTCAAGTTAACTTGCATGTTATTTTCATGCCATTAATCTTTTGCAGGTGACCTGTGAAGTACATAGTATTATTGTCTTTGACTTGAGTAGTGCTACACAACTCCTATAGAATGAAGATGGGTTGCAAAAACAAATCGATGTTCCATGCATGCAGTTCAGATTATCTGCCTATGGATGCAGCTGATGAACATTTGCATTGGATCCATGCCTTGCATGAAAGAAGAATACATGGGCTAGATGGTCCTCTGATTGGTGGGTTATTGGCAGGGCAGAAATTTTGACCATCCATGTGACTCTGCCTCTAACTTGCTGTTTTAATTCCACTGGCCCTAATTACATATGCAGGGTGGACTAGGAGCAGTAATACCACTCTCTTGGTTTTCCACTGTTGCATGGGAGGGGAAATGAACTCAGCTGCAACAAATTATAGGAAAGGGTCCATTATTAAGGAAGAAATAGCAGGACATTAAGAAAAACATAATGCAATCAAACAGAATCAACATGGTTTTATGAAAGGGAAATCATGTTTGACAAATTTGTTGGAGTTCTTTGAGGATATAACAAGCAGAGTGGATAAAGGGGAACTGGTAGATGTAGTGTATTTGGATTTTCAGAAGGTGTTCGATAAGGTGCCATATAAAAGGTTATTGCACAAAATAAGAGCTCAGGGTATTGGGGGTAAGGTGTTGGCATGGATTGAAGATTGGCTAACACACAGAAGACAGAGAGTCGGGATCAATGGGTCTTTTTCAGGTTGGAAAGCCGTAACTAGTGGGGTGCCACAAGGATCAGTCCTATGGCCTCAGCTATTTTACTATCTATATCAATGACTTGGAGGAAGAGACAGAGTGTAGTGTATCCAGATTTGCTGATGATACAAAAATAAGTGGGAAGGCATGTTGTGATGAGGACACAAAGAATCTACAAAGGGATATAGATAGGTTAAATGAGCGGGCAAAAACTTGGCAGATGGAGTTCAATGTGGAAAAGTGTGAGGTCATCCACTTTGGTAGGAAGAATAAAAAGGCAGATTATTATTTAGATGGAGAAAGACTACAAAATACTGCAGCACAGAGGGATCTGGGTGTTCTTGTACATGAAACACAAAAAGTTAGCATGCAGGTGCAGCAAGGAATTAGGAAGGCAAATGGAATTTTGGCCTTTATTGCTGGGGGGTTAGAGTTTAAAAATAGGGAAGTCTTGTTACAACTGTACAGGGTGTTGGTGAGGCCACACCTAGAGTACTGCATACAATTTTGGTCCCCGTATTTAAGGAAGGATATACTAGCATTGGAGGCAGTTCTGAAAAGGTTCACTAGGCTGATTCCTGGGATGAAGGGGTTGTCTTATCAAGAACGGCTAAACAGGTTAGGTCTTTATTAATTGGAGTTTAGAAGAATGAGTGGTGATCTTATTGAAACATATAAGATTTTAAGGGGGCTTGAGAGGGTAGATGTTGAGAATATTTTTCAACTGGTGGGGGAATCTTGAACTGGGAGCATAGTTACAGAATAAGGGGTCATACATTTAAAACTGAGATGCGAAGGAATTTCTTCTCTCAAAGGGTGGTGAATCTCTGGAATTCTATACCTCAGAGAGTTGTGGAGGCTAGGTCACTAAATGTATTTAAGGAGGCAGTAAATGGATTTTTGAAATTTCAGGGAATCAAGGGGCATGCGAAGCAGGCCCAAAAGAGGAGTTGAAGCCTGGGACAGATCAGCCATGATCTTATTGAATGGTGGGGCAGGCTTGAGGGGCTGAATGACCTACTCCTGCTATTTCTTATGTTTTTATATAGGGTCAGCTGCAGCAAGAATCTCTCAGAGCCTCAGATACATCTATGGATGTTTTACTGGCCAAATAAAAGGCTAATAGGGAAGAACTTCTGTCGACTCAGGGCAGGAACCCCCATAAAATTCTTACGCAGAAAGGTTGCTGAAGCAGTCAGTGCAACCTTCATCACTACAAAGAAGGCCATACAATTCAGGAAGAAGTTTGGTTGACCTCGCAAGTATGGCCAAGGTAGGTCGAGGCACATATTGTGCCAATGATTGGCGCTTCACTTTCCTTCTTACATGTCAGGCTATTTCTATTCAGGACCTGGCTGTTAGGGAAAATGACATATGCAAACCCTCTAGATCCCCTGAAATACCATGTTAGCTGACAATAACCCTGTAAACTCATATTGCTTGTTACGTTTTTAAGGATATTTGACTTAAAGTGTTCATCCAACTTACATTTCTTTAACCTTGTGTTCACTTTCTACAAAGAAAAAGGTCACACACAATGGCAGTTATATGCATTTTGGGGCAGAAAAAACAGTGCTGGAAACCTTGAGTCTACACAAAGAAAAACTCTGAAGATATTAGGCAGATGTCAGAAAAGGCTGAGAGAAGAGCAAGGTTGGAATCAAGGTGGTTAGAGAAGGTTGGGCAAGGGCATCGTAGTTACTCTGAGCTTTATTATTTTTTTCAAATTATTGCAATGCTCGTACTCTCAGCCGCTTTTTCTTTAAAGACAAATGTCACTATGTGTGTGGCTAAACAAGCACTTCTATTTTTGACATCATGAGGGAGCTTTGGAGGGAGAGGTCTGATGACAACCTAGCATGTTTAATTGAGAAGGAGATGAACTGAGTATTCTACCTGGGGAGCATCAATAATCTGCTGCCTGATTAATGTGACAAATGTCACTAAATGTTGCCTGGAAGGAACCAGTGCAAAGAAATTCAATGCGATGTTGACTTCAACTTGTACAGACAATGGGTTGAATCTTAACCACCAAAAATGTGTGGGTTTGGGTCATTTCAGAAGTTAAAATGCAAAACATCTGTAACGGGAACACAACTGGTCTTAAACCCGGCACAGTGGCGCAGTGGTTAGCAGAAAAATTTAAAGGAGCCCTGTAGTTAAAAACTGCAGGACAATCAGGAAAGCCGTTTTTCTAAATTTCCAGAATTCAAAACAGATCCCTGCACAGAACATGCCTCAGGACTAACATTCAAGCTAATATTTTTTTCATCATGGAAATGGGCTGCAGGTCATCAGCCAATTATTGACATACCACTCAAGTTTCCCCCAGGGAAGTGTAGACGTCTGAGTCAGTGTTGTGCAGGGAAATCTATGTGCTCTAGGTCTGTAAACTCCAGTTAGTAGGCAACAAACATTTTTCATTATGCCGCACTCTAAATGTCTCTAATCTAGTGTCTTCCATACGTACTTCCCCTCTAAAACATAAAACTTGTGGGATTGCCAAAGCCCCAAGCCACAACTGTAGTTTCTGCAACGTTAACTAATTATGGTAGGAAAAGCATTGACAAAGCTTCTAGAGCACAAAACAACATAAATTGCAGGCAAATGAGCCAAATCTTCAGACCGGACAAACTAAATAACCTCAATATAGTATTTGTCTGAGAGATATGACTGTGCTGCTTAACCCACCACTTACATAATGCAAATTTAATTAGGGTTGGTTTTGGGTGAAAATTGAGGGAATTGGAGCTGGAATGTTGGCCTTGCCAACCCAATCCATCTCTTCCCATCAAAAATTTAGGGTTAATGTTAAAAGCGGAATGACAGCTTTTATTGAGGGGAATTCTGCAATTATATTGTGGCTGGATTTAAGGATGGAGACCTTATCTCCCTATTTTATTCTTTATCACCCAACTACCTCAGTGCAAACCAATCCAGCAGCGATGGCCTTCGACAGACATTATGGCCCTTATTTGCATACACCAAGGTCCATGGCTGTCCCAGCATTGCATGCTGCACTTTAAAGTTTTTTTAATTTTATTTTTTAAATTTTTTTTTAGAGATACAGCACTGAAACAGGCCCTTCGGCCTACCGAGTCTGTGCCGACCATCAACCACCCATTTATACTAATCCTATACTAATTCCATATTCCTACCACATCCCCACCAGTCCCTATATTTCCCTACCACCTACCTATCCTAGGGGTAATTTATAATGGCCAATTTACCTATCAACCTGCAAGTCTTTGGCATGTGGGAGGAAACCGGAGCACCCAGAGGAAACCCACGCAGACACAGGGAGAACTTGCAAACTCCACACAGGCAGTACCCGGAATTGAACCCGGGTCGCTGGAGCTGTGAGGCTGCGGTGCTAACCAATGCGCCACTGTGTCGCCCTAATCTTTACAAAATGGTGGGCGATGCACCTCAGGCTCATAATGAGTGTGTGCTTCCTGCCCACCACATTGGAGGCGTAGGAGGTTGTTTAGCACTTGAAAAAACAGGCACTGTGCATTGGAATTTCTAGGCCAATGTGTTTTTGTAACATTGCTTGGTTCATAACTTGAATGCAGATATTAATCTGTTTATTTTAAATAACCAGCAGAGGAATGTCACATGGACAAGTGAAGTGTTTGTTAACATCTGCTATAGTAATTTCATGGCTGGTATGTTAATGGGTAATGCTTAAACATTTTTATACAGTGTAAATAGTGACAATGTTTGTATGATGTACAATTTTTGTACTTTTTTAAACGCATTGGTTTTTAAGCCACTTTGTTCAACAATGCAAATTTTCTTTATGTAAAAATAGTGGACTCTATTTCTGTTTCCTTATTTAATAAAAGTACAGTGTTGCTGCTGTACTACCTGACAAACCAATGCAAAACTTGTGATATTTTGATATATTTCTGTGTCTCCTTTCAGTATTTTTTCTTGCTTACTTTCTGAAACGAAAGAAATTTCTATTAAGTAAAAAAATTATCACTTCTTAAATGCATTACACTACAGGGAGGAATTGGGGTATGTGATTACATTGAGATATTGGGACTGCTGGTTATTGCAAGGAGTTTCCCATTACTCTGTTCATAATTTTATCCACTACTTTATAACTTCCCAGTGGAGTAATATAGCATTCTTGATTCCACAGAAGAAAGAGGATATGACTCATGTGGCACATACACCAAGAATAGAATGCACTATTTATCACATCATCTGGGAGGTAATGTCCCAACCCACCTGGTAAATGTATGCATATTGGATACATTACTGCCTACATAGTCAAACAACTGGGTCTTAAAATGAAGTTGGCAGCATAATGTTATTCTGCTGACATTATTATGTACTGTACTGAGAATTCTGGTTGCAAATAGTACCCATTGTAATATAGTGTTTCAGGCAATACGTTATCTTTGTTCAGTAGCAATCTTGCCTCTGAGTCAGAAATCTGTATAATCAATATTCACACCTGGACTTGAGTGCATAATCTAAACTGACATCCTGGTGTGCTAATGTGGGATAGCACATTGTGGGAACTGCTATCCTTTGCATAAGATGTTAAACCAAGGTTCTGCCTACCGATTCCGTTGGACATAAAAAAATCCCCAAGTAGAAATTCCAAGTTCAGGAATGGTCCCTCTGACATTCATTTTGTGAATAAAGACCAGAAAATTGTTCCATTGTGACCTCAGCAGGTTCCCACTGCAATTGCACATTGGACACCTCAGCTGACTACGAAACACTGCAAGGTTAAGATTGTGGCCAACAGGAATGGTCTATAGCAGCTTCCTAAAAGAATTATGCATGTTCAGTGTACTTTAAATGAAGCATTCATACCCTTAGTCCCCTGTTTTCTAAGTTTCAAGTGCAAATCTTTTTCAGTAGTGTATTCACCCATTCAAAGTGGGCTTTAAAAGCAAGCTGCACCCTCACATGTGGGGAAGTGAGCTTTTAAATGGACACAAACATTTTATTTTGGATTAAATACATAAGCCCAAAAATCTGACATTGCAACATCTGTTTTTAGGGTGCTAAACAACCCCTAAGCCTCCAATATGGCAGGTAGGAAACACACATACATTTCTGGTTGAAAGTGCACCACCCGCCATGTTGAAAGAGGGAGATGCATTTGTGCCACAGTGCATCACTCACTATGTACTGAATGTGCACGGCATAAACAACAGGAAGATTCCCATACTTATCAGAAAGTGGAACCGGGAGATGAAGGACCCCACAAAATAAGAACAGTGGTATGAAACATCCACCCAATTCATAACTAACATAAAAGCAAAAAACTGCAGATGCTGGAAATCTCAAATCTGATGCAAGGTCACTGACCTGAAACATTAACTCTGCTTCTCTCTCCACAGGTGTTGCCAGACTTGCTGAGTATTTCCAGCATTTCTTGTTTTTCTACCCAATTCATCACATTGTTGGACTCTCCATAGTTTATTTAGTATACCACTTCCTCAAAAATATCTTCTCCTTTTGAATCACATTGGCTAATTGCGATGGAGTCCATGGTTGCAAAGTTTGTTTTTTTAGATCCTACCTGAGAGGGAAACGAGAAATGAAACAGAAACTAGAAATGAAACAGGAATTGGAATCGAAATAGAAACCAAAACTGAAACAGAAGCTGGAAAAACCATTTCAGGTTTCCAGGGAAACTGATACTAGTTAGAACCAGATAAAAGGAGACAAAATCTTCCCCAGATCAGGCAGGATTGGAGTGCAGGCAACCAGAGGAAAGTGAAGACTGAATCCAGGACTTGTTTCTGTTACTTAACCAGATCCAGCCATACAGAGCACACACAGGTTGTCACTGAAGGAAAAGAGAGCACATTGAAAGTACTTAGCAGGTCTTGCGGCATCTCTGGAGAGAGAAACAGAGTTAACGTTTCAGGTCAGCGAGCTTTCACCAGAACTGATGAAAGGTCATCAACTTGAAACATTAATTGCATTTCTCTTTCCACAGATGCTGCCAGACCTGCTGAGTATTTCCAGCACTTTTCCAGCACTCCCAGTCGCAGCTCCTCACAGACCGCATGGATCGGTTGGAATGGCAACTGGATGCACTTAGGAGCAAGCAAGTGGCAGAAAGTGTCATAGACAGGAGTTTTAGAGAAGTGGTTACACCCAAGGTGCAGGCAGATAGATGGGTGACTGCTAGAAGGGGCAGGCAGTCAGTGCAGGAATCCCCTGTGGCTATCCCCCTCTCGAACAAGTATACCATTTTGGATACTGTTGGGGGGGATGGCCTATCAAGATAAAACAGCAGCAGCCAGAGCAGTGGCACCATGGCTGGCACTGTTGTTCAGCAGGGAGGGACAAAGCGCAGAACAGCAATAGTTATAGGGGACTCTATAGTCAGGGGCACAGATAGGCGCTTCTCTGGACGTGAAAGAGACTCCAGGATGGTATGTTGCCTCCCTGGTGCCAGGGTCAAGGATGTCTCTGAATGGACAGGGGGCATTCTGAAGGGGGAGGGTGAACAGCCAGAGGTTGTGGTCCACATCGGTACCAACGACATAGGCAGGAAGAGTGATGAGGTCCTGCAGGGGGAGTTTAGGGAGTTAGGTAGTAAGTTAAAAAACAGGACCTCTAGGGTTGTAATCTCAGGATTACTCCCTGTGCCACATGCCAGTGAGGCTAGAAATAGAAAGATAGTGCAGCTAAACACGTGGGTGAACAGCTGGTGTAGAAGGGAGGGTTTCAAATATCGGGACCATTGGGATCTCTTCAGGGACAGATGGGACCTGTACAAGAAGGACGGGTTGCATCTAAACTGGAGGGGCACAAATATCCTGGCTGTGAGTTTTGCTAGCGTCACTCGGGAGGGTTTAAACTAGTGTGGCAGAGGGGTGGGAACCAGAGCAGTAGGACAGCAAGTGAAATAAATGAAGGGAAACTAGTAAATAAGGCCAGTAAGACTAAGAGGTAGAGCAGGCAGGAGATGTTGCTGAGCACAGCGGGACTGGTGGGCTGAAGTGCATTTGTTTCAATGCAAGAAGTATAACAGGTAAGGCAGATGAGCTTCGAGCTTGGATTAGTACTTGGAACCATGATGTTGTTGCTATTACAGAGACTTGGTTGAGGGAAGGACAGGATAGGCAGCTAAATGTTCCAGGATTTAGAAGCTTCAGGCAGGATAGAGGGGGATGTAAAAGGGGTGGGGGAGTTGCATTACTGGTTAAGGAGAATATCACAGCTGTACTGCGGGACGACACCTCAGAGGGGTCATGCAGCGAGGCAATATGGGTGGAGCTCAGTAATAGGAAGGGTGCAGTCACGATGTTGGAGGTTTACTACAGGCCTCCCAACAGCCAGCAGGAGGTAGAGGAGCAGATATGTAGACAGATTTTGGAAAGATGTAAAGGTAACAGGGTTGTAGTGGTGGGTGATTTTAACTTCCCCTATATTGACTGGGACTCACTTAGTGCTAGGGGCCTGGATGGGGCAGAATATGTAAGGAGCATCCAGGAGGGCTTCTTGAAACAATACGTAGATAGTCCAACTAGGGATGGGGCTGCACTGGACCTGGTATTGGGGAATGAGCCCGGACAGGTGGTCGAAGTTCAGCAGGGAAGCATTTCAGGAGCAGTGACCATAATTCCATAAGTTTTAAGGTACTTGTGGATAAGGATAAGAGTAGTCCTCGGGTGAAGGTGCTAAATTGGGGGAAGGCTAATTATAACAATATTAGGCAGCAACTGAAGAATTTAGATTGGGGGCGGCTGTTTGAGGGTAAATCAGCATCTGACATGTGGGAGTCTTTCAAACGTCAGTTGATTAGAATCCAGGACCAGCATGTTCCTGTGAGGAAGAAGGATAAGTTCGGCAAGTTTCAGGAACCTTGGATAACGCAGGATATTGTGAGCCTCGTCAAAAAGAAAAAGGAAGCATTTGTAAGGGCTAGAAGGCTAGGAACAGACGAATCCCTTGAGGAATATAAAGACAGTCGGAAGGAACTTAAGCAAGGAGTCAGGAGGGCTAAACGGGGTTATGAGAAGTCATTGGCAAACAGGATCAAGGAAAATCCCAAGGCTTTTTATACGTATATAAAGAACAAGAGGGTAACCAGGGAAAGGGTTGGCCCACTCAAGGACAGAGAAGGGAATCTATGTGTGGAGCCAGAGGAAATGGGCGAGGTACTAAATGAGTACTTTGCATCAGTATTCACCAAGGAGAAGGACTTGGTGGATGATGAGCCTAGGGAAGGGAGTCTAGATAGTCTCAGTCATCTCATTATCAAAAAGGAGGAGGTGTTGGGTGTCTTGCAAAGCATAAAGGTAGATAAGTCCCCAGGGCCTGATGGGATCTACCCCAGAATACTGAAGGAGGCAAGGGAAGAAATTGCTGGGGCCTTGACAGAAATCTTTGCATCCTCATTGGCTACAGGTGAGGTCCCAGAGGACTGGAGAATAGCCAATGTTGTTCCTTTGTTTAAGAAGGGTAGCAAGGATAATCTGGGAAATTATAGGCCGGTGAGCCTTAAGTCAGTGGTAGGGAAATTATTAGAGAGGATTCTTCGGGACAGGATTTACTCCCATTTGGAAACAAATGGACTTATTAGCGAGAGGCAGCATGGTTTTGTGAAGGGGAGGTCGTGTCTCACTAATTTGATTGAGTTTTTCGAGGAAGTGACAAAGATGATTGATGAAGGAAGGGTAGTGGATGTTATCTATCTGGACTTCAGTAAAGCCTTTGACAAGGTCCCTCATGGCAGTCTGATACAAAAGGTGAAGTCACATGGGATCAGAGGGGAGCTGGCAAGATGGATACAGAACTGTCTCTGTCATAGAAGACAGAGGGTAGCAGTGGAAGGGTGCTTTTCTGAATGGAGGCCTGTGATTAGTGGTGTTCAGCAGGGATCAGTGCTGGGATCTTTGCTGTTTGTAGTATATATAAATGATTTGGAGGAAAATGTAGCTGGTCTGATTAGTAAGTTTGCGGACGACACAAAGGTTGGTGGAGTTGCGGACAGTGAGGAGGATTGTCGGAGGATACAGCAGGATCTAGATCAGTTGGAGACTTGGACAGAGAAATGACAGATGGAGTTTAATTTGGACAAATGTGAGGTAATGCATTTTGGAAGGTCTAATGCAGGTGAGAAGTATACAGTAAATAGCAGAACCCTTAGGAGTATTGACAGGCAGAGAGATCTGGGCGTACAGGTCCACAGGTCACTGAAAGTGGCAACGCAGGTGGATAAGGTAGTCAAGAAAGCATACGGCATGCTTGCCTTCATCGGTCGGGGCATAGAGTACAAAAAGAGGCAAGTCTTGCTGCAGCTGTGCAGAACTTTATTTTGGCCACACTTAGAATATTGCGTGCAATTCTGGTCGCCACACTACCAGAAGGACGTGGAGGCTTTGGAGAGTGTACAGAAGATGGTTACCAGGATGTTGCCTGGTCTGGAGGGTATTAGCTATGAGGAGAGGTTGGATAAACTCGGATTGTTTTCACTGGAACGACGGAGGTGGAGGGACGACATGATAGAGGTTTACAAAGTTAGAAGCGGCATGGACAGAGTGGATAGTCAGAAGCTTTTTCACAGGGTGGAAGAGTCAGTTACTGGGGGACATAGGTTTAAGGTGAGAGGGGCAAAGTTTAGAGGGGATGTGCGAGGCAAGTTCTTCACACAGAGGGTGGTGAGTGCCTGGAACTTGTTGCCGGGGGAGGTGGTAGAAGCAGTTACCATAGAGACGTTTAAGAGGCATCTTGACAAATACATGAATAGGATGGGAATAGAGGGATACGGACCCCGGAAGTGCAGAAGGTTTTAGTTTAGGCAGGCATCAAGATCGGTGCAGGCTTGGAGGGCCGAATGGCCTGTTCCTGTGCTGTACTGTTCTTTGTTCTTTCTGTTTTTACTCCAGATTTCCAGCATCCAGAGTATTTTGCTTTTATTGTCACTGAAAGATTCAGATAAAGGGAAGGCTGGTAAATCCATGCCATCGACACTGTTGTGAACAGAGCTGAGGAGGATCTGGAGAAGTGTGTCTTGTGGTGAAGACCACACACGTGGAGTTTGCATTGAGAGGGAAATGCTGTCGGAAGAAGAAAAGCGGCAAATCCTTGAAGAAAGGTGTTGAATATGTACCTATGGAACTTCAGAGTTGTGAAGAACTGTGTGACTGTAATTGTTGCCATATACGCTGGGTGGACTGCCCATTGAAATCGTAAGACCCATCTCTGTTGTATTTGATAGTTAAGGTGTAACTTGTAATATATATATTGTCTGTGATCTGTCTGTTGCTTCATGTTCATTTGCTTTGGTTTCCTAAATTGGGGTCAATTGGTTGAATAAAATCTTTTCGTTTGTTGGTGGTCTCCACAGGAATCATAATCCTAATATGAAATAGGTTATTGTCGAGCAGTTAATTTTTAATTTTACTCTGAATGATCAATTACATTACATTGCACTGTATTGATATAAGACTAATATGATTGAGTATTGCTGAAAACAGAGACATTTTGTCGAAGCTTTTCACCTTGCACTCATCAGGACAATTGCAAGAATACCAATGTAAGCAAAAGCAACAAATTTATACTGTATGAGAAGAGAGTGCTGATTGGTTGGTAAGTGGACTCTGATTGGTAGAGGCATTGCCGTGGAGAATGCCATGGAGACTGTCATGCAGGCCCCCACCTGCCAAGGATGAGGCATTACTAATTTCGCCACATGGACATTAAATTTCAAATTGTTGCTGGGAAGAAGAGAAGGCCTATTACAAGGGGTTGCCAGGCCGCTGGCTGGAAAGACATTTTTGCATATTAACAGACAGTGTTTGTAGACAAAGGACCATTCCCTGACACACAAAATACACTAAGCCAGAAGTGGTTCTACAAGTCGGTCATGTGACTGGCCACTTGGGGAGTTGGGTAGGGAATATAGGATTAATGTCGGATTAGTATAAATGGGTGGTTGTTGGTCGGCACAGATTCGGTGGGCCGAAGGGCCTGTTTCAGTGCTGTATCTCTAAATAAAATTTTAAAATTAAAATTAATAAATTTTAAAAATAAAAAATAAATAAAATATATATAAATAAATAAATAAAAATAAATTGTAGAGTCAGTGATGGAACTGAGAGAAAGCTGCTTGCTCCTGGATTAAAAAGACCTCACCTGGCTGGCTCACCACAGTCTCTCTTGTTTGCTCCCATCTCTTTCTCACAGAACTCCAAAATCCATTGAAGCCACATGAACCCCAAGAGAGAAAAGTCTCCCACAGTGAACAAGGTTTAGGAATAATACTGGGCCCCAACGAAAAGCAAGATCTACCTACAAGCAAGGACTCTACAATGGGCTCGAAGACCCCCAACAAAAACTCTTCAGATATTGCCTCAAACTTTTCCACTTTATTTCTTCTGCTCTTTTCTGTTCCTATCTGTATGCATGTATCACATATGCTTGCTAGCATGGGCACATTGTGTATCCGTAGGCACTAACCAAATTAAAGTTTAAGTTTAATAAATTTCACTTTTCTTCTTTAAACCCAAGAAAGCCTGTTGTGCTGGTTTCGTTGGAAAGCGCTGAACAAGGTTTCACCAAGGGGGAGCTAAAAACACGGTGTGTTTAAATTAAACCCTATTGCATTAAGACCAGGTGAAGGCTGAAAGAGAACCCTAAACCTTTATCTCACCTGGTCGTAAAAAGAGTTTATGTGACTGACAGTTAACTGCCAAGCTTTGTTTGAAATTTAAACCAGGCAGCTTGACTCTGATTGGTCAAGGCATTGCCCCAAGGAATGAACCAGCTGTCACTTATTTTGTTTAGCTGAAACAGGTACAATGTGTGTACATGTTCTTTCTGTCTGCAAAGTACAAGGCCCTGTGTATTAATATTTGTAGCTTCCAGTACGCGCAAATGTGCCACACTGTGAGCCTGACTGACCATCTTAAATTGGTTATCAGCGTAATTCTTAGCACGCTGAGGATTATTTAGCAAATGTCCAAACACGGAATCATATCTAATGTTGGACACTGTGTTTTGAGTTTTGCAAGCACGGGCTGGTTGGGTACATTCTGTACCTTGCCTGTTGCAAACTTCAGAATGCTCTTTGGTACGATCCGCCTGTCTTTGGGATGTACAGCTGATATCGCTAGCATCACACTGGCATTGAAATTCATATAACACATTACTCATTTACTAACATGTTTGTGATTGTGTGGTTCTATCTTGTCACCCTTTTTAAAAATTAGCACAATGTTATCCACAATGTACAGAGACTTCCCTAGGGTTTATAATGGCGTCCTAATAATGACCAATCATGCTTCACAAATTTTACACCTTGGCTCTCTTAACACTTGGGAAAGGAGGGGTTATTATCAATCCTTCTGGATTTACTTATTTTGAGCTTTTTTTCTCATGCATAGAACTTCCATTTTGTTGATGTTGAAGACATAAATTTCCCTTGAATTGCTGTTATTGAGGGAAGACATGTTGCTCATATCATCCCACCAAGTACTTGAAGCAAGTAGAATATATTACCATTGACAATGCCATCTAATGGAAGCTAATGCCAACTGTAACTGCAATGTGTTAACCCTCTTGTGAAAATATCAAAGAGGAGATTAATATTAAAATATAAATATATCCTATGATAACAAATGACAGTAATTTTTGAGCTATGGGATTTTAGATTTTGATGTGTAAAAACTTTAAACAAGTGAGAAAATTATTCTCTGAGAAAGAAAGTCATGGACTGAAGCCCCATTTGAGTATGTTTAGACAATATTGGTTAAGGGATAAAGACACGAGTATCAAATAGTGCCATTGAATCTTTTGCATCCACCTGAACAGGCCCCTTACAGAATGCAGCAATCACTCATCAAGTACAGTTGCTGTTTGTAGATTCTTGCTGTGCAAAAAATGGCTGCCACATTGCCACATTTGCCTACATAACAATAGTTTTTGTTCTTTACACTTCCCTATGGGTGAAATTCTCGGGTCTTATGAAGGATTCACAAGTCTATGATGTTCCAGGAATTTGGGCACTTGCTTAAATTCCCAATACATGTTCCCTGCATGTAATGTTCTGCACTGGAAGCATTCAGGACTATTCTTATATATACAAAGTTACCCCCTCACCACAGACCATGCCACAGTATCACCATTATATTGCCACATCCATTTAATTTTTTGCATGACATCCTAGCATTTGCAGAACCTGCAACTCCTCCCAAGACTCATTCCACACTTCTCATTCCACACATTTGGCTTTCCATTCACCACCCCCCTATCCTCATTCCATATTAGTTCTTCTCCAGCTCTCAACAGATGCACGATACACATAGCCCTAAATGCCTCCTCTTACCTTTTCAATAGCCAATCACTAACTCTCACTCTCTCATTCTGTAGGACAAAACAGCACATAATGCAAGTGCACAGCAAGATCAGGGAAACAGTATTCAATATTGTAATGCAAAGTACTGGAGATTAGTGGCCTGATAAATTTATAAGCATCGGGGAAGGTAAGACTGGCATCTTAACTGATTATGGGGTCTGCGTATTACTCTAAACCTTCATTCACCTCCATAAATATTCCACAAGCTTCATAACTTGAAGTCTGAAGACTTATCCAGCCTCTCATTGCCATCCTAATTCTTGTCCCTATTCTCTTTCCTCCAGGTCCTTCTCAGCACCTGGACCCTGCAGAAGAAGATAACTCAGAGGAGGATAATCCTCCTGAGGATGCACTATTACGCACTCAATACCGGCAAGGTTTTAGAGGATCATGAGTGAATGTAGAGTCTATTTTATAAGTAAAGAATTTAGTTTACACTAATATGTAATTCATATAAAGCCTGCAGAAAAAATTGGACTCAAGATTAAGTAACACTTTGCTTCAATTTAATTCAGGACTTTCTCACAAATATAGCTATGCTTAGAGCCTAAGTTACCCATCATGCAGCCATATTAAATACATGACATGCTTTGTTAACCTAAACACCAATCAGCTTGCCTACGGATCACAAATGTCAGAAAAAAAGGTGGGTGATAAATGTTTATCATGTGAAGTGATGTAGATAGATAGACATAAAAATGGTGAAACTGTCATGTTATTGTTAGAAGAAGAAGCAGAAGGAAGAGGCCTGGAAATTTGAGCTTCACTATTGTAATCTTCTACAGTAAAGCCTTGCCATGTGTTGTCTGTGAGTGCACATATTAATGTAGCCCTTAATAAACGTGTAAGTGTTTGACTACATCTGAAACACTAATTTCTAATATATCCTTAGCCTATTATTACAACCTTACAGTACTGCTGGCTGGAAGAGTAACTCACTTCCTGACTCCCCAAAGCCTGTCCACAAGGCACAAGTCAGGAGTGTGATGGAATACTCTCCACTTGACTGGATGAGTGCAGCTCCAACAACACTCAAGAAGCTCGACACCATCTAGGACAAAGCAGCCCGCTTGATTGGCACCCTATTCACAACATTCACTCCCTCCACCACCGACGCACAGTGGCAGCAGTGTGTACCATCTACAAGATGCACCTCAGCAATGCGCCAAGGTTCCTTAGACAGCACCTTCCAAACCCGGAACCTCTACCACCTAGAAGGACAAAGGCAGCAGATGCACGGGAACACCACCACCTGCAAGTTCCCCTCCAAGCCACACACAATGCTGACTTGGAACTATATCGCCATTCCTTCACTGTGATTGGGTCAAAATCCTGGAACTTCCTTCCTAACAGCAGTGAGGGAGTACCTACCCCACATGGACTGCAGCTGTTCAAGAAGGCAGCTCACCACCACCTTCTCAAGGGCAATTAGGGATGGGCAATAAATGCTGGCATAGCCAGTGACGCCCACATCGAATAAAGAAATATTTAAAAAAAATTTTTAAAGATGTTTGAGCTGTCCCCTGTAGCAAACAGGGAAAAGGCTGCATTAAAGACGTTGGCCGGAATTTTACAAAGCTCCCATCAACGGACTCCATGATGGGGGTGGGGGGTGGGGGGGTGCCTGGAAGATTGTTCCAACAGAGGCCTGTCACGGAGCCCGATGCCAGGAGGGCTGGGCCCAATCTCCCAGTGGCAGCGAGGCTCCATGGCGGCAACCCCGCTACTGGGTGACAGGACCCGGATCACCATTTTTAAATTACTGACATGAATAGATTTAAATAAAATTAAAAGCAATCTTACCTTCGGGCCATGATTTCTGTGCGGTGGCTGGCACTCACATGCTTTCACTTTCCTGTCTAGGGAAAGTACGTACCACCATGGTGAGGAAGGGGGGAGCTTATGATTTTTACTGTGGGGTCGGGGGGAACGGGGTCAAATTTTCATCACAAGTGTCGGGGATCATGGGAAGGGGTGGCCTCTGCACTTAGCTCATTTTGTGGGGGGCGAAGGGGAAGGTCGTGTGTAGAAAGGGGGCAGAGGGAAAATATTGAATGTTATTGTTATTGGGGGTGGGAGAGGGGTGACCGATTTTTGATCGGAACAGTGGTGAGGGGTATTGCTTTAAAAATGTAAATTTGCTGGCAGGGCTGGCTGCCCTTTAAAAAGTGCGGCAGCACTTGCGCAAAGACAGCAGACGCCATTGCTGGCATCGGAGAACCCGCCCCCTCCTCGTGACTGGGGGGAGGGCCGACTGGTATATTTAAATCAATTGCCGTGCGCAATATCTCGGCAGCATGGCAGCGCACGGCCCTTTTTCTCGCCCGCTGCTGCTCCCGATGGTGGGTGCATAAAATCCAGCGTGTTAAGGGCTATTGGTTATCTTTGAAAACTACTGGTAAAGGTTGACCTCCCCAGTCCAGTCGACAGAATATTCTGTTTCAGGAGGCTGCAGAGGTACAGCCCTCTCCATTCAACCCCCTCAACTGCTGTCTTCTACATGCTACTCACGCTGGTTGCTGAGTCCAGTGCTGCTTTTGCTGTTGTTCCTGCTCCATTTCTTCCACTATCCAATGACCTGGCAATACCAACAACCATGATAAGCAGATTGATGTTATGTTGTTTGCCTTTTGAGGCAAAGATGACCATGTTCATCATCTGGGGTGTTTGGTAGTGTTCCAGTGGGTATGCAGTTGACTGCTCAGGACAATCTGTGCCCGGAGAGTGCTGCTGCAAATAGGGCAGGATACTGCAGATAATTGAGTTTTGGATGAGCTGCTGTCTCAGGATTTCCTCTCCTTGCATTTTCTTTCTGCCTCCGATATGCGCTTGCTTTCGAAGGAGGTGCACACTTTTTTAATTGGTTGCGCCAGGTGTAGCAATCCTGGGCGAGATTCTCCCAGGACTCAGGGTCGATATCAAAATTCCTAAGCGAGGTTGTCAGACTGTCCTTGTAGCACTTCCTTTGACTGGCATGATAGCGCACCCCAGACTCAAGCACTCCACAGATGATTCGCTTTGGTAAGCGAGTGTCAGGCATTCTGGCTACATGACCAGCCCAACTCAGTTGTGACTGTCTCAATATGGTGTATGCTCCATCTCTTCCTCTACCCAAATGAAATGGCAATACTCATACCCATGATAAGCAGATCGATACTGAGGGTAAGAAACGCAAAAAGAAAAATCAGAAAGAAGTAATCTGGAATTTGGGAACTCATCTGGTAATCCAAATAGCAGAATGGCACACAGGTCCTGTGATCCAAATTATCAGCAGCCAAATGCCCTTAGCTCTGAGGGGACAATAGTTAGATTTTACTGTCAGTTTGGATGTTGGGCAAAACTTTTGCGATTTCCTGTTAAAATGACATTGGGGTTCCAGTTGCATTATAGGACCCCAATTTTCAAGTTTTCATAAGCTCCCTGCCTCTGTCTGGCAGGCAGCTCAGCTAACTTAAATAAAAAATGTGTGGTAAAAATTGCAGCCGGCAGGAACAGTCTATAGCGATTTTACCCGCCCACTATACTGACAGATGGATGGGGTTAAAATTGCACCTTATTTCTTTTTTACTGTGTCATTGTTGGAAATAGAACAATTTGTCTTCCTGTATTCTATAAAAAGAGGGTGTTGCTGCACTCATGTTAAATAGTATAATTATTAATCTTGATTTTTGATCTAAGAAATGAAGTATATTAACCATTTATCATTTTACCAGGAGAGCCTCGTTGGTCACAACTTTTGCGCAGGTCAAATATAATTATAAGGGCAGGGAGCATTAGAGATCCAAATGTTTGAGATCAGCGCAATATTGGGAGTGCAGGATCAGATTCTGTGCATGTTGGAATGTATCGGATAACATTAATGCCTGATCTGACTCGCATCAGCTGTTTTTCTGTTCCAGTTTCATCTGGCCTTGCTCACCTTGATAATGTGCAGTTATTTTTTTCTTGAATATGAGTCAACCCTTGTATTTATTAGATGATGACATTAGGCCTGTGTCCTGTGCAGTGCGGCAGCAATTCAGCTCTCAACAACACCTTGAATGTTCCTTACAACATCACATCACAGATTCACACAGTATAAATATGATATGGTGCTGCTGATGATCAATTCAGTTGTGCTATGTTGCAGAAATTATTTTTGTTTTGTTTATTAAAATGTATTCTAGTGATTTTCCTTTTTTGCACTGTGCATATTAAAAACTGTATAAAATATGCCATGATACATTGATATTGTGTTCTACTGAAGAAAGTGTTTGGTTAGAATGTTGTGCTTATTGTCAAAATGTTTTAAGTTCTTGATTGCTTACTGTTTGTAACCTAGCAGTATAACAGTTTTTGTTATCTGCAATATTATTCAGATATGGACAGGAGACAAACATCCCCATGCACATTACCAGTAAATTCTAGGATTCTCAGTTAGTTTGGATTCATTTTGCCTGGTGGAATGATTATACCTTCAGGAAAATGTGGTTCTGTAGCTTGAATACATTCCAACATTCCCCAGGATAAGCATCAAAAATCTTTCAATGTCCATAATTAATTCCCTTTCTTAAAAAGTGCTGACTGCTTTTGAACTTTTTGAGTTAGTAATATAATAAAAATAGATAAAAATGTAAACAACTTTGATAGATATACTGTGAAAGCAATATACACTGAAGTATTGGCAAGTTTTTTCAACTCCAAGGTGGCTTAATACAAGAAAAGTTTTTTCAACTCCAAGGTGGCTTAATACAAGAAAACAACATAACTTGTTAATACTTTGAATATGATGGCATGTTATATGCAGGGTAGTGCATTTTATGCAGTTTATCATCCAAGAATAATCTGATACCCTGTGACATCATCTATCACCCTTCTAAGCCTCAATTACACTATTCTACATGTTCTTCCTTTGCTCTACATCACCTCTGTGTTGAAAACAAGATTCACTGCACAAGCTCCTACCTGAACTCATTTTCCATGATCTCAAAACTGTTTCATCTCCTACTTCCTACCCAATAAACGGGAGGATATTGAGGGGTAGAAGAAGTGAGAGACCTTAGAATGCATGTCTAAAGGTGGCAGGACAGGTAGATAAAGTGGTGAAGAAGGCATATGGAGTGCTTTCCTTTATTGGCCGAGGCATAGAATACAAAAGCAGGGATGTAATGCTGGAACTGTATAAAACGCTGGTTCGGCCACAGTTGGCGTATTGTGTACAGTTCTGGTCACCACATCACAGGAAGGACATAGTTGCTCTGGAGAGAGTGCAGAGGAGATTTAAAAGAAGACCGCAATTGTTGACAACGCGATCGGTAGGTGGCGCTGTTTTGGCACATGCGCAGATACAGCATGTGCCACGAAAACGTCACAGCCTGTGACTGTTGCAGCTGCCAGGACTAAAGATGGCGCTGCTCAAAAAATCACAGAGATGAAACCTAACAAACACGTGGCAGAATACAATGGCCGGAGTGAGAGAGTGGAGCGGGCCGGGGAGATCAGCGCGGGGGCCGTGGAGATCAGCGCGGGGGCCGGGGACAGAAGCGCGAGGGCCGGGGACATCAGCGCGGGGGCCGGGGAGATCAGCGCGGGGGCCGGGGACAGCAGCGCGTGGGCCGGGGACAGCAGCGCGTGGGCCGGGGAGAGCAGCGCGGGGAGTCCAGCGGTAGCGGTGCCGGGAAGGGGGGGGAGAAAGAGGGAGGGGGGGGAGAAAGAGGGAGAGGGAGAGAAAGAGGGAGGGGAGGGGGGGAGAAAGAGGGAGAGGAGGGGGGGAGAAAGAGGGAGAGGTAAGGAAGGGGGGAGGGGGAGAAAGAGGGAGAGGGAGGGGGGAGAGAGAGGGAGGGGGGGAGAAAGAGGGAGAGGGGAGAAAGAGGGAGAGGGGGAGAAAGAGGGAGAGGGAGAGAAAGACGGAGAGGGGGGAGGGGGGGTGAAAGAGGGAGAGGGAGGGGTAAGGAAGGGGGAGGGGGAGAGCTGGGGGGAGAGGGAGGAAGGGGAGAGAGTGGGGGGGGGAGCAGCAGAACGGAAGAGGAGTGCCTTTTTCTGTGCATGCGCCATAAACACAACAGCAAAAGACTTACTGGCCAGTCCCTGGACCCGGTGACACTAAGATCTTCACACGCTCGCTCCCCGCGGCTCTCTACGGCCTCTCGCTTCCGGCCCTCTCCATTCAGCCGTTCCCTCCAGCTGCGGATGCCCAATCCAGTTGCTTTCTCCCCTACCCAGTTGCTTTCTCTACTTCTCCTCAGTACTTCAGGCATTGCAACTGTTTGGTCCCTGCATTTTGCATGCTCCCTCTCCCCACCCCTCCCCGCACTCCCCACCCCTCCCCCTCTTCACCCACCCCTCCCTCTACCCCCCCACCATAGTTGAATATCTGAAGTGCAGTTGCAAAGTCGGGGAAATAGCATGCAAAACAAAACCTCAACAATTCTGGGTTTAATTATTGAAAAGTTTTATTAAGTTCATTAAGTATCCGAGGAACTGCTGTGCATGGATACATGAGTGTTGTGTCCAGCATTCCCGTTAGGCAGACAGGCCGAGTCTCTGCTATGCACAGCTAAAGAGATTGTTCCTGGAGAGCCTTGTGGTGAATAAACGCTTGGCTCTCTATTCCACTACTGTATTGTCCATGTGAAGAAGGCAAAGTCACAAGAGTCTGAGCTCAGTCTATTCTTGGTGAATGTTCCCCAAGCGCATCCCAATGTGCATTCCCAATTCATCCATAAATGCAATGTTCCTTTCCACATCGTGATGAGCTCCGCAGCATGATCCAGTTGCCTTCGTTGCTTGAATGCTGACCTTAAGTCTCAAGGATTGTTTTCTCGACGGCATGTTTTACATGAAAAGAAATAAAGCAAATCAGAGTCAGAGCTTGCCTCCCTCCATCCACTGAAATTACTGTTGTGCACACCTTTTTAAGTTCTGCAGTGAAGGCACCAATTGATAACGTCGCCAATGAAGCACTTATTACCCACCTCAGATGCAGGAATCAGCACATCCTTGCGTCCTCTCCCGCACTGCCTCCTTTGCTTGAATGCCGTCCTTACGTGTCAAGGATGGTTTTCTCAAGGGCATGTTTTACATGAAAGAAAATAAGGAAAGAACATCAGTGTCAGAGCTTCCCTCCCTCCAATGGAATTACTGTTGAGCATGCTTTGTGTTCTGCGGTAAAGGCATGTACTGATAACACCGCCAATGAATCACTTAGTACCCACCTCAGCTGTAGGAGGCAGGATGATGTTATTGCCCCTATCTCGTGATGGTTCAATGCTGCTCTCAGGGAAAACATGAATGATGTGAGGGTGCTGGAAAAGAAGCACATTCCTTTTGGGCTATGAACATAAAGCTGGCCATTTAGCCCAGCAGTTCCCTGCTAGTGGTTATGTTACTCGTGCATCTTCCCATCCATTCCCATTTAATCCTGCCTACTACTATCACCAGTTGTGTTCACAGCAAGAGCATTCACATTTCTGCTACCACTGGACACGGCATGCTTGTTTCTTTTAGTGCTCAGTCTCTTCTTGCTGAATGTTCCCCAAGTGCATGACCCCTTTGGACGCCCTCTCTGCTTGACAGGCAGCAACTGGCAATTGCGGAGTCTCACAAGGCTCTGCATGGTTGTTTCAACGTCGGATGGGGAAACAGGTGGCTGTGTGTCCATGAGCACTGCTCTGATGGGTGTAGGAGCAGGTAACTGTGTGCCCATGTGCACTGCCCTGATGGATGTAGGAGCAGGTAACTGTGTGTCCATGAGCACTGCTCTGATGGGTGTAGGAGCAGGTGACTGTGTAACTGAGCAGCAAGGAGAGGGTACCGCAGGTAGGGGAAGTGGAGATTTGAACAGGCAGGCATATGTATGGTCCATCAGATCATTAGGCCAGGGGGTGAGACGCTCAGGATCCAGGGTTTGTGACACGTGACTGATGTCCAGCGCGCGGCCACCTCCATCCAAAGGTGCTTCCGGGCAATTGTTGGGCATAGTAAATGGCTCCATCTCATCAGCCAGTCCTTGCTGCCAGCGGAGAGTTTGTTGCCGCAGCCAGTCCAGTCTCCTCATGAATGCTGCCGTTCCACTCTGCAGAACGGCCTGTTGTAGCTGGTACAATTGATCTGAAAGCAAGCGGTATTTTTCATTGTGGCTGAGGGGCCTTGGCTGTTCCTCCGTAATCACAATGGTAGCAGCCATGCCTGTCGTCGTTGGTGTCTGCGATGCACGCCAGCGACAATTGGGGGCAAGCCTGTCCAAAGGCAGACCCAGATGCCTCTGCACAACAACAGCATGTTTGCAGGGCAACAAAGTCTGAATGGAGAAGATGCAGCTGCAGGTAGCCTGGCCATCATGTATCTGCAGTGTGTACTGTTTGGCACCAGAAATCACAGTCACTGTGCCTTCATCCTGCTCCTTGACATGTACTCGCTGAATGTGGCTATGATCCTGATGCATCAGCTTCATAGCATGACCGGTGAATCCCGTGTAAAATGATTGCAGATCTGCTGGCGCCTCTGCGATGCGCTTGAAAGAGGCTCCCTGCAGGAATGTGTAATAGGCAGGCTCCCGATCCAGGACACTATTGTGGAAGATCAGCGCTGAGATGCATT
Source organism: Heterodontus francisci (assembly GCF_036365525.1). Lineage (NCBI taxonomy): Eukaryota > Metazoa > Chordata > Chondrichthyes > Heterodontiformes > Heterodontidae > Heterodontus > Heterodontus francisci. Next base: position 68,597,945 of record NC_090371.1, read on the forward strand.
CCTTCATGGATGAGGAGGAGTGGAGCAGGTGCTTTATCTTGCCATTCTCTGACTCAATGCGATTGTTGGTGTTGTTCCCAAACGTTAGGACTTTACTGCGTGAACATGCTGCCCACATCTCCTTCTGTGGAATCCAGTTTGTAAGCAGGTAGTCCTGCAGGGGTGGGTAGAGGTGTCCAATCCTTTCTACACAACTAGTGAGCTTCTCCTCCAAAGGTGCATGAACCATTTCCTTGCAGATCATAAACAACTGATCCCTCAGTTCACCATTCAGTGGGTAGCTGCTGATCTTCCTCCTCATGCTCTGCATCACATGGAACTGACAGAGGAGAACCGTTGCAGCTGGGAGATGCTTTCTGATCGCATTGATCTCATTGATGTCTTTATCCACAATGGCTGATCTCACGCGGCAGGCGCTGGATCCCATGAAATCAACAAAAACACCCACAATCTCGTCCAGCATCTGAGCCGTCTCATTCCTCACCATGGCATAGAACACAGCCCTGCCCCTACCAACATTGTCCTGCACCATCACCTTGTACAGAGGGTAGCCGCATTTGTTCACCTTGTACGTTCCGTCCATGAACAGCAGTTCAGGAAAGGCCTGCATGTGGGCCTTCATGGCTGGTGTCATGAAGGCAATATAGAGGATGCTGCTTCCCTGCAGGCCAACCCGCACTGCAGCCCCGTCCTGCTGAATCTTCTCCAGCGTATCACACAGCGCATCCATGCTGTCATCCCCTGTCTTGAGCCGGGATTTTACATTTCTAATGTCACTAAGGGTCACGGTCTTATTGAATGAACGCTCGATATAATCCTTCAGCTGTTTGTTCCCAGCCTGCAGCTTGACCAACTCTTCTACCTTCTGCCTTTCATCGTGGTTCAGTTGTCGTCTCCTTGCATAGAAGCGTAAACATTCTGGATGCAAAACATGACCGGTATGCACAAGATGGTAGGAGCTGACACACAGTTTGTTCTTGCTCGGATTGAATTTCACACTGATGAAGACCTCACAGCCCAGGGCGAGATACCTGAAAAATAACAGACATTCAATGAGCACGCCCCACGTGCCTCGTGCCCTCACGAAAATGCCAGCCATCCCCAGGTGTGTTGCTGGCAGCAGTTTACATGTGCACCATGACAAGGTCCCAACATCTGGTGCGCACCTGTTTCGCAGTCCAGAGGAGGTTGCGCTGAGGTGGTCGCCCAGCCATTGGTCTATCCAGGAAATCACAACAAAGGCAGTCCGTAGACACGGGGGCGGTATGTGCGTGGCTTTGTGGGCACAGGATCTCACTGACGAGATGTATTGATACTGCAAATCGAATCTTGGTTCAATGCACATCAAGGAACAGCTTTACAGGACTGACAAGCTACACAAGTGGAAATGTAATGACCGCAGCACCTACCTCTGATTCGGTCTCACTCCAGTGGAACAGATGCGTGGCTGCCCATAGTGTACACAGCACAGCCTCACTGAGGCATACTTAAAGCGGATGGGAATTTCGACTCGCCGTCTCTTGTTTTCCCTCTCAAGCGTATGGGTGCTCACTTTTTTAAATAGACTTCCCGTTGCCTGTAAGCACAACAGCAAAGCGCATTTAAATAGCATTGTTAACATAGTGAAACATAACAAGGCACATCACAGGATGTGCCTGCAGACCATGCTACCTGCTGAAACATCTCAAGTTTACTGCTGAAGTTGTCATAACTCTCGAACTCCTGGGTTGTGAAGGTGGCAAGGAACTGCTCTGTGGAATCTACTGACGTTGCCATGACCGAAGTTTGAGGTTCAGGAACAATCTCCTGTGTCAAATAAAAATGAAGCAAGTCTCCAAAACGAATAAATAATTCAGATAAAATGCGAGAAAATGCCCGACGAAACCTCTCCTCCTTCCACTTTCAAAAAGTCGCGCCGAAGCTTTGACGCATGCGCAGAGGCCAACCTGGCGCGTTGCCCGAGGAAGACGACGTAACGCGATGACGTCATCTGCGCATGCGCACAACGGTCCTGGCATGTCGGACCGCAGCGCATGCGCAGAGATGAGGACGCAGAGATGAGGACGCAGAGATGAAGAGACTGTGTGCGCATGCGCATACCATGTCATCTGCGCATGCGCAAAGCGGTCCTGGCAAGCCGGACCGCAGCGCATGCGCAGGGGGCATGAGACCGTCTGCGCATGTGCGCACCGCGGCGCATCCTGATGACGTATGCGAGAACGTAGCGTTGTCATGAATTACTTTGTTAAAAGAATGTTAAAAGAATGTTGCCAGGGCTTGTAAGTTGCAGCTATGAGGAAAGATTGGATAGGCTAGGGTTGTTTTCCTTGGAACAGAGGAGGCTGAGGGGTGACTTAATTGAGGTGTACAAAATTATGAGGGGCCCAGATAGAGTAGATAGGACGGATCGGTTTCCCCTAATGGAGAGGTCAATTATCAGGGGGCACAGATTTAAGGTGATTGGTAGCAGGATTAGAGGGGACACGAGGAAAAACGTTTTCACCCAGAGGGTGGTGGGTGTCTAGAATTCACTGTCAGGAATGGTGGTGGAGACAGAAACCCTCAATTCTTTTAAAACATACCTGGACATGCACCTAAAGTGTTGTAACCTGCAAGGCTATGGACCAGGTGCTGGAAGGTGGAATTGGATTGGGCAGCTAGTTTTTCAGCTGACACAGACACAACGGGCTGAATGCCCTCCTTCTGTGCTGTAATTTTTCTATGGCTCTATGGTTCTATCCTATAATCTGCTAGTGTTTGAAGGCCAAATCACTACCTTTGATTGACCTCCTCTTTCTTAGGCCTAGAATTAGTGTTGGCGATATAAATGACTATCTAATGTATTAACATTTTTTTAAAGTTCATTGTCATGATGTGGACATCACTGGCAAGGCCATCATTTATTGCCCATCTCTAGTTGCCCTTGGGAAGGTGGTGGTCAATCTTCTTCTTGAACTGTTGCATTTTTTGCGGTAAAAATGCTCACGCAATACTGTTAGGTATGGAGTGTCAGGATTTTGACCCAGTGGTGATGATATGACATTACTTTGCCTGCTATTATTTCAATTTAAATAAGTTCATGCTTTCATAAAAATGAAGGAAGGCCAAGAAAGTTCAATAACCATTTGTCCAGCAATACTACCAACAATTTTGAGACTTTAATCAACTGAGTGGTTGTCCTAGACTACAGGCCTTGGCTTTTCACCATGAAAATGAACAAAAGAAAATCTTTTTGTTATTGCTGAGATAGCTGCACATTTTAGAAGTTGATCTTTTCATCAACATTGTGCCCTTATCTGGGTCTGTCACTTTGGTTGCATCAGCTTTTTCCTTAAACATAGAAACTTAGAAAATAGGAGCAGGAGTAGGTCATTCAGCCCTTCGAGCCTGCTCCACCATTCATTGTGATCATGGCTGATCATCCAACTCAGTAACCTGTTTTTGCTTGCGCCACATATCCTTTGATACCTTTAAACCCAATCTAACTCCTTCTTGAAAACATACAATGTTTTGGCCTCAACTGCTTTCTGTGGTAGTGAATTCCACAGGCTCACCACTCACTGGATGAAGAAATTTCTCCTCCTCTCAGTTCTGAATGGATTACCCCATATCCTTAGACTATGACCCCTGGTTCTGGACTCCCCCACCATTGGGAACATCCTTCATGCATCTACCCTGTCAAGTCCTGTTAGAATTTTATAGGTTTCTATGAGAGTCCCCTTCACTCTTCTGAACTCCAGCGAATATAATCCTAACCGACTCAATCTCTCCTCATACGTCAGTCCCGCCATCCCAGGAATCAGTCTGGTAAACCTTTGCTGCACTCCCTCTATAGCAAGAACATCCTTCCTCAGATAAGGAGACCAAAACTGCACACAATATTCCAGCTGTGGCCTCACCAAGGCCCTGTATAATTGCAGCAAGACATCCCTGCTCCTGTACTCGATTCCTCTCGCTATGAAGGCCAACATACCATTTGCCTTTTTTACCGCCTGTTGCACCTGCTTACCTTCAGCGACTCGTGTACGAGAACACCCAGGTCTCGTTGCATATTCCCCTCTCTCAGTTTATAGACATCCAGATAATAATCTGCCTTCCTGTTTTTGCTACCAAAGTGGCTAACCTCACATTTATCCACATTATACTGCATCTGCCATGCATTTGCCCACTCACTCAACTTGTCCAAATCACCCTGAAGCCTCTCTGCATCCTCCTCAACAACTCACCCTCCCACCCAGTTTTGTGTCGTCTGCAAATTTGGAGATACTACATTTAGTTCCCTCATCTAAATCATTAATGTATATTGTGAATAACTGGGGTCCTAGCACCGATCCCTGCGGTACCCCACTAGTCACTGCCTGCCATTTGGAAAAAGACCCATTTATCCCTACTCTTTGTTTCCTGTCCGCCAACCAATTTTCTATCCATCACAATACACTACCCCCAATCCCATGCGCTTTAATTTTACATGCTAATCTCTTCTGTAGGACTTTGTCGAAAGCCTTCTGAAAGTCCAAATAAACCTCATCCACTGGCTCTCCCTCATCAACTCTACTAGTTACATCCTCGAAGAATTCTAGTAGATTTGTCAAGCATGGTTATAAAGTCTTTGATAATGGACTCTAGAATTTTCCCCACTACCGACATCAGGCTGACTGGTCTATACTTCCTGCTGTCTCTCCCCCTTTTTAAATAGTGGAGTTATATTAGCTACCCTTCAATCTGTAGGAACTGTTAAGATCTCAGAGTCCTAATTTTTTTATTCTTTTCATGGGATATGGACATCACTGGCAAGGCCAGCATTTGTCATAGAGTCTTGGAGAGATACAGCACTGAAACAGGCCCTTCGACCCACAGAGTCTGTGCCAACCATCAACCACCCATTTATACTAATTCTACATTAATCCCATATTCTCTACCACATCCCCACAATTCTCCTACCTACACTCGGGGCAATTTACAATGGCCAATTTACTTATCAACCTGCAATTCTTTGGCTGTGGGAGGAAACCGGAGCACCCGACGGAAACCCACGCAGTCACAGGGAGAACTTGCAAACTCCGCACAGTCAGTACCCAGAACTAAACCCGGGTCACTGGAGCTCTGAAGCTGTGGTGCTAACCACTGCGCCACTGTGCCGCCCAAATTGCTGCCCATCCCTAATTTCCCTTGACAACTGAGTTTAGGCTAGTTTAACCACATTGCTGTGGTCACATGTAGGCCAGACCAAGTAAGGACAGCAGATTTCCTTTCCTAAAGGACATTCATGAACCACATAGGTTTTTATGACAATCAGCGATAGTTTCATGGCATCATTACTGAGATCAGCTTTCAATTCCAGATATTTAACTAATAATTGAATTTAAATTTTATTTTAATTTCATCATTGGGCACATGATATTGATAGTAGCAAAAGCTTCCAGTTGTTTGACTTTATCAACACAATGGCCGGAATTTTATGGCACCCCAATGTGCCGGATGGTGGTGTGGGCTAAGGCGTAAAATGGAGCAGGTGGCTCCGGGAGGCATTCCCGACCTGCATCCGCCTCCGCCCCATTTTACGTAGGGCGAGAGAGGGGTGAGAAATGGGCCACCTGCCCCAGGCCCCTATGTTGCCAATTAACAGCCACTTAAGAGCCTTCGCCTGCCACCACTTGGATTTTACACATGGCACACAGTGCCTGATTGAGGGCGGCCCCCACTTCCCCAACCACACCCAGTGCCCAAGACGCACCCCCCTTCCCCCCAAACGACCACCCTTGCCACGCCGGGGCCCGACCAATTACGCCCGGTGAAGCAACCAAAGCCTACCATGGATCCCAGCTCCATGGCATCCTCCTCGGTCGGCTGAGCTGCAGTCCCAGCAGTGGCCACAGCTCCTGGTGGCGCTGCTGGGACTAAGAGCTGCCGGCCCGTTGATTGGCTGGCAGCTCAATGAGGCGGGACTTCTTCTCTCAAGCTTTGGAAATCTCGCCTCAGAACAATTAAAGCCTGGGGACCTGTAAAATGCGGGACGGATCACCAGACTAGGCGGAAGCTGGTTTGCCACAAACTTTTATGTCGGTGGCCAGCTCCCGTCCGCTCAACGTAAAATCCAGCCCAATGTGTCAGGTTCACAATGTGAAATGCCTGATCACCTTCTGGCTGAGATTTGTTCCATTCTGAGCCTTGTCTCAGGTCTGTTTAGCTGTGGACCTCATGTATCAGCTTATGTTTATGCAGGTCTCTAGTGCTCTCCTTGCTGCTGTTGCCGCACCTGTCTTCTGTTTGTTTGTGTCCTATTGTGATTTCTGGCTACATCTTCAGAGCCAGATTTCTTGCATAGGCGGGCCCAGTGTTCTTTTGCACCACATGCCTTGCACAGTTCTCGAAATGCAGGACAACTTTGCAGTGAGTGGGACAAAGCACACTTACGACACAACTTGCTTGCTTTTTATGAACTGGTTATCATGCCAATACCATTGGTTGCACCTAGTGCCTGCAGTTGCTGTTGTCCAGCTACAATGACTTTGCATTTCCTGCCATCTTCTAGCAGTGCATCAATGCTGTGACCTTTCTTTTTTCCCAAGAGGTCTTTTTGAAATGCTTCATTAGGGGGTTGAGACAATCATTCTATCATTCGCTCCAACAGCTCAGTTTCTGAAAAATCACATTCATTGCCCTTACTACAACATCTACTGACAAATTGATCTATTGATTCCTGTGGTTGTTGCCTGTCGGACATCAATTCCAGGCAATGAATACTAAAATTCACTCTTACCCGAAGCTGATTTTCTAGCACTTTCCATATCTTTGCGGGATCTTTCTGGTCCTCTTCAGTTAAGCCAGAGGTATTGATTCTGTATAACCCCTCATTTCCAATTGCTGTCATTATTTTCACAGCCTGTTTCTCTGGTTCTGCAACTGCTTGGTCTGTTAAGCATAACTGCATTCTTGGTTTAAAAGGGTTGAACTCAGATAGGATATCAATGGCATTCCAGTTTATGCTGGGAAATTTGATATCCATCTTTCAGCTGTTATTTTGATGCTGCTTTATATTTAACTTTGTTCAGCTCTGTGTGTGTATTCAGTGCTGTATTTATTATGACTTTTCTATTTGTAGTTTGAAACTGGTTTTAAAACTCATTCTATTAACTCTGCACTGTTACCCTTTGAATAAATTCTTTTCTTGAGGCTGGCTGCTTTGATAGATTGTAACAGGTGCTTGACACTGTTCTCTGTTTATTTTGCTTTCAGCACTTCAGCTTATATGTTTACACAGCTGTTTGATAGGCAGTTCAAGGGTTTTCCCTTTGCTTTTTGTTAGAGTTTATTTATCTTCTTCATGGTTGAATGGTTTAATTTTTTTTCAGCTTTCGCCGTGTGAATGGAGATTCTGCAGCATTTGGGGGTTTCCGTGCTTTTCTTTTGGATGCCTCCTGAAATGACACCGACCTCGAGCAGCTTGAAGGAGGAATTGGGATTTCTCTGTTTCGTTTTCTTTCTCATGGAGCCTTTAAAAAAAATCTATTTTTTAAACACTTCAAAGCTTTTTTTTATTCTGGGATTCCTCGACCTTTGGCACAATAACTCCCCCAATCACAGGCATTTGCAGCCTGTCATTCAGTACTCTGTCTTCCACAGCTGTAGTTAAGTTATTTTTTCTTCTTTCCACTATTTGGGCCAGTGAATCTTTCAATCTTTTCAGGTACTTGTTTGAAAGTTTCTTTACTGGTTTGCTGTTTTGACTGTTGTCTTCAAGATTTCACCACATCTGCCACCATATTATGTGTTCTTTGTGTTATCTTAAGCAACACAATGAGGTCTATGTATTCCAGTGCCTTGAAGATCTCGAACAGGTTTATTAAAAGCGAAACTAGTACATACAATACAGAGCAAACTCTGTACAGAACCTTTGTCTAGGGTGTTACAGTTGCAAAGTGACCATGGCTTCTAGTCACATGACTACATCCTGGTACTTAGCTCATTAGCATACTGAGTTCTTAAAGGGACATCACTCTTGAAGCGATCGTGCAACAAATTCCACTATGGGATTTGAACCCGTGCCTTCAAGACATTAGACCCAGCCGCTGGATTACTGGTCCAGTGACATTAACCACTATGCCACCGTCTCCCCTAATTCAGATTTAAATTTAAATTGCTTCACCAACACGCCAGAGTACAATTCAGTATAGTTTTAGAATTTTCTTTTGTTCCTGCCATTTCTAAGGTCAAAATATTTGTCAGTTAGGCAGTCAATTAGGAATGAAGTCAGAGTGGATTTCTCTTTTTTCCCTCTACTTGTTTGACCACAACAGATTTAATTCATTTTTAAAGTGGATGTACTGGCCAATTCAGTATGTGTTTGATTACTAACTTGCTATGATCATAACAAGAACCAATCGGACAGGTTTTTTTGCATTTAACAAAGAAAGAGGTTCACTTTATTGTACTTAAACTGAGCTAATTAAAATAATAAACTATGTGTCAATTTTCACATGCACACACCCATACTAGATGTTCACACGTCTAATTGCATTACGATTGCTGAACCCCCCACAATCAACATCCTGGTGTTACCATTGACCAGAAACTGATCTGGTGTTGCCATATAAATACTGTGGCTACAAGAGCAGGTCAGAGGTTAGGAATCCTGCAGCGAGTAACTCACCTCCTGACTCCCCAAAGCCTGTCCACCATCTATAAGGTACAAGTCAGGAGTGTTATGGAATACTCTCCACTTGCCTGGATGGGTGCAGCTCCAACAACACTCAAGCAGCTTGACACCATATAGGACAAAGTAGCCCCCTTGATTGGCACCCATCTACAAACATTCACTCCCTCCACCAACGACGCACAGTGACAGCAGTGTGTACCATTTTCAAGATGCACTGCAGCAACGCACCATGGCTCCTTAGACAGCACCTTCCAAACGCGAAACCTCTACCGCCAAGAAGGACAAGAGCAGCAGTTGCATGGGAACACCACCTGCAGGCTCTCATCCAAGCCACACACCATCCTGATTTGGAACTATATTACTGCTCCTTCACTGCTGGGTCAAAATCCTGGAACTCCCTTCTTAACAGCACTGTGGGAGTATCTACCCCACATGGACTCCAGTGGTTCAAAAAGGCATATCACCACCACCTTCTCAATGGGAATTAGGGATGGACAATAAATGCTGGCCTATCCAGCGACACCCACATCCCCATAAATGAATGTAAAAAAATACACACACACAAATAGGTTACAGGGTGGGGAAGGGTAGATTGGTCGAGTTAGGATCCATTGAAAAAAAAGGTTAACAGTCTGTGTAGTTTGGTGATTCGGCTGGCTTCTAGCTGAATTCGGTGGTCCTGAGACTTTAGTTTGAAGAAATAGATGATGGATTGGCTGTTTGGGGGGGATGGTGGTGGTGTGCTCTTGGAGATAGCGATGTGGATGCTTTCCTCCAAACGAGTTTCTGATTGTTGCTGGAGTATGCAAAGGTGGTCAGTCAACAGGCAGGGTTTGTAGCTTGCAAGCTGGAATGGAGAGAGAGAGAGAGAGAGATGGACTCCCACTTTGGTCTTCACGTGTCAGAGTCCAGATACTTCTCCTTGTTGCTGCAGAGAAATACCAGCTTAAAACCAAGGAGTGGTGGGGAGTGGGGGTGGGGGGGGGGGCTTGTCACATGACATTCATCCAGTGATTCAAGCATGGTAGTTAGTGGTGTATTTCTTTTTGCTAAAAAGAACAGGCAGGTCCCTTAAACTTCCTGGGTCTTGGTTCTTGCTGGGAGGAGCAGACATTTTATCTTCCTCACAGGCCTTGCAATTTAATCTACAGTGTTGCAAATTAGGGGGCCATCTTAAGCTGCTAGCAAAGTCATCTTTTATCTGTTCCTTTTTAAATTCCTTTAAAAAATATAAATTCGGATCTCCAGTCAGTGGATTAAAGAAAAATTATCATTCAACAAAGCATGTTGATGTGACAATGTATTAAAATATGGGTATAATAGTGATAATACAGATCAGAAATTGGAAAATGATCATCTATAGGACCCTGCAGATGCTCAGCTCAAGCTAGGCCTAAATGAAGTCCCAGTGTTTTGAGTGCTGTGATCTTCTGGCTGACTTTTCATCAATCATACCATTTCCTCATTTTATGTCATTGCAAGAGAGATACAGCAGAAAACATCATAAACATTAAAGAACTCCGACTGCATGGGATGATTGGGACTTTCAAAGTCACAATGAGTTTGAACTAAAGAGCTTTGGTTGTATGAGGAAATATTTTCAACTGAATAATTATTTAAAGGTAAAATCCATTTTTTGTTTGATTCCCAATGCTCCTTTCAAAATAAAATGAGGATAGTGTTGCAGGATCATGGATACTCACATGAGGCTGGTAACACCTCCTGGCATTGTTGACAATCAGATTTGACATCAGTGGCATTTGCAGACAGCAAATTATAGACAGTCTCTTCATACTTCGATGCATTTGCTGACATGTTCTGTAAAATATAACAAGGTGTGATTGAAGAGCACTAATGTACTTGCAATCATACTCTAGCAGGGAAAGGAAGATTAGTTGATTGATTGAAGGACATGACCTGCAACCCATTCCTTTAACATAGACAGCATGGTCTCAGTCCCCTGCTATTGTACGTGTGCAGGTAAGCTATTGCTTTAAAGAGAAATAACATATAATGGCAATGCTATTTATTCAACATATTCTCCTGTTGCGAATTGAGAACAAATTGCACTCATGTAAGGTCTCCTTTGTCTCCAGATTGCTCCAGCAATATCACTGTTGGGAAGAATTCCTTGCAAAGTGGAGTAGCTCCATTCAGTGCAATGGAGCCTGCAGTTTTGGACTGAATGGCGGGGGGTGGGGGGGGTGGGGAGGGGGTGGCGGGGGATGCTCTGTGACCTTAAGGAGGCACAATACCAGCACATGATACTTTCTAAGCTACTTGGTGGGTAGGTAACATCACTCAAATATGCAACAGTCAGATGCACGCGATGCAAGGTGTCAGACTAAGATCTGTGGTAGCACTCTCACCTCTGGGTCAGAATGTTGTGAACTTAAGACCTTCTCCAGAGATTTGAGCTAATAATGCAGGCTGACACTTCAGTGCAGTACTAAAGGCACGAAGGCAACAGGTTGGAGGTGTCATCTTTAGGATTAAACCTGTTTAGGGTGGAGGTATAAGATCGAGGGCATTATATGACAAAGAGCAACTCAACCCAACTCCACCCCTGCCTCAGCTGATCTGCTGCTAAAACCCTCATCCATGCCTTTGTTATCTCTAGACTTGACTAGTCAAACACAGTCCTGACTACCCTCCCATCTTGCACCCTCTGAAAATGAAGTCATCCAGCCGCCGAGGGTAAAGTACCCGCGGTGATAGGGGGAGGCCCTTAAGTGCCAGTTAATTGGCCACGTAAGGGTCTTGATTGGCCTGGGGCAGGCGGGCTGTTTCTTGCTGCTGGCGCCTATGTAAAATTGCAGCGGAGGCAGGAGGGGTTCGGGAACGGCCCTCATCCTGCCACTGGCCAATATCTCCATTGTCACACTCATTGCAAGTCAGGCTCTGCATTGGCAACTTCTCTCGTAAAATTGCCTTCTTTATATTCAAGCATTTGAGCTAACTCAGTGGAAATATCTGGAAACGTTTGTGATTCAGACTGAACCATATAAGCCAGGAAGTACCTTAGTTTGATGTCTATTTTGTACTGAGGTAGCCATTCTCAGCTGGGACAAACTATCTGTAATTTCACTAAATACAGCTGGATTACAGAATGGAAACATTGACAAGGGTTCCTACAGCTGATCACCAATCAGAGACTCCTCCAGGAAAGTGTGTGATTGAGGAGGTCACTTCAAAGGGTGAATTAGGTTCGGTTGTATACAGGATGGAAAACTGTGCCATTACTCATGAGAGAATGGTCACTTGAGGGTTCCGTTCTATATCAAAAAATACCATATTTCCCACATTTATCTTGCTAAAACACAAATTCACTTTGATTTCCACTTCATTTCCGTTTCCAGTGAACATCATTCTGCATTTTCCCACTCACTAGTTATTTTGTCCTGTTCAACTGAATCCAGTTCCTTCATGTGGCTCCACCCAGAACCTCCTCACAGATATCATGCAACAAAGCAAATTGGCTGGGGGTTTTAACTGTGCCCTCATACTCTATCGTTTCACTGCTGCAATATTTAACTCAATTATGCTAAGTTCAAAGAAAATTAGAGTGGACGGAATTCCACAGATATTGATAGCCGCGAATAATGCCTTAAAAAACTGACTTAAAACTGCCTTAAAAAAACTGATTGGACCTGCAGGATTGCATACTTAGCAAGTTTAAAATTAAGTAGGGTAGGTCTGTCCATAGCATTTGGTGTGATTAGTTTGTAGCATTAAATAGTTTCTGAGGATTTTGAAAGTAGCCATGTAGTAATCAAATATTTACTAATTAAAGAACTTGGCACATTTTTCATTGTCTCTCCAAATGTAACTTATTCTGGCAGGCAACCTTTTTGCTCAGTGTTAAATTGAAAGAAGTAATAAGGCTAACCAACACAATTCAACCTGAACATTTCTTCCATCATAAGCTTCCTAAAAATAACATTCACAGAAATAAAAATGCACAGCTGTTCATTTGCTTTCACTTACTTTATTAAAGTACTTCTTTCTGTTAAGTGTAAATCTTGCAATGCTCTATTTGCAACATATAAATCTGAATTGTCAGTGCAATTACAGTGTACCAGATATTTCAGCATGGTGATCACAATCATCTGTACAATTTCATGACAGCCCTCAGGCCTAAGACATTAAATACATATGAAATATGCATTACAAAATTATCTTAAGCTGCAGCAAAGCACAAACAGTAATGTACCGCAGACTGAAGGTTATAGCCTGGGTACAACTTATATTAATTTTGTGAGTGATGTGCTGGCTTGCCAAAGAATACAGCAACATCCAGTTTGAAAAATAGACTATTAAGAGTACAAGGTATGTGCACATGTAGAACATTGTTTACTAATAACAACAACAACTTGAACTTATATAGCACCTTTACCATAATAAAATGTCTCAAGGTGTTTTACAGGAGCGTTAGCAAGCAAATTTTGCCACAAAGCCACATAGAATTATAGAATAATACAGCACAGAAGGAGCCCAAATGTCCCATTGTACCTGTGTTGGCTCTGAAAAAGCTATCCAATTAGCCCTATGTTTACATAAACTATTTCTCCAATTCCCTTTTTGAAAGTTATTATTGGATCTCCTCCCATCATCATTTCAGATAACAACATCTTGCTGTGTAAAAAAATTCTCCCCCTCTTGCCTCTGGTTCTTCTGCCAATTACATTAAATTTGTATCCTCTGTTTACTGATCCTCCCACCACTGGAAACTGTTTCTCCTTATTTATTATGTGGAAACCTTTTATTATTTTGAACACCTCTATTAAGTTTCCCCTTAACTCTTTCTGCTCTGAGATCCAAGTTTCTCTAGTCTCTTCATGAAACTGAAGTCCAGCGTCTCTGGTACCAGACTACTGATCACCTCTGCACCCTCTCTAAGGCCTTGATATCCCACCTAATGTGTGGAGCACAGAACCATGCAGAATACTCCAGCTGGGGCCAAACCAGTGATTTATAAAGGTTCAACATAACTTCCTTTTGCATTCTGTACTTCTGTTTATAAAGGCAAGGGGTTGAATTTTCCCAGCCCATTGGGATCAGGCTGGGAGGCGGGAGGGCTGGCAATAATGTGGGGGTAGGCATTGAGACAGGAGCTCAATGTCTTCCCGCCGCCATGGCATATTGCCAGTGGTAGGGATCTCAGTGACTTGGCTGCCCAGTAGGTTATTCCTGCATTGGGAGGGCCCGACACGGCATGGGGAGACCGCCAGGTTAACCCTGGCGGCCTCCCAGTGGGTTCCTGGGGAGGCCTTGATTTATGGGGACTCCATGGCCATTGAAGGGCCTCCACCCGACCCCCAGTGGCAGTGGCTGCCCCTGCGGCAATGGCACTCTGGTGCACTGCGATCCCCTCCCGTGCCACCGCCCCCCCCCCCACCCCGATCACGAGGGCCTTATTGACTGACCCAACTTCCAAACAAAAACCCACCTTCTCTTCAAGGGTGCCCAGCCAATGAGGTGCCCTCTGCCTGGTGATGCAACTTCCACAGTGGCCACTGCTGAGGCTGCTGAGCTGCCAGCCCTCTGATAGGGCCAACAGTTCTTGGGGGCAGGCTGCCATCCTCAATTGGACGGTGGCCCCAGTGGCGGCCTGTTAATTGGCAATCACTGGCAAAATGCTGCCCCAGGGTCCCAGCTGAAGCAGGGTCGGCTCTCACTTTCCGCCCTGACGACAAGATTTACCATGCACGGAAAAATTCAGCTCAGGGATTTTGAACAGCTTTCTCAGCTTGTCCTGCTATCTTCAAAGATTTGTGTACGTACACCCCAGGTCATTCTGTTCCTGCACCCTCTTTAAAATTGTATCATTTCGTTTCTAGTCTTCCTACTAAAATTAATCACTTTGAATTTCTCTATGTTAAATCTGCCATATGTCTGTCTATGTCATCTGCAAATTTTGAAATTATATTCTATATAGTCATAGAATTATATATATATATTATATATATACTCAAATTCAGGTCATTAATATATTTATCAAAAAGAGCATTGGACCTAAATACCGACCCCTGGGACTCCCCTATACTCCCCTCCATTCTGAAAACAGCAACTTGTATTTATACAGAACTTTTAACGTAGTAAAATGTCCCAAGGAGTTTAACAAGGCATGAGCAAACAAAATTTTATACTGAGCCACAGAAGGGTTTATTTGGACCGATGACCAAAAGCTTGGTCAAAGAGTTAGATTTTAAGGAGCATCTCTGAGGAAGAAAGAGAGTCAGAGAGGAATAGAAATTTAGGGAGGGAACCTCAGAGCTTCGGGCCTTGGTAGCTGAAGGCATGGCCTCTATTGGCTGGAGTGATGAAAATAGGGAATGTACAAGAGGAGGATTTCTGGATTGGAGGAGCACAGAGATCTCAGAAGGTTGTCAGACTGGAAGTAGGGAAGGGCGAGACTGTGGAGGAATTTGAAAAAAAAAAGAGAATTTTAAAATCAAGGCCAAACTGGGCACATGGGTAATGGGTAACTCGGAACTGGTGTGATTAAGGATATGGGCTTGAGTTTTGGATGAACTCAAATTTACCGAGTTTGCAAGGTGGAGACCTATGAGGAGAGTCATGTGGTTGAGTCCAGAGATAACAGTGGCACAGGTGAGAGATTCAGCAGCAGATGAGCAGAGACTGGCAATGTGTTAAAAGGGTGTGATACAAAGAAAGACTTCAGGTGATAATATAGGTGATTATATAAAAGCAGTCTCAATAGCTTTTGTGAACTCCTGAAGGCGACAGTAGCTGCGGCGTGCAAAGGTCAGGATGTATGACTACCATTGCATGGCTCAGAACCTGAAACTGAAAAAAAATCCTAGGTTTGGAAGTCCAAGTTGTTGCCTAATCTGGAATTCCCTCCTTGGCCCCAATTCCACCCTTTTGGAGACTGGGACTAAACGTCTTACTGGGCATATTTGTCTCCAGAGTTATGCTGGTTCCCTTATAAACTGGGGTAGTAGGACCTCTTAGTGCATGAATTCCCTAGTCCCGCCCCATCTCTCTGACACTGCTGGTCTTGTAAAAGACAGTTAGAGGCTTCGTCCCCTCTTGCCCCAAAGGTGAAGTAGGATTTCCGAACTTGGTACAGTCACAATAGGTCGAATGGCACCCTCTTGAGACATAAATTTTCTATGTGTCTATGTTTGAGTCGACACTCAATGTATCTGGGTGTTCTGACCTTTTTCCAAGACATTTCTCTGGTTCCTGGCAGATGTTTGGGAGGAGCTCTGTGGACAACAGCAGAGATTTTATTTTCATCTTTCTAAATTTTTCTGCTTCATTTAGATTTCTCAATAAAAATATACTCAAATCAAGGAGGGGTGTGGCTTTATTGTTCTCCTCGGTGCCACACAAGGGTTTGTTTCCCTTCTCTCACCTTTTCCAGTCAGTCAGCTCTTCTCTCCCTTCTACTATTTCCCTCGCAGTCTCCAAGGGTGGAATATTCTCATCTTAGAAGATTCTTGGGTGTCAGAATAATTTCCAGCTCCTGACCCGATGCAGATTGCACTCCGCTCATCTGCACAATCTTGTTGCAGACAGCCAATTAAGAGGCCCCCTCTGGGTTCTCCATCCAATTAAGGATGGCAGGCAGGTTCCCAAGGTGGAGTCCCAATCAGAGGGTTCGATGATTCGGATGTCCGGCAGCCCCATTGGGAGACGCGAGCACTGCTGAAGCGGGTAGGGGACAGCGAGGGTGCCTCAAGCTGGAGGCGCTCATTGAAACCATAGGGAAATTTAAAAATGAAGAATGGCCACAGGAGGGAGGTCCTCACTGTGGAGGGGAGTCCCTCCAGATGATTGCTTGTGACTATGGCTGTGATCTGCTGATCCCTGAGGCTCCGGGATGGGGGGATATAGAGGAGGCCACTTCCAGGTACCTGCCAGGCTTCGGCCTTAGCGGGTAGCCCGTCCGACATCGTGGAGATCCCTGCAGAGGTGCCAACCTGCCCCCATTAGTCCCTCATTGGCTCAAATTGACACTCCACTGCAGTCGGGCGGGTAGCCAGGGCTGCATTGACCACACCTCTGGCAAGATCGCTTGGAGGTAGGAACATATTGGGAGCTGTCCCAACGTGCTCTCTTCAGATTTTACTCCCAGTTCCATCTCCAAGCCCATCTCCGCTGGACCAGGAGATTCCGACCCAAGTCTCAGCTGAGTCATTTCCCTCCCTCCTTTGTCACACTCAGAAAGCTCTTCTCTCTAACCCTTCAACCTGCTTACTCTCTCACGTGCTCATGTACTCTCTGGGCAGAATTTAATGGGCCCCCAGGAGATGGGCTAGGAGGCAGTGGCCCCATAGATAAGTGATGGAAGGTGGGGTGGGAGGGCCTGTCACCTTCCTATTACCCTGCAATTAAGTCAGGGATGGGAAAGGCTGAAGATGGACAGAAGAGCTGAATTCCAGAGATGAGGTGCGAGTGACTGCAGCATTTGACTGAGTATGGCATCAAGAAGCCCTAGCAAAACTGGGGTCATCAGGGGGAAAAATGTCTGCTGGTTGGAGCCATGCCCAGCACAAAGGAGGATGGTTGTGGTTGTTGGAAGTCAACCATCTCAGTCCCAGGACATCACTGCCAGAGTTCCTCAGGGTAGTATCCTAAACCCAGCCATCTTCAGCTGCTTCATCAATGACCTTCCCTCCATCATAAGGTCAGAAGTGGGGATGTTCACTGATGATTGCACAGTGTTCAGTTGACTTGGGCTTGTCCTCACCAATCTGCCTGCCACAGATGCATTTGTCCATGACAGTATTGGTAGGAGTGACCACTGCACAGTCCTTGTGGAGACGAAGTCCTGCCTTCGCATTGAGGATACCCTTCTTCGTGTTGTGTGGCACTTCTTCTTCTTCTTCTTCTTTGGCCTTCTTGCCTTGGGAGACAATGGGTAAGCGCCTGGAGGTGGTCAGTGGTTTGTGGAGCAGCGCCTGGAGTGGCTATAAAGGCCAATACTAGAGTGACAGACTGTTCCACAGGTGCTGCAGAAAAAATTGGTTGTCGGGGCTGTTACACAGTTGGCTCTCCCCTTGCGCTTCTGTCTTTTTTCCTGCCAACTGCTAAGTCTCTTCGACACGCCACACTTTAGCCCCGCCTTTATGGATGCCCGCCAGCTCTGGCAATCACTGGCAACTGACTCCCACGACTTGTGATCAATGTTACAGGACTTCATGTCCTGTTTGCAGACGTCTTTAAAGCGGAGACATGGACGACCGGTAGGTCTGATACCAGTGGCGAGCTCGCTGTACAATGTGTCCTTGGGGATCCTGCCATCTTCCATGCGGCTCACATGGCCAAGCCATCTCAAGTGCCGCTGACTCAGTCATGTGTATAAGCTGGGATGTTGGCCACCTCGAGAACTTCTGTGTTGGAGATACGGTCCTGCCACCTGATGCCAAGGATTGTCCGGAGGCAGTGAAGATGGAATGAATTGAGATGTTGCTTTTGGCTGACAAACGTTGTCCAGGCCTCACTGCCATAGAGCAAGGTACTGAGGGCACAGGCTTGATACACTCGGACTTTTGTGTTCCGTGTCAGTGCGCCATTTTCCCACACTCTCTTGGCCAGTCTGGACATAGCAGTGGAAGCCTTTCCCATGCGCTTGTACCACTGTGTTAAATGGGATAGATTTCAAACTTATCTAGCAATGCAAAACTGGGCATCCATGAGGTGCTGTGGGCCATCAGCAGCAGCAGAATTGTACTCAAACACAATCTGTAACCTCATGACCCAGCATATCCCCACTCCACCATTACCATCAAGATCTGTGCTCCAGAACTTGCCACGCCCTGAGCCGTGCTGTTCCAGTATAGCTACAAGACTGGCATCTACCCTGCAATGTGGAAAATTGCCCAGGTACATCCTGTACACAAAAAGCAGGATAAGTCCAACCCGGCCAATTACCGCCCAATCAGCCTACTCTCAATCATCAGTAAAGTGATGGAAGGTTTCATCAACAGAGCCATCAAGCGGCACTTGCTTAGCAATACTCTGCTTAGTGACGCTCAGTTTGGGTTCCACCAGGGCCACTCATCTCCTAACCTCATTACAGTCTTAGTTCAAACATGGACAAAAGAGCTGAACTCAAGAGGTGAGTGAGAGTGTCTGCCCTTGACATCAAGGCAGCATTTGACCGAGTATGGCAACAAGCAGCCCTAGCAAAACTGAAGTCAATGGGAACCAGGAGGAAAATTCTCCGCTGGTTGGAGCCATACCTAGAGCAAAGGAAGATGGTTGTGGTTATTGGAGGTCAATCATCTGAGCTCCAGGACATCACTGCAGGAGTTCCCTCGGGTAGTGTCCTCGGCCCAACCATCTTCAGCTGCTTCACCAATGACCTTCCTTCAATCATAAGGTCAGAAGTGGGGATGTTCGCTGATGACTGCACAATATTCAGCACCATTCGCAACTGCTCAGATACTGAAGCAGTGTAGAAATGCAGCAAGACTTGGACAATATCCAGGCTTGGGCTGATAAGTGGCAAGTAACATTCGCGCCAGGCAATGACCATCTCCAACAAGAGAGAATCTAACCATCTCCCCTTGACATTCAATGGCATTACCATCGCTGAATCCCCCACTATCAACATCCTAGGGGCCACCATTGATCAGAAACGGAACTGGAGCGGCCAAATAAATACCGTGGCTACAAGAGCAGGTCAGAGGTTAGGAATCCTGAGGTGAGTAACTCACCTCCTGACTCCCCAAAGCCTGTCCACCACCTACAAGGCACAAGTCAGGAGTGTGATGGAATGCTCTCCACTTGCCTGGATGGGTGCAGCTCCAACAACACTCAAGAAGCCCGACACCATCCAGGACAAAGCAGCCCGCTTGATTGGCACCCCATCCACCATGTTCAACATTCACTCCCTTAACCACCAGTGCACAGTGGCAGCAGTGTGTACCATCTGTCTACCAACACATGGGTTGCGGCCCGCCAAAGGTTACCATCCAGCCCACAGAATTAAATTGTACCTGGGTCGTTCCTCATCCTCAGCAGGACTCTGTGACTGGAGATGAGAAATTCTACATTGTCAGACTGGCTTTTAAAAAAATCGCTCGTCAGTTTCACGGCTGACAGATCCTGACATTGGGAACAGAAGTTTCTGAACTTCCGACAGATTCGGGTTTTTCCCGGCGGCCTTTTAAAAAATGCTGCCCGAGCACTGTTGAATTGCGATGGGGGCGGTGGCTGTGAAGGGGCGAGGCAGGATTCTCCTCGTCTTTTCGGCTTGGTATTGCGACTTCCACTGGCTCCACTAAATTTAATCCTCTCTCTCTCTCTCTCGTGCATTCACTCAGTCACACTTTTTCTTCCTCTTGCTTACTCTGCCTTACTTTCTCACATCAAAGACAGATAGAATTAAATTGCCTTTTCCATCAGTTCAAGGGCCTTAGAGATACCTTGATTGGGTAGTATTTTTGTTGAAATGTGATTGGGAGAAAATTGAAATTGGAAAGAGGTCTGTGATTATTTTCTATTTTCATTACCTATCAAACAGAGAGAAAAATAAAACATACACTTAACCAATGAGCAAGAAGAACATTGACAGACAACAGACAGGACAGACTCTCTGCACAGATGCAAGAAATGTTATTAAAAAGGCATTATTACTTGATAAACATGCAGCCTGGAGGGAAGACAGCTAAAGGGAAATGTTGTTTAACTGTATAAAGTAGTCCAGCTAATTTAAATTCTGAATGCTACTTTAAAATAATGCAGGTTAATAGGATCAATAAGTAGGAATTAGTGAGAAGTGAATTTAAGTCCAATGAAAGGTGATAAATGTCTGGAATAATCTGCCGTGCAGCGCAAGGTGCCATAGGTTTTAAGGGCAATCAATGCACAGTTGGATGTGAGGCTGGGGGAGATGGATTCTGGGGCCAGGATTTTATGGGGCCCTGGTCGAGGAATGGGTTGGAAGCTGAGGCTGAAAAATTGGGAGAGAGGGCGGGGCTGGTTTTATCTGTTGCTTTCCTGCCACCATGTCATTTTACCGGCGGTGATGAATGGCCCTCCCACCCAGAGGCCAATTGAATTCCTTAAGTTGCCAATGGAGGGTCTCTTCTCAGTGTCTCTGGCATTTTACCAGTGGTGGGTGGGCTGCCAGGTAAACCATTTGGCACTCTGTGGCCCAAGGAAGGGCGCCTCCCCACCACCGCCACCGCCCCCCCACCCCCACCTGCAGCAATGGCCACCCCACCTGCCCTCACCAAACACCCCTCCCCAACAGCTTGCCAGGGCCTGTCTAACTGATCCCGGCAACCCCGAACCCACTTAGCTTGGCCCGAGGGTGCATCCGTGCTGTTTCTTCAGGCTGGGTACAGTCCCAGCAGTGGCCACTGCTCCCGGTGGCACTGCCAGAACTGAAGAGCTGCCAGCCCTCTAATTGGTCGGAAGCTCTTGGAAGTGGGATCTCATCCCTTAAAAGGATGGGAGCCCCAACGGCAGCTCATTAGCTGCCTGATGAATGTAAAATCCAGACAAGCCACCCAGAAATGGCCAGGGCAGGGATTCCCCTGATTTGTCGGCCCATCACCGTTATCACTGCCATCACAATCTGCAATATTCCATGGGCAAAATGGCCTTTACTTGTCCTTGATTTTTCTTATGTCACAGCTGAGCACATCAGCAGACATCAATTGTATGGACTATCCTAGCCATCGACTTCTTTAGTGGCACTGCTCCCTGTAGTGTTTTGAAAATTGCATTGTGCATCTTGAGGCTACCGCACACTTATATACCAGCAGAGGTGTTGAAAAGTGAAAGTAAAAGAGTAAAGAAAAATTCATTGTTTGCAACAGCATGCAGTCTTAGATCTTTTACTTAGATTGGCTGAATCTTACTTCAGTCCCAAGAACACCACAATAACGATGACGTAAATAAAAAACGGATGGTGAAAAACAGAAAACATTGCTTTCAGGTATGAAACTTTTGGAAGATTTTTGTCTGCTTTCTGACGACAGCATTTTAAGTTGGCGACTGTGTTAGACACAGGAAGTTTGTACAGTGTATACACACTGACGTCTCCAAAATAATGATTCAATCAGAAAAATGTAATCTCAGATCATTGCAGAGAGGTTTCCTTTGAGAAGAGCACATTCCCGGATCCTTGATAACACATTGATCAATATAGTGCTGTCTATGCCCAATCTGCCACCTTTTGATGCACATTCAGAGCTATCATCTGTATTCCCACATTGGCAAAAGCGACCACGACATTTCAAAATGTACAATGGCAGGTTTTGTAATCACAGATGACAAAAGAAAAAAGGCCTTACTTCGCCAATATGGAGGGGAAGAATTAGAAGATATCTTTGAGCCAAGTAGGCCTGAGCAAAATGATTATGACTCAGTAAAAATGCAACCAAATGCAACCAATGATACCCAAGGAAAATGCTGGAAATTAAACTATTGTCTTTGATGCACTAAGCAGGAAGCAAATGAGACAATTGACCAATATTGCACACGATTGAGGCAATTGGCAACCAATGTGACTTTAGTGATATAGAACATGTTGAGGGGGAAATCAAAGCACAAATAATCGAAGGCTATCTCTCAAGTCAAATACGCTGAAAGCACTTAAGACAGAAAGCTGTCAGAGAAGTTAGAGTTAGCAAGATCACTATCGCTCTCAGAGTCCAAAGCTACTGAAGTTGAGGCTGCCAACAGTAACCACCACATTGCAATTTCAATTCCTATGAACCCTGTTCATCGCTCACATGCCAGAAAATCACCTGCAAAGCAACAACAGCCATCTCACAAAGAGACTTGCAATCTCATTGAAACTTACAAAATTCTTACAAGGCATGACTGGGTGGATGTAGATAGGATGTTTCTCCTGGCTGGTGAGTCTAGAACCAGGGGACATAGTTTCAGAATAAGGGCTAGGCTATTTAAGACTGAGATGAGGAGGACTTTCTTCACTCAGAGGGTGGTGAATCTTTGGAATTCTCTACCGCAGAGGGCTGTGGAAGCTCATTCATTGAACATGTTCAAGACAGAAATCAATAGATATCTGGAGACAAATGACATCGTGGGATGTGGGGATAACATGAGAAAGTGGTGTTGAGGTAGATGATCAGCCATGATCTAACTGAATGGCAAAGCAGGCTCAATGGGCCGCATGGCCTACTCCTGCTCCTATGTTCCTATTGTCAAAAGAATGTTTCCACTGTGGTGGTGCTTACCCACACCAGACAGAGTGTCCTGCAACCGGTAAACAGTGTAAAGCTTGTGGAAAACCCAACCACCTTGCTCGTGTTTGTTGCTCATCAGCAAAATCAACTATTAAAGCCAATGCCAACAGAAGGGTGCCACATATGGGAACCTCAGTAAAAAGGCGAGAGAACGTAACCAACATGCAGGTGGATGACCCTGAACATACTTTTATCCTCTCTCTCAGACATAGCAAACAGCCACGTGTGACAGTGACCATTGGCTACTCGGACACAGATGCTCTCATAGATACACAAGCATCTGTCAATGTCATGAAAGACAAAATATTCAACAAACTTCAGGATTGCCCCATTCTCTGCAAACTAGGAATATGAAAATGTTCCATTACAGTAGTCACAAACCGTTGAAAATTCTTGGGACTATTGAAACACCAATCTTATTCAAAGACACTAGAATGAAAGCTCTATTCTATGTCATATCTGGAGAATGTGACATGCTTATCAGCTTCCAAGCAGCAACAGATCTGCACATGATTGCAATCAGATGTGTGATTCCTACACATAACAAAGGCATTCTCAAACTGTATGCTGACTGCTTCACTGCTATTGACAAACTGAAAGGTGTTACATGCAAACTGCATGTAGACCCTAGTGTGCCTCCAGTTGCACATCAATGGCGCCAAACACCATTTCATGTCAGGAAACAGACAATGAAGGAACTTCAATGCCTATTTGGCCTTGAAATTATTGAGAAAGTTGGAGATGAGCCTACCCCTTGGGTCTCACTCACACAAGTCATCAAGAAACCCAAGAGCAAGAACCAGATTAGAATCTGCATTGATATACGATCACCAAATCAAGCCATACAACGTGAAAGACACTTGATATCATAGAGCTAAACTTGACCTCAATGTAGGCTACCATTAAATGGAGCTTGGAGAAGAATTGAGATATCTTACTGTATTCTCTACTAACATTGGGCTTTTCCCATATAAGATGCTCAACCTTGGAGTCAGCTCAGCAACTGAGGTACCGCAGCACATAATTCAATCTGCACTTCAAGGACTTGAGGGCTCGCTGAACACCATTCTATTCTACGGTCGCACTGAAAGTGAACTCAAGACATGCATGGCTACAATGTCACAGAGAATGTACCCTCACCTTGAACAAAGACAAGTCCTTGTTCAATGAAAGCAGAATTGAATTCTTTGGTCATGTGTTCAGTGGTGAAGGAATATCACCAGATGCATGGAAAGTTGAAGCCAGTTGCAAATGATGCAAATCCTACAAACGTGCAGGAAGTCCGGAGTCTGCTTGGACTCATCATGTATTGCAGTCGCTTCATTCCTGACCTCGCTAAGCTATCTGCCCTCCTACACAATCTGACAAAAGAGACCACCAAGTGGGAATGGACTAAATTGCACAACAGGCGGTTCATCAGATCAAACATTTGTCAGCAAGTTGCACAAATGCCGATTTTGACCCTGAGAAAACCACTCAGCTAGTCATGGATGCAAGTCCAGTTGGCTTAAGGTGTAGTTTTTGTTCAGACAGGTAACCTACCAATCGTTGCAATGGCAAGCAGGTCATTAACGTCTGTAGAGCAACGTTATTCACAAACAGAGAGAGATGCACTCTCAATCACATGGGGTATCTTACACTTTCATCTCTACTTATATGGAAGTGAGTTTAAAGTAATAACTAATCATAGACCAGTAGTGAGCTTGTTCAACAATCCACATAGCAAACTATCCACTCGAATAGAATGTTGGATACTCAAACTACATCCAGGCAAGCTCAACCCAGTGGATTATATTTTATGACATCTGTTGCTGACAGTCGGTCCTACTAGTCATGAGGAAAAAGTTGCTGAACAACATCTAAACACAGTGCCAAAGTCACTAAAACTATCTGACATCAAAGCCGCAACAAAACATGATGGGGCTTTGTGACTATGTATGGCTTTGGAATCACAAAACTGGAAAGACATGATTGAGAAAGCATCTACAAATGAAATCACTTACACACTACATGGTCTTCACAATGTTTAAAATGAGCTCACCGTTACAACCACACCTGATCTCATATTGCGCAACAACTGTATTGTCAATCCACACTCATTGAGGGAACGTGTTGTTGACATAGCACATGAAGGACACCAGGGAATAGTCAAGACCAAAGAACTCCTTGGGAAAAGATATGGTTCCCAGGAATTGACTGCATGGTAGAGCACAAAATCAATCAGTTTGCCATGTCAACCAACCACAATGTCAACTTTTCATGATCCTGTCATGATGTCCGAACTACCTTCAGGACCATGGATTGAAGTTAGTGTTGACTTTGCAGATTTGCCCACAGGTGAACAGCTGCCTGATGTCACTGACGACTACAACAGATTCCCAATTGTGGAATTAGTGTTGTCAACTTCAATGAAAGCAGTCATCCCAAAGCTTGACCAGATCTTCACCTTGTTTGGAATCCTTCAAAAAGTAAGAAGTGACAATGGACCCCCATTCAACAGCTATGAACTCAGTAAATTTGTGAACTACCTAGGATTCACTCATAGGAAAATTACACCCCACTTACCAAGAGCTAATGGAGAAGTCGAGAGATTTATGTGAACCTTGAAAAAAGTGATATGTACAGCTACAGCTAAGAGCAAGTCATGGAAGCAAGAGTTGTATCGCTTTCTTTGTATTCACAGAGGGACACCTCACTCAACTACTGGAAAGCCTCCAGCTACACTCATCTTTGCACATCCTTTGTGCACACATCTTCCTGAGCTATCTTGCGGAGCTAATGATCAACACAAACGCGAACATGATGGAGAACAGAAGGTTCGAATGAAAGAACATGTAGAGCGAAACATGAAATTTAGAGCTACACCGCTAAAACCAGGAGATATAGTACTTGTGAAACATGATGGTCATGTTCAAAAACAAACTGCCCTTATGACATCCAACCATTTGTTGTGAGCAACACAAAAGAATCAGTGATACTGCTAAGCGCAGTTCACAAATCATCACACAAAATGGGTCATTCTTCAGAGCACTGAAAACACCACTCATAAGCATTGAATCCAATTCTGACATCAACATCTCAGATGAAGAGCATGAGTCAAATGGCACCCAATGTCAGACGATATCCTACTCGTGAGAGAAAGCGTCCACCATACCTAAGTGACTATATTACAAAGTGAACTATTTATGTTTATTGTTTACATTTTTGGTTACAAACCATTGAAACATAACATGTCTCTCATTTACTAAGAAGTGGAGAAATGTAGTGTTTTGAAAATTGCATTGTGCATTTTGTCGACTTGAGGCTACCATGCACAGACATGCCAGCAGAGGGGCTGGAAAGTGAAAGTAATAGAATAAAGAAGAATCCATTGTTTTCAACAGCATGCAGTCTCATATCTTCTACTAAACTTCAGTCCTGAGAACACCACATTCCCAAGAAAAAAGAAAAGTAACAAAAATGAAACAAAATCTCCTCCTGTAAAATCTATCAAAAAATGCATTTGATGTCAGTTTAAGTGCGTTGTGCATCATCAACATCGAACGCATTGGTATCAGTGTCTGCTATGAAAGCTACTGTCTAAAGACACCCAACAATGTAGAAGTCCACTCCCAAGTATTTAACTGTATATGGATTCTTATATTAAAAAGGCATGTCTGAATGATTTCAACAATATAAAGATATCTTCAACATATCAGCAGTTTCAGTCAAAACCCTTACTCATTGGGATTGTAAGTTGGAGGATCGTTGCTATATTGTTTGAGTTCCACCTCTGACCCATGCTCTCATCGAGCAAAGCACTCTGCTGGGAGCACAGAATTTCTGAATCTATCCTATAATCTGAGTTGGGACTCAGATAAAACTGCTCTTATTTAAAACATCATCAATGTTGCTGCCTTCTTATCACAAAGCATTTGATGAAGTACCACATGTAGAAATTTGAGTGAAGATCAAAAAACCCAGGGCTGATTTCCGTCTCAAATGGGCATTACTAGATTGCAAAAATGGAAGGAGATAGGTTACTCTAAGGCTGGGATTTTGTCTCGGCGATGAGGGTTTCGATCACCAGCAAAAGCACTGGTGATAACCCTGCGTCGCCTCCTCTGGGGAAGGCCCACCAAATCAAGTGCCATTTAGGCACTTATGTGGACAGCGCCAGGCCTTCCCCGGGATAAAGGAGCCCAGCAACTGAAGTCTCGCCTGCTGAGAGCTGCCGGCCAATCAGAGGTCGGTAGCTCTTTAACAGGGCAGCGTCACCATGCAGGCAGTAGCTGCTGCCGATACTGGACTCATCGGTGGCACTGGACCCAGGACACAGGTAAGTCGCGGCGGGAGGGGTTTCACACGGTGGGGGTTGCAGCTGTGGGGATGTAGTGGGTGTCGGCCGCAAGGGCAGGGGGTGGCTCTCAGCAGGCCCTGCCCTTCTCGATGCTGGGTCCCTCGGTCAGGTGCTAAGTACCTTTTAATGAGTCCTATTTTTGGTTTCCTTACCTTTCACCCTTGTTGGAATGTATCTAGCATGTACCTGAAGCATCTCTTCCTTAAAAATCACCCATTGTTCCGTTACAGTTTTCCCTGTCAGTCTTTGGTTTCATTTTACTCTGGATAGATCCCCTCTCAGTCCATTGAAATTAGACCTCTTCCAATTTAGAAGTTCTACTTTAGATTGTTCCTTGATCTTGGCCATTACTAATCTAAACCTTATGATACAATGATCATTCTCACCCAAGTGTTCCCCCACAGACACTTGGTCCAATTGGCCTACCTTATTCCCCAATGACAGATCCAGCAATGCCTCGCTTCTCATTGGGCTGAGAACATTCTGATCAAGGAAGTTCTCCTGAACACATTTCAGAAATTCCTCCCCCTATTACCCTTTACTCTAAAATTATCCCAATCAATATTTGGGTAATAAAAGTCCCCCAACATCACCCCTCTATAGTTCTTGCACATCTCTGTGATTTCTCTGCAGATTTGCTCCTCTACCTCTTTCTCACTATTGGGTCAATAGATGTGCCTGTGGGAACCACTCTGAATCTGTATGACTTAGACAAAGAAGTGGAGAAAGAGCTGAGGGAAGCAAATCAAACTAGATTACATCATGGGAAAACATTGCCTATCTGCCATTACCCCTCCAACTGCATGTACAGACAACAGTGGATTTACCTGAACTTGTCTGAGAAATTGTATATGCAGACATTCTGATTCACCAGGCAATCTTTGTCACATGCTGCAAAAAATGACCTAGAGAAATTTCTAGGGTATGTAGAGCATTAGAGTTCTACATTTTTCTGCCACAGGCGACATCAGCAACATCAGTCAATATGCTATGCACAGATGGAATAAGTAGTTGATTGACTCATTATTTGCCAGAGCGAGTTACTTCATCCCTTTTCCCATTGGCAACTAACATCATTACTATAGGGAATTTTTTATTCCAAATAACAGGATGAGTGAGTAGAACCCTGGTGCATAATAACAAGCATAGGAAGCTCAGTTCTATAATCTTCTTCGTTGATTCTCCAGTACAGTGTTGAAGGGAGTGGCTGGTGGAGATGTTATTATTTGGATTAGATATTAAACCAAGCCACAAAAAGATTTGGCATATTGTGAATCCCAAGACACTATTTGAAGCAGAGCAAGGAGTTCTCCTGTATGCTGGCTATCATATCGCCCATTAATGACTCTTGAGTTTTGCTTTATTAGGTCTCTGTTTGTTTCTTCCTTTAAAAATATGGCAACAACTATGTACATTGACATTTTCTCTAATCCACCATCAGGTTTGAAGATGTGTGGCCATTATTCGTGACTCTAACTGTGATACTAAAGACAGCTTTTAAAATATCTGCACATTTCTTGTTATTTCGTGATAGCCTAGTGTGGATTGTCTGATTTCCAGTAATCTATTATAAGAGTATACACTTCTTATCCCAATTAGAATAAAAATATAGATTTGTTTCTCCTGGCACTTCTAGAAAACTTGTGTGACTGGTCTGGGTTGAGGTGTATTAAACCTGTGCTCGCCAGGTCATGCTGAGTGCAGACAGTGGAGCTCTGGTTTCTTCTATCTTAGACTATTGCAAATGGGGAAATCCAAAGTGTCCAACATATACGGCTGTCTTTCACTTGTCCACACATTTATTCATAGTGTTTGCAACACAGGTCTAATCCACAGGCCTGAGGAGGTCAGCCTTGCACCATAAATAAGCGTTGTGATCTAAAAGCTGGAAACAGAAATGTAGTGGTTATGTTACTGGACTAATAATCCAGAGAATGTGAGTGCATAATTGCATTTGCAGTAAAATTCAGAAATAAAAATCTAGTATTGGTAAAGATGGTCATGAAACTGTCTGGTTGTCACAAAACCGCAGCTGGTCACTAATGTTGTTAGGGAAGGATACCTTCCATCCTTACTCAGTCTGGCTTTTATCTGAGGTCAGTTCCACACCAGTGTGATTAGTTGCATTGTGAAGTGGTCCAGCAAACCACTCAGTTGTATTAAAATACTGGTATTGCACTGTGACTTTCATCCATTCGGACTTGAAAGAGTCAAGAAGGCGACCCAGCATCACGTTCTTAGGCAACTAGGGATGGGAAACAATTGCCTGCCTTTCCAGTGACATTCATATTCCAAGAATGGATTAAAAAAATTATTGCAAGATATTATATTCACACGATCTCATACACTGGAGCAAGCATAATGGTACTCCAGCTGCGATCCACATTTCATAGATCTTGATGGAAGCTGTGCATTATAATTAGGATGCCCTTTAGTAGGAATTTTGAATTGAATTTGTGCTACTATAAACATAAATTTGGTGTGGAAACACTAGCATAACAAGCTTATACATTCTGATTCCACATTAGGGAACTGTGACCCTATTTTCTGTCAGTGTATTGAGTCACACACTGGCAGATAAGTTCAGAATCAGACATTTAGTAAAAGAAATTGTTATGCATTGCACCTGTTTCTTGAACGTAAAATGGGTGCAAAGCGTACTAACATAGCAGTGGAACTGCCTGTTCCCAGTCTGTAACAAGCACTGGTACCACTATTAAAACAGTGGGGCCATTTTTAGATGTCTCAGACTTATATAGGGGCCATAAATATAAGATAATCACTAAAAAATCCAACAGAGAATTCAGGAGAAACTTCTTTACCTGGAGAGGGGTGAGAATGTGGTACTCGCTACCACAAGGAAGAGTTGAGGTGACTCGCATAGATGCACTGAAGGAGCTGCGAGATAAGTACATGGGGGAGAAAGGAATAAAAGGATATGTTGATAGGGTTAGATGAAGAAGGGTGGCTGGAGGCTTGTGTGGTACTAAACAGTGCACGTAACTGTTGGGCCAAATGGTATGTTTCTGTGCTGTAATTGCTATGTAATACTGTTTAACTATGTAAATTAGGAGCCTAACTGCAGTTGAAGGGGCTCTTGCTGAAAGTAGTCGCCAATGAGAGGGACTGGTGCCAGCCCTAGTCCCCTACGTACCTCACTCAAGATTCTTCAGGGGCCCCTGTGATTGTCAATGAAAGCTAAGTTTGCCAACCATTTTTTTTTAAATATGCTGATGGAATTGACCTTGGGCCTCTTGCTTCTGGCTAGCATTTTAAAAAATGTCAAATCAAAACAGAAAACAGTGAAAATATACATCCAGTATCTTTACGAGGAAGGTAGGTTTAAAACTTTCAGTTAGGCAGTTCTTTGCCGATTGACCAGCAGTATTATCTGATTTTATTTTATATGAGCATTACTTAAAATTAAAATAAAAACTTTGATAGATGATTGCCGTGGACATGATCAAAGACACAATTATTTAATCCTGTATTTAAAGTCAACAATCACTCTTTAAAGAAATAACATCCACTCTGTGTTATCATCTATGCTGACATCGTTCAATACATTTTTTTTATTCTTTTAATTATTATCCCTAATGATTTTTTTCACCTGAAATGATTGACAAGTCTGAATGATGGGATTTTATTGGCGACACAGAAATTCACATCATTACAATTGCAGATGAGTTACTAATCCATGCTGTATAAGATTTAAAGTGTAAGATTGGTTTGTGTTCTATATCCTGAAGTAAGAAAGAAGTTAAAAAATCTACTCAAAAATTGAATATATTAGCCTGAAAGTAATATTATATGAACAAGGCAATATCATTTCCTTATCTTTCCTAATTTCCATCCTGCAATCATTAGAATATTCCAAAAGAATACACTGCATTTGGTAATATTAAGTCCATAGACTCTATTAATAAATAATTGCTAACATTGCAGTTTCTTAATGAACATCAAAAACTCCAAGCAGTCTCACTAGACTACCTTATTTCAATGCGTTCAATAAATAAATTAAATATTAAATAACTAGGTAAATAAATTTCAGTTAAATGATTTATGAT
This sequence comes from Heterodontus francisci, assembly GCF_036365525.1. Taxonomy (NCBI): domain Eukaryota; kingdom Metazoa; phylum Chordata; class Chondrichthyes; order Heterodontiformes; family Heterodontidae; genus Heterodontus; species Heterodontus francisci. The sequence continues at coordinate 68,629,208 of NC_090371.1, forward strand.
GCAGGGAGCTGTGCTTTGGAAGGTAAAAATTGCATTCAGCACAGAAGACAATCAATTTGAATGGTGCTGTATCTGTCAGATGAGCTGGGAAGGTTGTCAGCATACATTAATGAAAATTAACTGTAAATTTTGCCTTTGTCCATCGGAGACTTTTTAAACATTCCATCTGAGGCTGGAAGGGATTTGGGTCAATGTCAATCAGAGAGTTGATTCAAGTAGAACTCGTAAATGAGTTTCTTTTTGGCAGAGGCTTGAAAGCTCGTCACTCGATCTATTCTCCACTATTGGGAAGACAGTGCAATATCATTTTCCAGGCAATGAAATTTGGAGTGACATTAATATAAATGTAATTTCATAGCAAAAATGTGCCTACAAGATCATTTATACCTGCTGTGTTTTGATGATATAAATTGGTTCATCGCCATCTGTGTAATGGAATTTCACCCTGGTAATGTTCTGATTATAAAACAATACACCTTCTGCAGTTCAGAGGAATGGTTCTATGAATACAGTCATAAAATTCCGACTGTTCAGCATAAAAGAAATGAGCAGAAAAGGCAAAGATGCTTCTTGGAATGTTCTGGATGAATTTTGCTCTTTCATGCATAAGATCAATGTTGATAGCTCTGCCAGTCTTGGCTGGATCAAGGGACAAATGCAAACTATTTTTTTTCTCTTGTGGAGCTCTGATTATGTGTAGTTAATTTATAAGGAATTCTTTTTTTTAATACAGAATTTTTAAAAAAAGAATTCTATAAATGATACCTGGCATTTTCATTGACTTTTTTGACACTTTCAGATAAACAACCTCAGATCTGAGACTTTTTGCACCATTATTAACTATAATTTTGAAAGCATATTGTTATCTACTGCCTAAAATTACTGTGGCCCTATGTATCTGAGATGCACGGCAATGTCGGGAGGTCCTTTCCGATTTATATACCTGCAGTTCTTGATGGAGTTCAAATTTCCCTTCCCCTCTCCTCCTCACAACATTTTTATTTTGTGATGCAAAGCAAAGGAATAAATCTGATCATTTAATGCATTGAAAAGCTCACAGCTTAGAATAGTGGCATTTTTCTCTTCTGATCAAATACCCAGCTAAAGATTAATAAAGTTTATATCATCTGAACCATCAACAAATGCTAGATTTCACAGATTTGAATGTGCAACCTGTTGGGATGTGGGTAGAATTACCTTAACTCATCTGAGAGAATGTCATCATATCAAGTAATCTTTCACTATTCTTGTAGAGTAGATCATCTACCATTTGGAATGATACAAATAATGCAATCGTAGAACGTAGGTTCTTTTTGTAAAAAAGGATCCTGCATTCGAAGATATTCTTCAATATATTTAAGAGTGATAACCTGGTGCAGTTTTAGTAAAGATAAGCACAAAAGATAAGGACACTTAATAGTGTCTAGTCTACCACCTGTGAGTCACTCAATTTTAAATAACTAAAAATAATTTAAAAATACTATACAGAACTATTTACTAGCTTCATCGATGCACACTAGTCCATTGCTCAGTAAATTTTTTAAAAATTCAAAGCTTTTAAAAGGTGCCTGTTCATCTCCTTGCACCTAAAAATAAAAGAGCTTAATTTTAAGAGCCTCCTTGAAGGGCTGCAAGCAGGCGCAATTAGTGGAAACTTCCAATGGTGATTAATTCACCATGGGGGTGTGGCCAGCTTTGTGGGCAGAGACTGCTTCGAGCGTGGTTTTTTAAATCAGCGCAAAAGATTATGGAAAATTGATTTGCGCTGGATGTAATTTGTGCTTAAAATTCCTTGTTCTTTTGCACAGGTTTGGCCAGTTTTGTGTGGATTGCACTGAAAAACAAACAGCACAATCTAACGGAAACTCCAAGTCAATATGTTTATCATAGAATCACAGAATTGTTACAGTGCAGAACGAGGCAATTTGGCCCATCGTGTCTGCATCGGTTTTTTGAATGAGCAATTCACCTAATGCCACACCCCTGTCATTTCCCTGTAACCCTGCACAGTCTTCCTTTTCATATAACAGTCCAATTACCTTTTGAATGCCCCAATTGAACCTGCCTCCACCACATTCTCAGGCAGTGCTTTCCGAGTCCTAACCACTCGCTGTGTGAAGAAGGCTTTCCTTATGTCGCTTTTGCTTCTTTTGCCAATGACTTTAAACCTGTGCCTTCTCGTTCTCGATCCTTTCACTACAGGGAACGGTTTCTCCCTATCCACTCTGTCCAGACGCCTCATGAGTTTGAATACCACTATCAAATCTCCTCTCAGCCTACTGTTCTCCAAGGAAAACAGTCCCAACTTATCCAATCTGTCTTCATACCTGAAGTTGCTCAACCCTGGAACCATTCTCGTGAATCTTTTCTACACTTTCTCCAATGCTTTCACATCTTTCCAAAAGTATTGCACCCAGAAGAGAATGTAACACTCCAGCTGAGACCAAACGAGCATCTTATACAAGTTTAACTTAAGTTCTGATGAAGGGTTCACTGACCTGAAACGTTAACTCTGCTTCTCTCTCCACAGATGCTGCCAGACCTGCTGAGTATTTCCAGCAATTCTTGTTTTTATTTAACATACCCTCCTTGCTCTTGTACTCTATGCCCCTATTAATAAAGCCCAGGATACTGTATGCTTTATTAACCGCTCTCTCAACCTGTCCTGCCACCTTCAATGACCTGTTGCACATATAAACCCAGGGCCCTCTGCTCCTGCACCCCCGTTAGAATTGTGCCCTTTTATTTTATATTGTCTCTCCATGTTCTTTCTACCAAAATTAATGACTTCACATTTTTCTGCACTGAACTTCATCTGCCACTTGTCCACCCATTCCACCAACTTGTCTATGTCCTTTTGGAGTTCTACACTATCCTCCTCACAAATCACAATGCTTCATATCATCCGAAAATTTTGAAATTGTGCCCTATGCACCAATGTCTAGCTCATTAATTTATATCAGGAATACAAAAACACAAAAACACAACAAATAGGAGCAGAAGTAGACCATGTGGCCCATCGAGCCTGCTCCGCCATTCAATACGATCATGGCTGATCTTGGGCTTCAATTCCACTTTCTGCCCACTCCCGATATCCCTTGATTCCCTGCGAGACCAAAAATCTATCTATCCCAGCTTTAAATGTATTTAACGATGGAGCATCCACAACCCTCTGGGGTAGAGAATCCAAAGATTCACAACCCTTTTGGGTGTAGTAATTCCTCCTCATCTCCGTCCCGAATGATCGGCCCCTTATCCTGAGACTGTGCCCCTGCGTTCTAGATTGCCCAACCAGCAGAAACAATCTCTCAGCTTCTACCCTATCAAGCCCTTTCAGAATCTTATATGTCTCAATTAGATCGCCTCTCATTCTTCTAAACTCCAGAGAATATCGGCCCAATTTACTCAGCCTCTCATCATAGGACAACCCCCTCATCCCAGGGGCCAATTTAGTAAATCTTAGCTGCACTGCCTCCAGTGCAAGTATATCCTTTCTTAAATGTGGAGACCAAAACTGCACACAGTATTCCAGGTGCGGTATCACCAAAGCCTTTTACAATTTTAGTAAGACTTCTTTATTCCTGTACTCCAGTCCCCTTGCAATAAAGGGCAACATGCCATTTGCATTCCTAATAGCCTGCTGCACCTGCGTGTTAACTTTGTGCGTTCCTTGTACAAGTACACCCAAGTCTCTCTGAACATCAACACTTACCAGTTTCACACCTTTAAAAAAATATTCTGCTTTTCTAATTTTACAACTGAAGTGAACAACTTCACATTTCCTTACATTATACTCCATTTGCCATCTTGTTGCCCACTCACTTAACCTGTCTATATCTCTTTGCGGCCTCTTTATGTCCTCCCAGCATTTTACCTTTCTACCGAGCTTTGTATCATCAGCAAACTTAGATACATTACTCTCTGTCTCTTCATCCAAGTCATTAATACAGAGTGTAAATAGCTGAGGCCCCAGCACTAAAGAGCAAGAGTCCCAACACTGACCCCTGGGGAACTCTACTACAAACCTTCCTCCAGTCCGAAAAACATCCATTAACCATTACTCTCTGTTTCCTGTCACTCAGCCAATGTCGTATCCATGTTGCTACTGTCCCTTTTATTCCATGAGCTATAATTTTGCTCACAAGTCTCTTGTGTGGACTGTATCAAATGCCTTTAGGAAGTCCATGTACACCACATCAACAGCATTACCCTCATCAACCGTCTCTGTTACCTCTTCAAAAAACTCGAGCAAGTTAGTTAAACTTGATTTTCCCTTGCTAGCTTTCCTTAATTAACCTGCATTTGTCCATATGACTATTAATTTGGTTCTGAATAATTGTTTCTGGAAGTTTCCCCACCACCGAAGTTAAACTGACTGGCCTGTAGTTGCTGGCCTTATCTTTACATAATTTTTTGAACAAGGGTCCAACATTTGCAATTCTCCAGTCCTCTGGCACCACCCCGTAGTCTGAGGAAGAATGGAAAATTATGGCCAGTGCCTCCGCTAATTCCATTCTCTCTTTGCTCAGTATCTTCGAATGTATCTCATCCGATCATGGTGCTGTATCAACTTTAAGTATAGACAACTTATCTGAAACCTCCTCCTTATCAATTTTAAATCCTGCTAGTGTCTGAATTACCTCCTCTAGATGCAGAGTATTCACTTAATACCTCAGCTATTCCCCCCTCCAACTGTAAATCCCCGTCATGGTCCCTAATCCTCCCTACTCCATCTTTTACCACCCTTTTATCTTTATATGCCTATAGAAGACTTTTGAATTTCCTTTTATGTTAGCTGCCAATCTCTTTTCATACTCTCTCTTTGCTTCTCTTATTTGCCTTTTCACTTCCCTTCTGAACCTTCTATATTCAGCCTGGTCTGCCATTTTATTATCTACCTGACATCTGTCATAAGCATACATTTTCTTCTTCATCTTCATCTCTATATCTATCTCTTTTGTCATCCAGAGAGCTCTGGATTTATTTGCCCTACCTTTCCCCTTCAAGGGAACATACCTTGACCGTGTCCAAACTATCTCTTCTTCAAATGTAGCCCATTGTTCAGCTACCATTCTTCCTTCCCACAATGATCACTGTCTCCAAAATGTTCTCCTACTGATATTCACTTAGCCCACCTCATTCCCAAGAATCAGGTCTAGCAGTGCCTCCTGTCTCACTGGACTGGAAACATATTGCTGTAGAATATTTTCCTGAACATATTCTAGGACCTCTTTCCTCTCTCTGCGCTTTATGCTACTACTATCCTAGTCTGTATTTGGATAATTAAAGTCCCCCATTATAACTACACTATAATTTTTGCATCGATCTGTAATTTCCTTACAAATTTGTTCCTTTTTATCCTTTCCCCTAGTTAGTGGCCTATAGACTACACCAAGCAATGTAATGTCACCTTTTTTGTTCCTTTGCTCTAGCCAAATAGATTCCATCCTTGACCCCTCAGGGATATCCTCTCTCTCCAACAGTGCAATGCTCTCCTTAATCAATACCACCACTCCTCCCCCTTTTCTTCCTCTTCTATCTTACCAGAACACCTTGTATCCAGGAATATTTAACACCCAGTCCTACCCTTCTTTGAGCCAAGTCTCTGTTATAGCCACAACATCATATTTCCACGTTTACGTTACATACATGCACATTAACCTTGATTTATATTTTATTACTTTCTTCTTTACTCTCCCTCACTCCACCTAATGATTTACTATTCCCTCCTCTCTCCCAGTATTCTGTGCACCTTGGTATTCCTCTCTGCTATTTCCTTCTGGTTTCCACACCCCTGCCAAGTTAGTTTAAACCCTCCCCAATAGCACTAGCAAATTGCCCCAGAAGGAAATTTGTCCTAGCTCTATTCAAGTGCAACCCATCTGGCCCACCTTCTCCAGAACTGGTCCCAATGCCCCAGGAATCTAAAGCCTTCCATTCTGCACAATCTTTCCAGCCATGCATTCATCTGCCCTATTCTCCTATTTCTACACTCACTATAATAACAATTTACAGAGAAGCTGCTTTATATTTTTCTAATCCTGAAATATTCAAAATGTCTGTTATATCAAGAGCATGTTAGATTATATTATTTTCAGGGTTCTGTATCTAGCCTTCATTTGCCTTGATCAAGTAAATCTGAGTTCAAACATAGCCTCTTGTTTAGAAACACCTCAGGGCTTCAATTTATGCACCTAAGTGACAACTATATTTGAGCTCAGACATATAGCTGACTGCACAAAATAACAGACATGGGGCCTTATTTTAGTTTTATTGCACTTTCATATCAGCTCCATGCATCTGATTCTCCTGTCCTGCCTTCTTCCAGTCTTTTTACCCCCTCTGATGTCCCTAAGCCCAATGGTATATACAGGGTAACCACTGATGCCTATCATATCTACTATCAAGATGCTTCCAAGTCCTCTGTCAGTCCACCCTTCCACTCATCCAATGTCGGAGTGAAATTGTGCTGATCTTGCATTCAGAGAAACTTGGTGAGTACTATTGTGAAATAGGACTATTACCAGCCTTACCTATGCCCTGAAATTAGCTAATTATCAATAGAAATAGGGGATGGAAATGAGATGCATCTATGTGGTAATGTGTCAACTTTGACTGAGATGGCCGAAACTAGTACTTTTGAGCTCCAGCTATATTAAAGAACAATCTCTGGATAAGCATGATTAATCCAAATGTAAGTTGGTTCTAAGTTGCAATATGAAGCTTTACATGTACTTGCACCCATGTAGCTAAAGTATGAATGCATTATGGTTTTCAGTCCACACTATGTTCAGGGGTCTAACTCACTTTAACTTATTACATAAACAATGATAAACTGAATGACAATCAAAAAAGCAAATTGCAAACACAAACCTCAGCTGAATTCCTTACTGCATTAATATTAAGGAAGAAATTACATCATGCATTTATATAGCAATTCATCCCATCTCTGCAAAAATCACAAAACTACTTGATATACAATAGACTAAGATGAAGTTGAATACAGCGACCATTATACACACAGCAAAATCCTATGCATAGATGAGCTTGAACAGCAATGAGGGAGGAACGTTGGACTGGGCACTAGAAGCAATCTCTGCTTTTCTTCATTGATTCATCTGAACCATCAAAAAAGACTGATGGTGTCACAGTTCAATATTTTATCCGAACGTTGAAAGCTCTAAAAGGATAGCACTGCTTCAGTACTGTACTAAAGAGCCAGCCTAATTTATATGTTAAAATACTGGAGTGGGGCTTGAAATCACAATCTTATAATTCAAAGGCACTACCAATTGATATAAGCTTGTCCGGTGGGGGGGGGGGGGAGGGGAATTAATTAAGCATTGTCTCCAAAACATCAAAAAATTCGATATTAAGTTTTATGATAATTTCTCTCTTACGTATTAAATTCTATTTTCTGAGCATTCATGCCACTTCTTTCTGTACTGTAGGAAGTTTGTAAATGCTTCATTAGTGGGAGACAAGATACCTGTTCAAAAATAAAATTATACACATATGTGTAAGTAAGCAACTTTTTGAATATTTGACTCAGTCAATGGATACTAGAGTGCTTCTATTCTCTTCTTATCTTTCAGGCTTATTAGTTTAATTAAGGAAATCTAAATTGGCATCTGTTTTGGCATTAAAAAGTACAGTCTACACCGGATAATGCAAAGACTGTCCAATCATTTGAACTAAGCAATGTAAATAATTTTAAAAAGTGGGAACATTGTGCTTAATGGATAGAAGATTGGCTAGCTAGCAGGAAACAGAGAGTAAGCATAAATGGGTCATTTTCTGGTTGGCAAGATGTAACGAGTGGTGTGCCACAGGGATCAGTGCTGGGGCCTCAACTTTTTACAATTTATATAAATGATTTGGAAGAAGGGACTGAAGGTATGGTTGCTAAATTTGCTGATGACACAAAGATATGCAGGAAAGTAAGTTGTGAAGAGGACATAAGGGATATAGATAGGTCACGTGAGTGGACAAAGATCTGGCAAATGGAGTATAAAATAGGAAAATGGGAAATTGTCCATTTTGGCAGGAAGAATAAAAAAGCATATTCTCTAAATGGTGACAGATTGCATAGCTCTAAGATGTAGAAGGATCTGGGTGTCCTAGTGCATGGATCACAAAAGATTAGTATTCAGGTACAGCAAGTAATTAGGAAAGATAATAGAATGTTATTATTTATTGCGAGGGGAATTGAATACAAAAGTAGGGAGGTTATGCTTCAGTTATACAGGGCATTGGTGAGACCACGGGCTGAATTTTACCAGCCCCTCGACGTCATGGGTCGTGGCTGGGGAGCCCGTAAAATTCTGCCGGGTGAGGCCCGCCTCGACCCCCGACATCAAGAAGGGCCCACCGCATATCACTGGCAGCGGGGGGATCTTGGTGCGGCCCCCCAGCCGCTAGGCGGTGGCACCCCAAATACCATACGTAAAGCACTACTTACCTCTCCTGATTATGCAGCCCACTGCCTCTCACTCCACACTTCCTCATTTTACGTTGAACGGGCGGCCGTCACATGCCATCCCATTCACAAACAGAAAAGCCGACAGGACATTAGAAGCAGAAGTACTCAACAGTGAAGGTAAGTCCAGATATACAGGGGTCTCAACTCTACAAACTTGAAGGGAGGAGTGAGGGGGGATTACAGGGGTCTCAATCTGCATTCTTATAGGGAGGTTGGAAGGGGGGATTACTGTGGTCTCAATCTGCATTCTTAAAGGGAGGAGAGGGGGATTGCAGGGGTCTCAGTCTGCATTCTTAAAGGGAGGAGAGACAGGGGATTACAGGAATTGCGTCTGCAGACGTGTAGGGAGTCATTGTGATTCCACCCTCCGTAAATGTTGTCAGCTTTGAGCCATTGATTGCCTCTGTCAGTGAAGGAGCAATGGCACACGAGTCACTCTGTATGTGGGGAGAGTGCCAGAAATGGTAGGCGTGTGAAGATTATATGTCTGGTGGGCCAATCAATGCAGCTTGTACAATCTTTATGTGATCATGCGGTGCCACTCTTAGTGGGATCTAAGACAGGCAATGCCATGCCATGCCATATAGCTGCTGCATGAAAGCACCTGATGTACCACTCAACATCAATCTCTGCCCTGTCAGGAACCTTTGAAGAAGTGAAGGAACCCAGTTTAATTGCAACTTGGAGATGGGGATGGTTCGCCTTATATTCATTGATCCGCTTGTTGTGAGGACCCATATGTGCCGCAGGCAAAACTAACAGGATGTTGCAGCATACATAGAGGCCCCCGGTCGTGAGCAGCAGCACGCAAGGAGAACTAGCCACTGCAGGTCGCCGCGCATCTACAGGTCCCGCATGACATACCTGCAGATGTCAGAGCGCCAGTATCAGAGGTGACTTCAGATGTCAAGAGAGGCAGTGACACATCTCTGTGCCCTGCTGAATGATAACCTGCAGCCCAGGGGCTTCGGTGAACATCTTATGCCTGTGGCCCTCAAAGTGACAGTGGCTCCCAATTTTTATGCCTCTGCATCATTTCAAGGACCCACCGGAGACCTTTGTGGGGTCACACAGTCAGCAGTGCACTGCTGCATCAGGGAGGTCACGGGTGCCCTGTACCAGAGGGCTGATGACTATGTCTGCTTCATGATGGAGCCTGAAAGCCAGGACCAGAGAGCGATCGGTTTCGGCTCCATCACAGGATTCCCACAGGTGCAAGGAGTCATAGATTGCACCCATGTGGCATCAAGGCTCCCGCCAGGCTACCACATGCAAATTTTACCAGAAAAGGATTCATCTCAATCTAAGTGCAGCTGGTATGTGATCACTGGAGACGCGTCATGTAAATCTGTGCTCGCTTCCCTGGCAGCTACCTGGGTCCTGCGACAGACCCAGCTGCCAATGCTGTTCACGGAACTGGCTCAGATAGACGGGTGGCTTCTTGGAGACGAGCTATCCCTTGCAGACATGGCTCCTGACACCAGTAAGAGACCCCACCACTGCTGCAGAGGAGAGAAAAAACGCCCTCCACTAAGCTAAAAGATCTGTCATTGAGCAAGCGATTTGTATGCTCAAAACAGGCTCCTGATGCCTTTTTCGATAGGGTGGTGCCCTGTACTACGGGCCAAAAAGGCCAGCTCCTTTCTTTCCTGCTCGCTGTGCTCTGCACAACTACACACCCAATAGGGAACAGGCCTGGCATGATGAGGAGAGACATCAACAGGATTCCTCCTCGGACTATAAGGACGCTGAGGACCTACAACAGGAAAGGTGCATGGGAGGGCAGATGGCACCCAGGCTCTGCACGCAGGGCTAGCAGTGATCTAGGGATGTACGGCAGTGGCTTAGCAGATAAAGGCTCTCTGCTCCATGGGAGCTGACATGAGCTCTGCAAGCTACACATCACCCTCGCTCACCTGCTGTGCACTAGTCCACATCTGCAGCATCACTGTGCAAACCATTAGAGGCAGCAGCTGACTGAGCCAATGTCTATGTCACTGCATCCGTTGAGACGCTCATGAGTTATGGTGGCACTGCAATGATTTTATTGAATACATTAACTTTCCTGAAGGGCCAACAGTGCAAGGGATGTGACATTGGTGCTACATGCTGACACACATCATTCACACAGAAAAACAGGACACACATGTTGGTGAGGAACATGTTGTGCAAGATGTATTTACATTGCTGTGACACTCTTGCATTATCATTTGTGTCAGTGTGCCCTCTTTAAATGCTTGCAAGTGCCCCTTCTCTGTGCAACCTCTGTGCTAGCAGCCTGACTGGCGGAAGGCTGCTGACCTGATTGCCCTTTGGCTGTGGATGACTTTGGAAGTCGTCCTCTGTGACCACGAGGCCTGGAGGGCTCCAGCTGGCTGGGAGGATCCTGCGTCATCACAGAACCCACCTTAGGTGTCACGGCTTCACTCACTGGGCGTAGGGGCCAGCGTCCACATTGGAATCACCTGGAGGGGGGACCCCGGATATGGTGCGCTGGCGCACCTCCTCCATCTCAGTGTTCGCTGGACCCCCTCTGCTCTTACGAGAGCGACCATGGGCAGGGACAGTCTCCATGCCCCTGTTCCCTCTCTCGCCTAGCCATTGTTGGTTGGATGTGACAGCAGCAGTGAGAGATTGCAGGTCTGAGCATATTGATTGATTCTGGGTCACCACGAGGGCCGCCACCACCTCAATGGATGATGCCAGACGCTCATATGCCTGCGATATGGCAGCAATCATGGCATGGATGGACTCCTTCATTGTCTGCTCAAGGCTGCGCTTGGCCTGTGGCATCTCCACCTGCAGTTACCATAACTTATTCAACAGTTCCAGCCTGCCCTGGTCTGTCGACAGTAGAGGATCATCAGTAGCCTGGGGCTCAGCATGGGCCTTGCCACTCACATGCCTCCGACTGTCAAGGACCACGGCTGTCTCAGTCTCAGTCTCAGTCAGCTGCTCGGGCGCGTGTGCTGTGCTGTCACCAGATTGCGACCCACACTCTAAGGCCGGACGGATACCCACCAAGGTGTAAGTATCTACGCTGGTGCAAGGTGCATTAGTGTCCTGGGACGCTGCTTCCTCAGAGTCTGGCTCTTCCTCCGAGGTATTGTAAGTCATGCGTGCAGCTGGGGTCGACTATGTCCTGGAATTCACAATACGAAGAGGACGTTGTCAGTCTTGATGTAGCACATTTCATAATTGCAGCAGCATTGCATCACAGAACCACCATTCCACAGTGCTCATCTTTAATATCAATTGGATGTCTGCTCACCTTGGACCCCGATGTCAATTTGGCCAAATGAACGCGGCTGCTGTCTTGGTGCTGGCTGCAGTGCCTCCTCCTTGGCATCTGTCAGCATTTGCATCTGCGGAGGACCTCCGCTGGTGCGGGATGACTCCCTCAAATTGTGGGCCCTCTTCGCCTGGAGGAGCAAGGAGGCAGATATTAACAATGGCATGTCAACAGGACGACATGTCAAAAGATGGTTGCTGGCCACAAAGGTTGGGGGGTGCTCAGTGTGCACTTCTGAGTGAGACACTTATGTAGGTGCCATTCCTTGAGCACTGGACAAGGGTAAGTTGTGCCATACTTTGCACCATTCATGATGCTTATTCCCTCCCACCCAACCTCCAGTTCTTCGGCAAGGCAGTGGCACACATGTGTGGGTGCACCCAGTTTCAGTGTAGCCCTGATACACATTGGCACTTACTCTCATGCTTCTGAGCAGGTCATTCATCCATTTGCAGCACTGCACCCAGTTGCGGCGGATGGCACCACGGTTACTGACCTCCTGTGCCACCTCCATCCAGGCTGCCTTGGTCAGGCGTGAAGGCCTCTTCCTGCCATCACTGAGGAAAAGGATCTCCCGCCTTGCCCGCACAGCCTGGAGGAGAGCGGTCAGGGAGGCATCACTGAACCATGGTGCTACCCTGGCACGCCCCTATCTCGCTATTCAGATAGCTGTCTTGATTGCAACCAGTGGCACTTGCAGGGATTCTCTGTGGGTGCAGGCATAGCGACTGTACTGGATGCCCTTTAAATAGGGCCCCAGGACATAGCTCTCAGCTGTGCCAGCTTCCAACATGGTGCCGGCTGTCCCACTACCACCTCCCACCCCCCCCCACCCCGCCTAATATGGGGGGAGGTGCCCATGGCCTCTATGGTAATGAGCCCGCGCACGTAATTTCACGGGCGCTCTACGGCATGCCGCTGAGTTCAAAGTGTGCCACTGCTAAGTGCAGCGCGCTAATAAAATTCAGCCCCACATCTGGAATACTGTGTACAGTATTGGTCTCCATATTTAAAGAAGGATGTAAATGCGTTGAATGCAGTTCAGAGAAGGTTTACTAGACAAATAACTGGAATGGGCAGGTGGTCTTATGAGGAAAGGTTGGACAGGCTAATCTTGTATCTGCTGGAGTTTAGAAGAGTAAGAGGGGTCTTGGCAGGGTGGATGTGAAAAGGATGTTTCCCCTTGTGGGAGAATCTAGAACTAGGGGTCACTGTTTAAAAATATGGAATCTCCCATTTAAGGCAGAGATGAGGAGAAATTTTTTCTCTCAGAGGGTCGTGAGTCTTTGAAAATCTCTTCCTCAAAAGGCAGTGGAAGCAGAGTCTTTAAATATTTTTTAAGACAGAAGTAGATAGATTCTTGCTAAACAAGGGGGTGAAAGGTTATCGGGGGCAGGCAGGAATGTGGAGTTGAAGTTACAATCAGATCAACCATGATCTTGTTGAATAGCAGAGCAGACTTGGGGGGCCGAGTGTCCTACTCCTGCTCCTAATTCGTTCGTATGTTAAAAATAAATTACTGGATAATTTGAATTAAGTGACTTTGAATTAGGAATAGACTATATTAACTGTCATTGCACCAGATCAATTCTTGTTCATTCCAATAATAGCATCTTCTTCACCAAAATTTGTGTATATACTTAGCTAACATCATTTAAATTTTCCCACAATTATATTTTCAGTACTTAGGAATCAACATATTGCCTGCCCATTGTTTATTTTATCTAAAAAGTAAAATTCAATGGAGCAAAAGTTCTGTGAATTATCATAGTTTTGGTAATAATTATTAGTTACAATGTCATACCTATATTAATAATTGTTTTCATTCACAGTGGAACTAATATAAAATGTAACTGGTACTGTCCTAGACCTGTCCTTTGATAAAATAGTTGCATGAACAAAGTAGACTGATAGGTGTTACAACAAAAGAAATGTGAATCCAACAGTGCATCGGGTTACCCTTTGCTTCTGAGAAAGGATACAAATTCAGACCTGACTAATGGATTAAAACTCCACTCTGTCTGCTGCCTGTAAGGGTCCTATATGAAACTGAAAATTTAAATTCATTTCCGTGGACCCGCAACATAAAATTTGTTGTGCATTTGGTGCTAAATTGACTAGTTCATTCAGACAGAACACAGAATCATTGACGTAAAAGTGTGATAGTGGTGCAGGAAGAGTACTTTTTGTTAATTTTCTCATTGAGGTGTTGCAATGTGCCCTCGTGGTTGTGAACTAAAGGATGCAATGGATGGGAAGAAATTGCTTAGAGGAGTGGGCAGGGGGTGAAGTGAGTGTTGTCAGGTGTAGTTGAGTGAAATAGAGAGATAAAGAGCTGTTGTGCCTCAAATTATGGGGTCAGTTAATTTACTTAGGCAGAGGCATGCAGGTTGTGTAACTGCTGCCTGAAAGGCATCTGAAGGTGAGATATGTTGCTCAATATGCAGGAGATAGAGCCCGAAAATTGTGCAGAAGCAGGAATGAAGTCTGAAATGGGCTGTGAGCAGCAAACTTCAGGAAGCCTGACCTGCATCTCTTCGTTATGAAGATATAGAACAGAGGAACAGCATGTTTGAAGTCAAGAAATGCGAAAATCTGCCAAGAATGTGGACTGCATTTTGTGGAAAGATATGGTTGTGAATGCCACCTTCTTGAACCCCCAGGATTCCTTTACATCAAAGGAAGAAGTTTAATGACCTCACTAGAACAGTACCTGCTCCTCCTAACTCTTCCTTGCAGTCTGTTAATATGTATGACACTCTTTAATTCATTACCTTGCCTGTGCTGGAGGAGTCAGGAAAGCAGGATGTGACATGTGGAGCAGAGGGTCTGATGAAGTCAGCTTTGAAACTCAGATCTCTAATCCAGCTCCAAAAGAAAGATGTCACATGGAGACACAGAAGATCATCTCTGAGGACCTGAAGCAGATAACAGCAGCCAACACTATTCTCAGAGCAATAAAAGCAAAATACTGCGGATGCTGGAAATCTGAAATAAAAACAAGAAATGCTGGAACCACTCAGCAGGTCTAGCAGCATCTGTGGAAAGAGAAGCAGAGTTAACGTTTCAGATCAGTGACCCTTACTCCGAAGAAGGGTCACTGACCCGAAACGTTAACTCTGCTTCTCTTTCCACAGATGCTGGCAGACCTGCTGAGTGGTTCCAACTATTCTCAGAGCCATTGGTGAGTTAATTTTTCCTGCATAATAGCTACTTGTAGATCATGTGACCCGTGAGCTAAACAATAGCCTTGTGATCTGAATTGGATATTTGTGGCTGTTGTATGCATGCCTCTTCAATCTCTCCAAGAGTGGATCAAGAAAGTACTTGGTAACACAAAGGGCCGAATTTTCCCAGTCCTTTGGAGACAGGCTGGGAGGTAGGAAGGCTGGCAATATGCGGGAGAAGGTGTTGGGAGGGGAGCCCGACATTTTCCTGCTGCCATGGATTATTGCCAGAGGCAGGAACCTTAGCAGTGCGGCTGCCCATCGGGCGACTAATTGAAGCAATGAAATGCCCCATGAGGGGTCACCTCCCGACCCCGCGGACATTTTGCACACGTCAAGAGGACCCACTGCCATGTGGAGAGACTACCAGGTAAACCCCGGCCACCGAGTGGATTCCCGAGGGTGGAGGGTGTGGGCTCTCCTTTATGGCTGCTCCATGGCCCATGGAGAAGGCAGCAATGGCAGCCCCTGCACCCAAGGTGGTGCTGCCGGTAGGTGGGACTTCAGCCTACCCCTCAAAATTCAGCCCAAAGTCAAATGAGAAGCTGGTTTGTTTTGAAGAATACATGTGATTGAACAAAAGTAGAGATGCTGAATGTTTGAAGCTGTAATAACACTTGCAGGAACGACTCAAAAGAACAAAAACCTACCAAAATAGCACTGGATGATTCAAGTTCTTTTGTTTTAATCACTTTCAGGTCAGTTTATAGGTGGGTAAAAATAACCTTTTATATCATAGAGCCTGATTTTAACTGACTCTAAACCCATTCACTTACACGGAGTTAAAATTGAGTCCTTATAATATTTTCTGGCTCAGGTCTAGGCCAGCCTCTCGCAGTGTCTGTTACACCTCTGCAGCTTCCTGTTGCAAAACCCTGACTGCCTTTGGTGCCATTTCTGCTTCAAACAAGCTGACTGCTCACTGGTGTCTGCGCCTCTGTGCTTCATCTCTTGATGTTAGCTGCATGATAGGGATGGTGCCGGACCCCTTGCTGAGGGCCTGGGAGCAGCAATTTCTCCAACCAATGAATGTGAATCATTTATTGATTATGGAGACAAGATAGTGAACTCCTCATTATCTACAATCCACGGGGAAATACTATCAAAACTAGCTCATTAACATCTTAATTACCTATCTCGGAACCTTCTTTTTCAACCTGCATGAACACATTTAAAGGTCTTTTTTTTCTGTTATACCATTTTGTGAGAAAATGGTCAAAAAATCTCAAAATGTGACACATTCTGCCATCACTGGCCTGGAAGAACATTATGCTAGTGGCCTAGAACAAGACAGCACCTTCTGGCACTCTGCACTTTCTTTACCAACATTTGTCAGTGTCAACACAGCAACACACATCCTGGAGAGAGCAACGAGTATACTTCAGGAGGTCCCGTTGGGTATGTCACAGTGCGCAATTGAACAGGAGCAAGTAGTAATGGCAGAGGAGGATCAGTGCCTTCCTGGATGCTAACAAGGGAAATGGGCAAGTATGTCAACATTGGGCAGCTGTATGATGCTTCTGGTCCTATTACCTTCCAGGAGCGGAGCGGACGTGTGGGGAGAACGCTGAGCGCGGAGCCTATAAATCGACCCCGAGGATCGAGGCCTAGTCTCTTACCTTCCGGGAGAGGAGCTCTTCCAGCACGCCGGAGTTTTGAAAATAAAAGAAAACAGTGAGGTCAGAGGAGAGCTGCAAGGTGATTGGTTGGTGACCAGCAGCTGTTAGAATATCTTAAAAAAAGTAAGGGGAAAGTTGAGTTTTTTTGTTGGAAAATATCTCTGGTGATAAGGTGAGTACTACTAATGTTTTTTTTTAAGGACTTTAGATTGAAGTGGGTAGAACAATGCCCCTAGTATAATTAGTATTTTTCAATTAAGGGAGTAACTAATTAACCTAAGGGTAAGTCATGGCAGGAGAGCTCAGCCCCGTGATATGCTCCTCCTATGTGGGAAATCAGGGACGCTTCCAGTGTCCCTGGTGACCATGTGTGCAGGAAGTGTATCCAGCTGCAGCTACTGGCTACCCGCATTACAGAACTGGAGCTGCGGGTGGATTCACTGGTGGAGCATCCGCGATGCTGAGGACGTCGGGAAAGCACGTTTAGTCACACCGCCAGTGATGGCTGCACAGGCAGAAAAGAGATGGGTGACGACCAGATGGAGTAGTAGGCGCAGGCAGGTAGTGCAGGAGTCCCCTGTGGCCATCCTCCTCTCAAACAGATATACCGCTTTGGATACTGTTGGGGGGATGACCTCCCAGGGGAAAGCAGCAACAGCCACGTTCGTGGCACCACGGAGGGCTCTGCCTCTCAGCAGGGGAGGAAAAGGGTGGAAGACCTATAGTGATAGGAGATTCTATCATAAGGGATGCAGATAGGCGTTTCTGTGGCCACAACGAGACTCCAGGATGGTATGTTGCCTCCCTGGTGGTAGGGTCAAGGATGTCTCAGAGCGGCTGCAAGGGAGGGTGAGCAGCCAGAGGTCGTGGTCCATATTGGTATAAACAACATAGGCAGGAAGAGAGATAAGGTCCTGCAAAGTGATTATAGGGAGTTAGGCAGAAGGTTAAAAAGCAGGGCCTTGAGGGTTGTAATCTCAGGATTACTCCCTGTGCCACATGCTAGTGAGGGTTGGAATAGGAGGATTAGGCAAATAAAGAGCTGGTGTAGGCGGGAGGGCTACATCATTGGGATCTCTTCTGGTGCAGAGGTGACCTGTACAAGAAGGACGGGTTGCATCTGAACTGGAGGGGGACCAATATCCTTGCAGGGACGTTTGCCAGTACTACTTGGGAAGGTTTAAACTAGTCTTGCAGGGGGGTGGGACCCAAAGTAGTAGACTCTCAGATGAGATAGTTGAGGCAAATGTAGAGGTTAAAGCAAGCAAGTCCAGTAGGCAGGCCGGGCAGGGGCAGGACAGGGAGCGTGGAAGGTCTGGTAGGCTAAACTGCTTTTACTTTAATGCAAGAAGCCTTACAGGTAAGTCAAATGAACTCAGAGCATGGATCGGTACATGGGATTGTGATATTATAGCTATTACGGAAACGTGGTTGAGGGATGGACAGGACTGGCAGCTCAACGTTCCGGGGTACCGATCCTTCCGGCGTGACAGAGGTGGAGATAAGAGAGGAGGGGAAGATGCACTATTGATTAGGGAGGACATCACGGCAGTACTTAGAGAGGATATACCGGGGGGAATGTCCAGCGAGGCTATATGGGTAGAACTTAGAAATAAGAAAGGGGTGATCACTTTGATGGGATTATACTATAAGCCCCCCAATAGTCAGAGGGAAGTGGAGGAGCATATATGTAGGGAAATCACAGATAGGTGTAGGAATTATAGGGTTGTAATAGTAAGTGATTTTAACTTCCCTAATATTAACTGGGACTGCCTTAGTGCTAAGGGATCAGATGGGGAAGAATTTGTTAAGTGTGTCCAGGATAGTTTTCTGAAGCAGTATGTGGATGGCCCTACTAGAGAAGGGGCTACACTCGACCTCGTCTTAGGAAATGAGGATGGACAGGTGGTTGATGTGTCAGTGGGTGAGCACTTTGGGACCAGTGACCATAACTCTATTAGCTTCAAGATAGTTATGGAAAATGATAGGACTGGTCCTCAGGTTGAAGCCCTAAATTGGGGGAAGGCTAATTTCAATGGCATCAGACAGGAACTCTCAAAAGTTGAATGGGAGAGGCTGTTTGCAGGTAAAGGGACATCTGGCAAGTGGGAGGCTTTTAAAAGTGAGATAGGAAGAGTTCAGGGCCGGCATGTTCCTGTTAGATGGAAGGGCAAAGCTGGCAAGTTTAGGGAACCTTGGTTCACGAGGGATATTGAGGGTCTGGTCAGGACAAAGAAGGAGGCATATGTCAGGTATCGGCAGCTGGGATCGAGCGAGTCCCTCGAGAAGTATAGGGGATGTAGGACTACACTTAAGAAGAAAATTAGGAGGGCGAAAATGGGCCATGAGATTTCCCTGGCAGATAAGATAAAGGAGAATCCTAAAAGATTCTATAAGTGTATTAAGAGTAAAAGGGTAGCTAGGGAGAGAGTAGGTCCCCTTAAGGATCAGTGTGGCAATCTATGTATGGAGTCATGGGAAATGGGCGAGGTCTGAAATGAATATTTCTCGTCTGTATTTACCGTGGAGAAGGTCATGGAAGCTAGTGAGTTCAAGGGAGGGAACACTGATATCCTGGAGCAAAGGAGGAGGTGTTGGAGGTTTTGAAGCGCATTAAGGTGCATAAATCCCCAGGGCCTGACCAGGTGTATCCTAGGATGCTATGGGAAGCAAGGGAGGAGATTGCTGGGGCCCTGGCAGAGGTTTTTGTATCATCGTTCGCCACGGGTGAGGTACCGGAAGACCGGCTAATGTTGTGCCTTTATTTAAGAAGGGCAGCAGGGATAAGCCAGGGAACTACAGGCCGATGAGCCTTACATCAGTGGTGGGAAAGTTATTGGAAGGGATTCTGAGAGACAGGATTTATATGCATCTGGGAAGGCATGGCCTGAATCGGGATAGTCAGCATGGCTTTGTGCATGGAAAATCATGTCTCACGAATTTGATTGAGTTTTTCGAGGAGGTGACCAAGAGGATTGCTGAGGGCAGGGTGATGGACGTTGTCCACATGGACTTTTGCAAGGCCTTTGACAAGCTCCCGCATGGTAGTCTGGTCCAGAAGGTTCGAACCAGGGATCCAGGATGAGCTTACAAATTGGATACAAAATTGGCTTGGTGATAGGAGGCAGAGGCTGGTTGTGAAGGGTTGTTTTTCAGATTGGAGGCCGGTGACCAGTGGTGTGCCGCAGGGATCGGTGCTAGGCCCTCTGTTGTTTGTCATATATATTGACTTGGATGTGAATGTAAGGCACATGATTAGTAAGTTTGCAGATGACACCAAAATTGGTGGAATAGTGGACAGTGAAGAAGGTTGTCTAAGGTTACAACAGGATATAGATCAACTGGGAAGGTGGGCAAGGGAGTGGCAAATGGAATTTAACACTGACAAGTGTGAAGTGATGCATTTTGGGAAGTTAAATGAGGGCAGGACATATACAGTGAATGGCAGGGCCCTGGGGAGTGTCCTTGAGCAGAGAGACCTTGGTGTGCAAGTACATAGTTCCCTGAAAGTGGTAACACAAGTAGACAGGGTGGTGAAGAAGGCATATGGCATGCTTGCCTTCATCGGCCGAGGCATTGAGTACAAGAGTTGGGACGTCATGTTACAGTTGTACATAACATTGGTTAGGCCGCATTTGGAGTACTGTGTGCAGTTCAGGTCGTCGCACTACAGGAAAGATGTGATTAAGCTAGAGAGGGTGCAGAAAAGATTCACAAGGATGTTGCCTGGTTTGGAGGGCTTGAGTTATAAAGAGAGATTGGATAGGCTGGGTCTGTTTTCCCTGGAGCGAAGGAGGCTGAGAGGGGACATGATAGAGGTATATAAAATTATGAGAGGCATAGATAGGGTAGATAGCCAGAGTCTGTTTCCCATGGTAGGGGTGACTAAAACTAGGCATAGATTTAATGTGAGAGGGAGGAGGCTTAAAGGGGATCAAAGGGGTAAATTTTTCACACAAAGAATAGTGGGTATCTGGAATGAGCTGCCTAGTAGGTGGTGGAGGCAGGAACAGTAGCGACATTTAAAAGGCATCTGGACAGGTACTTGAATGAGCAAGGCATAGAGGGATATGGAATTAATGCAGGCAGGTGGGATTAGTATAGATACGTATTCTGGTCAGCATGGACGCGGTGGGCCGAAGGGCCTGTTTCTGTGCTGTAGGACTCTATGACTCTATTCAGCAAGGAAGAAGATGAATGTGCTCGCTGTGCTGATCGATGTGCGAGTTACGTCTTAGCTAGATGTGTAGGCATTGGTTGATACTGAAAGTAGTCATGGTAGGAGACAGAGGCATAAGTTTTGAGGGAGGTAGTTGATCTTGGCTGCCACTGGCAGTTCCATCCTTCTGATGCAGGTTGGCTAGAGGACCTTTTGTAGCTACATTGACTACACTTCAAAAGTATGTCATGGGCTATAAAATGTTTGGAATGTCTTGAGGTCATAAAAGATGCTATATAAATCCAAGTTCTTTCTTCTTTCTTTCTTTCTTGCAGTAGATGGTACAGCTCTGCAACTGGCTCTTTGATCACTAAGAAGTTGTGATCAATTGCCCTTGGTCATTGTCACATAGGTGTGTCAAGGCCTGGTGATATGGTTGGGGGTATAATGAAAGTTGTCAGCAGTCTGTCTCTGGTGCCTGCTGATCTTGCTGTCATGCCACCTTCCATCTGGTACCAATTCAACAGTGAAAGACTACACATAGGACATTTTAAACTTGACTGACCTTCACAGACTCCTAATTGTCATGTCTCTCCCACACTTTCCATTAAAGTTTATATTATAATAACTTTTATCTTCTTTCTGTACTGCAGAAGGTTTGTCAATTGTTCATTTGCAGTTAGCTCCTCCGTGCACTTGCAGACATCCAGATCTTTAAGTTTCAACATAAGCATTCACACCCTGTTCTGAAAAAGAGACGTTAAAAACATTAAAATCTTATTGTAAAACTGATTTTTTTGAGCAAAACCCTCTATCCTTTTAAGAACTGCATCACAAGTAGAGCTTTTTTCCTCCATTCCAAATCGGTAAGCAGAGGGCACAACATGATCCCATCCAAAAATGACATGAAATCTCACTCTGTTTAAATGTTTTTTAATTCATTTTGTTATTTCATTTAAGCTCTCACGCATTTCGTGCAAGAACACTTTCGGTTGTCCACGCCCACCCTTTCTCCGGCTGTTAAAACTATTACTCTTCAGCTAAATTCTCTTTTTTCAGTTTAATGCATAGACAAAAAATTATGTTCACCTGAGTGGACTGTTTCATTTTCTCAGGTCTGACTTACTCAACCTGATTTTAACCCAGCATGAACTGTACGGGCGGGTAGTTAAGATGGTGGTCGAGGATTTAGTGCCTCAATGCGTTTCCACCCAACATCACTTTAACTCGGGGAGAAACCTTGCCCAGGAGAAGAGCAGCCTGCCCTGTGCTTAAGTTACAAAAATATTACTTTGTTTGGATGTCCCTGCTGGCTGCTCAGGTGAAAATCCAAAACTATCAGCTCCTGGTGGCTTCAGAGTGGGTAAATAAATTGGGCAATTTTAACTGCCCACCCTCTCATTTCTGCCAGGCAGATGAGGTTAAAATCATCTCTTATGAGCAAGCCAGCTCTGAAGCCTCCTCAATTTCAATTTTTTTCTAACCTTTATCTGTGAGCAATGCCACATGAAATCAGCCAGTGTTATTTAGTTTTCATGTGGTACATGCACACTTGTGATGCACATTGCATCAAAGTACAAAATCATGATTTTTAATTCTGGAACAATCTAGAAATTAATGTACAGGAAACAAGGAGCACCAAGTACAAAGGCGCAGCAAGCTCAGGAGACGACTGAAAGGTTTATAAAAGGTTTTGCTTGTGGGACAGGGAGGAGCAGGAGTGCTCCTCACACAGCAACAAAGAAACCCAGAGCCCTTCCCTGACCTCTCTCGAACATGCCACCACCACTGACCCCACTTAGCTGACATTTGGCTGGGGTTTTTGGCACACTGAGGGTAAAGTTGGGAGGAAAGATATGCAAGGTATCAGTTAGAAAAAACAAGAAAGCAAAGTAACATGGACCTGTAACATACATAGAAGGAAGTTGGAGGAAAGAAGGATCACCTGTCAGATAACAAGCTCGATCTTGTATCATGTCCAGGAAGGCAAGAACCACTTTAGGCCTTTTGCCAACGTTTGCAGTTTTGGAGGAAGAAAAGTAATGCCTGAAATCTTCAAAAAGCAGAACCTGTGATGGCAGTCATATGTCTTTTAAAGGAACTTGTCAAAACTGAGCCTTCTGAACCTTGTTATGATTGACTCAATTCGCTGCCACCGAGCTATATGCAGGTGCCTCAGATGCATTTGTTAATAGTAGCTTTCGGGTATTTTTTTAAAGACCCTTAGGCGAGTTACAATATTGATGTGAAGCAGCCAATATTTTGACTCTGAGACTTTAAGGCTGTGCTTAGGTCCCATAAAAACTGAATCTATTGGTATTAGCCACACAACTGCTCATATTTATAGATGCCTGGGAAGCCAATGTGAACAGTTGAACCAATGGTTTGTCATCTGGGCAAATTTACCTTATATTTGATTGCAGTCTTCTACTTTCTAACATTTTTCGGACAATAGTGAGGTTTTCAGTGTTATGAAGCATTACAGTTACACAATCATTGAGGTGTAAATTTAACATTGTTTTATGGGCTTAAAATAAGTACACAATACAGAAATAAACAGGGCAGAAGCAAATCTGAACTGCATAGCCACTCAAGCTACTGTTAACCTGGTCAGAGCTTTTTTTTTTAGGGGCCCTAGGTTTCTTTTTTAAGCAGCCTTTGCAACCACCTGAAGTGAGCGTATGCCTCATTTCAGTATTTAAATGTGGCTCCCGTGCTCATTTCTGACCCAGATTGGCAAATTGTTCAACGATGCTGAGTTTGGATTCTGCCAGGGCCACTCGGCTTCAGACCTCATGACAGCCTTGGTCCAAACATGGACAAAAGAGTTGAATTCCAGAGGTGAGGTGAGGTAAGAGTGACTGCCCTTGGCATCAAGGCAGCATTTGACCAAGTGTAGCATCAAGGATACCAAGTAAAATTGATGTCAATGGGAATCAAAGGGAAAACTCTCCACTGGTTGGAGTCAAACATAGTACAATGGAAGGTGCTTGTGATTGTTGGAAGCCAAACATCTCAGCCTCAGGACATCGCTGTAGGAGTTCCTCAGGGTAGTGTCCAAGGACCAAACCATCTTCAGTTGCTTCATCAATGACCTTCCCTCCATCATAAGGTCAGAAGTGGTGATGTTTATTGATGAGTTCAGTGTTCAGTTCCACTTGCAAATGTTCAGATAATGAAGCAGTCCGTGCCCACATGCAGCAAGACCTGGACAACATTCAGGCTTGGGCTGAAAGTAGCAAGTAATATTTGCACCACATAACAATGCCAGGCAATGACTATCTCAAACAAGAGAGAATTTAACCATCTCCCCTTGATGTTCAACAGCATTACCATCACTGAATCCCCCACTGTCAACATCCTTGGGGGTTACCATTGACCAGAAACGTAACGGACCAGCCACATAAATACTGTGGCTGCAAGAGCAGGTCAGAGGCTGGGAATTCTGCAGCAAGTAACCCACCTCTTGATTACCCAAAGCCTACCCACATCGACAAGGCACAAATAAGGATTATGATGGAATGCTCTCCATTTTCCTGGATGTGTGCAGCTCCAAAAACACTCAAGAAGCTTGACACCATGCAGGACAAAGCAGCCCGCTTGATTGGCACCTCATCCACCACCTTCAACATTCACTCCCTCCACCACCGGCCACAGTGGCAGCAGTGTCCACCATCTACAAGATGCACTGCAACAATTCACCAAGGTTCCTTCGACAGCACCTTCCAAACACTGGGCCTCTACCACCTAGAAAAACAAGGGCAGCAGGCACATGGGAACACTACTGCCTGCAAGTTCACCTCTAAGTCACATACCATCCTGACTCTGCAGTATTTTGTTTTTGTTTTCAAAATAAATTGTTTTCATTTGATATTTTTGGTTATTGAGTGGTTGGACCGGCAATCTTTAAAGGGACCACTGGAGTTAGCTCAAAAAAAGGCCAAAAAACACTGAAAACGTTTTTTATACTGTGGAGTCGGATGGAGCAGCAGCCCTGAGCCCCCTTTCCCAATCGATAGCCCCCTCATAATCATACCTGTGGGCCGTGATACTGGACGAAATTGGTAAGGTCCTGACAGGCAAACTGCATCGGGGCACCTGAATTCCATCCATGTCTCACATGATTTATTCTGATAAGGCCCTAAAACGAATTTAGTTGCATTCTCGGACCTCTCCATTCCGGAACACTGTGACTGCAAGCTGCCAGAATTGTGCCTGGTTTGGCATGCTAAAGAACATTGGCCTCCTTGACTATAGTTTCCTGTATTGACACCAACATGGGAAAAACACATCCAAAATTGAGATGAATCTTAAATGTTTAAATTATTTGCTTGAACATTTTATTTTGTCTGAAATTTAATTTCTGCCATAGACATTCTCTCCTTAATGTGGTTTCAAGCCAACAAATGTGCACTTTAATGACATCAGGATTGACTGATTGGAGCAGCAGCATTGAAGTAAAAAAAGAATTGTTTTCTGTTCGGTTTTTCTATCCTATTTTTTTTTGGGAACAAACTCATTCAAAATTTGAGGTGAGGTTGTAACCTCTGCATCGGTGCAAATGATATAGTCCACGACAAATCCCATGAAGATAAAATTAAAGGGAACAGAATTCAAGGATGTTTTCAGAGGCGAATTCACCAAGCATACCACTTGTCCTAGCAGAGATCATTGTTGGGCTCAGTTAGAATACAGTGCCCAATTTTGGTCTCCACATGTGGTAGGGTATGACTTACCTCCCCATTTGTACCAAGGCCCTACCATTGATCTGTCGGAATGCCTGCCTGACTTAGGTGATGGACCCTTATAATATGCAACTCCATGGGACCCTGATCGCCATTTTAGGACTTAAACCACACCCCGCCATGCACACTCTGCACTGTATCAGGTGGCAGTCCAGACAAAGAGAAGCCCAAAGGTAAATTCTTTCTTATTTTCATATGGCCAGGAGAAGCAAGAATACTTCTCTGGGCTCAACAAAAACAATCTGGGCCCCTGCTGTACCAGGTCCACCCTGAATCCCGAGAACGAACATCAGTTCCCTCCCAAAATATCTCCCTTTTCCTGGGTCCTTGGGACAGGTGGGCCATTTAATATTACTCAGTTTCCAATAGAAGGCACCGGC
Organism: Heterodontus francisci; assembly: GCF_036365525.1. Lineage (NCBI taxonomy): Eukaryota > Metazoa > Chordata > Chondrichthyes > Heterodontiformes > Heterodontidae > Heterodontus > Heterodontus francisci. The sequence continues at coordinate 68,655,112 of NC_090371.1, forward strand.
AATATGTTAATAAGGCCTGGTCCTCAAAATGACCAAGTGCTCTTGCCAACACTATCAGGTTGATTCAGTCTGTCAATTGACTGCCTGTAAACAGCACGGAAGAGATTTAAACCCTATCTTTTCATAAGGTGCAAATGGAAATAATGTTCTAATTGCCAGCACTGGTATTTACCTCTTGTGGGGGCTTCTGGGTTCTAGTCCCTACCTCAGAATTTGAGAATACAATCCAAGCTAACTTGCTAATACAGAACAGAGCAAACGCTGTTTTGGCTTACTCCCTGTTGTATGATTGCTTTAAGAGTGATGTCCTTTTAAGATCTCAGTAAGCTAATGTGCTAAGTACCAGGAAGTAGCCATGTGACTTGAAGCCAGAGTCACTCAGCAACTGTAACACCCAGATGAAAGTTCTGGAAATAGTTTGCTCTGTACTGTATATAATAGTTTAGCTGCAATAAACCTGTTTGAGATCTTCAACAAACTGGACTCCACGCGTCTCATTTATTTTGCATCAGACAACATAAAGAACTCATTACACACCCAACTGTCTATCCTCTGGCCCTCCATTCACCATGATATTTCTGCAGCTGAGCTGCATGCTCTCACCTCCATATTTGATCATTTGTCCCCCAAAAAACCCTTACTCTCTCCAACCCTCAACATTACTGCTGGTGTAGCCCCACCTTCATTCTCTCAAGTCCAAGGGGTGTAAGTTTGAGCATATTTGGTGCACAACTAGTTTAGCCAGTGATTGCCAAATCTGGCTATACTATATCAAGCACTTTGGGACCCTCATCTCCTCTACCAAAACTGCTCACTACTCCAGGATCATTTTGCAAAGCATAGCTAACCCCGGCTTCTTTTCTACACTACCAGTCATCTCCTTCTCCCCAGACCCTGCACCCTTATCTCCAATAACAAGGCTGAGAAGTTCATAGACTTCTTAGTCACTAATATTGAAATTGTCCATTCAGCTGCATCTGCTCCACCCATCTTCCATTGCCCACCAAGCCAAACCTCTCCTTAGGCTCCCACTACCCTAGCATTGAACCCATGTCTTCCTCTAGTTTTTTTTCATTTTCTACCTCCCCTCATGCACACACCAAGCTGTTCCCTGTCCCCATTTCCTCTTTCCATGTGCTATCTCCCTCCATTTCAAAGCTGGCATCATCAGATTTCTACACAAAAAATCCACATTTGACCCCTCTGTCCTTGCAAATTATCATCACATCTCTAACATCCTGACACACTCTCCAGCATTTATGAGGCTCAAATCAGGACTGTGATGTAAAGCCATTCACTTGGATTGGTACAGCTGCAGGATGCTCGGCAATATCCTGGACAAATAGAGTCATAGAGTTATACAACACAGAAACAGGCCCTTTGACCCATTGTGTCTGTGCCGGCCATCAAACACCTAACTATTCTAATCTCATTTTCCAGCACTTGGCCCATAGCCTTGTATGCTATGGCATTTAAAGTGCTCATCTAAATACTTCTTAAATGTTGTGACGGTTCCTGCATCTAGCACCCCTTCAGGCAGTGCGTTACAGATTCCAACTACCCTCTGGGTGAAAAAATATTTCCTCAAATCCCCTCTAAACCTCCTGGCCCTTACCTTAAATCTATGCCCCCTGGTTATTGACCCCTCCACTAAGGGAAAACGTTATAGATCATAGTGAGATACAGCACTGAAACAGGCTCTTCGGCCCACCGAGTCTGTGCCGACCATCAACCACCCATTTATACTAATCCTACATTAACCCCATATTCCCTGCCACATCCCCACCTTCCCTCAATTCTCCTACCACCTACCTACACCAGGGGCAATTTACAATGGCCAATTTACCCATCAACCTACAAGTCTTTGGCTGTGGGAGGAAACTGGGGCACCTGGCGGAAACCCACGCAGTCACAGGGAGAACTTGCAAACTCCACATAGGCAGTACCCAGAACTGAACGCAGATCATTGGAGCTGTGAGGCTGCGGTGCGAACCACTGCGCCACTGTGCCGCCCAAAGTTTCTTCCTATCTAACCTATTAATGCCCCTCATAATTTTGTATACCTCAATCATGTCCCCCCTCAGCCTTCTCTGCTCTGAGGAAAACAACCCTAGCCTTTTCAGTCTCTCTTCATAGCTGAAATGCTCCAGCCCAGGCAACATCCTGGTGAATCTCCTCTGCACCCTCTCCAGTGCAATCACATCCTTCCTATAGTGTGGTGCCCAGAACTGTACACAGTACTCCAACTGTGGCCAAAATGGCATTTTATACAGCTCCATCATAATCTCCCTGCTCTTATATTCTATGCCTCTGCTAATAAAGGCTAGTATCCCATATGCCTTCCTAACCACCTTATCTACCTGTGCTGCTGCCTTCAGTAATCTATGGACAAGTACATTCCATTGCATATTCCCTTGCTTTGATAGTCCTCCCAAAATGCATCAGCTCACACTTCTCAAGATTAAATTCCATTTGCCACTGCTGCCCCCATCTTACCAGCCCATCTATATCATCCTGTAATCTAAGACATTTTCTCCTCGCTATTTACAACACTACCAATTTTTGTGTTATCTGCAAACTTACTGATCCAACCTCCTTTATTCACATCTAAATCATTAATGTACACTACAAACAGCAAGAGTCCTAGCACCAATAGCTGCGGTACACCACTGGTCACAAGCTTCCACTTGCAGAAACAACCCTCGACCATCACCTTCTGCCTCCTGCCGCTAAGCCAATTTTGGATCCAATGTGCTAAATTGCCCTGGATCCCGTGGGCTCTTACCTTCTTAATCAATCTCCCATGCGGGACCTTATCAAAAGCCTTACTGAAGTCCATGTAGACTACATCAACTACTTTACCCTCATCTACACATCTAGTCACTGCCTCGAAAAATTCAATCAAGTTTTTTAGACATGATCTCACCCTGACAAAGCCATGCTGACTATCCCTGATTAATCTCTGCCTCTCCAAGTGGAGATTAATCCTGTTCCTCAGAATTTTTTCCAGTACTTTCCCTACCACTGATGTTAGACTCACTGGCCTGTAATTATCTGGTTTATCCCTGCTACCCTTCTTGAATAATGGTACCACATTCGCTGTCCTCCAGTCCTCTGGTACCTCTCCTGCTGCCAGAGAGGATTTGAAAATTTGTGCCGGAGTCCCTGGTATCTCCTCCCTTGCCTCACATAACAGCCTCGGATACATCTCATCTGGGCCTGGGGATTTATCCACTTTTAAGCCCGCTAAAACACTAATACTTCCTCCCTTTCAATGCCAATATGTTCAAGTATATCACAATCCCCCTCCCTGATCTCTACATCTTCATTGTCCTTCTCCATAGTGAACACTGATGAAAAGTAAATATTTAAAACCTCACTTATGTCCTCCGGCTCCACACACAGATTGCCACTTTGGTCCCTAATGGGCCCTACTCTTTCCCTGGTTATCCTCTTGCCATTAATATACTTATAAAGCGCCTTGGGATTTTCCTATATCTTGCCTGCCTGTGTTTTTTCATGTCCCCTCTTTGCTCTCCTAATTCCTTTTTAAGTACCCCCCTACACTTTCTATACTCCTCTAGTGCCTCCGTCGTTTTCAGCACTCTGAATCTGTCATCAGTCTCCTTTTTTTTCCTTATCCAATCCTCTACATCCCTTCACATCCAGGGTTCCCTGGACTTCTTGGTCCTACCCTTCACCTTAACAGGAACATGTTGGCTCTGAACTCTCACTATTTCCTCTTTGACTCCCACTGGTCTGATGTAGACTTTCCTACAAGTAGCTGCTCCCAGTACACTTTGGCCAAATCCTGTTTTATCACATTGAAATCGGCCTTCCCCCAATTCAGTACCTATGTTTCCAGTCCATCTTTGTCCTTTTCCATAACTACCTTAAATCTTACAGAGTTATGGTCACTATCCCCGAAATGCTCCCCCACTGAAACTTCTACCACTTGTTCAGCTTCATTCCCTAGGATTATGTCCAGCATTGCCCCTTCTCTTGTAGGACTTTCTACATGCTGGCTCAAAAAGCTCTCCTGTATGCATTTTAAGAATTCCTTCCCTTTTAAGCCTTTTGCACTGAGACTATCCCAGTTGATATTGGGAAAGTTAAAATCCCCTACTATTATTACCCTAATATTTTTACACCTTTCTGAGATCTGCCTACATATCTGCTCCTCTATCTCTCCCTGACTGTTTGGAGGCCTGTAGTACACTCCCAGCCAAGTGATTGCCCCCTTTTTGTTTTTAAGTTCTACCCATATGGCCTCATTTGAGGAACTTTCAAAGATATCATCCCTTATTATTGCAGTAATTGATTCCTTGATCAACAGTGCAATGCCACCTCCTCTTTTACACCCTCCCCTGTCATGCCTGTAGATTCTAAACCCTGGAATATTGAGCTGCCAGTCCCGTCCCTCCCTCAACCATGTCTCTGTGATAGCAATAATATCATATTCCCATGTGCTAATCAACACCCTTAATTCATCTGCCTTACTATTAAGACTCCTTGCGTTAAAATAGATGCAATCCAGCCTTGCATTTTTCACTTGTGCCTTAACAGGTCGATATTTGTTCTGCCTTCCAGACTGACTCAGTTTCTCTTTTATATACAGTTTCTCTTGACTTTGCATCACCCCCTACTGTACCTCCACTCTGTATCCCATCCCCTTGCCAAATTAGTTTCACCCCTCCCCCCTCACAACAGCACTAACAAACCTCCCAGCAAAGATGTTGGTCTTGTTCTAGTTCAGGTGCAACCCATCCAACTTGTACAGATCTTACCTTCGCCAGAAACAGACCCAGTGATCCAAGAAAATAAAGCCCTCCCTCCTGCACCATCTCCTCAGCCACGCATTCATCTGCTCTGTCCTCCCATTCCTATACTCACTAGCATGTGGCACCGGGAGTAATCCAGAAATTACAACCTTTGAGGTCCTACTTTTTAATCTGCTACCTAGCTCCTTAAATTCTTGTTGTAGGACCTCATCCCTCTTTCTACTTATGTCGTTGGTACCAATGTGTACCACGACCTCTGACTGTTCTCCCTCCCCCTTCAGAATTTCCTGCAGCCGCTCCGTGACATCCTTGACCCTAGAAGCAGGGAGGCAACATACCATCCTGGAGTCACATTTGCGGCCACAGAAATGTCTATCTGTACCCCTTACGATAAAATCCCCTCTCACTCTAGCTCTCCCACTCCTTTTCCTCCCCTCCTGTGCAGCTCAGCCACCCGTGGTGCCACAGACGTGGCTCTTGCTGCATTCCCCTGAGAAGCTATGTCCCCCAACAGTATCCAAAGTGGAAATCAGTTTGTTTGAATGACATCCCCTGTGTCTGGATTCAATATCCACTCCATCCACAGGCGGCACATTGTTGAAGAAGTACATAGGATCTACAAGATACACCAAGCTTACTTCAACAGTACCGCCGAGCTCTGTGAACTCTAAAGCTGTGAAGAAAGGAAGGAAAAACATTTATAAAGTGCCTTTCATAACTTCAGGACATCCTAACGTAGCTAATAGTTTTGAAATGCAGCCACTGTTGTAATGTTGAAACAACAATGTCATAGAAACACCATAGTGACTTGGACATATACTGCCATTCCTTCTTCATTGCTGGGTCAATGTCCTGGAAGTTCCTATACATTGTGGGAGCACCAACAGCAGCGGTTCAAGAATAAAACCGATTACCAGCTTCTCCAGGCAACTAAGGATGGACCGAAAATACAGCCTTGTGAACATCACCCACAAATTGAGAATAAATAACAAAGTGTTCAAAAAATGTTGCCAAATATTAACAATATGAATGGCACTCACTCTAAAGCAGTGGTTCACTATCCTGTTCTACATTATCCATCAGGAAACCAAACACAGGATTAGCAGAACAGACAGAAAATACAGTTAATATCATGCTCATTCTTCAATTAGTACAGCACTGATCTCCCACTTTATTTTATTCTTTCACTCCGTTTTTCCAATGCAAGTCTCCTGCTCTACTTCCTCTACTTTTACTAATACAGATCTCCCACCATATTTAAAATTGGTCTCTCTTTCTATTTTATTTAATGCCATTCCCTCACTTTACCTACAGCCAGTCTCACGCTGCACTCGACCTATTGCTGATGCCCTGCATCACTTTATCCAGCACTACTCCATGTTATTTAATTCCAGTCTCTCCCTCCACTTTATCAAACTCTCGTCTCCAATTTCACTTTACGTTCACATATAAAACCATCCACAAACACAGCTTTAGTCCCAACAGTGCGACTAATTTCTAATCTTATGTGTGAGTATACACTATTGTGGGAGCACCATTACCACATAACTGTTGTGCTTGAAGGGAAGGTTCACCACTACCCTATCAGGAAAGCTAGGAATGGGTGATAAATGCTATCTTGCCACATCCTGAGAACTAATTAAAAATATACCCCACAGGAAAGATTGTGTGCAATTCTTACATGGACTTTATTCAGCATTGTCAAGGTATGTCTAGAGTTGCCTTTTTATATAATACTGTCAGATTGAATAATGCCTCTTATAAAGAATGCATTATTCATGGATCTGTTATTAAAAGGGAAATTAGACAATTGTTTCTGTAACATAATGCTCATTATTGAATCTCTTTTGAAAATCTCACAAAGCCGTAGTGTCATAGGGCTGAATCTTTGCCACGGAGTCGGGAAAAAGGAATCAGGATTGTTTTCGGGTCAGGAACCTGCCTCCGGTGGGAAACTGATTAAAGTTACGATTTTCATGGGGGTGAGCCTTAATTGATAAGGGGACAGGTTCCCTGTCCAATTAGAGCCCATGGGGTGAGAACAGAGGTGGGTCAGACTAAGTGTGGGGCTGATTTAGACTCCCCACGGCAGCTGTCATTGAGGCTGCTGGTTGTCCTGAAGGAGAGATCTGCGGTTTGTGCCAAAGCCTTCCACGGCACCAAAGGGATGTGAGATGAGGCAGGAGAGCTGGAGGCCTGACACCGAGGACAGGGCTGCCCCTTTGATCTTTGATGTGGAGCTTGATCTAATATTGGAGGCTGTGAGGGAGAGGAGGGAGGTCCTCTTACTGGAGGTTGGCAGGAGGAGGTCACCAGCTGCAACCAAAGAGGCTTGGGTCCAGATGCTGTCACCATCAGCAGCAGAAGCAAGAAGAGAAGAACCTGGATCCAGTGCTGGAAAAGTTTCAACAACTTCATGCATTCTGGGAAGGTCAGTGCAACCCTCAGCACTCAGGAAAGGTCTCAGGGCTTGCAACCTCAAGAAGACACACACCTGAGTAGCTTCTGGACACCTAATGCTCCTGAACATGGGAGAGGTGTGTGCCCAGGCCTCTTACTCACCCCTCAGAATGGCTCACAGCCCGAAGAGGACCTGTCACCACTGAGACACGCAGCTCCTAATGCGACAGCTGACACTGGACACAAAGGACAGTAGTGCCTTATCTTGCTCTCTTTTGTTCTTGCAGGGGAAATGCATGGACAATGTAAAAAAGAGGGCTCAGATGGGAGGAGAGGTGCTGTTCTTCTATTGAAATACCCCAATGGAGCAGACAGCAATGGAGATTGCCTCCGCTTCCACTATCCTGGCTATCAAGCCTGGCGAAACAGGAGCTCCTGGTGCACCTGGTGATTACAGAGGGCAAAGTGGTCATTAAAGGGGTGCAGGGCACTCCTCCTTGTCCGATAGCATATCATGCACTGAGTAATATTGGGCAGCCTCAGCACTGGAGAGATTTCGACTCTCCTTGGCTGGCTCATTTTCTTTATGCGTTCATGGGATGTGGGCATTGCTGGCCAGGCCAGAATTTATTCCCCATCCCTAATTGCCCTTGAGAAGTTGATGGTGAGCTGCCTTCTTGAACTGCTGCAGTCCTTGGGTTGCAGGTGCACCCACAGTGCTGTTAGGAAGGGAGTTCCAGGATTTTGACCCAGCGACAGTGAAGGAACAGTGATACAGTTCCAAGTCAGGATGGTGTGTGGCTTGGATGGGAACTTGCAAGCAGTGGAGTTCCCAGGCATCTGCCGCCCTTGTTTTTCTAGGTGGTAGAGGTTGCGGGTCTGGAAGATGTCGTCGAAGGAGCCTTGGTGAAATGCTGCAGTGCATCCTGTAGACGATACACACTGCTGCTACTGTGCATTGTTGGTGAAGGGAGTGAATTTTGAAGGTGGTGGATGGGATGCCAATCAAGCGGGTTGCTTTTGCCTGGATGGTGTTGAGCTGTTTGAGTGTTGTTGGAGCTGCACCCATCCAGGCAAGTGGAGAGCAGTCCATCATACTCCTGACTTGTGCCTTGTAGATGGTGGCCAGGCTTTGGGGAGACAGGAGGTAGGTTACTCAGCACAGAATTCCCAGCCTCTGACCTGATCTTGTAGCCACAGTATATATGTGGCTGGTCCAGTTCAGTTTCTGGTCAATGGTAACCCCGAAGATGTTGATAGTGGGGGATTCAGTGATGGAAATGCCATTAAACATCAAGGGCAGATGGTTAGATTCTCTCTTGTTTGAGATAGTCATTGCCTGGCACTTGTGTGGCGTGAATGTTACTTGTCACTTATCATTCCAAGTCTGAATGTTGTCCAGGTCTTGCTGTATCTAGGCAAGGGCTGCTTCAGTATCTGAGGAGTCACGAATTATGTTCAACATTGTGCAATCATCAATAAACATCCCCACTTCTGACCTTTTGATGGAGGGAAGGTTATTGATGAAGCAGCTGAAGATGGTTGGGCCTAGGTCACTACTCTGATGAACTCCTGCAGAGATGATTGACCTCCAACAACCACGACCATCTTCCTTTGTGCTAGGTATGACTCCAACCAGCAGAGAGTTTTCCCCCTGATTCCCATTGACTCCAGTTTTGCTAAGGCTCCTTGATGCCATACTCGGTCAAATGCTGCCTTGATGTCAAGGGCAGTCACTCTCACCTCACCTCTGAAGTCAGCTCTTTTGTCCATATTTGGACCAAGGCTGTAATGAGGTCAGGAGCTGAGGAGAACCCAAACCTCAGTGAGCAGGTTATTGCTGAGCAAGTGCCGCTTGATAGCACTGTTTACGACTCCTTCCATCACATTGCTGATGATCAAGAGTAGACTGATAGGGCCGTAATTGGCCAGGTTGGATTTGTCCTGTTTTTTGTGGCCGGAACATACCAGGGCAATTTTCCACATTGCCGGGTAGATGTCACTGTCGTTGTAGCTGTACTAGACCATCTAGGCTAGAGGGGCAGATAGTTCTGGAGCACAGGTCTTCAGTACTATTGCTGGAATGTTGTCAGTGCCCATACCTTTTGCAATATCCAGTGCCTTCAGTCATTTCTTGATGGCATGTGAAGTGAATCAGATTGACTGAAGACTGGCATCCGTGAAGCTGGGGACTTCAGGAGGAGGCCGAGATGGATCATCCATTTGGCACTTCTGCCGGAAGATGTTTGCAAATGCTTCAGCTTTGTCTTTTGCACTGATATGCTGGGCTCCCCCATCATTGAGGATGGGGATATTTGTGGAGTCTCCTCCTCCTGTCTGTTGTTTAATTGTCCACCACCATTCACAACTGGATGTGGCAGGACTGCAGAACTTAGATCTGATCCATTGGTTGTGGGATTGCTTGGACCTGTCTATTGCATCCTGCTTCTACCATTTGTCATGCAAGCAGTCCTGTGTTGTAGCTTCACCAGGCTGACACCACATTGTGAGGTATGCCTGGTGCTGCTCATGGTATGCCCTCCTGCACACTTCTTTGAACCAGGGTAGGTCCACAGGCTTGATAGTAATGGTACAGTGCGAGATATGCTGGGCCATGAGGTTACAGATTGTGGTTGAATGAAATTCTGCTGCTGCTGATGGCCCACAATGCCTCATGGATGCCCATTTTTGAGTTGTTAGATCTGTTCACAATCTATCCCATTTAGCACGGTGGTAGTGCCACAGAACATGATGGATCTGTTTAGTTTAGTTTAGAGATACAGCACTGAAACAGGCCCTTTGGCCCACCGAGTCTGTGCCGACCATCAACCACCCATTTTATACTAATCCTACACTAATTCCATATTCCTACCACTTCCGCACCTGTCCCTATATTTCCCTACCACGTACCTATACTAGGGGCAATTGCTAATGGCCAATTTACCTATCAACCTGCAAGTCTTTGGCTTGTGGGAGGAAACCGGAGCACCCGGAGGAAACCCACGCAGACACAGGGAGAACTTGCAAACTTCACACAGACTCAGCATCTCTTCTTTTGCCTCCCTCAGGTGCAAATGTCCAACCCACAGCACCCTCTCTCTCTCTGCTGGCCCAGAGCAGCATCAAGGAGAAGAAGTAGAAGCACTGTCACATCTTACGAGCGCACCATTCACCAGCGCAGTTGCCATAATCTTGTTGGATCCTTAAGTGCGTGTAGATAGGGTGGCACTAGTGGGAAGCAGGAGGTGCCAGAGGCAGGGGGAGCTGTGGTCAGTTTCCCTCAATGGAGGGAGGACTGACACAGCACTGTTCAGCTGGGCACAGATGCAGGGCCTCAGGAGTCACTGAAAAGGAGGCTCGACCTTAAACAGCAGGGGGAGTGGCAAAGCCTCTGGGCAGATATGCTTCTTTCATTGGTGTAAATGATTAGATGCTCCAGGCTGCTTTTTCCATGCATGCATTAGCACAGTTATCTCAGACACGTTTCCATGTCATGCCCATCAACCTAGGTCAGTGAGGCTCAGTTGAAACGTTCTTGGATCAGGCAATCCCTGACATGCATGAGATCCTAACGAGTTTATCATGCCTTGAGCCATGCCCGCCCACCTCGTTGTGCAGCTGGGGCACCTCGCTGTTCAGCGTCATCTCCTTCCGCCTCCACTTTCTCCTCCTCTCTCACCTCCTTCTCCATGCCCAATGGGCTGTCTCTTTCCAGAACCTCACCGTTCTCAAGATCCCCAACATGCTGGAGAGCCATGGTGGTGTTGTGGTAATGTTAGTGGGCTAGTAATTCAGAGCCCCAGGTTAATGTACTGGGCACATGGGCTCAAATCCCACCATGACAGCTGGTGCAATTTAAATTCAATTAATTAATAAAAAACTGGAATTGACAGGTAGTCTCAGTAATGGTGCCATGAAACTATCACTGATTGTCGTAAAAACTCATCTGGTTCACTAATGTCCTTTCGGGAAGGAAATCTGCCATCCTTACCTGGTCTGGCCTACATGTGACTCTAGACATACAGCAATGTGGTTGACTCTCAACTGTCCTCTGAAATGGCCTAGCAAGCCACTCAGTTGTTATGGGCAATTAGGGATGGGCAACAAATGCTGCCTTTGCCAGTGACGGCAACATCCCATGAAAGCATGATATATTATGGAGAACAAAGCAGACCACCACAATGTCCGTGACCCTTGCAGGAGGGTATTGGAGGGTTCAACTCAACTGTTCCAGGCACCAGAAGAGCATCCTGAGAAGCCTGTTGTCCTAGTGAGCAGGCGGCATTGGTTGTATTGTCTCTGTGCCTCTGTCTGGGAGCTTCTGTAGAAGGGTGAGTAACCTTGTCTTCAAGGGATATCCCTTGTCCCCTAGGATCCATCCACGCACTTTGGGGTTTGGAGTAAAGTTCTCAGGCAGCATGAACTGGCAGAGGATGAAGGAGTCATGGAAGCTGCCAGGAAAGTTAGCACGCACATGGAGGAAGCTCTTGTTGTGGTCGCAGACCATTGGACTTTGAGGGAGTGAAAGCCCTTCCAGTTGATCAATCTGGTTAGTCAGTTGCTGGGTACCTTCATGGCCACATGGGTGCATTCAATGATGTCCTGCACCTGGGGGAATCCAACAATGGTGGAAAAGCTCAATGCCCACTGTGGCTGCAAGGCTATATCTGTCATGAAATGAATGCACTTTTCAGCTCTGGCAAAGAGGGTATCAGTGACCTGCAAGGTGCAGTGGTGTGCTGCCATTTGCAATATCCCATGAACATCCACAGCTGATCTTTGGAAGGACCAGAAGCAAAGATGTTCAAGGTGACAGTGACTTTGACAGCTACTGGCAGGGCATGGTGACCAGTGCTGTGAGGTACGAAGTCTTCGATGACAAGGTCACAGATGTCTGTGACCAGCTGCCTCGAAATTTGCAGTCTCAGTCATCCTCGAGGTTGCTCCGTCTTTGGCAATAGATTCTATGTTGAGGTTATGTTCTCTGTTGCCTTCCTGCCCCTCTTTCCTCTCCTGTGCCTAACTGTTGCTTGGGGTTCTGACCTTCCTGAGGAGGGTGTTGTCCCTCATCCTCACTGGGCCAAAAATCTGACAGCCCTGCCCCCATTGCCAGTTGCAGCCTTCCTTTTGGACAGGTGGCCACCCTATTGAGATTGGCAGCCTTGTCCCCTACTCTTCTGACCCCACGACACCAGGAGGGTGATGACCCCGTTCAATGCCCGAACGATGACTGCTCACTCTGCCCGTCACCTGCGCAGCACCAAGAGCACCTCCTTTCCAAAGGCTGATTCCCCTTCTGCCCCGCTGATCCCCTTATAGGGCCAGGGCAATTCCCTGTGGCAGCTAAGACTGCATCTCCACACTGTACTCACCTCCCTTTAGTTGGTCAGCCTTGGACAGCGCATGTAACCCATGCACCCACCTCTAACAAGTTTATAACAAATTTCTTAAGTATTTTAATTGGCCTCAATCAGGAGGTGGATAGGATCGCTATCCCACCCGCCAGCTTGATGAACAATGCCGGCGCCAGGAACAACATCTCGAAATTGACATTTTTGGCCCCCACCCCCCTCTGTTCCTGACCTCGTTGGGGATGGGGGTGTGGAAATTCAGCCCTTAGGGTCAATAGGGTACTAAAGGAGGCCGTTCAGCCCATCAGGTCCGTGCAATTCTCTGTAGAGCACTCCAGTCAGTGTCATTACCCCCTCTCTATCCCCTTAGCCCTGCAAGTTTATTTCCCTCAAGTGCCTATCCAATTTCCTTTTGAATTGATTGATCGCCTCTGCTTCCACCACCCTCATATTCAGTGAGTTCCATTTCCTCACTGCGTAAAAAAAGTTCTTCCTCACATCCCCCTGCATCTTTTGCCCAAAGCCTTAAATCTATGTCCCCTAGTCCTGTATCATCAGCTAATAGGAACAGCTTTTCTTTGTTTACCTTGAAGAAACCTGATATAATCTCGTACACCTCTTTCAAATCTCCCCTCAATGTCCTTTCCTCCAAGGAGGACAATCCCAACTTTTCCAACCTAATCTTGTAGCTAAAATCTTTCATCCCTGGAACCATTCTGGTAAATCTCCTATGCACTCTCTCAAGGACTCTCACATTCTTCCTAAAGTGTGGTGACCAGAACTGGGTGTAATACCCTAGTGGTGGCCTAACCAAAGCTTTATAAAGGTTCAGCATAACTTCCCTACTTTTGTACACAATACCTCTCTTGCAAGATCCTATATGCTTTGCTAACAATTCTCTTAATATGACGTGCCACCTTCAAGATCAAGGGACATGAACCCCCAAGTCCCTCTGTCCCTGCGCACTCTTTAGAACTGTGCCATTAAATCTATATTGCCTCTCCCTTTCCCTTCTGCCAAAATGCATCACCTCACACTTCTCTGTATTAAATTCCATCGGCCACATGTCTGCCCATTCTGCTAGCCTATGTCCTGTTACAATAGATTACTGTCATCCTCACTGTTTGCCACTCCTCCAAGTTTGGTATTTCTGTCAAATTTTGAAATATTACTCTGTATTCCAACATCCAAGTCATTTATATAAATCCAAAAAAGTTTTCTGTCCTTGAACCATTTTTTTTTATCCAAACTGACACTGACCCTCTTATTCCATGTACCTCAATTTTGTTATCCAGCTTTTTATGTGGCACTTTATCAAACACTTTCTTAAAATCCATGTAGACAACATCCACTGCATTCCCCTCATTGACGTTCTCTGTTACTTCATCAAAAAATTCAATTAAATTAGTCAAGCATGATCTGCCTTTTACAAATCCATGCTGGCTATCCTTAATGAACACAAAACTCTTCAAATGCCTGTTGATTTCTTCCCTGATTATTGTTTCTAAAATCTTACCCACCACTGATGTTAAACTGACGAGCCTGTAGTTACTACAACTGTCCTTACACACTTTCTTGAATAAGAGTGTCACATTTGCCACTCTGCAATCCTCTGGCTCCTCCCCCATATCTAGGGAAGATTGAAAGATTATGGCAAGTCCTTCCACTATCTCTCCACCCCTCCTTCCTTTAGCAACCTGGGATGCAAGCCATCTGGACCTGGTACTTATCCACTCTAAGCAAAGCCAGCCTTTCCAGTATTCCTGCCTATCAGTTTCACCCCATGCATTACCTCTACCTTCTACCAATATTTTGTCAGCGTCCTCTTCCTTAGTAAACACTGATGCAAAGTACTCATTAAGTATTCTAGGCTTGCCCTGCACCTCGAAGCATATATAACCTTCTTTGTCCCAAATAGGACCCATCGAGCCTCTTACTACCCGTTTACTACTTACTTGCTGGTAGAAGGTCTTTGCTTTCCCTTTTATATTAACTGCCATTCTATTCTCATATTCTCTCTTCGCCAGTCTTTTTTTTCCTCTTCACCTCCCCTCTCAACTTATTGTATTTAGCCTGGATCTCATTTGAAGAATTCACCTGACATGCATCATACACCCTGTTCTTTTGTTTCATCATATTCTCTATCTCCCACATCATCCAAGGAACCCTGGCTTTGGTTCCCCTACCTTTTACCCTTGTTGGAATGTACCAAGCCTGTACCTGAAACATCTTCAGCTTAGAAATCACCCATTGTTCCATTACAGTTTTCCCTGTCAGTCTTTGGTTCAATTTTACTCTGGCGAGATCCTCTCTCATCCTTTTGAAATTAGGCCTCTTCCAATTTAGAAGTTCTACTTCAGATTGTTCCTTGCTCTTCTCCATTACTAATCAAAACCTTATTATATAGTGATCACTCTTACCCAAGTGTTCCCCCACTGACACTATTTTCAAGAAGGAGTTAGATATAGCTCTTGGGTTTAAAGGGATCAAAGGATATGGGGCGAAAGCAGGAACAGGTTACTGAGTTGGATGATCTGCCATGATCATAATGAATGGTGGAGCAGGCTCGAAGGGCCAAATGGGCTACTCCTGTTCCTATTTTCTATGTTTCTATGTTTCTATGACACTTGGTCCAATTGGCCCACCTCATTCCCCAGCACTAGATCCAGCAATGGCTCCTTCCCAGCTGGATTGAGAAGATACTGGTCAAGGAAGTTCTCCTGAACATATTTCAGAAATTCCTCATAATAATATTTGCCAGTTCTGTTGAAGGGTCACTGACCTGAAATGTCAACTCTGCTTCTCTCTCCACAGATGCTGCCAGACCCGCTGAGTATTTCCAGTATTTCTTGTTTTTATTTCTGAAATTACTCCCTGCCTTAGCCTTTACTGTAGCATATTCCCAATTGATATTTGGATAATTAAAATCCCCTAATATCACCACTCTATAGTTCTTGTGATTTCCCTCAAGATTTGCTTCTCTATCTTTCTCTCACTATTTGGAGACCTATAGAATATCCCCCAGTAGCGTGATCATACTTTTCTTGTTTCTCAACTCTAACAAAATGAATTCTGTCCTTGCCCCCTCAAGGATGCCCTCCCTTTCCAACACTACAATGTCTTCCCTAATTAGTACAGCCTCCCCACCTCCCTTTATTCCTTCTCTATCTTTTCTGAGCACTTTGTAACCTTGATTATTAAGCGCCAAATCCTCACCATTTTTAAGCCATATTGCCGTTATTGCCAAATTCCTACACGGCTATTAACTCTGTTCCTCTCTTCATACATTCTGCCTTACCTGTTGCGTATTCCCAAAATTTTCTGTTTTTATTTCAGATTTCGAGCATCCGCAGTATTTTGCTTTTGCACACCACGCGGGACTCACAATGACAGTTACAGTAAAGACTGTCTGTCCATCTAACTATGGAATTTCCTATAACAAATGCAGTTCTACTCTTTGCTGTTCCCTCCTGTTTAGTCCCTTGCCCACTGGTGCCATGGTCTTGACTACACTCTGTTATGGACAGGTGGGAGATGGTGTGGGTGACTTCCACTTTTCACCTCTCACCTCGCAACTGATCACAGATAGAATTTTAAAAAAAATAGTATTTTAGTCCCTGAATGTTTTAAGGGTCAAATTAATACACAAATGGCAGGTTTCCTCGTAGGTTTAAAAAGAAAGATAACTGTTTATTAATACCGAAAATCTTCGCAACCTCACCCATTCACACGCGCACACTCACTAAAAAAAGTAAAGATTGGAGGATAGCATGCATTTAAGTCTGATGGTTATAAGAAGAGTTCACTTTGAAATCTTTTTGGTTTTCCGGGAGGAATTTTTAACAGCGCTGCAGGCCTAATTAAAGCCTGGCTCAGGTATAAAATTAAAACCCGACCCGCACCCGACCTGAGCCCGAGCCCTTTAATTTTTTTTCGCACCCATCCCGACCCTACCCGACATGAATCTCCTTCATCTGTTCTGGCAGCACGCTATTCCTGCAGCTGGAGTTGTGGGGAATCATGGGTAAACCTGATCCTGTGACTTCCCGGAAGCAGTGTCCAGCCCGACCCAACCCGAGCCCGGATGCTGGACTCAGAATTTCGACCCGACCCGACCCGAAGCCGACACATATCGTTGGGTCGAGTCGGGTTCGGGTCGGGTAGCCAGGCTTTAGCCTAATGTTCCTTTTCTTGGTTCACTGAAGGAGTGCAGATTCCTTTGATGAAGACTCAGTCAAAGTTGGTGGACAATCTTGTCTCAGATAGAGAGTTTTCTAGGTCACCTTTTGCAGTCTCTGCCTCAGTGGTTTAAAGATGTCACAGACAGGGTCCTCTTTTTGGCTGGGACTCTTAGCTGCTGGCTTAGCTCTCTCTTTCGCTCTGTCTTTCAGAGAAATCTTATTTTTTAAGAAAAAACTTATCAGGTTTGGTTTCAGTTAGGTGACCCATGAATGGTCTCCCCTGGTGTGTTCATACAATGTCTTTACACATTGGAGTTTGAATGTGTCTTATCTTGATAAAGTGGTGTTATTTCCCACCTATTATCTTCGTTTTGCATCCCAAGTCACCCTGTCTGTGAAGGTCTTTGTCAACCCAATTCTTGAAGGAAGGAGCCATTTAGCATAGAATAGGCTGTTTAGCATTTTAGTGTGCCTTATCCAGAACTTGTCCAGACATGATGATGGGTTTAGTCTCCAACAGTCACGATGTATATTTGCGGTACAGGAGGCGTCACCTGACCTCTTACTCCATCTTGTTTGCAGCAAAAGTGTGTCCATTTTTTGCAGTTTAGTTCATCAGTTCATTTTTACAGTTCATTATTGCTCCAGTTCACTTTACTTCATAACTGTTCCTTTCGGGAGCATGATACCTCCCTGTAAAAAGGGGAAAAAAGGAAATTCCTTTGTATTTCTTTTTTGTTTTTTTATTTTAGAAAGAAAGTAGGAACACATGATAGCTACACTCATTCATCACATGCATTCCTTAAGTTTACTGTCATCAGTCTTTCTCAGTTTTCTGGTAGTACAGTGTTTAAATTCTGGATAGTGCATCTGTGATGACATTGTTTTTCCCAGCTATATGTGTGATTTTCAAGTTAAATGGCTGGAGGAGTAAGCTCCATCTGAACAGCCTAGTAATGTTAACTTTGAATTTTTCTAAGAAGGTTAGTGGGTTATGGTCAGTATACATCAGAATTTCCCTGTGTCCGTTAACATAAACTTTGAAATGTTGAAAGGCCAACAGAAGTCCCAATGTTTCCTTTTCTATTGTTGAATATTTGCGTTTGTGTTTATTTAGTTTTTTTTTAATGGCCAATTGGCCTCTCAAGGCCTGAGTCATCATCTTGGAGTAAGAGCTTTTCTACTCCTACATCGCTGGCATCAATAGGCACCTTAAAGGATCTGTTGAAATTTGGGGCTGCCAATACAGGGTCATTGGTTAAAATCACCTTCAACTTTTCAAAAGCCAGCTGGCACCACTCTGACCACACTACCCTTATATTTTTCTTTAATAACTCGGTTATGGGTGCAGCTATGGTGCTGAAGTTGGGACAAATTTTCAGTAGAACCCACACATCCCCAGAAATCGCACTATTTCTCTCTTAGTCTTGGGAATGGGGAAATCTACCAGGGCTTGTACTTTTGCTGCCATTGGCAATACCTGACCGTGGCCTACAATATGTCCTAAATAGATTGCTTAGCAAACTCGCTTTTAGCTAAACTGGCCACTAGGTTAGCGTTCTGTGGACCCTTAAAATAGTGCTCTTAAATAGTTTAGGTGGTCTTCCCAGGTGTCGCTATAGACCAATAGGTTATCCAGGTAGACGACACAGTTGTTTAAGCAAGCCACCATCTGATTCATCAGTCTCTGAAATATTGCTGGGGGATTCCTTAAACCGGATTGCATGACTTTACATTCAAATAAGCCATCGGATGTTACGAAAGCTGAGATTTCTTAGTTTGAGTGGTCATGGGGACTTGCCAGTGTCCTTTTAATAAATCAATTTTGCTGATGTAGGCAGAGCTGGCTACTCAGTCAATGCAGTCTTCAATCTGAGGAATTGGGTATGAGTCTGTTCATGTCACTGCATTAACTTTGCAGTCGTCAGTACAGAGTCTTTTTGAGCTGTCAGATTTGGGGACTAATACGATGGGTGAACTCCAGCTGCTTTGACTGGATTTAATTAGATCATTATCCAGCATGTACTGGATTTCTTCATGGATTTGAGCTAATTTATTGGGTCTCAGTCTATATGGGTGTTGTTTTGGAGGTGGGGGTCTTTCCTACATCTACATCATGAATAATTAAAGAGGTACGACTCAGTTTGCCCCTACAAACTTCCTCAAACTTCCTTTGCAGTGTTGCTAGGTCCTTTCTCTGCTGGTCAGACGGATAGTTAAATATGGCATCTAATCTCGCTAAGATTTTTGTGTTGCCCAATTTTACAGTAAGGGGTTCAATTTGAGAATTTTCTGAGTTTCCTTCTTCTCCTCGTTTGTCTTCACTATTGTTGCCCTCTTCCATAGTTCTCACTGCCTGACATACTCTGGTTTGTCTGGTTCCCATTTGTGGTACCATTTCAACATATTTATGTGACACAGTCGTTGCTTCTTTCTCCGATCTGGGTTGTTAATCAGGTAATTTTCTTCACTGACCTTTATCACCACACTCAGAAATCATGAGTTCGAGTTCGAGTTCGAGTTCAAGCAGCTGGAGACACTTCCTACACACATGGTTCCCCCAGACACATGAAGTGTCCTGAAATTCCCACATGACGTAGGAATTGTAAGCAACAGGTCTCAGCTACCCATCCATGATCAAAAAAATCTGCATTCCCACTTTCAGAATCTAGTTAGTACCTTGTTTAAATTATTAATTTTAATTAATGTCTCTAGACTTGCTCTCGGCTAATACCTTTAGTAATTCACTTACTATTCTAATGAACCTGATTGAAATTTTTAATTTCCCAACTCCATTTTGAATGAACACTCTACTTTAGCGAGGGGGAAAAAAGAGATACTTACCAACAATCAATTTCCGTGCATTCCGGTGACATCACTCTTCGATGTTTTTTCTCTTTATTTTCGAACGCAGTTAGTCTGCTCCGAAACCCTTTGCTCTTTATCTCCCCTCCCCCCCCGCCCCACTGGTCTCACTCTGCTCTCACTCTCACTACTGTCGGGCCTGCTTTGCCTCCACTCTTTATCCCCTCACCCTAGTCGTGCTCTCCCTGCAGTTCCCAGCCTCCCTCTGTCGCTGTTCTTTATCCCTCCCACCAGTCTCACTCGCCTCTCATTCTCGCTGCTGGTTTCAGCCCTGCTCTGTCGCCATTCTTGATCTCCCTGCCAGTCCTGTTCTTGCTGCTGCCCTCAGGCCTGCTCTGCTGCCGCTTTTTATCCCCCCACTGTTCATGCTCAGTTCTCGCTCTCACTCTCACTGCTGCTCTGCTGCCACTCTTTTTCCCTCACTGGTCTTGCTCTGCTCTCGCTCTCGCTGCTGTAAAGTAGGGAGAAGGAGGGAAAATGTTGGCTTATTCTACCATTCTATTTTATTCTGCACTTCGCTACTCTTTATAGTTTAATTATTTGCTAATGTATTCATTTATTGCCAGAATTTTCCAATATAACAGTGTTAGTAGTAAGCATTCGCATAATGCCAATAACAGCCACAACTAATTTCTACTCGGTACACGTTGTACTGCACAACTGTCAGACATGAGATTACCAAATGACTTTCACATCAAATTATCATATCAAATATTATCATATCAGTATTGACATTATATTGACATTTATGACTCAAAGAGCTTAAGTTAGCAACAACACTGCTGAAATAGTCATTTTTTTATTGTTGATTGAAACATTTAATTGGCAAACTTATCACGTTGATTGTCTTCAGGTTGAACAAATGCATAAATGAATGTGGAAATGGAGTTTATTGAATAAATTCCAAAAATGTTTAGCATGAGATTGGTTGCTTGGTGCAGTGAACAACTGACCCATACAGAAAAATAAAATTTTAGCTTTGAATCCTGGTCTTATTTATCTGATCTCAGGTCAATATCAACTAAATAGTACAATTTTAAAGGGGATGCAGGAATAGAGAGATCGGTCAGGACAAGTTGATAAAAAAAAACATACAGAATGCTGGAGTTTATAAATAGAGGCATATGAACATATTAATTTTTAAAAATTTATTCATGGGGTGCGGGCGTCTCTGGCTAGGCCAGCATTTATTGTACATCCCTAATTACCCTTGAGAAGATGGTGGTGAGGTGCCTTCTTGAATCACTGCAGTCCATGTGGGGTAGGTACACCCACAGTGTTGTTAGGAAGGGAGTTCCAGGATTTTGACCCAGCGACAGTGAAGGAACAGCAATATAGTTCCAAGTCAGGATGGTGTGTGACCTGGAGGGGAACTTGGAGGTGGTGTTCCCATTCATCTGCTGCCCTTGTCCTTCTAGATGGTAGAGGTCAGGGGTTTGGAAGGTGCTGTCTAAGGAGCCTTGGTGAGCCTCTGGGAAGCTTGCTGACCATAGTAGTGTGCTTCAGTGCATCTTGTAGATGGTACACACGTGACAGGTAGGAAAAGACCAGCTGTTCCACCAAGGCTACCCACACCACAATGACTGAACCATCCGGCTAAACACTCTTGCCCTCCCCGCAATTCCCCCTCGGCCCACTCCAATCTCACCAGCACCCTTGCAACTATGTAATTATCTGGGAGAGGCAAACAAACAGGAAATACCCTGTGCAATTTCTCTCCAACCTCTTTGGGTGATCAAAGCCAGTCCAGGAGATCACATGGAACAAATGTTACCTTATAAAGAAAGGGAACTGGTTCAGCTTTCCTTTGAAGCATACAGAGTCAGAACCCACTACCATGGCCAGCAAGCTTCCCAGAGGCTCACAGCTCTCTCGGAAAAGAAGAACCATCTGACATCTAGTCTATTCCTACTCTTACATAATTTTAACTCATGTCCCCTGGTCCTCTACAATCCAGTAAATTGGAGCAACTTATCAATCAGGATTCTGTCTCGCCCTTTAATTATCACTTTATCTCTAGGCTTCCCATCCAATCAGCAACAGCGGGCGTAATGTGGACTCACATGGTGCAATCTGAACTCCATTCTTCAAAGGGACAACCAAACATGCAAATTGAAGGAGTTGGAGTTGGCTGTCAGAGAATTGGCAGTGTTGCAGTAAAGTCAAGACAGGAAATAGCTGCATCCTGCTTCACGGATGCCTTCCTGGATGTGCTGCTTGAAGCTGTAAGGAGCAGGAGGGAGAGACTCCTTCTTAACAACAACAGGAAGAAGCTTTCAGCTCAGCAAAGAGGTGTGGCTGAAGGTTGCAGAGGAGATAAGAGCTCCTGGGTTCAGTGTAGAAAGTGCTTTAATGTCCTGCTGTGTGCATCATCCTCACTCTGGTTTCTCAAGCCTCCTCCATCACACCCACATACCTTGCAGGTGCACCCATCTTTCTCTTGTATCCTCTTCCTGCATCCTCATCTGTCCAGCCACAATGCCCACTCACCTCATCCTTATGTAATATCATACCTTTCCCCTATTGTCACCCTCACCAAAAGTTCTCCATCCATCAAGTGAACACACCCCATCACACTCACTCATGCTTCCTCTCCTTGCAGGAGAAGAGAGCACAGAACACCAGGGAGAGGGAGAAAACCGGGGCTGCAATTTTAGGGTCCCCTGAAGGCGGGAATGGAGGTGGGGGAGGGCCTGAAAATATCGGCACCCAGTAGTGTTTCAATTTCCCAGTACCAGCAATAATCACCAGCAGGGGAGAGGGTGGAACAGAAGTCCCACTCTCTTCCCAAGTGAGGCCAATCAAGACTGTAGAAATGCGCATTAAAAGATTATCAGGGTTTCAAGTTCAAATTTTTAAAGCGGTGCACTGGTTACCCGTGCCTTCCGAAACATATCGGCTGAGGGGAGGCGGGTGCAG
Source organism: Heterodontus francisci (assembly GCF_036365525.1). Taxonomy (NCBI): domain Eukaryota; kingdom Metazoa; phylum Chordata; class Chondrichthyes; order Heterodontiformes; family Heterodontidae; genus Heterodontus; species Heterodontus francisci. The sequence goes on from NC_090371.1 coordinate 68,677,609, forward strand.
AGTGGGGAGCCAGTCATGGGTGCCCCCAGGCATCACCCCAGCCGCGTAAGAGGGTCAGCGGGGCAGAGGAGGACACAGTATGCAGCAGCCCCTTGGCGCTGAGCAGGTGGCAGTGAGAGTGGGCACTCAATGCCCAGGCATTGTCACTGCCCCCTGCTCCCCCAGCATCGTGGGAGCAGAAGAAGAACAGGGAGCAAGGCTGCCAAGGAAAATTGGGCAGCCACCTTCCCAAAACGAAGGCTGAAGCCAGCAATAGGAGAATTACTCTCAGATTTTGGGCCCAGTGGTGGTGAGGGTCAATACCCTCCGCAGGAAAGGCAGAAACCTGAGCATCAGGAGAGCACAGGAGAGGAAAGATACGGAAGCCATATCCCCAGCACAGGATCAGCCACAAAAGACAGAGCTACCTTGAGATGACCGATACCCAGTGTTGCAGGAGTCTGAGTCGCACCATGCAAGTTGTCACAAACATCTGTCATCTCATCGCTGAAGATCTCACACCTCGCAGCACTGGACGCCATGCACTGCCAGTGGCCATTAAAGTCACTGTGACCTTGAACATCTTTGCTTCTCGCTCCTTCCAAGGATCTGCTGTGGACTTTAGTGGCATTTCACAAGTAGCTGCACTTGCAGGTCACTGATGCCCTCTTTGCCAGAGCTGGACAACACATTAATTTCACCACAGATGCAACCTCTCAGGCACAGAGGACGAAGGGTTTTGCTGTCATTCCTGGATTCCCCCATATGCACAGCATCACCGATTGTACCCATGTGGCCATCAAGGCACCCAGTGACCAATCAGTAAAATTCATTAATAGGAAGGGCTTCCACTCTCTCAATGTTGAATTGTTCTGCAACCACAAAAAGAGCTTCCTCGGTGTGTGCTCGCTATCCTGGCAGCTGTCATGACTGCTTCATCCTCCAGGAGTCCACGCTGCCTCAGATCGTGACCCTAACCCCAGAGTGCAGAGAAGGATTCTAGGAGGCAAGAAAAATTTCTTGAAGAGATGATGACTGACCCCTCTACTGTAGACCCAGACAGAGGGGCAGGAACGATAGAACCAATGCTTCCTGCTCATTAGGACAAACGCTGAGAAGGCCATCAGGCTTCAGAAGATGCAATTCCTGTGCCTGGACCAGTCAGGTGGCACCCTCCAATACTCCCCTGGACGAGTCTCGGTCATTGTGGTGGTCTACTGCGTTTTCCATAACGCGGCCCTCCAGAGATGTGTGAACCTTGAGGATGGTGAGGCCCTGGAATGAGGCAGCTCACTGGGGGAAGAACAGGAGCAGGAGCTGAGAGAGGAGGAGCAGGCAGAGGGAGATGACTATGGACAGATAGGTGCCCCAGCTGCAGAATGAGGTGACCGGGCACAGTTCGGAGTGCGAAGGGCTTGTTAGGATGCCAGGAATGTCAGGGATCTCCTGATTCAGGAATGTTTCGAACTGAGCCACTCTGACCCAGGTTGAGGGACATGGTACGGAAGTGAGCCTGAGATACCTGTGTGAGCACATGGACAGAAGACGCAGCCTGGAACATCTAATCACCTATCACCAATGATGGAAGCACATCTTCCCAGAAGCTTTGCCCTCACTGTGGAGGGTCCCGTTATGTCTTTCACCACCTCACACCACTTTTCCTGTTACGGCAGCTGTAAAAGGATTCCTAGATATGTGTCTTAACATGTCATTATTTATGAAGCGTACAAAAAGGAAAACAGTTGACAGAGATGGTAGGAAGACAACACAGTGATCCATTTAGTGTTCCACTCAATGTGGTGGCTTCTGCGCTCTGTCACTGCTACGCAATTCTTCCCTTCTGGCCTCAGAGGAGGTAGAAGCAGCCTGCGCAATTGACTCAACTTACAGCTGAGATGCATGTGGCGGCCGTCCTCATCGTGCAGGTGCCCATGGGGGCATCTTCAGAGACTGCTGCACCTGCATCACTGCTGGAACAACCTCCATCCCTTGACCCCACTGCACAGATGGTCCTTCAGTCCGAGGAGTTAAGGAAGCCGAGGATGATGAGGGGGCCCCATGAGTGATGGTACATTTACCCTCCTCCATGACATCCTCAGCCCTTACCAGGTGCCTGGTGGAGGACACCAGATGGGACACAGTTTGCAACCCCTCCACGGTTCTCAGAGCCACTGACTGGTCCACACTACCCAGGTCTTTCAGATCCTGTGGACATCTGCACAATTTCTGCATCCACACAGAGTGATGCCATATATGGCTCTCCAAGACTCCCTCCATGGAGGAGCTCATGTACCCATAGCCCTGAGATATGGTGGTACACATCAGCTGGATGGACTCTTCCATCCTCTGCCCATGATCCTGCACTGCCTCAGGGAACTCCGACATGCAGGAGCACATCTCCTGCTGCTGTTCAAGGTACAGCCTCCTTTCCTGTGACTCCTGAGGCTCTGCGAAGCCTCATCTGAGCAGAACTGACCACAGCCTCTGGCACCTCCTCTTGCACACTAGTGCTATGATTATCAACCTGTGCCACCAAATCCACATCAGTGCGAGCACCCACTGAGGTGAGTGTATCTGCACTGGTGGACGGTGTGTTCATGACGTGTGACGGTGCTTCTTCTTCTTCTCCCTCAAGAAGCTTAGATTCTGCAGAGGTAGAGGGCGAGGGTACCATGCATTGAACATCTGCACCTTTGGGGAGACACAGGAAGAGAACACAAGAACACAAGAAATAGGAGCAGAAGTAGACCATATGGCCCATCAAGCCTGCTTCACCATTCAATACAATCATGGCTGATTTGGGCTTCAATTCCACTTTCTGCCCACTCCCCATATCCCTTGATTCCATGCAAGACCAAAAATCTATCTATCCCAGCCTTAAATGTATCCAAAGATGGAGCATCCACCACCCTCTGGGGTAGAGAATTCCAAAGATTCACAACCCTTTGAGTGTAGTAATTTCTCCTCATCTCAGTCCTGAATGATTGACCCCTTATCCTGAGACTGTGTCCCCATGTTCTAGATTCCCCGACCAGCGGAAACAACCTCTCAGCTTCTACCCTATCAAGCCCTTTCAGAATCTTGTATGTCTCAATTAGATCACCTCTCATTCTTCGAAACTTCAGAGAATATAGGCCCAACTTACTCAGTCCCTCATCCCAGGAACCAATTTAGTAAATCGTCGCTGCACTCCTCCAGTACAAGTATATCCTTTCTTAAATGTGGAGACCAAAATTGCACACAGTATTCCAGGTGCGGGCTCACCAAAGCCTTTTACAATTTCAGTAAGACTTCTTTATTCCTGTACTCCAGTCCCCTTGCAATAAAGGGCAACATGCCGTTTGCTTTCCTAATAGCCTGCTGTGTCTGAATGTTAACTTTGTGCGTTCCTTGTATGAGTCCCCCAAATCTCTCTGAACATCAACACTTACCAGTTTCACACCATTCAAGAAATATTCTGTTTTCTATTTTTCAAACCAAAGTGAACAACTTCACACTTCCCCACATTATATTCCATTTGCCATCTTGCTGCCCACTCACCTAACCTGTCTATGTCTCTTTGCAGCCTCTCTATGTCCTCCCCGCATTTTACCTTTCCATGGAGCTTTGTATCATCAGCAAACTTAGATACATTACTCTCTGTCTCTTCATCCAAGTCATTAATATAGAGTGTAAATAGCTGAGGCCCCAGCACTGATCCTTGCGACACCCCACTATTCACTGCCTGCCAACTTGAAAATGCCCCATTTATGCCCACTCTCTGCCTCCTGTCTGTTAACCAATCCTCTATCCACGCTAATATATTACCCCAACACCATGAGCCCTTATCTTAGTCATAGAGTTATAGTGCACAGAAACAGGCCCTTCGGCCCATCATGTCTGTGTCGGCCATATAGCACCCAACTATTCTAATCCCATATTCCTGCACGTGGCCTGTAGCCCTGTATGCTATGGCGTTTCAAGTGGTCATCTAAATACTTCTTAAATGTTGTGAGGGTTCCTGCCTCCACCACGTCTTCAGGCAGTGCGTTCCAGATTCCAACCACCCTCTGGGTGAAAACATTTTTCCTCAAATCCCCCCTAAACCTCCTGCCCCTTACCTTCAATCTATGCCCCCTGATTCTTGACCCCTCTGCTAAGGAAAAAAGTTTATCCTATCTAACCTATCAATGCCCCTCATAATCTTGTACACCTCAATCATGTCCCCGCTCAGCCTCCTCTGCTCCAAGGAAAACGTCAGTCTTCTCAGTCTCTCTTCATAGCTGAAATGCTCCAGCCCAGGCAACATCCTGATGAATCTCCTCTGCACCCTCTCCAGTACAATCACATCCTTCCTATAGTGTGGTGCCCAGAACTGTACACAGTACTCCAGCTGTGGCCTAACGAGCGTTTTATATAGCTCCATCATAACCTCCCTGCTCTTATATTCTATGCCTCTGCTAATAAAGGCAAGTATCCCACATGCCTTCCTAACCACCTTACCTACCTGTGCTGCTGCCTTCAGTGATCTGTGGACAAGTACACCAAGGTCCCTCTGACCCTCTGTACTTCCTAGGGTCCTACCATCCATTGTATATTCCCTTGCCTTGTTAGTCCTCCCAAAATGCATTACCTCACACGTTTCAGGATTAAATTCCATTTGCCGCTGCTCCGCCCATCTTACCAGCCCATCTATATCTCCCTGTAATCTAAGGATTTCCTCCTCACTATTTATAACACCACCAATTTTTGTGTCATCTGCGAACTTACTGATCATACCTCCTATATTCACATCTAAATCATTAATGCGCATTACAAACAGCAAGGGTCCCAGCACCAATCCCTGCGGTACACCACTGCTCACAGGCTTCCAATCGCAAAAATAGCCCTCGACCATTACCCTCTGCCTCCTGCCACTAAGCCAATTTTGGATCCAACTTGCCAAATTGCCATGGATCCCGTGGGCTCTTACCTTCTTAACCATTCTCCCATGCGGGACCTTATCAAAAGCCTTACTGAAATCCATGTACACTACATCTACTGCTTTACTCTCATCGACACATCTAGTCACCTCCTCAAAAAATTCAAACAAGTTAGTTAGACACGATCTCCCACTGACAAAGCCATGCTGACTATCCCTGATTAATCCCTGCCTCTCCAAATGGAGATTAATCCTGTCCCTCAGAATTTTTTCCAATATTTTCCCAACCACTGAATTTGGACTCACTGGCCTGTAATTACCTGGTTTATCCCTACTCTTCTTTGGCCTCCTTGTCTTGAGAGACAATGGGTAAGCGCCTGGAGGTGGTCAGTGGTGTGTATAGCAGCGCCTGGAGTGGCTATAAAGGCCAATTCTAGAGTGACAGACTCTTGCACAGGTGCTGCAGAAAAATTTGTTTGTTGGGGCTGTTACACAGTTGGCTCTCTCCTTGCGCCTCTGTCATTTTTCCTGCCAACTGCTAAGTCTCTTCAACTCGCCACACTTTAGCCCCACCTTTATGGCTGCCCGCCATATCCCTACTACCCTTCTTGAATAATAGTACCGCATTCGCTGCGTTTCAGTCCTCTGCCTGTTAATCTTTTATGTGGCACTTTATTGAATGCCTTTTGAAAATCCAGGTATACTTCATCTACTGAAATAAAAACAAAAAATCCTGGAAATACTCAGCAGGTCTGGCAGCATCTGTGGAGAGAGAAACAGAGTTAACGTTTCAGTTCAATGACCTTTCATCAGAACTGGCAAAGGTTAGAAATGTAATAGGTTTTAAGCAAATAAAGTGGGGGTGGGGCAAAAGATAACAAAAGGTAAGGTGTTGATAGGACAGAGGGTCACAGAGAATAACTGACCAGAAGGTTATGGAGCAAAGGCAAAGAGTGTGTTAATCGTGTTGTGAAAGACAAAGCGTTAGTGCAGAGAGGGTGTTAAATGACTATATAAATACTACATCTACTGGTTTCCCTTTATCTACCCTACAAGTTACATTTTCAAAAAACTCTAATAAATTTGTCAAACAGGATCTCCCTTTAGTAAAACTGTGCAGACTTGTTCTAATCATATGATGCTTTTCCACGTGCAATGTTAAGACTTCGTTAATAGTAGTTTCCAGCATCTTCCCAATGACTGATAACTAATTAACTAGCTAACTGGCCTGTAGTTCTCTGTTTTCTCTTTACCTCCTTTCTTGAAAAGTGCTGTAATATTTTCCAACTTCCAATCTGATGGGACCATTCCTGGGTCTAATGAATTCTGAAAAATCATAGCTAGCACATCCACTATCTCTGCAGCTATCTCTTTTCGAACCCTTTTAGAACCGGGGACTTGTCAGATTTTAGTCCCTCAAGTTTCTCCAATACTTTTTCTCGGCTGATGTCAATATCCTTAATTTCCTCACTCTTTTTAGCCCCTATGTTACTGCCTATTTCTGGTATGGAATTTGTGTCTTCGACTGTGAAGACAGACGCAGTATATTTGTTCAATGCCTCTGCCATTTCCTCATTCCCAATGACGATTTCTCCTTTTTCTGCCTCTAAAGGACCAATGTCTACTTTAGCTACTCTCTTCCTTTTTATGTACTTATAAAAGCTGTTACAATCTGTTTATATATTGCTGGCTAGTTTACTCTCAAATTCTATTTTTTCCCTTTTTATCAACTTTTTGTGGCACAGTGGCGCAGTGGTTAGCATCACAGCCTCACAGCTCCAGGGACCCGGGTTCGATTCTGGGTACTGCCTGTGCGGAGTTTGCAAGTTCTCCCTGTGTCTGCGTGGGTTTCCTCTGGGTGCTCCGGTTTCCTCCCACATGCCAAAGACTTGCAGGTTGATAGGTTAATTGGCCATTATAAATTGCCCCTAGTATAGGTAGGTGGTAGGGAAATATATAGGGACAGGTGGGGATGTGGTAGGAATATGGGATTCGTGTAGGATTAGTATAAATGGGTGGTTGATGGTCGGCACAGGCACAGACTCGGTGGGCCGAAGGGCCTGTTTCAGTGCTGTATCTCTAAAACTAAAAAAAAACTAAAACGTTGGTGGCCCTTTTCTGGTTTCTAAAACACTCCCAATCCTCAGACTTGCTACTATTATTTTGCAACATTGTAAGCCTCTTCTTTTAGTCTAATACTCTCCTTAACTTCCTCAATGAGCCACAGATGGGTCTTTCTGGACGAGATTTTGTTTTTGAATGGAATGTACTTTTTTAGAACCCTTTGAATTGTTTCTTTAAATGTTTCCCACTGTTTATTTACCATCATACCTTCCAGTCTATTTACCCAATTAACCTTAGCCAGTTCTCTCCTCATACCTTCATAATTGACTTTGTTTAAGTTTAAGATTCTTGTTTGTGATTGAAATGTGTCATTTTCAAACTTGACATGAATTGAGATGATGAGAGCCAGCCAAGGAGAGTGGAAACCTCTGCAGTGCTGAGGCTACCCAATTTACACAGTGCGCGACAAGCTATCGGATGGGGTGAAGTGCATTGCACCCCTTTATTAACCACTTTCCCTCTGAAATCACTAGGTACCCCAGCAGCTGTGGTTTTGCCAGGCCCGACTGCCTCCTCTTCAACTATCCTGCCCTCCTCTTCCATGGGGGTGATTCGATAGAGGAAGGGCCTCCTCCCATATGAGCCCTCTCTCTCATATTGTGCACTTGTTTCTCCTGCAATAACAAAACAGAGCGAGAAAAGGCACTGCTGTCCTTCATATCCGATGTCATCTGCCCTTATCCAATAGGAGCTGTGTGTCTCAGTGGTAACAGGTTTTCAGTAGCTTTCTGGTTGTGAGCCATTTTGAGGGGTCATGATTTGCCCTGGGCACACATCCCTCCCATCTTCAGGAGCAGCATGCACCCCAAGGCTCCTCAAGTGTAGTGGCTGCTGGAGGATGCAAACCCTGAGACCTGTTTGGAGGATTTGGGGTCGCACTCACCTTGCCAGAACGACTGAGGTCATTGAACCTTTTCTAGCACTGGATCCAGGATCTCCGAGTCTCACTTCTGCCACTCACAACAGCAGTAATCTCGAGCCAGGACTGTTTGGTCTCAGATGCTGGCCTCCTCTGGCCACCATCCTGGAAAAGAACCTCCTTCCTCTCCCTCACAGCCTCCAACATGACATTCAGATCCACTTCAATGAAGAAAGAGAAATTGGAGTATGAGAGAAAACTAGCAAGAAATATAAAAACAGACAGTAAAAGCTTTTACAAATATATAAAAAGGAAAAGAGTAGGTAAAGTGAGAATTGGTCCCTTAGAGGGTGAGGCTGGGGAATTAATAATGGGGAACGAGGAAATGGTAGAAGTTTGAACAAGTATTTTGTGTCTGTTTTACAGTAGAAGACACAAAAAAGCATCCCAAGAGTATAGAAAATCATAAAATGGGAAGAAGGAACTTTATAGCAATCACCAACACTAGAGAAAAAGTAATGGGAATACGAATAGGACTAAAAGCGGACAAGTCCCCAGAACCTGATGGCCACATCCAAGGGTCTTAAAGGAAGTGGCTGCAGAGATAGTGGATGTATTCGTTGTAATCTTCCAAAATTGTCCAGATTCTGCAAAGGTTCCAGCAGATTGGAAAAATGCAATGTAACATCTCTGTTCAAGAATGGAGGGAGACAAAAAGCTGGAAACTATAGGACCGTTAGCCTAATGTCTAATGTTGGAAAAAATGCTAGAATCCATTATTAAAGAGGTAGTAGCAGGACATCTAGAAAATCACAATACAATCAGGCAGAGTCAACATAGTTTTCTGAAAGGAAAATTGTGTTTTGCAAATTTATTAGAGTTCTTTGAGAATGTAACAAGCAAGGTGGACAAAGGGGAACCAGTAGATGTAGTGCATTTGGATTTCCAACAGGCATTCGATCAAGTGCCACATAAAAGATTACTACACAAGATAAGAGCTCCTAGTGTTGGGGGTAATATATTAGCATGGATAGAGGACTGGCTAACTAGCAGGAAACAGAGAGTCAGGATAAATAGGTCATTTTCAGGATGGCAAACTGTAACTTGTGGAGTGCCATAGGGATCAGTGCTGGGGCCTCAAATATTTGTGATCTATATTAATGACTTCGATGAAGGACTGACTGTATTGCAGCCACATTTGCTGATGAGCCGAAGATAGGTAGGAAAGCAAGTTGTGAGGAGGATACTTTGACAGACACTGTTTAAGCAAGGCCAGGTCCAGCAGGCAGCGGTCCTGTTCTAGGAGGCTGGAGATGTCTATACCACCTGACATCCTGTGACACTGGCATTCAGACAAGTCAAGGAAACTGAGCCTCTGCCGATAGACACAATTCAAGGGTAATGCCTCCTGCAAGCTGTACCTCTCTGCTCCTCCCCTCTCTGCTGGTTACCTCCCTGGCCTTTTTTGCTGCTCCCATCTTTTGTGTGCAGCTATAGGTCTATAACTACCAAGCTGCATGTTCTGTTGTAAGTGCTATTGCTCATCAACTTGCTCCTCATCACACTGAGAAGATAAAATAGATCAACTTCATTTCAACCGTGAACTAGGAGTTAACTTGAGATGAGGAGGAGGAGCAAGCTAGTAACAAATTAACAGGTTGGATTCACTGTAGTTGAGGTTGGGAAACAGCAATGTAGGTAGATCAGAATAGGCACTTAAGTGAATACTTTTTGATTTGAGCCTGTTGTAAAATTCTTTCTGGCTGCAACTGTTTTTCAAGTTCAGTATCTTCTCCTCTGTTATGTTTTGTACCCTAAACATGAAGAAACTAGACTCATAATTTGTGTGTGTGTGAGGGCTTTACTCAAGCAGGCTGCCTGGAATATATCTGGACTTAGTTTCACTTTTGGAACCACAGCCCTTCCACGGTTGACTAACAGCATCGTGAGCAGTGTTACACAGCACTAAACAATCAATCACTGAACAATCAAACACAACATCCTCTAGTAACAACTCAACCACCCTCCTGCTTCTTGCATAATCTTGCATTATCCGTTTGATGTAACAGTGCAACATCAAATACACGAATCATCATTAACACCACTGCATTACTGCAAACTCTTTCCCATATATTCAGCATCTGTACATTTGTTTCATCATGTTAGCAGTTTGTTATACGACAATCCTGGTGGTTGCCTGTGCCTCATTATATCACTGATCAATTTCAAGTTCTCTAGTCTCAAGAGGAGCCATCCATCCAGTCTTCCTCTCCCTTCAAATAATAATGAAATGGCACATTGCTCTATAGTGAACGGAATCATGACTGCTACAAGGTTAGTAGGCATTCACATGCATAAATTTGTGCATATAGTCACAGACCAGTTATACATTAATTAAATTGGGATTTGGAGGAGGGACCATGCCACCAATAATAACTTCACTTTGAGGAAACATATATAAATGAAGAAAGTGCAATACTATCTTGGATGTTTGGCTACTTTCCAGGGGGAAAGTAATGAATGAGCTTTCACTGGTAAAGCAAGCATTTGTCATCTGTGTTATGTCAACACACTGCAGATTGACTAATTTGGCATATGTCACCTGAAAGAGTTTGAAATGATCTAATTAATAAAAGTTCAAGGGCGTGGTCACCTTTGCATTCACTGGCAGAGCCTTCCCTGTTGTTTATCTTGTCTGGAGGTCTGGCTCCAGGAGACAGCATACACCGTGACTGCTTCAGCAATGAGATGCAGTTGGGACTAAAGCAGAGAACTAGCCAGACATTTGCGTAGATCAACAGACAAGACTGATAGATAAGGGCGAATATGGGCAATATGCAGAACATATTACCATCTTTAAATCTTCCTCTTACACATTTAAAACAAGCAACAGGAGAAAACTGCCACACTTCTGCTTCTTGAGCTGTTACAACTGAAATTGAAGCTCCTTAGAAGGCAGAGATGTTAGAGTCAAAAAAATGAAAACAATGCAAAATTAAATGCACAGCAAAAACCAGCTGTTCAATAATTCACACTTCTGCAGTAAATTATAGTAATTGCATTCAAGATTACAACTGTCCACTTATCCAACAGCTACCTTGATTACACTTCTTTCCCCCTTTCTTCTTATAAGGACTCCAGTTTCTCTACCATTGTTGCATCTGCTCATATATTGTCACCTTTACATCAGAGCTTCTGAAATGTCCTCCTTTTACCTCATCCAGGAGTCATTTCTTGTAAACTATTCCTCGGGAGGCCTTTTGGGCACATATCTAGGGTAGGGTTGAACTTCTGCTGGCCCAGTAAAAGCACCTCTGAACACATCCCACTTTCCAGGATCAGGAACGTATGCATAGATTGAACACGTTTTCAGACCATTAATTGTACACTGGGATTCTCATCACAGATGGGCAGAAAGGAAATGCTCAGCAGGTCTGGTTGGAGTACTGGTGAGGCAGGTCTAAGAGATAATTAAAGAATTTGGCCACTTTCTTGGAGAAGTTGATTTCTATCATGCAATTGATTGAAGAAACCGGACCTTTTAAGTTTTAAATGCCTCTAATGCTATACACCATGGATGCACAGGGCCACAGCTGGTAAGGGCACAAATAGAGGAATGATGTTGCATGATGTAATTCCCTGATTTGAACACACGTGCCCATTTAGTGGGCAGGCATATTATGCACACACCTCCAAGGGAGATGGTGGCAAAGTGGTAATGTCACTGGACTAGTAATCAAGAGGTGTGGGCTAATGTCCTGGGGACATGGGTTCAAATCCCACCATGGCAGCTGGTAGAATTTCAATTCAGTTAATTAATAAATTAGTAAAAATCTGGAATTGAAAGCTAGCTTCAGGAATGGGTGCCACAAAACTATCATCGATTGTTGTAAAAACCCACCTGGTTCACTAATGTCCTTTAGGGAAGAAAGCTGCCATCCTTACGTGGTCTGGCTTACACATAAGTCCAAACCCACAGCAATGTGGTTGACCCTTAAGTGTCCTCTCAAATGGCTTAGCAAGCCAATCATTTCAAGGACAATTAGGTTTGAACAACAAATGTTGGTCTGTCAGCGATGCCCACATCCCATGAAATAATAAAAAAAAGAGGCTGAAAATGCTGACTGGAAGAAAAATGGGCAGGGAAGCAGGGCAATCAGGACAAGGCCTGACTTCTGCCCCCCACCCACTGCCCCTCCAGTCTACCTTAAATACAGTGTACATTTAAATAAACAGAAAATCAAGCAGCATAGGCCTGCGATTTCTCGGCTATATTCCCAGCAAGTGCTTTCTACACTGGGGAATCAGCCCTTCTATTATATACAGAGGTGCAGCTTGACAGGTAAGGCAAATGACACAAAGACCATTTGTGTGACAGTTACAGCTCTGGCCAATGAGACACAATTGAAGAATCCTAGCTCCAGAATTGGAGTAGAGATGGGTCTCAAGATGATCCCAAATGTCAGAGTTATGAAGAAAGGTTCCATTTGTTATGGTTCCCTATCAGGTGAGGCATTTGAAGTCATGATGAACATTATTGACCACTACATACATGTAATAATTGATGGATCGGCATAATATCCCATGTCATGGATGAATAGAAACAAAAGCTCCTCTGTGAATGTTCAAATGGTGTGTGACCACCAACAGGGAGCTTTGCACGTAAACAAATATTTTCCAGAATAAGCTGAGCTCTGTCAGGGTGACAAGTGGAATGGTTGGTTCCTCTGAGAAATGCAGTTCACAACATCGGTATGCAACCTGCAGCAAAGACCAGACAACGATTCATATGCGAGAGGCAGGAACTTCATCAAGCAGACATTTGGACTTAAGATATGTGGCCCACATCAGAGTTGCTTGAAAATATGCCATTGTGGTATGCTAATTAAAATTGAGTTTCAGTGAAATTCTGAACTATCCGGGAAAAGGTCTGATTTCCATGTTAGTTGAAATCTATTGTGCTGAATTTTCCCAGCCCTTTGGGTACAGGCTCAGAGGCAGGAAGGCTGGCAAAATGGAGGGGGAAGGCACTGGAGCGGGGGGGGGGGGGGCATGCCCAATATCTTCCCGCTGTCATGACATTTTGCCAGCAATGGGAAAGTTAGCAGATTGGCTGTCCGGGGCAAACCAATTGAGCCACATAAGTGATCAATTAAGGGCCACTTCCTGCCGCCACAGGCATTTTGCCTGTGTCGAGGGGGGTCTGCCGCCATATGAGGAGACTGCCCATTGAAACCTGGCAACCGCCCTCTGGACCTCAGGGGGCAGGCACCTTTTGGGGCACTCCATTGCTCACAGAGAGGTGGCAATGGCCGCCCCTGCAGCAACGATGCCGCCGGCCCTCAACGACTCCACCCCAACCACCTTCACTCCCACTTACCCCTCTTTGAAGGTTCCCAGCCATTCAGGCGCCCTCATCCTACAGCTGTAGCCTCAGCAATGGCCACTACTAGCAGTGGCACTATCAATATCCTGGGGGTCATCATTGACTAGAAACTGAACTGGACCAGCCACATAAATGCTGTGGCAACGAAAGCAGGTCAGAGGGTGGGAATTCTGTGGCGAGTAACTCATCTCCTGTCTCCCCAGTGCCTGTCCACCATCTACAAGGCACAAGTCAGGAATGTGATGGAATACTCTCCACTTACCTGGATGGGTGCAGCTCCAACAACACTCAAGAAGCTCGACACCATCCAGGACAAAGTAGCCCGCTTGATCGGCACCCAATCCACTACCTACAACATTCACTCCCTCCACCACAGACACAGTGGCAGCAGTGTGTACCATCTACACGATGCACTGCAGCAACGCCCCAAGGCTCCTTAGACAGCACCTTCCAAACCCATGACCTCTACCACCTAGAAGGACAAGGGCAGCAGGTACATGGGAACACCACCACCTGCAAGTTCCCCTCCAAGCCACACACCATCCTGACTTGGAACTATATCGCTGTTTCTTCACTGTTGCTGGGTCAAGATCCTGGAACTCCCTTCCTAACAGCACTGTGGGTGTGCCTACATCCCAAGGGCTGCAGCGGTTCAAGAAGGCAGCTCACCACCACCTTCTCAAGAGCAATTAGGGATGGGGAATAAATGCAGGCCTAGCCAGCGATGCCCACATCCCCTGAACAAATAAAAAAAAGCTGCCAGCCCTCTGATTGGAGCAGCAGCTCTTGCGGGTGGGCTGCTATTCTTAATAGGACGGCAGCCCCAGTGGTAGCCAATTAATTTATTGCTACCGCCACAATGCAGCCTCAGATCCCACCGCCCACCAAAGCAAGGTAGCCTCCCACTTTCAGCACCGGCAGCGGGACCTCTGCTGCCTCAGAAAAATTCACGCCTATATGCCTGCAAAAAAATTATTTTGCTGATGCAGCAGACTGCAGTGTGGTTGTAACAAGGACACTGTTGACAGAAAAGTCAAAATGTTCAAAATTCTGACATGTAGAGAGTGAACTGTCACTTATATGAAGATATGTATATGGTTAAAAATGCAAGCAAAGGTCGTGCTGATATGACAAATTGCAGAAGAATAGCAAAGGGCTGCTAATAAGCAAAGAGAACTTAAGGATGGTTAAAGACAGAAGAGAGGATTTACTGCAGCAGTCGACATGGGTTCAATAATCTACCATTAATGGGTTCTTCCATTGTGCTGTGCAAAGCAATTAATAGGAGTAATTTGATGAAGTGTCAAACCTTTAAGTTTCATTTCATGTTCTTTATTCATTATTGATTGATGAGGGATGATTTTAACCCACTCTGTACAGTGGCTACAAGGCAGGCTCACTGTTAAAATTGCTTCAAAGTATTGTCACCCCATTCCAGCAGTTCCTGCCAACTGCTATTTTAACACAAAGACCAGTGGGGGCCATATGAATGCATATCAATTGCTGTTCTTTGATGTCATTGGGACCCCAACGTGATTTTAAGGTGAAATCATAGAAGTCCCACCCAGCACCCAACAAGCTCATAAAACCTAGCAGTCTTGGTCTCTCAGGGCCACTAGAAGCACTATTTAAAGGGGCACTCACCTGCAGTTATGCAGTCACCTCAGCCACCAGCAACAGCAGCATCCGGGCCAATTAGAATAAAACTTTGTTGCAGAAATTCATACATTACAGTGGTTGAGCTTGATTTCCGAGATCTCTTCCTTTTGCTTCATCTTCTTCTAACCCACAAAATTGTCATTTTTATACCTTACTAACTATATTACTTCACATGATCGCCATGAACTTTAAACCAGTTCTCAGTCTCACTAAAGATTCACTGGTCTTTATCAAGAAGTTTCAAGTTCACCAAACATCTATTACCTATATTTCTTTCAAACATATGTGGGCCTGATGGCCACCAGAAACTGCTGGTGTTAAAGATTAGTAAGATCTAGCAGAGACTATCATAACTACACTTCAGATAAATTATTTCCTAGGCTTTCAAAAACAGTGATAACATCCAGATTTAAATGTAATCAATGTCTATATCAACCTTGAGATCATGCTACTTATGATCTCTGTGAAGACTGCATTGTCAACAAAGTCTGCAGGCTTTGGATTTTAGGTTTCAAACTTTAGGGCTTAATATAAAATAGATTCTTTGCTGACAAAAATGGATTCCCTTGCTTGCTCTTTTTCCCCTAAGAATGAGAAACCTCGACTGTGGGCAACAACTATAGAAGTTTATTAGCTGTTTAAGTTAATGGTTAGGAAATTGTGCGGCACATGTGTCTGCATTTTCAATAGTATTCTCAATGGGTCAGGTTTCTGGCTCAATGCACAAAGGTCAGATTTTCAAAAACAAATGGCTTACTGTTATAAGTTTGAAGAAATTGGATTAAAGTTTCAGTTTTCTGTATGAAATATTTTCAAAGGCTTGTGTGTGGGTATCAAAAGAAAAGCAAATTGTTCTTTGTTAATGATCCAGATTTTGTACTGTGTACATGCATGCATAATTTCCAGACCCACATTTAAAAATGACAACAAACATGAATGATAAGACCCATTTTGAAAGAGAAGAAAAATGACGTTTATCCCAGGGGTCAAAACTAAGCTTTGGAAAAAATTAATAAGTAAATTAAGTGCTATCCTCACAATCCATAATTTGTTATGAGCCTCTGTGACATTACAATAGGAGCAAGTTATTTTAAGTTCTGTGTCCAATCATGAGGATACTTTACCAGAGTTCATAATGATAGTGGGGCTTAACGGGTTAAATTATGAGGCTGGGTTGTGTAAACTGGGGGAATATGTGCATAAGTCATTGAAGGTGGCAGGACAGTTTGAAAGAGTGGTTGATAAAGCATACAGTATCCTAGACTTTATTATTAGGGGCATAGAGTACAAGATCAAGGAGGTTATGTTGAACTTGTATAAGACACTAGTTCAGCCTAAGCTGGAGTATTGCATCTAGTTCTGGGTACCACACTTTATAGGAAAGTTGTGAAGGCATTGGAGAAAGTGCATGAGAGATTCACAAGCATGGTTGCAGGGATAAGGAACTTCAGGTATGAAGATAGATTGGAGAAGCGGGGACTGTTTTCCTTGGAGAAGAGAATGTTGAGATGAGAATTAATATCATGAGGGCCTGGTCAGAGTGGATCGGGAAAAACTGTTCCCACTCGTGAAAGGATCGAGAATGAGAGGGCACAGATTCAAAGTGATTGGCAAAAGAAGCAAAAGCGACATGAGGAAAAATTTCTTCATGCAGCAAATGCTTTGGATCTGGAATGCGCTGCCTGAGAGTGTGGTGGAGGCAGGTTCAATCAAGGCATTCAAAAGGGAATTCGACAGTTATATGAAAAGGAAGAATGTTCAGGGTTACGGGGAGAAGGTGGAGAAATGACATTACGTGAATTGTTCATTCGGAGAGCCGGTGCAGACACAATGTGCCGATTGGCCTCCTTCAGCACTGTAACAATTCTGTGATTCTGTAATAAACTTGGCTTGTATTCCATCGAGTAAAGAAGACTGAGTGATGATCTGATTAAAGTGTTTAAAATATTTAAGGATTTGATAGGCTAGATACCAAGAAACTATTTCTTCTGATGAGGTAATCAAGAACAAGGAAGCATAGTTCTAAAATTCTAGCTATGTCATTCAGTAGCGAAATCAGGAAGCATTTCTTCACACAGAGAACAATAGAAATCTGGATCTCTTTCATCCAAAAGCCTGTGGATGCTAGGAGAATTAGAGTTTTCAAAACTGAGATTGATAGAGTTTTGTTAAGGAAAGGGTATCAAAGGATATGGACCAAAGTTGGGTAAATAGAGTTGTGGTGCAGGTCAGCCAAGATCTAACTGAATGGTGGAGCAGACTCGAGTGGCTGATTGCCCTACTACTATTTTAATGTGTCTATGTTCCTAAGTAATGATTCCCTTGTTGCTAAGCTATATTCCAAGCAAATGGACCGTTTATTTTAGAATTCTACCCCCACAGATTGATGAAAAGGTAGATAGATTGGGTTAAACATCAGCAAATGACTGTTGAAGTGGACAGTTACCCCATGAAAAGGGCAAAATATGCATATAAGGATTGAGGGGATTCCTTTCAAATGCTGCTGTATTTTCCTAGAGCAGGGATTTCGAATTGACAACTCATCAATAAAGTTTGTTCTTGAAATTTTAAAATTGATTTTGCTGTCATCATTGAGGCACCAGTAACCACAACATCAAAACAGTCTAATTAACTAAACACATCTCAAATCAATTGTCTCTTGATATTCTCAGCCAGACCAGAGTCTGAATTATTGGGAACCTATAAATCTGTTTCATCTTCCCTTTAGTTTCATCATTCTACAATGTCTGAAAATTTGTCTCATTTTCACCACTCCAGGATATTTGTATATGATACATTGTAGCAAGAAAAAGGGACAAGCCACAAAATAACTAGACCATTCCATCAGGAGTCTGCTGAAGCAGCCAGAACCACTGACATGCCAGGAGACAAACTTGCACCTGTGCCCATGTTTAGAGGCAAATAAAGCCATTGGCCTCGGCCTCGAAGAGGTCTGACTTATCCTCAGAGTCAGAATGGCAAGACAGAATGCTCAGTCACAGGCTAGTCTCCCTTATTAGTGATAATACCAATCCTCTTACAAAGGGAGCCAAGGGACAATTTTTTTCCTTTTTTGCTGATAGGGAGGGACCAGCACTTCTTTGGGCAACAGCAGGCACCAGATTTTCTGGTCGGTATGGGGAAATGGGTGCCCAAGACAGGCAAGTGCAATCCCAGTGTGAATGCTGGAATTGTGATATGTGCAATTTCTGGGCTCCAATCTTTTCTCACCGATACAGGAGCACACAACATTTGTATACTGCCTGCATGCAGGATGATGCTTCAAAATGTTTTACAATGAGGAGGAAAAGGATACCTGGTTAATTCTCAGGATATGGAGAGAGAGCAAAATAGAGTAACTGGGCACCAAATACATGATAGAGGAGGAGGATTTTAAGGGGGTTTTGAAGTGGGTACAGATGTACTGAGGTGAAGGAAACTACTGGTTTGTTGCTAGTGGCCATGACATTGGGAACAGGAGAAAGGAAGTTATTTCAATTGTAAAATAGTGAGATTTTGATGAAAGGTCATCAACCTGAAATGTTGGGCGGAATTTTATGCTGGGCAGGAGGCCCGGCCCACCGGCCAAAAAATCAGGGGCGCGCCCACCTTCCTCGGGCCTGGGAGCCATGCTATAATTTTACGGGGTGAATATAGTTCAGTGAGGGTAGTTGGGCCATGGAGGGGGGGGGCCCTCCATGTACCATAGGGTGCCCAATCAGGAGGGGCCCCCCAGCCTGCAAGGAGGCCTTCAGGTTTTACTGGGTGGCCTCCTGGAGGACCTAAGCCTCCTGCCTGGTGCTGGTAAAATACCAGCAGCAGCGGGAGGAGGCCCTTAAGTAGCAGTTAATTGACCACTTAAGGGCCTTAATTGGCCTGGATTGAGCAGGCCATTTCTCGCCGCTGCCAGGACTCTAAAAATTGCAGCGGGAGCAAGAAGGCGACGTGAATGGCACTGCCTTCTTCCCACTCAATTTTACAACCCACCCACACCCCCACTACCAGCCTGCTACTACGGAGAGGGGTGGGGAGCATAAAATTCCAGCTGTTAACTCTGTTTTTCTCTCCACTGATGCTATCTGAAATATTTCCAAGATTTTCTGTTTTTATTTCTTTCAATAGCACTTTGTCCAGTACACATACAAATTTGCCCCTGTAAAATTGTACAGTACATTGCTGACAGAGAGAGAAGTTTGGAGAAATTAAGATTGTATGACTATACCAGCCAGGCACCAGTGATGGTGAGATAAAGGCTAAGTACTCCTGATACAGGAAACAGAGAAGAAGCTGAGTTTACTAAGGAGCATAGGATCCAGGAGGCACAGCGAGCACCTCTGCAGACAGAGGTTCATCACTCTGACATCTTACAGAGGAAGACAAAGCAACCAGTTCATCCACACCAGCACATAATGACACGGTAGCGTTAGCTCCAAAACATTGTTAACTACAAGTATAGACTTTAATCTATTCATTACACTGTCTAACAAATGCTGTTGACTTGTCACTTATCAAAGGAATGTATTCCTAAATTAATCTCATCAGTTTATGCCAATCTCATTGATTTTAATGATACATTTATAACCAGCAGTTACAATTGAACTAATGTGACATAACTGAACTATCTCTGTAATCTTAAGTAACTATATCTACTCATTAGTTATATACTCAAAGTTTAAGTGCTTTTAACTAGGATTCTAAGATAATTCTTAATTCATGAATGTTGTGTGACTTCTTGGATAATTGGCAAGAAAGGGCTAATTCATACATTTAGTGGTAGTTCCCAGATAGTTCATTGATGAGGAGTCATGGTGAAGAGTTAGAAATTCGTCTGGTGCCTTGATGAATATTCTTGTCAGGGTATATATCCAAGTGTTCTTATACCTGCTCCTTTATTGGTGCTCACTGAAATATTACTGGCTAGCAGCCAATCTCTACAAAAGCTGTGCTCTTAATTGTCAGCTTCTAAATATTTCTTGTGGATGCATCAGAAGGAGTAAAAACAGGTGTAAGCCATCTTTGTGCATTTCCATGATTTGTGGAATGATTATCTTGTGAAAATAGCTCATAAGGGAGCTGTTGCAACAATGTTGCTGAGAAGTGTCTCCCAGGCTGCATAAATACAGTGCAGTTTTTGTCTGCAAGTGCTGGAAAGTTTGACAACTTTGTGGCTAAAAATAAGAAATTGCCAAGATACAAATGAGACAATTATGGAAAATATCATCATAAATTTCTTGCTGGCTTCTAACTCTTGGTCACATACATTATCTATTGGATCAAATATTTATCATACTCATATACCTAATATAAAGGGTTTTTTTGTGAACAGACAGGTAATTACACTTTGAATAAAATCCAGACTTATTGGCTCCCCTCATGGCATACTGATTAAAGACACTGCCCATTCCCTGGCATAGTACTAAGCGATACAAACCAACAGGTCCCAGTGCTGTGAATTTAGCTAATTTCAGCCGGTCAGCAGTTGGGCTACAACGATTGCCCTCAGTGCTCCTGAGCGAGGAAAGTGAAAAAGCGGATAGAGTGCCTTAAAGGTGAGCATTCCTGGAAGAGAAGCAGCAGTGAATTAAACACTAATACAACCCAACTAAGACTACCCAACAGTTTGATTTAGCAAAGGAATGGCTCAAGTATGTACGTCATAAAGCGCTGCCTGTCAATCTGTTGTACAAATACTGTTATACCATTTCAAGCTATCACATAATCCTACATGGTGTCAGCCATGGCTTAGTCATAGCACTCTTGCCTCTGAGCCAGACAGTTGTAGCTTCAAGCTCCATTCCTGAGACTGGATGTAATGTAGGCTGAAACTTCAATCCAGTACTAAGGGAGTGCTGTATTGTCTTTTGGATGAGTGTTAAACTGAGACCCCTTCTATCTTTCCCATGGATGTAAAAGATTCCATGCAGCTTTGGGAGACGAGCAAGGGAGTTCTCTTGCGTCCGAGACAACATGTATCCCTCAGCCAATGTCATTAAAACAGATTATTGGTCATTTATCTTATGCTGTTTATGAAAGTGTGGCTGTAGAGCACTTTGGGACATCCTGACATCATGAAAGATGCTATATAAATGTAAGTTCTTTCTACAATACATATTTTCCTTACATGTATATCCATAGGCCAGCACATTGAAATTGAATCTTGCAATTGAAAACTTTCACACACGAATACCTTCAAAGGGCTTTAGACATAAAATCAGTGCAACACAACCTGGTTGCATGATGCGTGTCACTTAATGATGCACAGAATTGGCTGCAGGTTTACCATTTGTTTGTCACCGTATATACTCCAATTTATAATGTGTCAAGACTACTTTGCTTGTATGACAAGATATTACATAATATAAGGCAACAGCCCTAACTTCTGGACGGCTCAGAAATTGCAAGCCTTTGAATCCCTTGAAGGAGGCTAACTTGAATACTCTTGCATCTAAGAGCATGGGCAAATAGAGATGGTGAGGCTGAAGACCTCCCCAAGCTCTGGGCTTATACCCATTTGCTTTTAAATATTCTCCCCCTACTCCCCATTGCGCACAACCACACAAAACATTACTCACAGTATCATACAATGTAAGCTTTGTTTGAAAGTGTGCCGTGAAGCTAACATACTGACATTTGTTTCTCTTTTGTCATGTCACTGTGGGAATGGAAGAGCTGCCTACCAGTGCTTCCCATGGCCCAGAAGCTGACAGCATCTCGCAATACTCTGTTCCTCTTCCACCAATATTTGCAAAACACCAGCACAGCTGCATGCATCCCGAAGGATGCAGATCCGCTTGAAGAGATAGCATCAGGTGGATCACAGAGCACATGTGAGGTGGAGGAAATGGTGGTGGTAGAAGAGGAGCTTAGGAGGATCACCACAGTGATCTCCCGTACTTTGCGAAATGCACCAATGCAGTGCCATTGGGCAGTGTTTCATGGTGCTATTGACTATTTCATGGGAAAGGGACTGAAAATGCCTGCAAAACTGTCAATGCAGTCATCTATTTGCTATTGCATGGGCAGTACATTTGGTTGATATTGTAAATGATCCCCACAAAACAAAAGTAAACAGAAGCAAAAACATTTCAGGTGCTTGTGAACGTTGCTATTATTCCTTTGTTTCAGGTTGATTGTAGCATTCTGCCAGCTGATCTCAATTAGCCTCTGGGTGGGAGGCTGTGGTCAACCTCCACCCCCACCCTACACCCCGCCTCCTAGCCCATCTCCAGGAGGGGTGGGGGAGCTTATTAAATCCAGGCCAGGATGTGCTCAGTAGATAGGAAATTGTGCTATAATGCATTTAAATACACTTGAATGGATATTATAATTAAAATAAAGCTTGTGTACATTCCATGTGAGAGGAAGATTATGTGATGTGCAGATTGGCAGGATCATGCATAAGGGCCTTCCTGTTCAACTTCCTGATCCCCACTCAAATATTCTACGAGTGATAGACTGAGCCGGTCAGCTGGGTAGTATACACCTAATTCAAAGTAACATGGTCAGCCCGATTTTAACTTCAGGTGAGTTTTTGGTAAGTGAGTAACGTTGGAAGTTAAAAATTCACCCAGTTCTTCAGAAATGAAGGCAAGGTATTTTAACTCATGAGCTTCATTTAAGTCTCACTGGCTGACATCCATGTCAGGCAAGAAGTTAGTGGGAGGTGGTGGAAACTCATGCGGTCTTCTGGCTGCTTGCTGTGACCAGGCATGTGATGTGGTCTCATTGGGATCTTGGTATTGGGAAAAAGAAAGAGTCCATGAAAGGGGAGGCCTAAGCTTTCCTTGTGTGGCCCAAAGGAGCACTCGTGATCTTCCAAGCCCTGCAATGAAAGTAAAAACATGTTAAAAGGAAGAATTTGCTTCTTGGCGTCTTCTGGTCCCAATCTTCTTCCCCAATATTATTTCGCAACGTCTTTCTCATCGGCTTGTTATTGTAATCCACACTCCTAAAGTAAATTGGTGCTATAGTGTTATGCTCCTTTAAAACATAAAATTTCAATTGAATTATATTTCTCCTACATAAATTGAATTTCCTTTGTGTCAATAGTTTAATGAGCAAAGAAATAAATTTTAATAAAACACAATAAGCTGGTTTCTGAATATGATATTTGCATTTTAGAAACATGTTGCTCTGAAACTGTTCCTCATATTTTTAGTCCTTTTTGTCTATGTATAAGCTGTGCGTGTGGTGAACACAATAGAGGTAGAAATTGGTATAGGTTTGCACTTGATTTTGAGCTGAAAGTAAGTGCAATAATGACAAATATGGCAGTGGACCACCCTTATCCAATCTGAACACAGATTTGGGTCACTGCTGAATCCGTCTAGCCCGTTTTGAAGTGTCCCAAACAGCCACCTAAAATTAGATCCCCTGTACATGTTAATTAGGGCCAGAATGCTTGTTTTTCTGGTGCTAGCTCATAAATAACCAGATTTACTGAATTCAATTTTACAACTTGCTTTGATGGGATTTGGATTCCGGTGCTGTGGGTTGCTAATCTAGTAGCATAATTACTGGGCTATTGTACCCCAGGTCCTTTGATGGATTAGCAGATAAATGCAATGTGGTGACATACTGAAACATTACCAGGAGCATCTCTGGTCTGTGTTGAGTTACCTGATCTCAATGCAGTCTGCAGTATGAGTCTTTACAATTAACATCATCACCCTGGACTTAGAAGAGAAAAATAAACAAGGACATTTGCCCTAATTACTATAATAAAAACAAGAAATGCTGGAACCACTCAGCAGGTCTGGCAGCATGCCAGACCTGCTGAGTGGTTCCAGCATTTCTTGTTTTTATTTCAGATTTCCAGAATCCGCAGTAATTTGCTTTTATTATTGCCCTCATTACTACATCCGGTGACCCCTGCTGGAAAGCGAGCATGCATGAACCTCAATTGAAGAAACAGGATTTGCAACAATAAATGGAATAGGTTACACCTCAGTTCCACTCCGACGTAACTGCTCCAGAATAATCCTTCCAAGAAAATGCCAGTCCTCTTTAAAACCCACCAAAATCCCATTCTGCTGCATGTAAATGGCGTCAACAAAGCATAGCTAACCCATCCCACACTTTGGGCTGAATTTTATAAGCTCACTGCTGTTCTTGGCAGTGAGCTTAAAAGAAGGTGTGACACACACGCGACTTGCGTGCCGCTAAGCCCCTGCGATATTTTGCGCGGGGTCTCATTTAGATGGAGAGGGCGGAACGATGATGTAAGTGCAGGCGCCATTTGCAAAGGGCTTCAAGCCCTGAGAAAAAAAATTAAATTTTAAAGTTACCTTATCGTGCATTTTCTTAAAATAAGTAATTAAACGTTGGAGGCCCTTTCCCAACCCCACCCCCCAGTGTGTTTTTTGGCCTGTATCACAAAAATTAACTTCATTCCCAACCCGAACTTCCCCTCCAACCTCGTCACACTTGCTCTTCAACCCCTTCTCACCATCCCCACAATCAATACAAAATGTTTTCCCCATCATCCCGCCCACCCCCCCCCCCGCCCTGATAATTTCATTCCTATCCCCTCCCCACCGGTGTCCACCTCGGAACTCCGAACAGAGTTCCGAAGGTGTGGGAGTTCCGGAATATCGGCATGGGACAGCCGCCGGAACAAAGTGAGTTCATTTGCATTCATTAATCTTTGTTAACATATTGAAATGGAGGCACTGCTGCTCGGTGGCAGGGAGGGCCACACCGAGGCCTTGCCGCCGCCGCTAAAATGCAGCGGGGCCTTCTTGGTGTCGGGTGTCATGGCAGGCCTCTCCCAGAAGAATTTTCCGGGCCCCCATGCCACAATCCCCGACGCCAGAGGGCTAGTAAAATTCAGCTCATTGCCTCCAATTTATGCCTCAAACTCACGCCAAATAGTTTCCACCACGATATAAATGGTGGTATGAGCTGCAGTGAGGTATCCCTGAGGCAGATACCACATTGAGAAGGACATTGTTTGTGCTGCTACTAAAAGTTCATGTTGCTTTGCCTACACCATACTTTGGAGTTTCAGTCAGAACTTTAGCTGCAAGTTTCACTTAGTTCTGCTCATGATGCTGTTTTGCTATAACACATGGATTTCCCAATGAGATTTATTCTTATGCGATGAATTGCAGGAGGAGGAGGAGGAGGATGATGGTGCGCCAGAGAAGTTTAGATTGGATACTAGTAGAATGAAGCATCCCTACATGTTGATATCAAATCATCAGGGGTCTACAGAGCAAGGGAGTCCCATGAACACTGAAACTTCACTCTATTTTTCTTCTTCCCAGTGATTGTAAATCAAAGAGCAGGATATAGGCCTGAACTCCACCCCCACCCTCCCACACACTACAACCACCACTCCGACCACCAAGCACAATATCATTTCGGAAAACAGTGATTTTCTTAACAAGGAGGGGACTTTAGGCACATCCTAACCCTTCTCAGAAACAATATTGGCTGGGATTTTACGGCTCCAAAGAGGACGACATTTGAGGCGGGGAAAGATAAAACTGACGGACGGATCTCTGACATCACCACATCGAGTCTGCATTTCCAGTGGTGGACGGCAAGTCAAGTGAGAATGGCGCCGCTTTTTCAAAACCACCAATTGAGAGCTTGTTAAGGTTGTTGAAGACCCAATTGAACTGCATTTTAGATGCCCATTGGAATTTTACAAGGAGAGCTATGGGGTGCTGGAGCCCCAGCGGGTATTTAATGGCAGCAACAGGGTGGCAGCTGAAGTCATTGCTGCATTGCTTCATCAATAACCTTCTTTCAGTCATAAGATCAGAAATGGGGATGTTCGCTGATGAGTGCACAATGTTCAGCACCATCCTCAGATACTGAAGCAATCCGTGTAGAAATGCAGCAAGACCTGGACAATATCCAGGCTTGGGATGATAAGTGGCAAGTAACATTCGCGCCACACAAGTGCCAGGCAATGCCCATCTCCAACAAGAGAGAATCCAACCATCTCCCCTTGACATTCAATAGCATTACCATCGCTGAATCCCCCACTCTCAACATCCTAGGGGCTACCATTGACCATAAACTGAACTGGAGTAGCTATATAAATACCGTGGCTACAAGAGCAGGTCAGAGGCTAAGAATACTGCGGCAAGTAACTCACCTTCTGACTCCCCAAAGCCTGTCCACCATCTAGAAGGCATAAGTTAGGAGTGTGATGGAATACTCTCCACTTGCCTGGATGGGTGCAGCTCCAACAACACTCAAGAAGCTTGGCACCATCCAAGACAAAGTAGCCCGCTTGATTGGCACCCCATCCACCACTTTCAACACTGACGCACAGTGGCAGCAGTGTGTACCATTTACAAGATGCACTGCAGCAACGCACCAAAGCTCCTTAGACAGCACACCTTCCAAACGCGTGACCTCCACCAGCTAGAAGGGCAAGGGCAGCAAATGCATGGGAACACCACCACCTGCAAGTTCCCCTCCAAGTCACACACCATCCTGACTTGGAACTATATCGCCGTTCCTTCACTGTCGTTGGATCAAAATTCTGGAACTCCCTTCCGAAAAGCACTGTGGGTGTACCTACCTCCCATGCACTGCAGCAGTTCAAGAAGGCAGGTCACCACCACCTTCTCAAGGGCAATTAGGGATGGGTAATAAATGCTGGCCTAGCCAGTGATGCCTACATCCTAAGAATGAATAAAAACAAAAAATTTGGCAGCTGTGCTGTCAGGGTGTTTGCCTTCACAAGAAGACTGTTGCAGGGTAGCCAGCATGTTTAGTGAGGAGGAGCAGGAGTTGAGAAGCTCCTCCATTATGACCCTCCATTATGCCATAAAGCTCCTGGCACAGGGGTCAATTGAGAGGACTGAGAGGGGGCGGGATGGCCTGTGTTCAGGAAGCAACTGGGAGTGGCCCTTCAGACCGACAGTGTGTAAGTGCCATGAGCATCTTCCATTCAGGATGTGGATACTCCAGCGAAGAGGAGAACCTGAGAGAAAGGAGGTATGGGAATGCAGACACGGTCAGCAGCAACCTCATGGCCACCTGCAGGAGTAACCTTCAGATATGGAAACAGCAGAAGGCCACATCTGTGACCTTTTCACCCTCTCCAAATGGCAGGTCTACACTGCTGGGCAGGATGGTCTGAGGCTGCTGCACAGTTGGTCACAGGCTGCTGGGCAGGAAGGTCTGAGGCAGTGTTCCAGTGCTGCAAGCCCATTAAAGATGGTGCCAGCACTTCCTAATGCCTCAGCTGATGATGCGGCCACTGCATCAGTCCTTGCCTATGGTTAGTGAATGGTAAGCCAACCTGCGGCGAGTAACTCACCACCTGCCTGTCGGCCATTAATTGGCTGGTCAGCGTGAGATTGCTCAGAGACTGGGATGGAGTGGGAGCACCAGCACCACCTGCTTGTGGTCCCGCCTTCCCCTCCCTGCTGGGTCACATAAAATCCTAGCCATTGATTGCCATAGGTTCTGATCTTTGGGAAAAGGGAGGCACTCTGGATACATCCCACTTTGGTCCTTTCATGATACCATTCCAAGTCTTGAGAAAAGGGCCATTACCATATATGTGGTAGGTGCCTGTCAGCTGACCACACAGAAGTTTAGAATGCATCCTGCTGCTCCAAGATGGAAAGCCAAACGTTAGACAGGCTGACTTTATCAGGCAGGTCAATGTCCTTGTTTGATTTCACAGTGGAAGGTCTGGAATCCGATGGCAGTTAATTCTTCTGGGATTGATTTCTTACTGGTGATGCCCTTTTGTGGCCCAGAACCACACTTTCTGCAAGTATAGATATTCGCTACACTTTACAAAGGTGTACAAAGGGTAGGCAGTGGCGCAGTGGTATTATTACTGGACTAGTAACCCAGAGACCCAGGGTATTTCTCTGGGGACATGGGTTCGAATCCCACCACAGCAGAAGGTGGAATTTGAATTTAATTAATAAATCTGGAATTAAAAGCTAGTCTAATAATGGCTATGAAACCATTGTCGATTTTTGTAAAAACCCATCTGGTTCACTAATGTCTTTAGGGAAGGAAATCTGCTGTCCTTACCTGGTCTGGCCGACATGTGACTCCAGACCCACAGCAATGTGGTTAACTCTTACATGCCCACTCAGTTGTACCTAACCGCTACAAAGTTAATAAAAAGGAATGAAACCGGACGGACCTCCCGGCATCGACCTGGGCACCGGAAACGGCAAACCCTGCCCTGTCGACCCCGCAAAGTCCTCCTTACTAACATCTGGGGGTTTGTGCCAAAGTTGGGAGAGCTGTCCCACAGACTAGTCAAGCAACAGCCTGACATAGTCATACTCACGGAATCATACCTTGCAGACAATGTCCCAGACACTGCAATCACTATCCCTGGGTATGTCCTGTCCCACCGGCAGGACAGACCCAGCAGAGGTGCTGGCGCAGTGGTATACAGTAGGGAGGGAGTTGCCCTGGGAGTCCTCAACATCGACTCCGGAACCCATGAAGTCTCATGGCATCAGGTCAAACATGGGCAAGGTAACCTCCTACTGATTACCACCTACCGCCCTCCCTCAGCTGATGACTCAGTACTCCTCCATGTTGAACACCACTTGGAGGAAGCTCTGAGGGTGGCAAGGGCACAAAATGTACTCTGGGTGGGGGACTTCAATGTCCATCACCAAGAGTGGCTCGGTAGCACCACTACTGACCCAGCTGGCCGAGTCTTAAAGGACATAGCTGCTAGACTGGGTCTGCGGCAGGTGGTGAGGGAACCAACATGAGGGAAAAATATACTTGACCTCGTCCTCACCAATCTGCCTGCTGCAGATGCTTCTGTCCATGACTGTATTGGTAGGAGTGACCACCGCACAGTCCCTGTGGAGACAAAGTCCCACTTTCACATTGAAGATACTGTCCATCGTGTTGTGTGGCACTATCACCGTGCTGAATGGGATAGATTTCAAACAGATCTAGCAATGCAAAACTGGGCATCCATGAGGTGCTGTGGGCCATCAGCAGAAGCAGAATTGTACTCAACCACAATCTGTAACCTCATGGCCCGGCATATCCCCTACTCTGCCATTACCATCAAGCCAGGAGACCAACCCTGGTTCAATGAAGAGTGCAGGAGGGCATGCCAGGAGCAGCACCAGGCATACCTCTAAATGAGATGTGAACCTGGTAAAGCTACAAGACAGGACTATCTGCATGCCAAACTGCGTAAGCAGCATGCGATAGACAGAGCTAAGCGATCCCATAACCAAAGGATCAGATCTAAGCTCTGCAGTCCTGCCACATCCAGCCATGAATGGTGGTGGACAAATAAACAACTAACTGGAGGAGGTGGCTCCACAAATATCCCCATCCTCAATGATGGGGGAGCCCAGCACATCTGTGCGAAAGATAAGGCTGAAGCATTTGCAACAATCTTCAGCCAGAAGGCAGAGTTGATGATCCATCTTGGCCTCCTCCTGAAGTCCCCAGCATCACAGATGGCAGACTTCAGCCAATTCGATTCACTCCACGTGATATCAAAAAACGACTGAAGGCACTGGACACTGCAAAAGCTATGGGCCCTGACAATATTCCGGCAATAGTACTGAAGACCTGTGCTCCAGAACTTGCCGTGCCCCTAGCCAAGCTGTTCCAGTACAGCTACAACACTGGCATCGACCCTGCAATGTGTACACAAAAAGCAGGACAAATCCATCCCAGCCAATAACGCCCCATCAGCCTATTCTCTATCATCAGTAAAGTGATGGAAGGTGTCATCAACAGTGCCATCAAGCAGCACTTGCTTAGCAATAACCTGCTCAGTGACGCTCAGTTTGGGTTCCACCAGGGCCACTTAGCTCCTGACCTCATTACAGCCTTGGTTCAAACATGGACAAAAGAGCTGAACTCAAGAGGTGAGGTGAGAGTGACTGCCTTTGACATCAAGGCAGCATTTGCCCGAGTATGGCATCAAGGAGCCCCAGCAAAACAGAGGTGAATGGGAATCAGGGGAAAAACCCTCCGCTGGCTGGAGTCATACCTCGCACAAAGGAAGATGGTTGTGGTTGTTGGAGGTCAATCATCTGGGCTCCAGGACATCTCTGCAGAAGTTCCTCAAGGTAGTGTCCTAGGCCCAACCATCTTCAACTGCTACATCAATGACCTTCCTTCAATCACAAGGTCAGAAGTGGGGATGTTCGCTGATAATTGCACAATGTTCAGCACCATTCGTGACTCCTCAGATACTGAAGCAGTCCGTGTAGAAACGCAGCAAGACCTGGACAATATTCAAGCTTGGGCTGATAAGTGGCAAGTAACATTCGCGTCACACAAGTGCCAGGTAATGACCATTTCCAACAAGAGAGAATCTTACTATCTCCCCTTGACATTCAATGGCATTATGATCACTGAATCCCCCACTGTCAACATCCTCGGGGTTACCATTGACTAGAAACTGAACTAGAGTAGCCATATAAATACCGTGGCTACAAGAGCAGGTCAGAGGCTAGGAATCCTGCGGCGAGTAACTCACCTCCTGACTTCCCAAAGCCTGTCCACCATCTACAAGGCACAAGTCAGGAATGCGATGGAATACTCTCCACTTGCCTGGATGGGTGCAGCTCCAACAACACTCAAGAAGCTTGACACCATCCAGGACAAAGCAGCCCGCTTAATTGGCACCCCATCTACAAACATTCACTCCCTCCACCACCGACGCACAGTAGCAGCATTGTGTACCATCTACAAGATGCACTGCAGCAATGCACCAAGGCTCCTTGGACAGCACCTTCCAAACCCGTGACCTCTACCAACTAAAAGGACAAGGGCAGCAAATACATGGGAACACCACCACTTGCAAGTTCCTCTCCAAGTCACACACCATCCTGATTTGGAATTATATCGCCATTCCTTCACTGTCGCTGGGTCAAAATCCTGGAACTCCCTTCCCAACAGCACTGTGGGCATACCTACCCCAAATGGACTGTAGCGGTTCATGAGGCAGCTCACCACCACCTTCTCAAGGGCAATTAGGGATGGGCAATAAATGCTGTCCTGGCCAGCGTCGCCCACATCCCATGAATGAATTAAAAAAAATTAGGAAAATTCCCAGAGAACCGAAGAATAGGTTGGCCATCCCGACAAGATTGTCTTGGGGTCTCCAGGAATTAAAGATGAATATCCTGAACACTGCTGCGAGCAACTAATCGGAGCTTGTGCTGTGTAAGTTCTGACTAGCTTTGGTGTTTCTGCAGCAGGGTTCCCAGCAATCCTTACTGAACTTAATGTGGAGCTAGGAGGAGCATTAATGGTCCCTCCTCACATCTCTTGAGTCATCTGAAAGTCATCTGATGGTGTCTCAGCCAGATGAATTTTACTTTTGGACTGACTGATTGGTACCCGCAGCTCACCAGTGTTAGGTTAATGAGGCCCAATGACCAATACCGGGTGCCTCTTCTGTCAAGTGCATCGATCGCTCTGTGGCCATTTTTTGCCTCTATTTGGGCACAAACGAATTTAGGCCCCAAAGTCTTGTAAATACATACTGAGAGCTGAAGTTTAATTGCATAAACATTCTGAATATTTGAGCTACATTACATAGAACATAAGAAAGAAAAAAGGAACATTAGTGGACCATACAGCTCCTCCAGCCTTTTCTAGCATTCAATTAAATTGTAGCTGATCTGTATCTTAACTACATCTACCAGTCTTTGTTCTGTAATCCTTAATTGCTTTGCCTAACAAAAATCTATCAGTCACAGTTTTGACATTTTCAATTGACCTCGCCTCAACAGCTTTTTGGAGGACAGAGTTCAAAATTTCCACTTCCCTTCCTGTGAGCAAGTACTTACTTCTTGACATCACACTTAGGTGCCCGAGTACTAATATTAAAATTATACTCCCTTGTTCTGGACTCCTCCACCAGAGAAAATAATTTCTCTCTATCCACCCTATCAAATCCTTTAATCATTTTAAACACCTCAATTAGATCACCTCTTAATCTTCTATACACAATGGAATACAAGATTAGTCTATGCAACCTCTCCTCATAATTTACCCTTTTATCCCTGGTATAAAAGGGTTAAATTATGAGGACAGGTTGCATAGACTAGGCTTATATTCTCTTTGCACATGTAAGGAGATTCATTTATGGTGTGCTTGTGATAGATGACAGAAGGGTAATTTTCAGACTTTGGGCTTCCAGTGGGAAGCCTCACCCTCTGAGAATGCTTACTGGGGATCCCAGCAAGTATGTGAATAATTTTCTAAGCAAATGGTCTGAAAATTGTCCACAGTGTGTGTTAGAATTTTCAAGGTCCACCGTTGGATGTGCAAAATTGAAAATTACATCTGTCATCATGGTTGTACAACTCAAGTGATTTTTTTTTTTAGTTTTAGTTTTTTAGCACTGAAACAGGACCTTCGGCCCACCGAATCTGTGCCGACCATCAACCACCCATTTTATACTAATCCTATACTAATCGCATATTCCTACCACATCCCCACCTGTCCCTATATTTCCCTACCACCTACCTATGCTAGGGGCAATTTATAATGGCCAATTTACCTACCAACCTGCAAGTCTTGTGGCTGTGGGAGGAAACTGGAGCACCCAGAGGAAACCCAAACAGACACAGGGAGAACTTGCAAACTCCACACAGGCAGTACCCAGAATTGACCCCGGGTCGCTTGAGCTGTGAGGCTGCGGTGCTAACCACTGCGCCACTGTGCCGCAGATGAGCTACAATAATACAGAAGTAAAGGTAGTCTGTCCAAAATAAAAGACGGCCATATGTGGCAGGTAACTTCAAAACTGTTCAATAACCACATATGTCTTACTGCAGTGCCAAAGTAAACTGGAAAAACAAATGAAAACCCATCATGATCACCAAACAAGAGACACTGGACAAAGAAATAATTAGTACAAATATTCTATTCCAAACAGCTTAAAAAAAAACCTTATGGTAGTTGTTAAATTAGTTGGTCATGGATTAATAATTGACTGTAGTTGCATTTACCACAAAATGTTTAACATAAAAATATGAACATTTACTGGAAAACCTTCTCAACAATTAGTCTGCAATTACTCTGTGACAATTTAGGCACAAACAATTAAGCCTTGATGTTTCTCTCTCCACTACATTAGGGTGCTAGTCAGCTGCAGAGTATACGAATGTGTTGTTTCTGATGAGAGCTGAACCTGTTTGGATTTGCAGATCCAGGTTAATAATAGGGCCCCAATGTTCCCCAGTGCAGGCTTGTCCTCTGGCAAGAGCTAGCTCCAAAACTGGGGTTGAAAAAACTACTGCTGCTGTAGGCCCGAGAAACTTATAGCAATGGTAATGGTCACTGACTGTGATGCCTCTGTCTGCTGCCCAAAAGCAATAGCAAGAAGTGCTCCATCCCTAAGCATTCACAGGGACCTTTTGGGAAACAAAGAGATTTACTTTTTCTTGCCTTCCTAAATTGGCTGCATGCCCCTCTCAGGTCACCCCAAATTGAGAGGGACTAAGCACAAGAGATAAAGTCAATTTCGTTAGGTGCCTCACCAAATAGCAACAAACCAGCATACCAAGAAGAAAATGGCAGGTGCCATTAGCCCCCCTCATCATTATTTCAATGCCTGTATGTGTCGTAGGCACGGGTACTCTGCACCCCCTTGAGGGAAGCCTGATAAATCCCAAGACATTTTGTAAAGGGGACTGATGACTACGTGGTCACAGCATCATGTGTTTCTGCCCCGTTGTCTACTCTTTGTCAGTTGAAGTTAATTGTTCCCCAAGTCTATAGGAATGGGTATAACAGGGTTTTAATGTGTTCATCTGAAGACTTTTGAGAGGAGTTCTAAGTGGAGATATCCTCAGGCACTATAATATTGAGTGGCACATCAATCACAGTGCCAGTAGATGATGGCTTGACAGACCCCAGAAGATGGCTTCAACTTCTTTTAGCTGATTTTTCCTCTCTGTTTTATTAGGGTGTGTAGTGTTGAGACAAAACAAAAATGATTCACAAATCTACTGAAGTCAGTCTGGCCACAAACTGAGGACACTCATGCATCTTTAAACTGAAGTTGTAGTAAAGGAACCAGGGTGGCTTGGATGATGCAGCTCCAACAACACTCAAGAAGCCTGACACCATCCAGGACAAAGCAGCCCGCTTGATTGGCACCCCATCCACCACCTTCAACATTCACTCCCCGACGCACAGTGGCAACAGTGTGTACCATCTACAAAATGCCCTGCAGCAACTCACCAAGGTTCCTTCGACAGCACCTTCCAAATCTCTATCAGCTAGAAGGACAAGGTCAGCAAACGCATGGGAACACCACCACCTGCAAGTTCCCCTCCAAGCGGCACACCGTCCTGACTTGGAATTTTATTGCTGCTCCTTCACTGTTGCTGGGTTAAAATCCTGGAACTCCCTTCCTAACAGCACTGTGGGTGTACTTACACCTCAAGGGCTGCAGTTGTTCAAGAAGACAGCTCACCACCGCCTTTTCAAGGTAAATTAGGGATGGGCAATAAATGCTGGCCTAGCCAGCGTACCCACATCCCATGAATGAATAATAAAAAAAAATATTGTTGCATATTTCATGGAACTGAAGTTCACATCAGATAAAGCAAACATTCAGTACTTCTCCCAAAAGAGGATGACCATATTGAAAGAGAAGCTTGTAAGCATTAAGAGATTACAATTGCTAAACCATTCCAGCATACATTTTATAGTTCATTTGCCTTTCTCTTTAAGTGAACAATCTGGCTTGTACAAAATTCTCTATCTGTCTGCTATGTTTACGATTTCCTCTGCAGAAGCTATTAACTGTTTCTGCAGGGGTATCGTCCCTCTAAGCTCTACTCTGCAACATTGATTTTGAGGTGGTGAATGACAGTTCTCAACAGCCTAAGTAGGTATAACAAGGTAGCTGGGGGGTTATAACAGCTGGTAGACTATACAAGGGTAAAGCATAGCCAAACTGTTCTCCTGATTTCTCCCTGAAGAAAGAAACTGCCAATAATTTAGTCCCAATTCTCATCTAGAGTAGCTGGAGAGTACAACACAGATACAGCAATGTAATCACCAAGTTTCTTTAATTTATATCCTGAGGGTACTGTGGAAATCCAAGACAGATAATATAAAATTAGTGCTGATCTAACCATCAGCATGCATATGGGTTGCAATATAATCCTGCCTATTCCTTGACATAATGAGTATTTAAATTCTCTTATCACAAAACTGAAGCTATGTTCATTAAAAAAGTTAGATCAAAATAAAATTTGAAGACTTTTTTATATTTGCATGGAGCAGACATGAAATATGCAGGTACAAGGAATTAATAACAGCATAATGCAAAATATGCATGCATGAGGCGTTCTTAGCAGGACAGTGCAAAATATTCAGATATGTGGAGTTAATGACAGGATAATCCAAAACCAACCAGATGATAAATGGAAGACATTTTTTTTTTCTGATTCTAAACTATTTGATATTATCAATGTCTGACCAAACACTGAAGAACTACATGAGCAAATAATATTGCTGAATGTATTTATTTAACATATATATTCAAAATAAACAAAGCATTGAACCCCAAAACTGCCAAATAGAAATATATTTCACCAAACTGATAAATTTCACAAATTGTTTCCCATCCACTTGCCTTGTTTCTTCTGAAAGCAGTGATTCCTGTAGGAGTACAGTTCCACAAGTAATGGCAACGCTCAAATAACTTCCTCAACTGCCCTCATCAATTGCGATCCTGGACTATCAGTAGACTATTGGGCTGTGAACAGTTAAACCTGATCCTGATCTCAGATGACATCCACACTTACACTTTCTAACAGGAGCCACCACATGAGCATTCAGGAACTAGAACCCTGGCCATTTTTTCTTTAGTTAGTCCAGAGACCGTGACAACAGTTGCAAAACCTCCGCTGGTGCCCTGAGATCAAGTAACTCATCAAGTGACTGAGATTATATGAGAAACAGCTCCCGGATCATCTAGACTGTGTAATTTAGGACTACACTAAGCAAGGACTTCACGTTGTTGGTTATCAATGACACTGCTTTTTAAAGAAACATTCGGGTACAAATCCATCTACCTCAATGACCAGGCCGCATGCGAACAGGAAGGCCCAATATTGGGTCTCAGGCCTTGTTATCATTTTATCCATAAGCTGCCTTTATTTGTTGCACTTCCATGGTTAGCATGCACTTTAAAGATTTCAAATGTCAGGCGGCTTGCCTCATGGCAGTAGCCTGAAGTTTAATCCTGGGAAAGGGGTTATAGTGGGAAACATGGAGGGGGAGCTGATCGTGATGGCTGTGGAGTCAGTGGACCACTCCCGCTCCTCCTGATTCCACAGCATGGTTGTTTGAAAAACTTAAATTCAAAAACTTGGCAGCTGCAGGGGCATCTGAAGAATTCATAAGCAAATCTTCCAGAGGGATCCTTCAACAGGCATATCTTGAGAGCAGTCAAAAATAAAGGAAACATCATGAGTAATGTGAAACTTTATGGTTTGAAGTACCATTCTGCCAATAAGCTCCATGATCAATATTAAAATTAAATTATATTTTGGTCTGTAATTTCCTGTATTTTCCAATATGGCAGCCACAGACGGCCCAATTGGACAGAAGGTTGCTCTGGCCATGGTGCTATCATATGGTCATTCATACAATAATATTATCATTCCATGGCTGTAAAGGATTTTGAACTTTTTGCTGCCTTGTCTATCTGTCTTAGAGTCTATAGGTTTGCGATTTGTACTTGAGATTTATGAGAAATTACACAGGGCACACAAGTTCCACCTATAGGATTTTATTGTATCTCTGACCACTTTTATATGATTTTTTAATAGTGGACAGGATGCTACACTGATAAGACCTTATTGTCCAGTAATGTAAATTATCCAGTGGAATGTCAAGTTCTTTGTTTGAACTACAGTGTTAAAGCCCACCCTGACATTGTCCAGCTGTCTTAAACATCCTTCAGTAACATTCCATCACCCCTGGTGTTGCCTGCAGGCATTCTGTTCTTTTAGCACCACTTAAATGAGATGAATTGACATTCCTTCAATTCATTCCAGCCCTGGTTCCCTTTATCAGTATCACCAAGGCCAGTTTACAAAATGTGTTAATGTGACCCCCATTCATACTGAAATAGCACTGTATAACTTTATCAGCTTCTTGGGAAAGTGGTTCATTCCTAATTCTTTGAATGTCTCACATAAGTGAATTTTTAAGTCAAGGTTTCTTTTAACACAGTCATCATCCTCCC
Source organism: Heterodontus francisci (assembly GCF_036365525.1). Classification (NCBI taxonomy): domain Eukaryota; kingdom Metazoa; phylum Chordata; class Chondrichthyes; order Heterodontiformes; family Heterodontidae; genus Heterodontus; species Heterodontus francisci. Next base: position 68,714,732 of record NC_090371.1, read on the forward strand.
ATGTCTTGCTGGTAAATTTGGTCAAGTCTTTTTACCACTGGCTACAGCACTTCACATCTCATCTAAACTATTGGTGTCCCCGGGTTGAATAGCTTTTGCAAGTCTCAACACAAGTTGCAAAGTTAATCGAGAATATTACAGTTTTTTTACATCTCCTGTCATGCTCTCTCCTATCTCATCTTTCTGCGAGATCCATCTTCTGTTCCCTCAATCCTATTCCCACTAAGCTGCTGACCACTCAACTTCCTCTCCTGGTTCTCACATTAGTCAATGTTGTTAACAGTTCTCTCTCTTCAGATGTTGCCCCTCTCTCCTCTAAATCTGCTATCATCACCCTCTCCTCAAAAACACAACCCTTTACCCCACTGTCCTTGCAAACTACCGTTCCATCTCCAACCTTTCTTTCCTCTCCAAAATCCTTGACTGTATTGTCGCCTCCCAAATTGTTATGACCAAGGCAGGAGTAATGCACTGTTAATTCAGTTCCACTACTCCACAGGTCACAGCACATGAGTAGTTTCCCACCTACCAGAAATTAGCCAAATTAAACACTTTATTTAGCCCCCAGAATAAAGCAAACCAAACCAGGTTTCTTTAAACAACAAAAAAATTAACTATTTATTGATAAACCAAAAATCTTAAACAATAATGAGATAATTCTATATATGTGAAAAGATTTTATAACTCCTTATTTTTTCTAACCCTCATGCATACACAATTACATTCATAATTCGGTTAACCGGGAAAAAGGGTGTTCTGAGTTTTAATGGTTTCTTAGGAATAATAAAATAATAAATTATCACAGTCTGGTAGGATATGTCTGGATTGGTGATGTATCTCAGAGTTGAATAGTCAGATGCCACTCGAAGTCCCTCCAGGCAAGTTTGATAAACTGTGATAGGTAGGTGTTCAAGGCAGTTCGTTTGCAGCAGGTGACACACAGATTGTTCAGAAAAAGATGATTTAAGGTCTACTTAAATTTTTAAAGTTGCAGTCTAGCAATAGAAGCTTTCTTCGGATTTCAGGATGTTCCAAAAACACAAAAAGCAACAGGAATCACTCTTGAGGTAGAGATTTTCCAGAGACTGGAAGCAATAGGAATTTGCTACCTTTAATAATGCAGGCTTCCTGCCAGCAAAGGAGCCTTTCTCCACAGAGAGCAGCAACTCCTCTTTCTCTAGGTCTTTTCCTCTCCAGGGGACTTTTTCTCTTACCAGGCAGAACACAGCTCCAACTCAAATGTAAGATTCCTTTTTTCACAAGAGACAGGCCTTCCTTTCAGGGAGAGGTCTTTTTTTCTGGTCTGCAAACACAGGTCTCCAGCACCAACTGGCTTTTCAACCCAAAAATGAAGCTAAACTTTCAACAACCAAGTCACAAGACAGTCATAAATCTTTCTTATTGCTTGGATACATGCTTTACAGCCTGCACTTCAAATACCAAGTGTCAGCATTTAGTGCTCACAGAAAATCTCCTTCTCCCAGTTTTTAAAGGCACGCAGACCTCCTAGTTTAAAAAAAAAACAAAACTCTTGTTTCACCATTTTTCCCAGAACTGCAGACTGAGTTTTCGTTCTGGACTCAGGACCCTGATGTCGGGACCCTTTCCCGGTCCTAGCCCTGCGTCATGTCGGTACATGATGGCCGATGCAATTTTCAATGAGTTGCCAATAAGGGGCCAGATAACACATTTACTGTCCAATTAGGGATAGTGAATGTGGTGAAGAGGCAGTAGCTGGGCACGCAGTCCAAAATTAAAGGGCAAATGGCAGCTATCACTGAGGGAGCAGAATTAATGAAGGATGGAGGAGAGAAAAGAGCAGTGGGCCACCAACAGGGCAGGCACCCGAGCAAGGGCAGCCCCATGATTTTCAGATGCCTCCCTTGAGTTTCTTCAAGGGGTAGTGACTGAACGGCGGAGCATACTTTTCCTAGAGAGCGGCAGGAGGAGGCCAGCCAGCCAGATGAAGCAAGCATGACTGGAGGCAGCATGTGCTGTGAGCAGCCGCAGCATGGTCAACAGGTCATGGGCACAGTGCCGCAAGCACTTCAATGACTTTCTGAGGGCTGGAAAGGTGAGTGCAGAGCCAAGGACACATGACATGACTGTAGTTCTGTGTAGATCAACTCACCCACAATCTGAGCAGCCTGTGGGCACATATGGCTCCAGATCATTAAAAAGGAGCACCGTTGAGCTGGTGGCAACTATCATACCACTATCACTTTTGGAGAAGGCAGCACTGAAAACATTGAAATCACATATGTCTGAGCCACTAGAAGTTGTGAAGGAAGGCAACATGGTCCTAACCTTGCAGGAGAAACAAGCCCACAGCTACACAGAAAGGGCTTGGTCAGGTGGTGGAGTGCCCCATCTTGCAGTTCTAATATCAATGGAGGAAGAAGCCCTTGACATTGCCAGGGTAGTGGCCCATCGGGAAGTCAGCGATGGTAAGACGGGAGTCTATCCAAGAGAGGGTGAAATGATCTTACTATCTCCTGGTGATGGGGATGGAGCTCCCTCATTGGTTTCCTCCATTCCTATAAATAAGATGTAATGGGATGCTTCATTACTGTAGAAGGAGCTGATGAAACAGGCACATTTGCCTGACCAGTGTTGTATGTCGCTCACAGGGTCAGTTGTGGAGGGGAAGCCAAGACAGAAAGGAGTTTTGTTGTCATCTTAGGTGGAGGAAGAAGCAACTGACCCAGCGCCGTCCCAGCAGTCAAGCGCACTCGCCATCAGTTCAGATACATTACCTCGGTGGGGCTTTGTGCGCATTTAGAATGGGTGCACAGGGTAGGCAACACATCACGAAGAAGGTGAGGGAGGCAGAAGCAGCTGTGGGCAGTCTCCTTCAGAGGATGGAGAACAGACGCAGCTATGCTCAGCTGGGTGGAGAGGAAAAGCTTTGGGGTCACATACAAGGTGTGTCTTCCTGGAGCAGCACTGGGAGATGTGTGTCCACGTGTTGGAGTTTACTGAGGCAGTGCAGAGTCATGGGCATAGAATGGAGGAGTCCATCATGTGCACTGCTATATCTCAGGATATGAGTGCATTAGAGAGTGGTCAAGCTTTTGGAGAACCATATACCGAGTGGATGCAAGAACATTGCACTGACAGGCACAGAATATATGCTTTATTCTATGGCATTGACTGGTCAGTGGCACGGTTAGCAAAAAGAGTTATGGAGTGGAAGCCAGGTGCACCCCAGCTGGTAGTTTCCTTGTACGTTCAAGCACCACATGAAAGGGCTGAGACAGGCAGTGTTGAGTTGGAGGGTGGCATCCCTTGTGGGGCAACGTCATCATCTGTTTCTTAATAAGGCCATGACAAACAAAAAACTCCCTTCACCCAATTGTTACTATTAAGCAAAGATAATTAAAAGTAGATGCACTGAGCCTGATTTCCAATAGTACATTCTGTAAGTGCTCAAGAGCTAATATTATTAACCAATCCATAACAGAGGGATTACTTAGAATGTAAATCTGAGCTCTTTAGGATTAGGTATATAGTATGTCGATAGAGGAAGATCCTTCAAAATCTGCAGTGCAATAAATAAAAGTAATGATCAGTTAAAGTGGTGAGAATAAATGTTTACCAGGGGTCTAAATTGTTTTTAATAAACTTGAGATTATTCTATTAAGCTGCAAGGGGAATGAATCTGTCTCTAAACAAACAATCCAATCAACAGGATCTTCATTAGTTGGTGCATACAATATGCTAGTGAGGAAATCTAATTCCAGTATAAAAAGAGTTTACATATTTATCTGTTCATGGCCTACAGTTGATACAGAGCTCAGTATAATTCAATCTCAGGGTGAGGTTATGACCAATATGGTTCAGTGGTAACTGTGTCACCTCTGAGTCAGAGGTTGTGGATTCAACAATAACATGCATTTATATAACACCTGTAATGTAGTAAACATGTCTCAAGGCACTTCACAGGAGGGTAATCAGAGACAATTTGACATGAAGCCACATAGAGAGATATTGGGACAGCTGACCTAAATCTTAGTCAAGGAGGTAAATTTTAAAGAGTGGTTTAATGTAGGAGAGAGAGGTGAAGAGGCAGAGAGGTTCAGGGAAGGAATTCAAGAAGTCCCATTCCAGCAATTTGATCACATGATCGAGGCAGACATTCCAATGCAGTACTGAGGAAGTGCTGCATGGTCAGAGGGGCCATCTTTCAGATGAGACATTAAATGGAGGCCCCATCTTTTGACGAATACTGAAGCTAAATTAATGTTAGCATTGTGTTCAGTCTTTGGACATAAATACCAATTTCCACTATCATCTTGTGATCCAGGTATCAAGAACAAAATTACTTCATTGCACCTATCATTAAATACAATTGAGAGGGTACTGAGGTAAGCAACAAAGATAATTCTGGTTACAAAAAATCTAAGTTATGATAAAAGCTTAAGGGATTTAGGCAGTGTTTTCTTTGAAAAAGATGAACCTTCAAGATGACCTTGATGGCCTGGATCCTAATGACTTTATTTTCTGGGTCTTTTTTATGAGACAAGGTCATGCAGTACACCACCATATTCCTTGAGTTCTTCATATACTGTAAGACACCTCCGATCAATCCCAGCACTTGAAGCACCAATTTAAAATGCTTATGCTGTGCTTAATGATGAATATGATGGATGAATTGCATAGAATTATATAGAATGTAAAACACAATAACAGGCCATTCAGCTCAATTGATCCATTCTGGTGGTTAGGCTCTATATGACCCCCCTCCTACCTCTATTCATCTAACCCTATCAGCATAACCATTTATTTATTTCTCCCTCGTGTTTATCTAGCTTCCCTCAAATGCATCAATATAATTTGCCACAACTACACCTTGTGGAAGCAATTCCACATGCTAACCATCTCTTGAGAGATCTTCATTATATTGTTGCTCAGCTGGTTTTCTGGGAAACACACACTGTCATTAGTCAAAACTATATAGGATAGGCTTTAGCTCTAAGCAACCACTCAGAGACTTCCCTTTCTACCATAAACAATGGTGGCATGGTGGAGATCCTTATAATGAAAGCATTGTGGCAATTTCCAGGGAAGCATGCAGACAGTTGCATGATTGGGTGCTGTTGACTGAAAATATATTACGCATTGAGAGTGTCAAGTGTCATATCCTTTCCTGTTGATGTAAGCCTGGCCATAGGCACATCTCATATAAGCGCCAGGGCATTGCTGCAGGAGTTCCTCAGGGTAGGGTCCTAAGGCCCAACCATCTTCAGCTGCTTCAGCAATGGCCTTCTCTCCATCGTAAGGTCAGAAGTGGGAATGTTTGCTGATTATTACACAGTGTCCAACATGATTCACAACACCTCAGCTGCTGAATCAGTCTGTGTCTGCATGCAGCATGACCTGGACAACGTTGAGGCTTGCGCTGATAAGTGGCAAGTAACATTCATGACACACAAGTGCTAGGCAATGAACATTTCCAACAAGAGAGAATCTGACCATCTCCCCTTGGTGTTCAACAGCATTACCACACTATCAACATCCTGGGGTTACAATTGATGAGAAACTTAACTGGACCAGCCATATAAATACTATGGATACAAGAGCACGTCAGAAGTTGGAAATTCTGTGGCAAATAACTCATCTCCTTACTCATCAAAGCCTGTCCACCATCTACAAGGCACAAGTGAGGAGTGTGATGGAATACCCTCCACTTGCCTGCATGAGTGCAGCTCCAACAACACTCAAGAAGCATGATACCATCCAAAACAAAGCAACCTACTTGGTTGGCATCCAACCTACCACCTTAAACATTCATTCCCTCCACCACCAGTGCACAGTGGCAGCAGTGCATACTATCTACAAGGTGTACAGCAACAACTCGCCAAGATTCCTTCGACAGCACCTTCCAAACCCGCAACCTCTACCACCTAAAAGAACAAGGGCAGCAGATGCATGGGAACACCACCACCTGCAAGTTCCCCTCCATGCCACACAGCATCCTGACTTGGAACTATGTCACCGTTCCTTCACTGTCGCTGGGTCAAAATCCTGGAGTTCCCTCCCTAATAGCACTGTTGTATCTAAACCACATGGACTGTAGCGGTTTAATAAAGCGACTCAGCACAACCTTCTTAAGGGCAATTAGGGATTGGCAATAAATGCTGGCCTAGCCAGAAATGCACAAATCCCATGAATGGCTAGAAAAATACATCTATGACCACCTGGGTGCAAACTATGTTTCCCTGGACTTTGGGGAATCTAACACTCAGTAAAATTCCAGTGCTCTGTCACTTTGCTGTTGGTTGTCTGTGGTGAAGCTGATGAAATTGTTAACTCTGGGGAACAATTCATCTGTGACTGGCTTGGTCTGTGTGGTTAAATTTACTGATGTCTCGGGTGATAGCTGTTATATTTTCGCCGGTTTGCTGGATATTTTATTTATCTGATTTACCTCAGAGCAATACAAATATGACACTAATTCAAAATCAACAGGTTTATTTACAGTACTTTAAAATATCTCAGCACTTACAAGATTTCAGTACAATGTCTTTCAGAACACTCTTGAGTTTTCTCAAACCTTCCAGCCTGTATTTTCAGTTTCATCAACTCTTAAGCTCCACCCATAAGCACAATGAACAATAATCAATGAACAGACTAATACAATCAAACCCAGATCAATCAAACCATTGAACACTTCATTTTTTCCCTTTTAACTAAAGGCCTTATGTTTAATTAAGGTATTCTAAACCACAAACATATATACATCAAGTTATTTCTTAGCATTCAACTTGTCTGTTTTCTCTAAGTACAGAAATAGTCTTTAAGATAGGAATATCTCTTAGATCTGCGATTAGATTTATGAATTTGAGGTTGTGGATCTGTTTGATCAGCTTGATGAGGTGGATTATTAACATCACTCATAGGAAAAGGAAATATATCCTCATAACCACTGTCCCCAAAATATCCTGCTCCGCTCCCTATCAAATATCTCACATTCCACTTGCTTTTGTCGTCCAACAGATAAGCATTGTTACCTAACAAAAGCTTAATCTGCTTAGGGCCTGATACTGATGAAGCAAGTTTGTGGTCATGATTTGGCCGTTTGATTCAAACCCAATCCCCAACTTTAAATTGTGATTCCCTTGCATCTGTGCATTTGTCAAAGTATGTTTTTCTATTGCTAATGCTGTCTGTGACAGTATTACGGCTAAGCATATCAGTTACTCTGTTGCGTGAAACTGCAGGATACACAATCTCAAAGTTATACTGGTATAGACGATCTGACCATCTGTAGATATGTGGAGGTCAATGACCTGATCATAACATAGCTAATAATGTAGTCAATGCTTTGTGATCGGTGCGGAAAGTAAACTTTCTACCGTAAAGATACATGTGCCAACGTTCACATGCATAGATGCAGGTTAGTGCTTCCCACTTATGAGTAGACTATTTATGTTCAGTTTCCGACAATGGGCGAGATGCATAAGCTATTGGTCGTTCACGTCCGTCAATGGACTGTGAGAGTACTGTTCCAATTGCAGTTCCTGACGCATCTATTGTTACATATGTTTTCGCATGTGGCCTGAAATGTGTGAGGACTGGCGGAGATGCTATCTTCGCCTTAAATATTTCAAACACGGTTTGCTGCACGATTGTCCATTTCCATTGAGCATCTTTACACAGTAGCTAGCGAAGAGGCTTCACGAAACCTGTGTCCTTAGGAACAAATCTATGATAAAAGTTGGTAGTACCATGGAAAGATAACAACTTTTTCATATTAGACGGCGTTGGAAGCACATGAAGGGCTTTGACGTTATTGTGGGTAGACTTTACTCCAGCTGCTGTCACTCTGTGCATTTGTTCTTGGTTAGCATGAAATTGTGTTTTTCAAGTTGAGTGACAACTGCTGATAATCGTTGATCATGTTCAGCTTTGTCCTTTCAGTGGGCAATGAAATCATCTTGTAGGTTGGGCAGTCCCTCAACATCCGACAAGACTTAAGAAACAATCTTCTGGAATGTGCTTCTTTGGGCTCCTTACCTCGAGAGACAATGGGTAAGCGCCTGGAGGTGGTCAGTGGTGTGTGGAGCAACGCCTGGAGTGGCTATAAAGGCCAATTCTAGAGTGACAGGCTCTTCCACGGGTGCTGCAGAAAAATTTGTTTGTCGGGGCTGTTACACAGTTGGCTCTCCCCTTGCGCTTCTGTCTTTTTTCCTGCCAACTGCTAAGTCTCTTCGACTTGCCACACTTTAGCCCCGCCTTTATGGCTGCCCGCCAGCTCTGGCGAACGCTTGGCAACTGACTCCCACGACTTGTGATCAATGTCACAGGACTTCATGTCGCGTTTGCAGATGTCTTTAAAGCGGAGACATGGACGGCTGGTGGGTCTGATACCAGTGGCGAGCTCGCTGTACAATGTGTCCTTGGGGATCCTGCCATCTTCCATGCGGCTCACATGGCCAAGCCATCTCAAACGCCGCTGACTCAGTAGGGTGTATAAGCTGGGGATGTTGGCCGCCTTGAGGACTTCTGTGTTGGAGATACGGTCCTGCCACCTGATGCCAAATATTCTCCGGAGGCAGCGAAGATGGAATGAATTGAGACGTCGCTCTTGGCTGACATATGTTGTCCAGGCCTCGCTGCCGTAGAGCAAGGTACTGAGGTCACAGGCTTGATACACTCGGACTTTTGTGTTCCGTGTCAGTGCGCCATTTTCCCACACTCTCTTGGCCAGTCTGGACATAGCAGTGGAGGCCTTTCCCATGCGCTTGTTGATGCCTAAAAATAGATTGATACTTTTGCAAGACATTATGGTGGAAAATAAAACTGTTGCAAAGTGGATGGGAATCTAGCATAACAGATCCCTACCCCATTTTCCATGCCCAGCTACCCAGTTGCAGTCTCAGGATTGGGTGCAATATGGTGGGATATCCAGACTCATGACATGGATGCTAGTTATGTAAAAGTCATAGCAATTTTGCCTGTCATCAGTACTGACACACAAACATATGTTGGAGGGTATGTGCAGGATTTCTTGAAGCAGACAGCACAGAACTGTCATTGGCTTCCTGATTAGCCATAGCCTGCTGAGGCAATGAGCCTCTTCCAGTCACAGGTAGCTGTGCTTCTGTTGGTCTTCCTGCTGTATAAAGCACAGGTGTGACCTGGACCTATTCCTTTGATGACCGCCCCCACCTTACCTGAGGGAATGCCATCTGCTATTGCTTGTGGTCTTCTTCTACCATATGGTGCCCCGCTGAATTCATATGATAAATATAATAATTAAAGGAATTTCTAGTTGTAGATTTACAGAGCCAGAGCATAGCAGCCTATTATGTTTCATTTTAAACTAACCTTTTGTTTGCCTTTTAATAGGATTAATCCTCTTTCTAAGTTTAATCACTGGCTTTCTAATGAGGGCCAATGGGCACCCATGCCACTACAGGCACATCTCAGTTACCCAACTGCCAAATGTTGAAAATTTGGCACCTGACCATTATTAGGGGGGAAATAACCAGGCCTTTTCCAGATCCTATTCATTATCCTCCCCTTGGTCCCCTATGCAAAGGGGCTGAAACATCACATTTAAAAAAGCATCTAAGGGTAAATTTTTGTCTTTTTTGCCCAGTATGTTTCGCAGTTGTGGAGGGCTTACAGAAAACTGTAGCTAAGGATGCATTTGAGGAGGAATGTTCATACAAGGGGTGGAAGGGGCAATTATGAGATGTTTCCTTTAATGAGAGCCTACTGAACAGCTCCCACATCAAACAGAAGTGGTTCTCCAGGTGTCACAAAAGTTCTACTTTAATCCAGGAGTTCTATATCTTTTTGCTTCTGAGTTACCCTTGACCTGTGATGGAAAAATTTCGCCAACTCCCTGGACATAACAAAAGTATTTTTTTCAGTATAAAAATTACTTATACATTTAACTATATATATTTCATTTCCCCAGTTCTGATAAAACGTCATTGAACTGAAATGATGGGCAGAGTTTTCCTGGCCCCGTGACAATGGGGTTGGAGGCAGGGGAGCTGGAAAAACAGGGAGGAGTCGCGTTTGGCTGGCTCCAGATGCATTTCCATTGCAGGAGAATTTTGCCAGGGTGGGGAGGAATGGGAATCAGATCGGCTTCCTATTCCACAGAGATGGGCAGCCAATTACGCTTTATAAGGCCCCAATTAGAGGTGATTTTGCATTCTTGCCGGCATTTTGCCACCATCAGAGCGCCCCCGCTCCCCCACCCCTGCCAAGCATGGAGGCCGCCAGCTCAATGGAGGCAGCCTCCCTCAGGCAGGTTGGGGTATCGTCTAAGCCAAAGGCTCCATGCCTCTTGGACAGGGTCTTGAACATGAAAGGCCGCAATTGTGGCTGAACCCAATCCAGAGGAGGGGTTTCCTCTTCAACCCTATGGACCTCCCAGCCTAGATATTGTTCATTTCTGCACTGCTGTGCAGGCCAGGAAGGGTACCTCTGTGTTGAGGTGCCCTCGCAGTCTATGACCTGCCTCAGCAGTGCCCACCTCACCCGGTAGGGCTCTGGAGGCTCCAGAGCTGCCAGGCCTCTGATTGGGCTGGCAGCATTGAGAGCTCACCTGCTGTGGTTAATAAGACGGTGAATGCAGAGGCAGCCAATTAGGAGGCAGCCTCCCAGAAGATTCCTGAGCTGGTCTCACTGCTGACAAGTGCAGGCTTGGGGCCCCCATTTTTCCCCGACATCGGGGTCCCGCAGCCCACAGTGAAATCCAGCCCATTAACTTTGTTTCTCTCTTCTGAGATGCTGCCAGACCTGCTGAGAATTTCCAGCACTTTCTGTTTTTATGTCACCTTAACGTGTTGGAAACTGGCCAATCAATGCTATTGGAAGATGGGGTTTATTGAGATTATTTCGGTGGAAAAAAGCTCACATTCAGAACTTGCTCATTTGGCTTAAATTTTATTTTTAATTGCTGGTAACCTTTGTCCTTTTGACAAGGTGACATATTTTGCCAGACCCCTTGAAACCTTCTTACAGAAACCTGGTTGAGAACACAAGAGCATAAGAATACAAGAAATAGGAGCAGAATCAGACTATATGGCCCAGTGAGGTGATATGGCCCATGGCTGATCTTAGGCTTCAACATTTCCGCCCACTCGCCATATCCTTTGATTCCCATAGAGACCAAAACTCTGTCTATCCCAGCCTTAAATGTATTCAACAATGGAGCATCCACAACCCTCTGGGGTAGAGAATTCCAAAGATTTACAACCCTTTGAGTCATAGAGTTATACAGCACAGAAACAGGCCCTTTGGCCCATCGTGTCTGCGCCGGCCATCAAGCACCTGTCTATTCTAATCCCATTTTCCAGCACTTGGCCTGTTGCCTTGTATGCTATGGCATTTCAAGTGCTCATCTAAATACTTGTTAAATGTTGTGAGGGTTCCTGCCTCTACCACCCCTTAAGGCAGTGCATTCCAGATTCCAACCACCTTCTGGGTGAAATATTTTTTCCTCAAATCCCCTCTGAACCTCCTGCCTTAAATCTATGCCCCCAGGTTATTGACACCTCCGCGAAAGAAAAAAGTTTCTTCCTATCTACCCTATCTATGCCCCTCATAATTTTGTATACCTCAATCAGGTCCCTCCTCCGCCTTCTCTGCTCTAAGGAAAACAACCCTAGCCTTTTCAGTCCCTCTTCATAGCTGAAATTCTCCAGCCCAGGCAACATCCTGGTGAATCTCCTCTGCACCCTCTCCAGTGCAATCACATCCTTCCTATAGCGTGGTGACCAGACCTGTACACAGTACTCCAGCTGTGGCCTAATTAGCATTTTATACAGCTCCATCATAACCTCACTGCTCTTATATTCTATGCCTCGGCTAATAAAGGCAAGTATCCCATATGCCTTCCTAACCACCTTATCTATCTGTGAAGTAATTTCTCCTCATCTCAGTCCTAAATGATCTGCCCCTTATCCTGATACTGTGCCTCCATGTTTTAGATACCCAGACCAGCGGAAACAATCTTTCTGTCTACCCTCTCCAGCCCCTTCAGAATCTTGGATGTAGGTGGGAAGAGGTTCTGAAGAAGACCTGAAACGTTAACTCTGTTTCTCTCTCCACAGATGCTGCCAGACCTGCTGAGTTTTTCCAGCACTTTCTGTTTTTATTTCCGATTTCCAGCATCAGCACTATTTTCCTTTTATTCCTTCAGAATCTTGTGCGCTTCAATGATTTTAAATGATTATTTTTCATTGGTGTTCATTATGGAGAAGGACAATGTAGTTGTAGAGATCAGGGAGGGGGATTGTGAAATAGTTGAACATATTAGCATTGAAAGGGAGGAAATATTAACTGTTATAGGGGGCTTAAAAGTGGATAAATCCTCAGGCCCAGATGAGATGTATCCTAGGCTGTTATGTGAGGCAAGGGAGGAGATAGCAGGGGCTCTCACACAAATATTCAAATCCTCTCTGGCCACAGGAGGGGTACCAGAGGAGTGGAAGACAGTGAATGTGGTACCATTATTCAAGAAGGGTAGTAGGGATAAACCAGGTAATTACAGGCCAGTGAGTCTAACATCAGTGGTTGGGAAAATATTGGAAAAAATTCTGAGGGACAGGATTAATCTCCACTTGGAGAGGCAAAGATTAATCAGGGATAGTCAGCTTTGTCAGGGTGAGATCGTGCCTAACTAACTTGATTGAATTTTTCAAGGAGGTGACTAGATATGTCGATGAGGGTAAAGCAGTAAATGTAGTATACATGGATTTCAGTAAGGCTTTTGATAAGGTCCCGCATGGGAGATTGATTAAGAAGGTAAGAGCCCATGGGATCTAGGGCAATTTGGCAAATTGGATCCAAAATTGGCTGAGTGGCAGGAGGCAGAGGGTAATGGTCAAGGGCTGTTTTTGCGATTGGAAGCCTGTGACCAGTGGTGTACCACAGGGATCGGTGCTGGGACCCTTGCTGTTTGTAGTGTACATTAATGATTTAGATGTGAATATAGGAGGCTTTTTAAAAAATGTGTTCATGGGATGTGGGCGATGCTGGCCCGACCAGCATTTATTGCCCATCCCTAATTGCCCTTGAGAAGGTGCCTTCTTGAACCGCTGCAGTCCATTTGGGGTAGGTATACCCACAGCGCTCTTAGGAAGGGAGTTCCAGGATTTTGACCCAGCGACAGTGAAGGAACGGCGATATAGTTCCAAGTCAGGATGGTGTGTATGATCAGTAAGTTCGCAGATGACACGAAAATTGGTGATGTTGTAAATAGTGAGGAGGAAATCCTTAGATTACAGGGAGATATAGATGTGCTGGTAAGATGGGCGGAGCACTGGCAAATGAAATTTAATCCGGAAAAGTGTGAGGTAATGCACTTTGGGAGGACTAACAAGACAAGGGAATACACAATGGATGGTAGGACCCTAGGAAGTACAGAAAGTCAGAAGGACCTTGGTGTACTTGTCCATAGATCACTGAAGGCAGCAGCATAGGTAGATAAGGTGGTTACGAAGGCATATGGGATACTTGCCTTTTTAGCCGAGGCATAGAAGATAAGAGCAGGGAGGTTATGATGGAGCTGTATAAAATGCTAGTTAGGCCACAGCTGGAGTACTGTGTACAGTTCTGCGCACCACACTATAGGAAGAACGTGATTGCACTGGAGAGGGTGCAGAGGAGATTCACCAGGATGTTGCCTGGGCTGGAGCATTTCAGCTATGAAGAGAGACTGAAAAGGCTAGGGTTGTTTTCCTTGGAGCAGAGAAGGCTGAGGGGGGACATGATTGAGGTATACAAGATTATGAGGGGCATTGATAGGTTAGATAGGATAAACCTTTTTCCTTAGCAGAGGGGTCAAAAACCAGGGGGCATATATTTAGGGTAAGGGGCAGGAGGTTTAGGGGAGATTTGAGGAAAAGATTTTTCATCCAGAGGGTGGTTGGAATCTGGAACGCACTGCCTGAAGAGCAGGTGGAGGCAGGAACCCTCACAACATTTAAGAAGTATTTAGATGAGCACTTGAAACACCATAGCATACAGGGCTACGGGCCAAGTGCAGGAATATAGGATTAGAATAGTTGGGTGCTGTATGGCCAGCACAGACATGATGGACCGAAGGGCCTGTTTTTGTGCTGTATAACTCTATGACTCTATAATGTGATCACCTCTCATTCTTCTAAACTCCAGAAAATATAGGCCCAATTTACTCAGCCTCCCATTATAGGACAACCCCCTCAACCCAGGGACCAATTTAGTGAAACATCATTGCACCCTCTCCAGTGCAAGTACATCCTTTCTTAAACGTGGAAACCCAAACTACACACAGTACTCCAGACGTGGTCTCACCAAAACCCTGTACAATTGTAGCAAGACTTCTTTATTCCTGCACTCCAATCCCATTGCAATAAAGGCCCACATGCCATTTTCCTTCCTAATTGCTTGCTGTACCTGCATGCTAACTTTGTGAGTTCCTTGTACAAGCAGACCCGAACAAGAACTCCTGCTGTAATCCACCTTCACTGAAAGAGAAAAGAAAGAGTTTAAAAAATTGTTTTCTGTCACATTTGCAAATTGCTAATTGTCTCTTTACATGTCTTTCTCCAGAAATGCACAGTAGCAACACTGGATGTCCAATTTATTTGGGAAAAATTTTGACTGTATTTCCAGCTTAAAAGGTTGGAAAGCTGTATTGACATCTAATTGGGTAGAGATCCAGCAACACTGATCTCTGCCCATTTTCCCACTCAGCTTTGCCCCATGTGCAACATTTGCGGTGCAACAGAAATGAAAAATTTGCACAGGTTTTCTTTGCAGCCTGCCAGACAGTGAGTATATGTAAGGGCAAATTCAATGTTACTTAATAGTAGGTTTAGGCATCATCAGTTCTCCTTATTCTCCAATCATTTTGGGGCATCAATTGCTCCGGAAGCACTCAATTTATGCTGGGCAACAAGAGAATCACCAGTCTCTGACTGATGGGATTGTCACTGTCACAAACTGATAGATTTGTTTGAAAGTTAAATCGGCCACAATTGCAAGTTGTTAATACCGAACTATTTGAACAGTTTCCTGTTCACTATACCTTGCTATCTGTGGGAGAGATGTGAAACTGCTCTGAAGAGAACTTTCTATACGCTTCAGGCATTTTCAATAGATTCCAAGCTGATGACATAAAATAAGAAGCAAATTAAATTACTGTTTGTAGTTCTAGATGATCCAATTCTTTGTTCCTTAATGAATGAGATTTCACTTCGTTTGTTAAATTGGCATCTGTGACCCTTTTCACAGATAGTCCCTATCTCAATCAATAGTGAAAGGCTCAGATAATTCAGAGTTTCGAGTACTTCTCAAGTCTCCCACGTATTAATAGATCTTGCCTCACATTGTGGTTACTGATTAGTCACTGACTCAATAATGTGTGCGTAGGATGAATGATCTTTTAAGCGGAGATTCATAATTCCTTTCTGAGAAAAATGTGTTGTGCCCAGCTCAATTATTAATGCCTCATAATATATCCATCTTCATTGGCCCAATTGCAAATGGGTAAGCAGACATAGGAAAAGACATTGAGGGTAACTTTCAATTTCACCATTAGGGCATTAACCTGGTGGAACAGATCACCTGCCCACTTTACAACATCACAACCTCCCACTCAGTGCTACAGTAAACTATTTAGTAAGATGGGCCCAATATTAAGTAAGCCCAATTTTCCAGTATAAGACCCACCCCTTGGGCAGGATTTTGCCTCCGGGGTCAGGAAACCAATGTCAGAACTGTTTCCGAGTCCTGGCCCTGCCCCGAGTGGGGAAGTAGTCACAGCCCATGATTTTTGTGGAGGCGAGATGCTATTTGGTTGGGGGTGGGTTGGGCAGCCAATTAGAGATTGCGGGAGTGGGATGGAGGCGGCACTGCTGAAGTAGGGTCCGATTTAAAGGCGTCACAGCAGCCATTACTGAGGCAGCCAATTGAAAGAAGAACTGCAAGAACACCAGGGAGACTGGAGGAAAGGCAGAAGCTGGGGGTAGGGATCCCCATGCTTTTCAGATGCTGCCCTCAATGTCCTCCTGGAGGCTATGAGAGAGAGGAGGGAGATCCTGTTTCCGGAAGGTGGAAGGAGAAGGCCACCAAGCCAAACAAAGCAGGTATGGCTGAAGGTGGCTGAAACAGTCAGCAGCAGAAGTGTAGCCAGGAAGAATTGGGTCCAGTGCCGTTAAAGGTTCAATGACCTTCTTCGCTCTGGCAAGGTGAGTGCAACGCAAGACCCTGATGACAGGCCTCTGGGTATTAACCTCCAGCTGACATATGAGCTGAGGCATCTGAGTGTGCATTCTGCTCCTGAACCTAGGAGTAATGTGTGTCCTGGGTACTTGCTGACCACTTAGCCCTAGTACTGTGAAGGATGTGCAAACATTGATACATGTAACTTCTTATGGATATGAGCAGCTGGCATTGGTCAGAGAGGCCAGCAGTGCCTTATCTATCTCTCTTTTGTCCTTGCAAAAGAAAAGGGTACATTATGCCAGGGAGAGGGCTCTCACTGGAGGCGGAGGAGTGCTCTAGGTCACCATCAGCACTGCCATGGAGGAGGGAGCTATGGAACTTGCTAGGATGGCTCCACCCGATCATGTCAGGGAAGGAGAGATGGGCAAACCTGAAGGAGAGGGTGAAAAGATATTGCAATCTGTAGGTGAAGGAGGTGTGTTCCTCAGTGTCTGACAGCATGCCAAAGGCTCAGTTACATTGGGAAGCCTCAGCACAGGTTTTGCTGTCAAAGGCTAATTCTCACGATCTCCTTCTAAAAAGCTAGTCTAATGATGACCATAAAACCATTGTTAATTGTTGTAAAAACCCATCTGGTTCACTAATGTCCTTTCGGGAAGGAAATCTGCTGTCATTACCTGGTATGGTCTACATGTGACTCCAGACCCACAGCAATGTGATTGATTTTTAAAATGTCCCCTGAAATGGCCTAGCAAGCCACTCAGTTCAAGGGCAAATTAGGGATGGGCAATAAATGCTGGCCGAGCCAGCGATGCCCACATCCCACAAAAATGCATCATTAAAAAAAAAGTTCTGATCACCACACATTAGGAAGGATAGGAACATCGGAAATAGGAGCAGGAGTAGGCCATTCAGCCCCTCGAGACTGCTCCACCATTCAACTAGATCATGGCTGATCTTCTACCTCAATGCCATTTTTCTGCATTATCCCCATATCCCTTGATATCTTTAATACCGAGCAATCTATTGATCTCTATCTTGAATGTACTAAATGACTGAGCTTCCACAGCCCTCTGAGGTACAGAATACCACGATATGAGTGAAGAGATTCCTCCTCATCTCAGTCCTAAATGGCCTACCCCTTATTCTGAGACTGTGTCCCCTGGTTCTAGACCCCCCAGCCAGAGGAAACATCTTTCCTGCATCTACCCTGTCGAGCCCTGTAAGAATTTTGTATGCTTCAATGAGATCACCTCTCATTCTTCTAAACTCTAGAGAATGCAGACCCAGTCTCCTCAATCTCTCCTCATCGGATAATCCTGCCATCCCAGGGATCAGTCTGGTGAATCTTCGTTGCACTCCCTCTATGGCAAATATATTCTTCCTTAGGTAAGGAGACCAAAATTGTACACAATACTCCAGATGCGGTCTCACCAAGACTATACAATTCATAGAATAATAGAAAGTTTAGAAAGTTTAAAGCACAGAAAGAGGCCACTTGACCCATCGTGTCTATGCCAGCCGAAAAACAATCCACCGATTCTAATCCCACCTTCCAGCATTTGGTCCATAGCCCTGCAGATTACGGCACTTGAGGTGCATATCCCGACTCCTTTTAAATGAGTTGAGGGTTGCGTCCTCAACTACCCTTTCAGGCAGTGAGCTCCAGACACCCACCACCCTCTGGGTGAAAAAGTTTTTCCTCATCTCCCCTCTAATTTTTCTACCAATCACTTTAAAGCTATGCCTCCTCGTCACTGACCTCTCTGTGAAGGTGAATAGACCTTTCATCTCCACTCTATCCAGGCCCCTCAAAATTTTGTACTTTTCAATCAGGTCTCCCCTCAGCCTTCTCTGCTCCAAGCAGAACAACCCGAGCCTATCCAGTCTTTCCTCTTAGCTGCATTTTTCCAGTCCTGGCAACATCCTCATAAATCTCCTCTGTACCCTCTCCAGTGCAATTACATCCTTTCTGTAATGAGGTGACCAGAACTGCTCACAGTACTCAAGTTGTGGCCTAACCAATGAATTATACAGTTCCAGCATTACTGCCTTGCTGTTATATTCTATACCTCGGCTAATAAAGGAAAGGATTCCATATGCCTTCTTGACCACCTTATCGACCTGTCCTGCTACCTTCAGGGATTTGGGGACATTCACACTAATGTCCCTCACTTCCTCGGCACTTCTCAGTATTTTTCCATGAATCATTGCAATTGCAGGAAGATGTGTGGGACCTTGAGAGGTTAGAACATAGAACATAGAACAGTACAGCACAGCACAGGCCCTTCGGCCCACGATGTTGTGCCTAACCTTTAACCAACTCTAAGATCAAACTAACTACCTACCCTTCATTCTACTATCATCCATGTACCTATCCAAGAATTGCTTAAATGCCCCTAATGCATCTGCTTTTACTACCACCGCTGGCAGCGCACTCCACGTACCCACCACTCTCTGTGTAAAGAACCTACCTCTGACATCTCCCCGAAACCTTCCTCCAATCACCTTAAAATTATGCCCCCTGGTGATAGCCCTTTCCACCCTGGGAAAAAGTCTCTGATTATCCACTCTATCTATGCCTCTCATCATCTTGTACCCCTCTATCAAGTCACCTCTCATCCTTCTTCACTCCAATGAGAAAAGCCCTAGCTCCCTCAATCTTTCTTCGTAGGACATGCCTTCCAGTCCAGGCAGCATCCTGGTAAATCTCCTCTGCACCCTCTCTAAAGCTTCCACATCCTTCCTATAATGAGGCGACCAGAACTGAACACAATATTCCAAGTGCGGTTGAACCAGGGCCTTATAGAGCTGCAGCATAACCTCGCGGCTCTTAAACTCAATCCCCCTGTTAATGAAAGCCAACACACCATACGCCTTCTTAACAACCCTATCAACTTGGGTGGCAACTTTGAGCGATCTATGGACATGGACCCCGAGATCCCTCTGTTCCTCCACACTACCAAGAATCCTGTCTTTAAGCCTGTATTCCGCATTCAAATTCGACCTTCCAAAATGAATCACTTCACACTTTTCCAGGTTGAACTCCATCTGCCACATCTCAGCCCAGCTTTGCATCCTGTCAATGTCCCGTTGCAACCTACAACAGCCTTCCACACTATCCACAACTCCATCAACCTTCGTGTCATCGGCAAACTTGCTAACCCAGCCTTCCACTTCCTCATCCAAGTCATTTATAAAAATCACGAAGAGCAGAGGTCCCAGAACAGATCCTTGTGGAACACCACTGGTCACCGAGCTCCATGCTGAATACTTTCCATCTACTACCACCCTCAGACTTCTATGGGCCAGCCAATTTTGTATCCAGACAGCCAACTTTCCCTGTATCCCATGCCTCCTTACTTTCTGAATGAGCCTACCATGGGGAACCTTATCAAACGCCTTGCTAAAATCCATATATACCACATCCACTGCTCTTCCTTCATCAATGTGTTTTGTCACATCTTCAAAGAATTCAATAAGGCTTGTGAGGCATGACCTGCCCCTCACAAAGCCATGCTGACTGTCTCTAATCAAACCATGCTTTTCCAAATAATCATAAATCCTGTCTCTCAGAATCCTCTCCAATAATTTGCCCACTACCGACGTAAGACTGACTGGTCTATAATTCCCAAGGTTATCCCTATTCCCTTTCTTGAACAAGGGAACAACATTTGCCACCCTCCAATCATCCGGTACTACTCCAGTGGACAGTGAAGACGCAAAGATCATCACCAAAGGCGCAGCAATCTCTTCCCTCGCTTCCCGTAATATCCTTGGGTATATCCTGTCTGGCCCCGGGGACAATCTGTCCTCATATCATTCAAAATTTCCAGCACATCCTCCCTCTTAACATCAACCTGTTCGAGCATATCAGCCTGTTCCACGCTGTCCTTACAAACGACCAGGTCCCTCTCACTAGTGAATACTGAAGCAAAGTATTCATTTGGGACCTCCCCTACCTCCTCCGACTCCAGGCACAAGTTTCCCTCCACTATCCCTGATCGGCCCTACCCTCACTCTGGCCATCCTCCTGTTCCTCACATAAGTGTAGAACACCTTGGGATTTTCCTTAATCCTACCCACCAAGACTTTTTCATGTCCCCTTCTAGCTCTCCTAAGTCCATTCTTCAGTTCTTTCCTGGCTACCTTGTAACCCTCTAGAGCCCTGTCTGATCCTTGCTTCCTCAACCTGAAGTAAGCTTTCTTCTTCCTCTTGACCAGCTGTTCCACATCTCTTGTCATCCAAGGTTCCTTCACCCTACCATCCCTTCCCTGCCTCATCGGGACAAATCTATCCAGCAGTCGCAGCAAGTGCTCCCTAAACAACCTCCACATTTCTGTCGTGCATTTCCCTGAGAACAACTGTTCCCAATTTATGCTCTCCAGTTCCTGCCTAATAGCATTGTAATTCCCCCTCCCCCAATTAAATATTTTCCCATCCCGTCTGCTCCTGTCCCTCTCCATGACTATAGTAAAAGTCAGGGAGTTGTGATCACTATCACCGAAATGCTCTCCCACCGAGAGATCTGCCACCTGGCCTGGGTCGTTGCCAAGCACCAAGTCCAACATAGTCTCCCCTCTAGTCGGCCTATCGACATATTGCGTCAGGAGACCTTCCTGGACACACCTGACAAAAACTGCTCCATCCAAACTATTTGCACTAAGGAGGTTCCAATCAATATTAGGGAAGTTGAAGTCACCCATGACAACAACCCTGTTACTTCTGCACCTTTCCAAAATCTGCCTCCCAATCTGTTCCTCCATGTCTCTGTTGCTATTGGGGGTCTATAGAAAACTCCCAACAAAGTGACTGCTCCTTTCCTGTTTCTGACTTCCACCCATTTTGACTAAGTAGACAAACCCTCCTCAATGACCTCCATTTCTGCAGCTGTGATACTATCCCTGATTAACAATGCCACTCCCCCACCTCTTTTACCTCCCTCCCTATTCCTTTTGAAACATCTAAACCCCGGAACATCCAACATCCATTCCTGCCCCTGTGATATCCACGTCTCCGTAATGGCCACAACATCGTAGCTCCAAGTACTGATCCATGTTCTAAGTTCATCACCCTTATTCCTGACACTTCTTGCGTTAAAATAGACACACTTCAACCCATCATACTGGCTGCAACTTTGTCCTGTCAACTGTCTAACCTTCCTCACAGACTCTCTGCACTCGGTATCTGCCTGTTCAACAGCTACCCCATCCACTGATCCGTGGCTCCGGTTCCTATCCCCCTGCCAAACTAGTTTAAACCCTCCCGAAGAGCTCTCGCAAACCTCCCGCCCAGGATATTGGTGCCCCTCCAGTTCAGATGCAACCCGTCCTTCTTGTACAGGTCCCACCTTCCCCAGAAGGTATCCCAATGATCCACATATCTGATTCCCTCCCTCCTACACCAGTTCTCTAGCCAAGTGTTCAGCTGCACTCGCTCCCTGTTTCTAGCCTCACTAGCACGTGGCACCGGTAACAATCCTGAGATTACTACTCTGCTCGTCCTGCCTTTCAGCTTCCAACCTAACTCCCTATATTCGCTTTTCAGGTCCTCATCCCTTTTCCTAGCTATGTCATTGGTACCGATATGTACCACGACCTCTGGCTGCTCCCCCTCCCCCTTAAGAATCCTGTGGACTCGATCCGAGACATCCCTGACCCTGGCACCTGGGAGGCAACACACCATCCGGGAGTCTCGTTCGCGACCACAGAATCTCCTGTCTGTTCCTCTAATCATTGAATCTCCTATCACTATTGCTCTCCTATTCTCCCCCCTTCCCTTCTGAGCCACTGAGCCAGGCTCAGTGCCAGAGGAGATTTACTAGAGGAGGTTGCAGAGGAGATTTACTAGAATGGTTCCAGGGATGACGGACTTTAGTTTCAAGGTTATGTTGGAAAAGCTGAGGTTGTTCTCACTGGCGCAAAGAAGATTGAAGGGAGATTTGGTACAAAGAACAAAGAACAAAGAACAAAGAACAGTACAGCACAGGAACAGGCCATTCGGCCCTCCAAGCCTGCGCCGATCTTGATGCCTGCCTAAACTAAAACCTTCTGCACTTCCGGGGACCGTATCCCTCTATTTCCATCCTATTCATGTATTTGTCAAGATGCCTCTTAAACATCATTATCGTACCTGCTTCCACCATCTCCCCTGGCAGCAAGTTCCAGGCACTCACCACCCTCTGTGTAAAAAACTTGCCTCACACATCCCCTCTAAACTTTGCCCCTCTCACCTTAAACCTATGTCCTCTAGTAACTGACTCTTGCACCCTGGGAAAAAGCTTCTGAGTATCCCTGCCGCTCATTACTTTGTAAACCTCTATCATGTCACCCCTCCACCTCTGTCGTTCCAGTGAAAACAATCCGAGTTTATCCAACCTCTCCTCATAGCTAATGCCCTCCAGACCAGGCAACATCCTGGTAAACCTCTTCTGTACCCTCTCCAAAGCCTCCACGTCCTTCTGGTCGTGTGGCGACCAGAATTGCATGCAATATTCTAAGTGTGGCCTAACTAAAGTTCTGTACTGCTGCAGCATGACTTGCCAATTTTTATACTCTATGCCCCGACTGATGAAGGCAAGCATGCCGTATGCCTTCCTAACTACCTTATCCACCTGCGTTGCCACTTTCAGTGACCTGTGGACCTGTACGCCAATATTTCTCTGCCTGTCAATACTCCTAAGGGTTCTGCCATTTACTGTATACTTAACACCTGCATTAGATCTTCCAAAATGCATTACCTCACATTTGTCCGGATTAAACTCCATCTGCCATTTCTCCGCCCAAGTCTCCAACCGATCTATATCCTGCTGTATCCTCTGACAATCCTCATCATTATCCGCAACGCCACCAACCTTTGTGTCATTCGCAAACTTACTAATCAGACCAGCTACATTTTCCTCCAAATCATTTATATATACTACAAACAGCAAAGGTCCCAGCACTGATCCCTGCGGAACACCACTAGTCACATCCCTCCATTCATAAAAGCACCCTTCCACTGCTACCCTCTGTCTTCTATGACTGAGCCAGTTCTGTATCCATCTTGCCAGCTCACCTCTGATCCCATGTGACTTCACCTTTTGAGAGGTGTACAAGATTATGAAAGGCTTAGAAAAGTTAGACAAGGAAAAACTGTTCTCATTAACTGATAGTACCATGACTAGTGGACACAAATTGAAAGTTTTGGGCAAGCGATGCAGGAGGTATGTGAGAAAGAACGTTTTTAATGCAGCAAATCTAATGACCTGGAACTCGTTGCCCATGAGGGTGGTGGAAGTGGGGTAATCAATGATTTCAAAAGGTAATTGGATGGGCACTTGAAGGAAATAAACTTGTCGGGCTACAAGGATCCAGCGGGGTAGTGAGATTGACTAGATTGCTCGGCGGAGAGCCAGCATGGACTTGATAGGCCGAGTGACCTCCTTCTGTGCCGTAAATGATTCTAAGACTCTACGTTACTTGCGGAAAACTTTGCAAATTTTGACACATGATGCCAGACGTCTGAGCTTCCATGCTTTAATGGCAGGACTGGAAAAGAGGGAAGAGGTGGTGGAGTGAAGAAAAGGTCTCTGAAGGGGGACAGTGAGACCACTGGACAGATGTGCATCATTCATTAGTGGTAAGAATAGATCCATTGAAGGCTACGTCTTTAATGGAAGTATTCTCACAGGCAGCTCAAAGTAAGTTCTAGACCATGCTGTCCTCTGGGTCAGAAAGACTCAGCTGAAACGTTCCTGAATCAGATGCTCCCTGACATTGATGGCATCCTGACGAGACCCTGAAGCCCTGCGCCGACCCCAGCCATCTTCCTGCACAGCCTGAACACTGCCCTGCTCTGCAATTTCCTCTTCCTCCTCCTCTTCCTTTTCCTCCTCCTCCTCTTCTATCTCCTGCTCCTTCTCTTCCTCTGATGAGCTGTGTCATTCCAGGGCCTCACGTTCTTCAAGATTCACACTTCTCTGGAGGGCCATGGTATGGAGAGCAAAGCAGACCACCACAATGAGCGAGACCTTTGCAGGGATGTAGCTCAGGGCGCCACCAACCGGTCCAGGGACCAGAACTGCAACGTCAGAAGCACGATGGTCTGCATGACGGTGGTCCTTATGAGCAATTGGCTTTGGTTGCAGCATCTCTTGCAGGAAGCTCTTTCTGTGGTCACAGACCAGTTGAACGTTGAGGGTGTAGAAGTCCTTCCTTTTGATGAATCTCACTGCCTGCTCATTCGGTGCTTGAAGGCCACATGGGAGCAATCAACGATGCTCTGCACTTGCAGGAATCCAGCAATGGAGGTGAATCTCACTGCCATTTGTGCTTGCTAGGTTCCATCTGTTTGAAATTGTATCTACTTCCCAGCTTTCGCAATAACCCATCAGTGACCTGCGAGGTGCAATGATATGCTGCTGCTTGTGAGATGCCATCAAG
Source organism: Heterodontus francisci (assembly GCF_036365525.1). NCBI lineage: Eukaryota > Metazoa > Chordata > Chondrichthyes > Heterodontiformes > Heterodontidae > Heterodontus > Heterodontus francisci. The sequence continues at coordinate 68,739,335 of NC_090371.1, forward strand.
GTCCGCTGCTGATCCTTGGAAGGTGCCAGAGGCAAATAACTTCAAGGCTGCAGTGACTTTGATGGCTACTGGCAGGGCATGGCGAGCAGTTCTGCCAGGTGCGAGGTCTTTCACTATGCAAGCACAAATCTCAGGGACCATCTGCCTGGATAGGTGCATTCTCCTGAAGCACTGATTCTCCGACATGTCCAGGTAGCTGCGAATATGGCCTCTGTTTCCTTCCTCCCTCGTCCCTCTCCTCTGCCCTCCTCATGCCTGGGGCTTTGTCTCTGTTGCCTAGGACCTTGATCCTCATTGTCACCCGACCCAATATCTAAGAACCGTAATCCCATCACCAGGTGTCACCTTATTTGGGCTCATCTGCACTCACAATAATCTCTGGAACCCAAAACGCCTCACTCCTCTTATGGCCTCAAGATGCCAGGAGGGTCACAACCCCCTGCACCGGCCAACCGTGTACAGTCCACTCTCCCTGCAACCTTAACACACCCAATGGCATCTGTGTGCCAATGGCTGAATGCCTCTCTTAGCCATGATCCATTTTATGAGCCCACCTAATTTCATGGTGCGACCATGACTGGCTCCCCACCATGTTGCTGCCTTCATGCACCTGGACTGTTCCTGATCCAGCGTGCAACCCATGCGCCCCCAACAAATTTCCAAACTGGCCCTTAACAAGCAGTCAATGAGTTTGTTAACAAGATTAATTGGTCTCATTTCCAAATCGGGCAGGTTTCTGGGACCTGTGGCACATTCTTCATGTACTTGGAGATAGTGGATGTGGAACAAGGAATAGACTTTTTGGCTTCCAAGCTCAAAGTCCTCCTGTGCTGTTCTGGGCTTTACAAAGGGGTCAGCAGTCTTGGATGCAAAGGATAGCCTGGTTTATCAGGATCAAAACTACTTTTGCTGTGACTAGGTCCTGCTGCCAATTTCCTCCCCCACCTACTTGTTGCGGGCACCTAGTTGTCCTGTAACTACCACAGATCCCTGTCAACATATACAATTTTATTCTGACTTGTTATCCAATGTCATTTAGAAAGTTCCAGTACTCAATTTGCTTTATGAGTGCCTGCCTTACAATGACCAGATGCTTTCAGAACATCTAAAATGCTAAAGAACATAGATAATATTGATAAAAGCAGGTAAGTCTACTTAAGGTCTAGTAGCAGATGTGGAAACCACGAAAACAAAAACAGCAAATCCCAAATGCGACAGAGATTAGATTTCTTTTTTTCCACATAGAAAAGTAGATTCACAACAAGGTTAATTCATGCAATGTCAATCAACTTGTCAAAGTAAACTGCATGGATGCCTGGTTATGAAAAGGACTGAAGGTTTGAAGAATTATAGGAATAAATACTTTATGAAGCACAATAGTTGAAATTCTAATGGGACAATATGATAATATGTACTGAATACAAATGGTCAATCGGTTAGTAACTGAGAACAGTGGTTCTCAAACTTTTTTTGGTTGAAGGTCTCCTTTTCAAATGGATTAGTAGTCACGGACATCCATCTAAATTATAATACAATATAAAACAATATGAAATGCTGCTTGTAAAGAGTGTTTAATTATGCTTTTTTAGAAAATAAGTAATTACTTAGAGCTGAATTTTATGGGCCCCCTGAGACGGGGTCGGAGGTGGGGGAACCCATAGAATTGTAACAGGAAACGGGGGGTGGAGGGCCTGTCGTCTCCCCGTCACAACACAATTTTGTTGGGGTGGGATAGGCCGAACACATAGAATTCCCAGCCTCTGACCTGCTCCTGTAGGCATAGTATTTATGTGGCTGGTCCCGTTAAGTTTCTGGTCAATGGTAACTCCCAGGATGTTGATGGTGGGGGATTAAGCAATGGTAATGCCATTGAATGTCAAGAGGAGATAGTTAGATTCTCTCTTGTTGGAACTGTTCATTGCCTGGCACTTGAGTGGCATGAATTTTATGCCACTTATCAGCCCATGCCTGAATGTTGCCCAGGTTGTGCTGCTAGTGGGCATGGACTGCTTCAGTATCTGAGGAGTAACAAATGATACTGAACACTGTGTAATCATCAGCGAACATCCCACTTCTGACCGTATGATGGATGGAAGGTCATTGATGAAGCAGCTGAAGATGGTAGGGCCTTGGACACTACCCTGAGGAACTCCTGCAGTGGTGTACTTAGACTTAGATGTTTTTCTTCCAACAACCACAACCATCTTCCTTTGTTCTACGTATGACTCCAACCAGTTGAGTTTTCCCCCTGATTCCCACTGACTTCAATTTTGCGAGGGATCCTTGATGCCACATACACTCAAATGCTGCCTTGATGTCAAGGGCAGTCACTCTCACCTCACCTCTGGAGTTTAGCTGTTTTATCCATGTTTGCACCAAGGCTGTAATCTGATCTGGAACCGAGTGGCACTGGTGGAACCCAACCTGAGCATCAGTGAGCAGATTATTGCTGTGTATCTGCCACTTAATAGCACTGTCGATGACACCTTCCATCACATTGCTGATGATCGAGAATAGACTGACGGGGTCGTGATTGGCTGGATTGGATTTGTCCTGCTTTTTGTGTACAGGACATACCTGGGCAATTTTCAACAATGTAGGGTAGATGCCAGTGTTGTAGCTGTACTGGAACAGCTTGGCTATGGGTGTGGTTAGTGTGGCTAGTTCTGCAGCACGAGCCTTCAATACTACATCAGGGATGTTGTCAGGATGCATAGCCGTTGCTGTATCCAGTGCCTTCTGCTGTTTCTTGATATCATGCGGTGTGAATCGGATTGGCTGAAGACTGGCATCTATGATGCTGAGCACCTCAGGAGGAGGCTGAGATGGATCATCCACTCAGTACTTCTGGCTGAAGATAGTTGCAAAAGCTGGGCTACCCCATCATTGAAGATGATAATGTTTGTGGAACCTCCTCCTCTGGTTAGTTGTTTAACTGTCCACCACCATTCACAACTGGATATGGCAGGACTGCAGAGCTTTGATCTGATCCATTGGTTATGGGATCATTTAGTTCACTCTATAGCATGCTGAGGACTGTTTCACTGATGTAGACAGTGATGAAATAGGCCAAACATGCCAGAGATAAAGGTTAAGTGTGACTCCACTAACATTCTAGTATATGCCAAATAAATTGCTTTTAATGTGGCTAAAGATTACCTGTTAATGGCACACATACACTCTCAGTACACAGATCGGATCCAATACAAATAATTGTTGGCCAAATCAGTCTTAACAACTGTCTTACCCTACTTGGATATTTGACTCTTGCAAGTTACAGTTTTATCTTTTCTTAAACAGTTACCCATAAACATATGAGTTTATTTCCCTCCAGTTCTAATACAGAGTACTCACTTGAATGTGACATTCTCAGGAATATTTTACAGACCTATGAAAATCCAGCCCAGTTTTTCAGTGTTATTTAATCATTACTGTTGCAACATGGTGGAAGATTTAAGTAAGTCAAACTGACTGACAGCTTTTCGACGATTACAAGCAACGTACCACCAAGAGATTAATATAAACAGAGAATGTTGTAAATCCTCAGCAGTCCAGGCAACATTATATTAGCCCACTTGCTCTCTGCATAAGTCCAAATTGAATGCACCCTAGTATCACCACAGCAACTGGTTTCCCGACTCCCCTCCCCTCAAGCAGAAAGTAAATGTGAGACTCACTGCTGAATAACAGGGCAGCCAAGGCGCCCATTGCCATAAAGAAGGGTGAATATTCGGCAGCTTTGAGGGTGGACATCTTGTCAGCTACTTGTGCAGGATTAACTCCGACTCCTGTTAATTTATACAAAGCGGGTGGCTTGCCTTTTTCTCTTTCTTCTCTTCCCCCCCACCCCTGCCACTGTTATGTTTTTCTCTCCCTCTCACCTGCAAGAGAGATTATTTCACAGCACCTCTGGAAAGTTTCTAATGGTCTCCAGATGTCCAGGGACCACAGTTTGAGAACCAATGACTTAGAAAGTGTTCACAGCAGTGAAAATTAAGTATGGACCTGTGGGCAGTTTTGTTTGCTGTGCTTATCATTCAGTCCTTTTATAAGTATTACAACCAGGTGAGAAAGGTGTCTAGGGGTCCCTCTCAGCCTTCACCTTGTTTTACTGTTACAGGGTTTAATTTTTTACACACTGTGTTTTTAGCTTGCCCTTGGTGAATCCTTGTTCACTGCTTTCCAATTATAAGGCAAAGAAACCAGCACAAACAGGTTTTCTTAGGTTTAAAGAAGAAAAGTTGAAATTTATTAAACTTGAACTTAAACTCTAATTCGGTTGACGCCTACGGATACATGACACACCCATGTTAGCATGCATACGCAATACACACATGCCAATAGAGACAGAAAAGAGAAGAAAAATAAAGTGGAAAAGTTTGAGGCAATATCAGAAGAGTTTTTTTTACGGTTCTTTGAGCTCACTGTAGATTCCTTGGTAAATCTTGCTTTTTGTTGGGGCCCAGTATTCTTCATAAACCTTGTTCGCTGTAGAAGACTTTTCTCTCTTGGGGTTCATGTGTCTTCAGTGGATTCAGAGGCTTGTGAGAAAGAGATGGGAGCAGACAGGAGAGATCTTCTCAGTCTAGGAGCAAACAGTCTTTCTTTTGTTCAAACTCTCTGTGGCTAATTCAAAAAACTCTGGAACAGCCAGTTAGGCATGTGACCAGCTGATCCAACCATTCGTGGCCCCTGTGGATTACATCACCCCAGCAGGCCCTGGAATGCACTTCCCCACCCCCTCACTGTCCAGTGATCAACATTCATTGTGGGTTGAATGTGTCAGGGAATGGTCCTTTGTCTACACAAGCACTGTCTGTCAGTACGCAAATGTTTTCCATCCAAGTCTGGCAGCCCTTGTAACAGCTCTTTTCTTCCCAGTGTGGAACCTGAGGTGAGCCATCCTTGGACTAGGGGTGTGAGTTTGCTTGGTCAGTATGTTTCTCTTGCAAACTGCTCCTTAGGAATGTACCATGTCTGGCTGATGAGATAAGAAGAGTGTTGTTGAAGCCTGATGTCTCTTTCTGTTGTTGCGCTGTACCAGCTGCAAGGCCAATGGTGAGATAGATATGTAAACGAAGGATTGAAAATTACTGTATCTTATTCGTTTAGAGCAAGAATTAAATTGTAATATTATTGGTGCTTTAGAATGCAAATTAAGGATTGAAATATTGTTGTAAGATTATTGGTTGCAGAATAGTATAATTGCCACTGTTTGACTGTAATTCTTTAGAACATCGCACTGAGTCTCAATGTGAGCTCCACTGTGTTTGTTCTCCTTGTGCACAAGTTAATAAAGTAGTTTGCGAGTACTCATCCGAGAAAGTTTGATTTATTTTGCTCTAGTTTCTTCCACAGTTTCTTGGAGGTTCCAACAAGATGACGAACCCCCGGAGTGCTAGCACGGGAGAATAGCGTGGTGCCTCGAGGGTCAACGGCTCGATGACTGCGGCTGCCTGATTTCGGCAATACGAGGTTTGACCGAGGAAACGCACACGCTCACCTGTGTAGCACTACCGGGGTAAGTCAGAAGAGTTTGAGGGAGGTTCGAGTCCCCCTCGGGGTTAGAGTCCCCAGTTTGACGTCAAGAGTTGAGGGAGGTTAGAGTTCCCCTCAGAGGGTGGTTAGAGTCCCCCTCGGGGTTAGAGGCCCCGTTAGAGCCAGGTCGACGAGATTGGGAGGTAATTCGGAAGTCGGCCGGTAAGGTAAAGTCGTAATTAGCTTTTGTTGTAATTAAGGGAACACCTAATGCATATATGTAGATACATTATGGGCCTGAAAGCATTCTATATGTCCCGAGATGGGTGAAATGGACGCAGGGTAGGGGAAAGATGTTCCCACCCAACGGTACCTTTAATAAGGACCGAATGCTGAAGCACTTAGATGAGTCGCGGAAGAGTCAGGAAAGTGTACGAAGGACTGAGGAAGTGAGACAGGCACCCAAAGCCAGGATCCTGGTCGCGCAAACACAAAAGGGGCCAGCTCCTTAGGAGTCTGAACCTCCTGTTGAGCAGGAGGAGGAAATTTCAAGTGAGTAAAAACAAGTTACTGTGTCTTTTGATCCAAGTGTGTGAATGTTGGAAGCTTCCATGAATTGAATGTCTGGGATGTACAGCTGGTGCTCTGTACAGCTTGTGTTCTGTAGACTGTCGTTAACTCTTTGTTGTCTGGCTTTAATGTTGAAAGCATGAGTCTATTAAGTTGTTTGGAATTGAATGAGTGTGAAAAGTGATTGTTGAGTGTGTTCATTTCTATTTAATGTTGTGCACCCAGGAATGGGATATAAAATTGAATTATATTTTAAGTTAAAATTTTATTTTGATTTTAAAAGTTAGTTTTGCAACTGTGAAAAGGCAATGAACAATTTTCTAAGAGATAAGCTTCAGCCTTGAAGGTCTGAAGAGGTTTGGCAGAAATCCAATTTGAAGTTTAAAACACTGCTTTAATTGGAGTTCCAGTTTAAAATCTGTTCTAGTTTTTTTTTGGAGTTTAAATTAAAGACATGTTTTACTGACTGTTTTAAGTAGCAAATGTCAGGAATTGGATATTGGTTTAAGGGAGAGAAGGATAAACAAAGGAGATATAGGAAAGATTCTGTCTGTTTAAAGTTTGTGTAAGGAGTTGGTGTTAAATCTTTTGTGTTAAGAATGTTAAATAACTTTTTCTTTAGTTTTTGGTTTTATTACAGGCATTTGAAAAGGCGCCTGAAGAAAGATGATGTAATTTATATATCTTTTTTAAAAAAGCACGTGCTATTCTGTTCTGTGTGTAGTTAATAAGTATTATAAGTTAATAAGTCTGAGTTAAGTTTATACGATTAAGGTTAATTGACCTGTTAAGATGAAAAAAAAACCTGGAAATTTCATTTATGACCACAATGAACTTTCAAGTTTAGCATGTCAAGTTTTGGGGGAGTCTTAAGTTCCAGACATAAGACTCACTCATATTACATTGGCAGTTTTGATTTTTAAATATTTATTGCAGTGAATTGGAATTTGGAATCATCTTTGTTATATAAAAAATCCTTGGATTAGAAACCTCTTACAAAAGATGCAAAAAAAAAAATTGGAAACGATTGGAGGTTAATTTAAAATGCTGTCTTTCCTGATGGAGATGGTTTCCTTTGAAGTTGATAATGTTACAAAATGATTTTGTTGTTTTCCAACCCTAAGGATACCAAAAGGATTGAGAAAAAAAAATAGATTAAAATGGAGTGGAGTTCTTTTCGATCAGAGAAGAAAAGGTTTTGTAAAGTGACGCAGCTGAGAAGATTTTGCTCCGCCCCCTTGGAGAAAAAAAAACCCCCGCTGCAGCTACTGTTCTTCCATTTAATCCACCACACAATTTTGCATTGCTGAGAGCAAAATTTATATATTTTGGACATTATTAAACCTTAAGTTTCTAAATTGACAGATAGAATTGGACAAATTAACCCATTGGGCTCAGGGCAGAGCCACAATGGATTCTTTGTGTTTTTTTTAAGCAGGTGACGGCAGGTTCCAAGGCCACATGAGAACTGATGCCCAACAAGAGATCCAGCAGCTTTAAGAATTTAAAAACTTAATTGCAGACATCAAATATCACAGCATCTTTATCAGTGAGACAATTGACCTACTGGAGGAGCTCCTTCAACTCCTTTGGAAGGTTGGAGTGAAAGTTAACCCGGAAAAGGCACAGATATTGAAAGAAAAGGTTTATTATTTGAGAATAGTGATAACACAGGGAAAGCGTGAGACAGAGCAGATGTGAGTACAGACAATCCTCAAACTTCCAACTCCCCCTACCACAAGATACTAAGGCTCTGAGATCATTTTTGGGCCTTGTTGGGTATCGCAGGAACCTTACTGATGGATTTGACTTAAAGCCAGCCCCTTTATATAATATCCTGCAAAGAACTACTTTATGCCTGGCGGACAATTTAATCTGCTGAGTATTTCCAGCATTTCTTGTTTTTGTTTCGGATTTTCAGCATCTGCAGTATTTTGCTTTTACCTTAGTGGACAATTTAATCTACCAGGTGTGTCACATTTTGACAGCAAAGGCCCTCCAGGGACCTTTTGTGTCAAAATCATTGGGGGGTGTACAAGGGAAGGAGCCAGAAATCAAACCAGCACTCAAAATTTATTAAACGGACAACAAACTCCAATCACCACGGTTAATCCCACATCCGAATTACTAACGAGTAAGGTTACAACCCAACAGCCACAAGTGACTGGTCTCCCTTGCCTGGCCTTGACTACAGGACCAGAAAATGGACTTGCAATAATAAAAAGTAATAAAATTGCATATGATAATATAAAGCTTGAGTTGGTACCGGTAATATTGAATATCTCAGATATCCAGCTACCTGACTGGTGCCCTGAGAAGATCCAAGAGTATTACTGCAACAATTGTTGAGACAGGAATTTGGTAATGAGAAAATAATAAAGGGAAAGAGCCATAAACGTAGTTTAGTGAATGACGCAGCCACAGTCCTTAAGACAGGAACTTCAATTGTCAATACTATAGATTTGGAAAATGTGGACCAGAAGGTTAGAACTTTCAGTCAGCTAGTAAAGGATATTTTTAAAAAAGGAACAAAAGGCACAGACGTGATGTAGCTAAAGTAGGACAGGATCTGTCAAAAGCAGTGACAGGACTGGTGAGAGTACGGGAAGGTCATGCTCATACTATTAATGATATCATAGAAAAGATAAAGGAGGTCCATGACATTTCAAATAATGAAAGTGTTTGTAGTACATATGGTCCGTGGATGTTAGAACAAACAAAGGAAAATTGGAGGCAAATTGATGCAGGACAGGTACCAGTTTGGATAAATTACACCCAGTTGGAGGACTTAGCTAGTCACACAAATGATAAAATTATCAGGTGCCAACTCAGAAAACTTAAGGTATGGAAAGGTCAGGAATGTGTAAATGCAGGATCTATGAGTAGTGTTGGGAATACCTGTAATTCTGAGAGATATTTTAGGGATACAATTACATGAAGTAGAAAATATAGGGGTGTGATAAGGGAAAAAGATTACATAGAATACCATGATATTTTACCCTATGTTATGGAAATTGGAAAAGAGGTAGTTGGAACAACATTGTCTGAGTGTAGTCTGGAAAACCTGGTGGTCATATGTCCTCATCCTATATATAAAACGGCAGAATCAAAATGTGGGTTTAATGCCACTGTAAATTACACCATGCAGACTAGGAAAGCATTGTCAGGGCTAACCCATGTGGCCTATATGGGAAAGGGGAGATATTGCTTAACAACCACAACGAAGGAGTACCAGTATGGACATAACTGGACTTGTCCGGTGAACAACAGTATGTTTTGTTTCAACCCACAAATAACAGCCAGGGTGGGGAAGATGGAGTTGGTAGACATACAAAAACGAAAGATAGAAAGTATTAAGGAGGGTTTGACAAATTACCTCCAGTAAAATAAATATACTATTGCGCAATTGCCCACACGCTTGGGTAAAGAGAGACAGCAGCTAGAAGCCACTGTTGTAGTGTACTACAATCTGGAACAACAGTTGAAGAAGCTACAAGATGAGATTGACGAGATAAACGATTCAACCTGGTGGGAGGACTTTTGGAACTGGGGGTCAAACGTGCAGATGCACCCCTGGTTTAGAATTATCTCCCATGTCCTGATAGTGGTTTTGGGGATCATGGTGTTATATGTGACATACTTAATTTGGAAACTTAAGAAATTAATTAGGCGATGTGAGAGGATGTATGAATACAGGATGGACAGCTACCTTAAAGACAATCAGTTTTCAAACTTGCTCTATAAAAGATAGACAATTAGTTATGCCACACAAGGGTGATTGTGTAACCTATTCGTAAATACTTAAAATGAATTAATGAATGGTCAATTTGCTCTAAGAATGAAATTGCGGCTGTATTATGTTCGCACAATTGATTATGTAATGGTGATGATACAAATGCCTAAATGTATGGGATACAACTATGTGCTGCTATTACTGTAGCCAAGTTACTGTTACGTGAATATGGGCCTAGGTTTGGAATCCCTGAAATCATATCTAGCGACAATGGCCCTTCACTTCTTGCTGGCGGCACAAGTGGGTGGGGGGAGGGGTTCTGTGCAGCTCATCCTGTACGTTGTCATCCAACTCTTCCTTTGTTGCATCCGCTCCGTTTGCCGGTCACAGAATCTCCAGGGTCCTGGTGGCAATCCAACTACCCATCTCCTCCCTCTCCTTCTGAATCATGACCACACTAAGGATGAAGCCCAACGGCTAGCAAATATAGAACTTGAGTGAGACCTGGCAGTTGTCCTTCCAGGACAAAAGGGGGGAAGTGTGGAACCTGAGGTGAGCCATCCTTGGACTAGGGGTGTGAGTTTGTTGGTCAGTATGTTTCTCACGCAAACTGCTCCTTAGGAATGTACCATGTCTGGCTGATGAGATAAGAAGAGTGTTGTTGAAGCCTGATGTCTCTTTCTGTTGTTGCGCTGTACCAGCTGCAAGGCCAATGGTGAGATAGATATGTAAACGAAGGATTGAAAATTACTGTATCTTATTCGTTTAGAGCAAGAATTAAATTGTAATATTATTGGTGCTTTAGAATGCAAATTAAGGGTTAAGGATTGGGCGGCACAGTGGCGCAGTGGTTAGCACCACAGCCTCACAGCTCCAGGGACCCGGGTTCGATTCCGGGTACTGCCTGTGTGGAGTTTGCAAGTTCTCCCTGTGTCTGCGTGGGTTTTCTCCGGGTGCTCCGGTTTCCTCCCACAAGCCAAAAGACTTGCAGGTTGATAGGTAAATTGGCCATTATAAATTGTCACTAGTATAGGTAGGTGGTAGGGAAATATAGGGACAGGTGGGGATGTTTGGTCGGAATATGGGATTAGTGTAGGATTAGTATAAATGGGTGGTTGATGTTCGGCACAGACTCGGTGGGCCGAAGGGCCTGTTTCAGTGCTGTATCTCTAATCTAATCTAATCATAGTCTAAAACTATTGCTGTAAGATTATTGGTTGCAGAATAGCATAATTGCCACTGTTTGACTGTAATTCTTTAGAACATCGCACTGAGTCTCAATGTGAGCTCTACTGTGTTTGTTCTCCTTGTGCACAAGTTAATAAAGTAGTTTGTGAGTACTCATCCGAGGAAGTTTGATTTATTTTGCTCCAGTTTCTTCCACACCAGCAACAATTTGAAATTTAGTGTCCATATGGCAAAATTAATGTGCCTCATTTTTGGCAGGTGGGGGCCCAGCATGACATAAGAACATTGGAATAGGAGTAGGCGATTCAGCCCTTCAAGTTTCTTCCACCATTCAGTTTGATGGTGGTTAATCTGTACCTTAACTTTTCTCCATGTTCCATGATAACTTTCCCCAACAAAAAGTTGGTTTTAGTGTTAGTCTTGTAAATTCAGGACTGATTTTATCCCAATCCATATGATAGGAACAGTGAGAGCTGAGGGCTAAAATTATACGAACATATGGACATACGAATTAGGAGCAGGAGTAGGTCCCTCGAGCCTCCAGTAAGATCATGGCTCATATAATTATAACCTCAACTCCACATTCCTGCCTACCCCCAATAACCTTTCACCCCCTTGCTTATCAAGAATCTATCTATCTCTGCCTTAAAAATATTCAAAAACTCTACTTCCATCACCTTTTGAGAAAGAGTTCCAAAGACTCACAACCTTCTGAGAGAAAAAATGTTTCCTCATCTCCGTCTTAAATGGGCAACCCCTTATTTTTAAATAGTAACCCCTAGTTCTAGATTCTCCCACAAGGGGAAACATCCTTTCCACATCCACCCCGCCAAGACCCCTCAGGATCTCATATGTTTCAATCAAGCTGCCTCTTACTCTTCTAGACTCGAGTGGATTCAAGCCTAGCCTGTCCAACATTTCCTCATAAGACAACTTGCCCATTCCAGGTATTAGTCCAGTAAATCTTCTCCGAACTGCTTCCAATGCATTTACATCCTTCCTTAAATAAAGAGACCAATTACATCTAGATCTCCCCAGACTTGCTGCAACCTTCTTAGACCCACCATCTTTTTTTGATGCTGCATGTCCAGCACCCTTCCAGACAAGCAGGGTCCTAATTAAAAGGACAAAGACATGGACTGATAACATCATACTCACCCCCAATGCATTTTAACTGCAATTCGCAGATGCCTCGCCCATTCTTAGATCTGCCAGGAAAACCTAGCGGGATTAATTTCTTAGAGCTCCTGAAAAGTATACATGTGCGGGGGAGGGACAGTCTGAGCTGCAGCTAACTGGAGCATAGGACTGTTTACTGTCTGGAATGCTTCCAGCTTCCAGATCACACAGTCAACAATTTTGGAATCATTCTTGCTTCTTTTTTTCTGGATGGAGCAAGACTTGGAGGAGCAGCAGCAGCATTAGCCTCAGCAACCACCACAATTCATGGAATCATAGAATGGTTGCAGCACAGAAGGAGGCCATTTTGCCCATCATGTCTGTGCTGGCTCTCTGAAGGAGCAATTCACCTCATACCACTCCCCCGCCTTCTCCCTATAACCCGGAAATAGTAGCATAGTTGTTCTGTTACAGAACTATTAATCCAGAGGTTTTGACGAATCAATCTGAGCATGGTTTCAATTCCAAACTTGGCAGTTTGCGAATTTGAATTCAGTTTTAAAATAATTAATCTGGTTAAAAAGCTTGTATCAGTAAAAGTGAGCTATTGGATTGTCGTAAATACCCACTGGTTCAAGAATGTCCTTTTGGAAAAGAAAGCTGTCATGATTACCTGGTTTTGCCCAGATGTGACTTCAGTCCCACAGCAAGAGGATTGACTCTTAAGTGGCCCAGCAAGCCACTCAGTAGTATCAGGGCATCTAAAAATAGTCAATAAAGGCTGGCTTTGCTAACGGTGTCACATCCCAAGAATGAATAAAAAGAAGCATGACCTGCTGCCTGCTGGACCAGAGGGACATACCATGCCAGTGGACCTCAAAGTCACCATAGCACTGATATTTTATGCCACTAGCTCCTTTCAGTCTGCAACAGGGGATATCAGCTGCAGTTCTCAGGCTGCAGTTTACAGCTGCCTTAAGCAGGTGATCAATGATTTATTTGCTAGGGACAAGCAGTACATCATCTTCCCCACTGACTTCAGCCATCAACAGGATTGCATTGCAACAGCGGCTTCCCTCACATGCAGAGTGTGATTGACTGAGCATAGGCACCCAGCGGGGCATCAGAACCCGAGCCAGCAGCATTCATCAACAGAAAAGTATAGCACTCCATTACGGTACAGCTAGTGGCTGATCACAGGAACAATATCATGCTGGTCTGTGCAAGGTACCCAGGGAGCTGCCTCAATGCTTTTATTCTCAGGGTTAAATTTTAACTTTCAGACTCGTATGCAGCAAAGGAGACCAGCAGCGCATCGGGAACCTGAAAGTTTCAGCTGCGCATTTGTCAGTGGCTTTTTAACCCAACCATTGCATTTCCATCTGACTTCCAGGTTTTCGATAGTTGGAGTGAACGACGTGATGAAGACCTGCAAGTGTCTCTTTCAGTTTAACTATGTAAAGGATCACAGTTAAAGGATGTTAGCAGTGTATTGGGGGAGACGGTGGCATAGTGGCAATGTCACTAGAGTAGTAGCCCAAAGTCCCAGGCTAATGCTCTGGGGTCATGGGTTCAAATCCATTTTGAATTTGAATTCAATTAATAAATCTGGAATTAAAAAGTTAGTGGTGATCATGAAACCATTTTCGATTGTTGTAAAATCTCATCTGGTTCACTAATGTCCTTTTAGGAAGGAAATCTGCTGTCCTTCCCTGGTCTGACCTACAATGTGACCCCACAGCAATGTGGTTGACTCTTAAATGCCCTAGCAAGCCACTCAGTTGTATCAAACTGCTCCAAAGCCAAAGAAAAGGAACAAAACCGGACGGACCACCTGGCATCGACCTAGGCACTGGAAACAAAAACATATGAATTAGAAGCGGGAGTAGGCTACTCGGTCCCTCGAGCCTATTCTGCCATTCAATAAGATCATGGCTGATCTGATTGTAGCCTCAACTCCACATTTCCAGCTACCTCCAATAACCTTCCTCCCCCTTGCTTATCACGAATTTATCTGCCTCTGCCTTAAAAATATTCAAAGACTCTGCTTCCACTGCCTTTTGAGGAAGAGAGTTCCAAAGACTCACGACCCTCTGAGAGAAAACATTTCTCCTCATCTCTGTCTTAAATGGGCGACCCCTTATTTTTAAGTAGTGACCCCGAGTTCTAGATGCTCCCACAAGGATCCTTTCCATATTCACCCTGTCAAGACTCCTCAGGATTTTATATGTTTCAATCAAGTTGAATCTTAATCTTCTAAACTCCAGCGGATACAAGCCTAGCCTGTCCAATCTTTCCTCATTAGATAACCTGCCCATTCCCGGTATTAGTCTAGTAAACCTTCTCTGAACTGCTTCCAATGCATTTACATCCTTCCTTAAATAAGGAGACCAATACTGTACACAGTACTCTAGATGTGGTCTCACTAATGCTCTATATAGCTGAAGCATAACCTCCCCACTTTTGTATTCAATTCCCCTTGCAATAAATTATAACATTCTATTAGCTTTCCTAATTACTTGCTGTACCTGCATACTAACCTTCTGCATCTCTGAGCTCTGCAACCTCTCACCATTTAGATAATATGCTTCTTTTCTATTCTTCTTGACAAAATGAACAATTATACATTTTCCCACATTACATTCTATTTGCCAGATCTTTTCCCACTCACTTAACCTATCATAAGGTATAAGGTCATAAGAACTAGGAGCAGGAGTAGGCAATTCAGCCCCTCAAGCCTGCTCCGCCATTCAATACGATCATGGCTGATCTCATCTCGGCCTCAACTCCACTTTCCTGCCCGTTCTCCATAACCCTTCAACCCTTTACTAATTAAAAATCAGTCTATCTCCTCCTTAAATTTACTCAATGTCCCGGCATCCATCGCACTCTGGGGTAGTGAATTCCACAGACTCACGACCCTTTAAGAGAAGTAATTTCTCCACATTTCTGTTTTAAAACTGCTACCCCTTATCCTAAAACTATGACCTCTCGTTCTAGATTGCCTCACAAGGGGAAACATCCTCTCTACGTCTACTTTGTCAATCCCCTTACTCATCTTATATACCTCAATTAGATCCCCTCTCATTCTTCTAAACTCTAGAGAGTAAAGGCCTAAACTGCTCAATCTCTCTTCATAAGACAAACCCCTCATTCCTGGAATCAATGTAGTGAACTGCCTCCAATGCAACTACATCCCTCCTCAAGTAAGGGGACCAAAACTGTACGCAATACTTCAGGTGCGATCTCACTATGCCATGTACAGTTGCAGCAACACTTCCCTACTTTTATATTCTATTCCTTCATCAATAAATGCCCAAATTCCATTTGCCTTCCTTATTACCTCCTGTACCTGCATACTAGCTTTCTGCAATTCATTCACGAGGAAACCCAGATCCCTCTGCACTGAAGCATTCTGAAGTTTCTCTCCATTTAAATAATAATTTGTCTTTCTATTCTTTTGACCAAAGTGGATAACCTCACACTTATCCACGTTAAACTCCATCTGCTAAATTTTGGCCCATTTACCTAACCTATCCGTATCCATTTGTAAATTTCTTATTTCTTTATTGCAACTTACTATCCCACCTATTTTAGCGTCATCTGCAAATCTGGCTATAATACCTTTTATCCCTGCATTCAAGTCATTAATATATATTGTAAATAGTTGGGGCCCAAGGACTGAACCCTGTGGCACCCCACTAGTTACATCTTGCCAACCAGAAAAAGACCCATTTATCCCGACTCTCTGTTTTCTATTGGTTAGCCAATCCTCTATCCAAGCTAATAAATTGCCCCTAACCCCATATGATCTTACCTTGTGCATTAGCCTTTTGTGCGGCACCTTATCAAATGCCTTCTGGAAGTCCAGATATACTACATCTACAGGATCCCCTTTATCCACTTTGCTTGTTACAGCTTTGAAGAATTCTAGCAAATTCGTCAAACACGATTTACCCTTCATAAAACCATGCTGACTCTGATGGATTGTGTTTTGACTTTCTAAATGTCCTGTTATTACTTCCTTAATAATGGATTCTAACAATTTCCCAACAACAGATGTTAAACTAACTGATCTGTAGTTTCCTACTTTCTGCCTCCCTCCCTTTTTGAATAAGGGTGTTATATTAGCTTTTTCCAATCTACTGGAACCTTTCCCGCATCTGTGTCCTAATCACCCATGATTATTGCAGTACCTTTCTTACAAACCCCCAGTATTTCTGGGTTGATATTGTGCCCCACTGCAGAAGTACTGTTTGGGAGCCTATAGATTATATATCTATATCCCTTTGTAGCCTCCTATGTCCTCTTCTGAACTTACTTTCCTACCTTTCTTTGTGTCTTCAGCAAATTTAGCAATCATACCTTTGGTCCCTTCATCTAAGCCATTCATATAAATTGTAAAAAGTTGAGGCCCCAGCACAGATCCCTGTGGCACACCACTCGTTACATCTCGTCAACCAGAAAATTACCCATTTATGCCTACTCTGTTTCCTGTTAGCCAACCAATCTTCTATCCTTGCCAAAATGTTACCCCCTACACCATGAACTTTTATTTTCCACAATAACCTTTGATGTGGCACATTATCAAATGCCTTCTGGAAATATAAGTAAAGTAAATGGGGAGGCGGTTGCGTGGTGGTATTGTCACTGGACTAGTAACCTAGAGGCCCAGGGTATTGTTCTGGGGACATGTCTCTTTAGACAGCACCTTCCAAACCCATGACCTCTACCACCTAGAAGGACAAGGGCAGCAGTTGCATGGGAACACCACCAAGTTCCTCTCCAAGCCACACACCATCCTGACTTGAAACTATATTTCTTTCACTGTCGCTGGGTCAAAATCCTGGAATTCCCTTCCTAATAGCACATTGGGTGTACCTACCCCAAATGGACTGCAGCAGTTCAAGAAGGCAGCTCATCACCACCTCCTCAAGGGCAATTAAGGATGGACAATAAATGCTGTCCTAGCCAGCGATGCCCACATCCCATGAATTAATATAAAAAAAACATCCACTGGTTCCCCTTTATCCACAGCACATGTTACTTCTTCAAAGAACTCCAATAAGTTAGATAAACATGATTTCCCTTCCACATAACCATGTTGACTCTGCCTGATTACCTTAAATTTTTCTGAATGCCCTGCTACAATGCCTTTAATAATAGCTTCTAACATTTTCCCTCTGATAGATATTACGCTAACTTGCCTGTAGTTTCCTGCTTTCTATCTCCCTCCCTTTTTGAATAAAGGAGTTACATTGGCTATTTTCCAATCTAATGGAGCCTTCCCTGAATCTAGCAAATTTTGGAAAATCAAAACCAGCACGTTAGCTATATCACTAGCCATTTCTTTGAAGACCCTAGGATGAAGTCCATTAGGGCCCGGGAACTTGTCAGCCCATAGCTCCAACAAATTTCTGAGTACAACAAGTAATAAAGAAGGCTAATGGAATGCTATCCTTTATTATAAGAGGAATTGAAATAAAAGTAAGAATGTTATGCTTCAGTTCTACAGAGCATTGGTGAGACCACATCTCGAATGCTGTGTGCAGTTTTGGCCTCCTTATTTAAGGAAGGATGTAAATGCGTTGGAGGTGGTTCAGAGGAGGTTTACTATATTGATACTTAGAATGAGTAGGGTGTCTTATGAGGAAAGGTTGGACAGACTGGGCTTGTTTTCACTGGCGTTTAGAAGAGTGAGGAGAGACTTGATTGAAGTATAAAAGATCCTGAACAGTCTTGACAAGGTGGATGTGGAAAGGATGTTTCCTCTTGTGGGTGAGTCCAGAACTGTTGTAAACTGTTGGGGCACTGTTGTAAAATTAAGGGTCATGCTTTTAGGACAGGGATGATGAGAATTTTTTTCTCTCAGAGGGCTGTGCAACTTTGGAACTCTCTGCCTCAGAAGGTGGTGGAGGTGGGGTCATTGAATTTTTTTAAGGAGGTAGATAGTTTAGTTTAGTTTAGTTTAGAGATACAGCGCTGAAACAGGCCCTTCGGCCCACCGAGTCTGTGCCGACCATCAACCACCCATTTATACTAATCCTACACTAATTCCATATTCCTACCACATCCCCACCTGTCCCTATATTTCCCTACCACCTAGCTATACTAGGGGCAATTTTTATAATGGCCAATTTACCTATCAACCTGCAAGTCTTTGGCATGTGGGAGGAAACCGGAGCGATTCTTGTTAGGCAAGGGAATCAAAGGTTATTGGGTGTCGATGTGAGTGTGGAATTCGAGACATAAACAGATCAGCCATGATCTTATTGAATGGCGAGCAGGCTAGAGGGGCCGAATGGCCTACTTCTGCTCATAATTAGTATGTTTGTATGTTCGTATGTATCAATTCCCTGGTGATTGTAATTTTCTTGAGTTCCTCCCTCCCTTCCATTTCCTGATTTATGGCTATTTCTGGGATGTTGCTTGTATCCTCTATGGTGAAGACTGAGGCAAAATACCTGTTCAATTTGTCTGCCATCTCCTTATTTTCCCTTATTAATTACCCAGACTCATGTTCTATAGGACGAAAGCTCACTTTGTTAACTCTTTTCTTTTTTAAATATCTGTAGAAACTTTTACTATCTGTCTTTATATTTCTTGCCAGCTTTCTCTCGTACTCTAATTTTTCCCTCCTTGTTAATCTTTTAGTCGTTCTTTGATGCTTTTTATAATCTGTCCAATCTTCTGACCTATCACCGATCTTTGGACAAATAAATGCTTTTTCTTTAAGTTTGATACTATCTTTAACTTTTTTAGTTAACCATGAATGGTGGGTCCTCCATTCTGAATTTTTCTTTCTTGCTGCATCTATTCTGTGTATTCCGAAACATCCCCTCAAATGTCTGCCACTGCATCTCTATTGACCTATCCCTTAACCTACTTTGCCAGTTCACTTTTACAAGCTCTGCTTTCATGCCCTCATAATTATCCTTATTTAAGTTTAAAATAATAGTCTTAGACCCACTCTTCTCTCCCTCAAACTGAATGTAAAATTCAAACATATTATGATTGCTGCTGCCTAGGGGTGCTTTCAGTATGAGGTCTTAATTAATCCGATCTCGTTGCACAATACCCAGATCAAATACAACAGCAAACCCAACCCTGTCGACCCTGCAAATTCCTCCTTGCTTACATCTGGGGGCCTTTGCCCACAGATCTGTCAAGCAACAGCCTGACATAGTCATACTCACAGAATCATACCTTGAAGACAATGTCCCAGACATCACCATCCCTGAGTATGTCCTGTCCCACCAACACAAGACATACCCACCAGAGGTGACAGCACAGTGGTTTATAGTCAGGAAGGAGTTGTCATCAATGTTGACTCCGGACCCCATGAAGTCTCATGGCATCAGGTCAAACATGGGCAAGGAAACCTCCTGCTGATTACCACCTACAACGCGCCCACCCCTGTCAGCTGATGAATCAGTGTTTCTCCATGTTGAACACCACTTGGAAGAAGCACTGAGGGTAGCAAGGGCACAAAATAAACTCTGGGTGGGGGACTTCAATGTCCATCACCAAGATTGGCTCGGTAGTATCACTACTGACCGAGCTGGCCGAGTCCTAAAGGACATAGCTGCTAGACTGGGTCTGTGGCAGGTGGTAAGGAAACCAACAAGAGAAAAAAAACCTACTTCACTTAGTCCTCACCAATCTACCTGTCGCAGATGCATCAGTCCATGACAGTATTGGTAGGAGTGACCACTGGACATTCTTTGTGAGACAAATTCCCGTCTTCAAACTAAGCTACCCACCATTGTGTTGTGTGGCACTACCACTATGCAAAATAGGAAAGATTTCGAACAGATCTCGCAACTCAAAACTGGGCAACCATGAGGCACTGTGGGCCATCAGCAGCAGCGGAATTGTATTCAAGCACAATCTGTAACCTCATGGCCCGACATATCCCCTACTCTACCGTTACCATCAAGTCGGGGGGATCCACCCTGGTTCAATGAAGAGTGCAGGAGGGCATACCAGGTGCAGCACCAGGCATACCTCAAAATGAGGTGTCAACCTGATCAAGCTACAACACAGGACTACTTGCATGCCAAACAACGGAAGCAGCATGCAATAGACAGAGCTAAGTGATCCGACAACTAATGGATCAGATATAAGCTCTGCAGGCCTGTCACATCCAGTCGTGAATAGTGGTGGGCAATTAAATAACTGACAGGAGGAGGAGGCTCCACAAATGTCCCGATCCTCAATGATGGGGGAGCCCAGCACCTCAGTGCAAAAGTCAAGGCTGAAGCATTTGCATCCACCTTCAACCAGAAGTGCCAAGTGGATGATTCATCTCGGCCTCCTTCTGCGGTCCCCAGCATCACAGATGCCAGTCTTCAGCCAATCTAATTCATGCCACATGATATCAGGAAACTTCTAAAGTCACTGGATATTTCAAAGGCTATGAGCCCTGCCAACATTCCGGCATTAGTACTGAGGACTTGTGCTTCAGCACTAGCCGCACCACTCGCCAAGCTGTTCCAATACAGCTACAATAATGACATCGACCCAGCACTGTGGAAAATTGCCCAGGCCTGTTCTGCCAACAAAAAGCAGGACAAATCCGATGCGGCCAATTACCGCCCTATCAGTCTACGCCCGGTCATCAGCAATGTGATGGAAGGGGTCGTCGACAGTGTTATCAAGTGGCACTTGCTCAGCAATAACCTGTTCACTGATACTCTGTTTGGGTTCCGCCAGGGCCACTCAGCTGGGGTAGACCGCCCCACCCCCCGTTCCCTTTGACCTGCAGGGGGGAGGCGGACCGTTCCCATCCCTGGAGTCCGGTGCCACAGCACAAGCGCCAACGCCATTTTTAAAGGGCTTCAAGCCCCATCATTACAATTTAAAGTTTTAAAGGGATGTTTCTAGCCCCTCTCCCACACCTCCCCAATAACCATACACTCATTCCTTGCCCTCACCCCCCACAAAATACTTACCTTGTGTACCTGACCTCCCCTTACCTCAAAGTTCACAAACTTTTTACTTTACCCCTTCCCACCATCCCCCCCCACCAATCACATTTGTTTGGGCCCGCTCCTCCGCAATGAAATACTTACCCGCTCTCCCCTTTCCACCAGTGTTCCGTATCGGATCACCGAACAGAGATCTGACAGTGCGGGAGTACGGCCACCAGCTACAATATCGGAGCTGGATGGGCGGCGGGAACGGGTAAGTATTTAAGTCATTTATTTTTAATAAATTTAAATATATAGCTTGGGCTTCCATCACCGAGCAACATGGGAGCAACCATGAGGCCTCGTTGCCACTGCCAATATGGGGCCGGGCCTTCCCGACGTCGAGGTTCATGGCGGACCTCTCCCGGAGGCATTTACCAAGTCCCCCCCCACCATGGCCCCCGATGTTAGGGGGAGGGTTGTCTCTAAAATTCACCCCAAACATTCATGTAAGACACAAAAACCCAACAGGAAAGGTGAATCAACCACGGCTAAGAAAAGAAGTTAAAGATTGCATTAGGTCAAAGGAAGTGACTTATAAGGCTGCCAGAAAAAGTGGTAAGCCTAAGGACTGGGAGCGATTTAGAGTCCAACAAAGGAAGACCAAGAAACTGATAAAGAGATAAAGGGATTATGAATGCAAACTAGCTAGAAACATAAAGGCAGACTGTAAAAGTTTCTGTAGGTTTGTGAAAAGGAAAAGATTAGCAAGGATGAGTGTGGATCCATTGCAGGCAGAGACAGGAGAGTTTGTGGTGGAGAATGAGGAAATGGCAGATTACTTTGCGCCTGTCTTCACGGAGAAAAACACAGAAAATCTCCCAGAAATACTGGGGAACCAAGGGATTTGTAAAAATGAGGAACTGAAAGAAATTAGTATCAATGAAGAGGTAGTACTCGAAAAATTAATTGTATTGAAAGTTGATAAATCCCCTGGGCCAGATGAGTTACATCCCAGAGTATTGAAGGAGGTGGCTATAGAGATAATGGATGTATTGGCGGTTATCTTTCAAAATTCTATAGATTCTGGAAGAATTCCTGCAGACTGGAAAGTAGCAAATGTAACCCCACTATTTGAGAAGGGGGCAAGAGAGAAAATGAAGAACTACAGACCTGTTAGTTTGATGTCAGTAGTAGAGAAAATGTTAGAATCTATTATAAAGGATGAGACAATTGGACACTTGGAAAATAATGCTATGATTGGGCAGAGTCAACATGGATTTATGAAAGGAAAATCATGCTTGACAAACCTGTTGGAGTTTTTTTGAAGATTCTACTTGTAGCAGAGATAAAGGACAACCAGTGGCTGTGCTGTATTTGGATGTTCAGAAGGCTTTTGATAGGGTTCCACACGGGAGGTTAGTAAACAATATTAGAGCACATGGGATTGGGGGTAATCTACTGCTATGGATTGAGAACTGTTTAACAGACAGAAAGCAGAGAGTAGGCGTAAACGGGTCATTCTCAGGATGGCAGGCTGTTACCAGTGAGATACCGCAAGGATCAGTGCTAGGGCCATAGCTATTTACAATCAATATAAACGGTTTGGATGTGGGGACCAAATGTAATATTTCCAAATTTGCTGAAGACACAAAACTAGGTGGGAATGCAAGTTATGAGGAAGATGCAAGGAGGCTTCAATGGGATTTGGACAGGCTAAGTGAATGGGCAAGAACATGGCAGATGGAATATAATGTGAATAAGTGTGAAGTGATCCACTTTGGTAGAAAAAACAGAAAGGCAGTGTATTTCTTAAATGGTGAGAGGTTAGGAAGTGTTGATGTCCAAAGGGAGCTGAGTGTCCTTGTTCATGAGTCACTAAAAGCTAACGTGCAGGTGCAGCAAAAAAATTGGGAAGGCAAAAGGTATGTCGGCCTTCATTGCAAGGGGATTTGAGTACAGGAGTAAAGATGTCTTCCTGCAATTGTATAAAGCAGTTGGAGTACTGTGTACAGTTTTGGTCTCCTTATCCAAGGAAGGATATATGTGCCATAGAGGGAGTGTAATGGAGGTTCTTCAGACTAATCCCTGGGATGGCGGTATTGTCTTCTGAGGAGAGATTGCAGAAACTGGGCCTGTATTCTCTATTTTGAAGTGAGAGGTGATCTCATTGAAACTTACAAAATTCTTAGAGGACATGACAGGGTATATGTGGATAGGATGTTTCCTCTGGCTGGTGAGTCTAGAACCAGGGGACATAGTCTCAGAATAAGGGGCCAGCTATTTAGGACTGAGATG
Source organism: Heterodontus francisci (assembly GCF_036365525.1). Classification (NCBI taxonomy): domain Eukaryota; kingdom Metazoa; phylum Chordata; class Chondrichthyes; order Heterodontiformes; family Heterodontidae; genus Heterodontus; species Heterodontus francisci. Next base: position 68,762,633 of record NC_090371.1, read on the forward strand.
AGGAGGAATTTCTTTACTCAGAGGGTAGTAATCTGTGGAATTCTCTACTCCAGTGGACTGTGGAAGCCCATCATTTAGTATGTGCAAGAATGAAATCGAACGATACTAATGACATTAAGACATATGGAGATAGTGGAGAAAAATGGCGTAGATGTAAATGATCAGCTGTGATCTGTTTGAATGGCGGAGCAGGCTCGACAGGCCGAATGGTCTACTCCTGCTCCTATTTCCTATGATCCTATGGCACCAGGGAGAGGCAGAGAACTGGAGGTGGCCCTCCAGTCATCTCTCAATTAACAGCCGCAGAGAAGGAGGCGCTGGAGAAAAGCCGGATCTTGGCATGTCTGGCCATTGGAGATGGAAAGATAGGGGTCTCCCATCTACTTGGTGAGAATTAAATATCACGCAGCCACATGGCATACAACCCTCAGTCATGTTGGCTTGATGTCAGAAGGCAATGAGAAATGATAATATGCACAATGATGACTTAGAGCCCATTCACCTTCTCAGTTCTAATTCATGTCTTTCATCACCCACAGGTCCTTCAAACATCCCTCAGGAGGTGGAGTGGGAGGAGGGCCACATATCAATTGGAAGTGTCCCCTCTTTTTATGTAGGATACACGCTGCTTCTCTGGCTGGGCAATTTTCCCGCCGATGCCTCACTTAGCCACACTTTCTGCAATTAGATGCTGCTGCCTCTAGATGCTTTTCTCACCCTTCCTGTCTTTGTCTGCCATTTTTCACTTTTGCTTTCTTTAAATATTCAATGGAGTCCACTACTTTCGAGATTGGACTCTCCCCGTCCCCTTGAATGACAATTTTTTTTTAGAGATACAGCGCTGAAACAGGCCCTTAGGCCCACCGAGTCTGTGCTGACCAACAACCACCCATGTATACTAATCTTACATTAATCCCATATTCCCTACCACATCCCCACCATTCTCCTACCACCGACCTACACTAGGGGCAATTTACAATGGCCAATTTACCTATCAACCTGCAAGTCTTTGGCTGTGGGAGGAAACCGGAGCACCCGGTGGAAACCCACGTGGTCACAGGGAGAACTTGCAAACTCTGCACAGACAGTGCCCAGAACTGAACCCGGGTCGCTGGAGCTGTGAGGCTGCGGTGCTAACCACAGCGCCACTGTGCCACCCTAATTGGATACATTTTCTAACCTCTGCTTGCCTTGGTGAATGTAAGATCATCCCCTAACTGTAGCTGAGGGGGAGGCGGTAGGGTAGTGGTATTGTCACTGGACTAGTAACCCTAAGACCAGGATCTTATTTCTCTGGGGGCATGGGCTTGAATCTCATCATGGCAGAAGATGGAATTTGAATCCAATTAATAAATCTGGAATTAAAAGCAAGTCAAATGATGGCCATTAAATCATTGTCGATTGTCATAAAAACCCATCTGGTTCACGAATGTCCTTTAGGGAAGAAAATCATGTTGTGATGAGGACACAAAGAATTCACAAAGGGATATAGATAGGCCTTTATTCATTGGAGTTCAGAAGAATGAGAGGTGATCTTATTGAAATATATAAGATTCTAATGGGGCTTGACAGGGTAGATGTTGAGAATATGTTTCCACTGGTGGTAGAATCTCAAACTAGGGGACACAGTTACAGAATAAAGGGGCGCACATTTAAAACTGTGATGTGAAGGAATTTCTTCTCTCAGAGAGTGGTGAATCTCTGGAATTCTCTACCTCTGAGAGTTATGAAGGCTAGGTCACTAAATGTATTTAAGGAGGAGGTAGATAGAGTTTTGAAATCTCGGGGAGTCGAGGGTTGTGTGGTTCAGGCCCGAAAGAGGAGTTGAGGCCCGGGACAGATCAGCCAGGATCTTATTGAATGACAGGGCAGGCATGAGGGGCTGAATGGCCTACTCCTGCTCCTATTTCTAATGTTCTTATGTCCTTACCTAGTCTGGCCTATATGTGACTCCAGACCCACAGCAATGTGGTTGACTCTTAATGTCCTCTGAGAAGGCCTAGCAAGCCATTGAGTTGTATCAAACCGCTACAAAGTCAATAAGGAATGAAACTGGACAGACCACCAAGTATTGACCTAGGCACTGGAAACGACAACCGAAAACCCAACCCTGCAAAGTCCTCCTTACTAACATCTGGGGCCTTGTGCCAAGGTTGATGAGTATGACATAGTCATACTCACGGCATCATATGTTACAGACAATGTCCCAGACACTGCCATCACCATCCCCAGGTATGTCCTGTGCCACCGGCAGGACAGACCCAGCAGAGGTAGTGGCACACTAATATACAGTCGAGAGGGTGTTGCCCAAAGAGTCCTCAAGATTGACTCCAGACCCCATGAAGTTTCAAGGCTTCAGGTCAAACATAGGCAAGGAAACCTGCGACTGATTACCACCTACCACCTCCCTCTCAGCTGATGAATCAGTACCGCTCCATGTTAAACACCATTTGGAGGAAGCACTGAGGGCGGCAAGGGTGCAGAATGTACTCTGGGTGGGTGACTTCAATGTCCATCACCAAGAGTGGCTCAGTAGCACCACTACTGACCAGGCTGGCAGAGTTCTAAAGGACATATCTTCTAGACTGGGTCTGCGGCAGGTGGTGAGGGAAAAACATACTTGACCTTGTCCTCACCAATCTGCCCGTCACAGATGCATCTGTTCATGTAGGTATTGGTAGGAGTGACCACCGCACAGTCTTTGTGGAGATGACGTCCCATGTTCACATTGAGGATACCCTTCATCCTGCTGTGTGGCACTAGCACCGTGCTAAATGGGATAGAATTTGAACAGATCTAGCAACTCAAAACTGGGCATCTAGGAGGTGCTGTGGGCCATAAGTAGCAGCAGAATTGTACTCAACCACAATCTGTAATTTCATAGCCCGGCATAGCCCCCACTCTATCATTACCATCAAGCCGGGGGACCAACCTTGGTTCAATGAAGAGTGCAGGAGGGCATACCAGGAGCAGCACCAGGCATACCTCAAAATGAGGTGTCAACCTGGTGAAGCTACAACTCAGGACTACTTGCATGCCAAACAGCGTAAGCAGCATACGATAGAGCTAAGCGATCCCACAACCAACAGATCAGATCTAAGTTCTGCAGTCCTGCCACATCCAGTCAGGAATGGTGGTGGACAATTAAACAACTAACTGGAGGAGGTGGCTCCACAAATATCCCAATTCTCAATGTTGGAGGAGCCCAGCACATCAGTACAAAAGATAAGGCTGAAGCATTTGCAATAATCTTCAGCCAAAAGTGCCAAGTGGATGATCCATCTCGGCCTTCTCCTGAAGTCCCCAACATCACAGATGCCAGTCTTCAGCCAATTCAATTCACTCCGCGTGATATCAAGTTGCAACTGAAGTCACTGGATACTGCAAAAGCTATGGGGCCTGACAACATTCCGGCAATAGTACTGAAGAGCTGTGCTCCAGCACTTGCACCCCTAGCCAACCTGTTGCAGTACAGCTACAACACTGGCACCTGCCCGGCAATATGGAAAATTGCCCAGGTATGTCCTGTACACAAAAAGCAGGACAATCCAACCTGGCCAATTACCGCCCTATCAGTCTACTCATTATCATCAGTAAAGCGATGGATGGTGTCCTCGACTGTGCTATTAACCGGCACTTGCGTAGCACTAAACTGCTCAGTGACGCTTAGTTTGGGTTCAGCCAGGGCCACTCAGCTCCTGACTTCATTACAGCCTTGGTTCAAACATGGACAAAAGAGCGGAACTCCAGAGGTGAGGTGAGAGTGACTGCCTTTGATATCAAGGTAGCATTTGACCGAATATGGTATCAAGGAGCCCTAGCAAGACTGGAGTCAATGGAAATTGGGGGGGAAACACTCCACTGGTTGGAGTCATACCTAGCACAAAGAAAGATGGTTGTGGATATTGGAGGTCAATCATCTCTGCTCCACTACATCACTGCAGGAGTTCCTCAGGGTAGTGTCCTAGGCCCAACCATCTTCAGCTGCTTCATCAATGGCCTTCCTTCAAAACGCTGGAACTCCCTTCCTAACGGCATTTTGGGTGTACCTACCCCACATGGACTGCAGCGGTTCAAGAAGGCAGCTCACCACCACCTTCTCAAGGGCAATTAGAGATGGGCAATAAATGCTGGCATAGCCAGTGATGCCCACATCCCGTGAATGAATTAAAAAAATGATCCAAGAGAATATCATTTACTACACTGTCCACAATCCTGTCTCGAGTCAGCTCTTCCCGTAAGTTGCTATATTTACAATCTTCAGCGAGTTTATGTAAGTCATTGATAAATGAATCAATAAATGAATCCTCTCTCTGCTGAGAGCTGATTTCATTTGGCATACTAGACGATTATGTTTTCCTTACATTAAAGTAAGAATCCAGTGCCTTAATGGCTTCTTCATACGTAGCCTTCTCTTCATCTATGCATTGGGTAATGAGGATGTTGTCTGCACACTCCCCCATTGCATATAATAAAGTACTGACCTGCTCCTTGTTTGGCATCTCTGCAAGACCTGATACAGTACGGTACCTTGCAAACCTCCGGACCCATCTCGGCCATGCCTTGGCTTGGTTCTGTCCAGCTGCTTTTTTGAAGTTCTCCAATAATGTCAGTGATTTTTCCATCTTCAGTTTAGCATTGCCACCATATCATATTCTGATAACTATTAAGGTTTAGTCCGGAATATCTAAGAGTCTGATGGTTGCAGGAACAGGACTTTATTTACACACTATATATATTAAGACCAGGTGAGAAAGAGGTCTATGGGTCCCTTTCAGCCTTCACCTGGTCTTACTGTAACAGGGTTTTATTTTTCAACACACTGTGTTTTGAGCTCCTCCTTGGTTAATCCTTATTCACCGTTTTCCAATTATAAGGCAAAGAAACGAGCACAAACATGCTTTCTTAGGTTTAAAGAAGAAAAGTAAAATTTTATTAAACTTAAACTCTAATTCGGTTAATGCCTACAGATACACAACGCGCCCATGCAAGCATGCATATGTGATACACACATGCAGATAGGGACAGAAAAGAGCAGAAGAAAAATAAAGTGGAAATGTTTGACGCAATCTCTGAGGAGGGTTTTTTGTTACTGTGCTTCAAACTCATTATAGAGTCATTGATTGACGATATGGCCTTGCTTTTCGTTGGGGCCCAGTATTCTTCTTAAACCTTGTTCACTGTAGGAGACTTTTTTCTCTCTTGGGGTTCACGTGTCTTCAGTGGATTTTGGAGTTTCGTGAGAAAGAGATGGGAGCAGACAGGAGGAGAGGAGTCTTTTCAATCCAGGAGCAAAGAGCTTTCTCTGCCAGTTCAAACACTGTCTCTACAATTCAAAACTCAAGAATCAAACTCTGCAACAGCCAGTTAGTCATGTGACTAAACTGGTCTGACCACGTCTGTTTGTGAATTGAATTGGAGCAGGGAGTGGATCCTTTGTCTACAAGCCTGTCTGTTAATATGCATAAATGTCTTTCTGGCCAAGGGCCTGGCAATTCCTTGTATCAGGCCTTCTCTTCCTCCCAACAACAATTTGAAATTTAATGCCCATGTGGCAAAATGAATGTGCCTCATTCTTGGCAGGTGGGGGCCTGCATGATAATATGCAAGTGTTTATTTTTATTTTTCACACTATAACTAACCCATCAACAGTGAAGGAATGGCGATATAGTTCCAAGTCAGGATAGTGTGTGACTTTGAGGGGAACTTGCAGGTGGTGGTGTTCCCATGCAACTGCTTCCTTTGTCCTTCTAGATGGTAGAGGTTGTGTGTTTGGAAGGTGCTGTCTAAGGAGCCTTGGTGAGTTGCTGCAGTGCATCTAATAGATGGTACACACTGCTGCCACTATCGGCGTCAGTGGATGTGAATGGGTTTCAATCAAGCGGGCTGCTTTGACCTGGATGGTGTTGAACATCGAGTGTTGTTGGAGTTGCACCCATCCAGGCAAGTGGAGAGTATTCTATCACACTCTTGAATTGTCCCTTGGTGGACAGGCTTTGGTGAGTCAGGAGGTGAGTTACCCGCACAAGTTTCCTAGCCTCGGACCTGCTGTTATAGTCACGGTATTTATATGACTACTCCAGTTCAGTTTCTGGTCAATGGTAACTCCCAGGATGTTGATAGTGGGGAATTCAGTGATTGTAATGTCATTGAATGTCAAGGGAAGATGGTTAGATTCTGTCTTGTTTGAGATATTCATTGCCTGGCACTTGTGTGGCACAAATATTACTTGCCACTTATCATCCCAAGCCTGGATATTCTCTAGGTCTTGCTGCATTTCTACACTGACCGCTTCAATATCTGAGGAGTTGCAAATGGTGCTGAACATTGCACAATCATCTGCGAACATCCCCACTTCTGACCTTATGATTGAAGGAAGGTCATTGATGAAGCAGCTGAAGGTGGTTGGGCCTAGGACACTACCCTGAGGAACTCCTGCAGTGATGTCCTGGAGCTGAGATGATTGACCTCCAACAACTACAACAATCTTCCTCTGTGCTAGGTATGACGCCAACCAGTGGAGAGTTTTCCCCCTGATTCCCATTGACTTCAGTTTTGCTATGGCTCCTTGATGTCATACTCCCTCAGAGTTGCTCCTGCTTCTCAATGCTAATTTTATCAGACATGTGGTTGAAACCCATTTGCTTGAGTGGAAATAGTTCCAAGGAAATTCCCGAACAAAGAATTTTGAGTTCATATCTGCGTCTGCTTTCCTCTTTTGTGAGCTGGATCATGACAAGGCTTGGAAAATCCATTTTCTCTATCTTGGAAATTGAAGGACTTTGTGAATTTGTAGTGGAAGAGGAAGCAGATGTGAAGTGGCTTTATTTGGTGAGTCAACCTTTCTTTATTCTGGACTCTCATTTTTGGTCTCCTTGCTCTGGCAGCAAGTCACTTGCCTCTCATGTAACCTCCTCATCCTGTGAGGTTGCTGGTCTATAGGCTCTGGTAAGTGGATGTCTATCCATAGGGAAGAGATACATAGGGAAGGAGTTATATCTCGCTCTTGGGCAAAAGGGATCAAAGAATATGGGGAGAAAGCGGGAACAGGTTACTGAGTTGGATGATAATCAGCCATGATCATAATGAATGGCGGAGCAGGCTCAAAAGGCCGAATGGCCTACTCCTGCTCCTGTTTTCTGTTTCTATGTTTCTATGATTCTTGATTTTGAGAGCCTTTAATCCAGCCTGCTGTTCATATCTTCAAAACAAAGGTATTCCCATTGAAAAATTTATGTTTGGATTGCAAAGTTGCACATTGAGCAGCGCTGAGTAAAACCAGCAGCAAAAGTCCTTCCTGAAGCCCCAAAGAAATAAAAAAGATCTCTGAAGCACCAACCTTCATGATCAGCACTCAAAGTGGCCTCTTCAATGTGGTATCCATCTCAGCAATACCTTGCAGCATCAATTTTCTTTTTAACTTACATTTTCCTTTATTATCATAAATCATGTACAATCTTTAGAAGCCACTCTTGGTGGCTCTAGTGCACTTTTTTGATGACAACTGGTTTCTGGCTTTTCAGGATAGCAGTAGCATAACAAAGGGCAGCCACACTAAAAGCCTATTGATATTTTTTCTTACAGATGATAAATCATGAAATGTTAACACTACTGATACAGTGGCAGCAATTATTTGGGGCAGAGTTGAGGCAAAATAGAGGGGAATGGGCCAGATGTTTTAGTTACACCCCCCTTGACCCCATTTATATGTACCAGAACAGGCATGTGGTGGACTTTAAAGAAACTGGAGATTTTCTGGGGATCAGGATTTTAGTTCAGTTTTAGTGTGGTGGATTTGAAGCAGTATCCTTTAAGAACACATTTACCTTCAGATATCAACACAATTCTGGCCCATAATAGGCAGTAACTCAGAGGTCCAGAGCCAGTTTTCTCATCATTATCTCAATCAAAGGCATCAATGATTTATTAGAATCTGTCATGCCTGAGACAAGTAGCCTGTGAACTTAATTTCATTTCTGGAGATTAAGTGCTCTACTACAGCACCTCTTAGAGTCTTCCCTGTCTCAAAACTTTTGGAGCATAAGTATGACGAGTCTTCAGATAGTCTGAAAACTTTTAAGCTATTCCACTAACTTGAATGATCTAAATCATCTATTTTCCACAGACATTCAATTGTCCCTCATCACCAAATATTCAATCAAGGCACTTATTCCTTCCTCCTGATCTCTACTGCTGCTCCTGACCTTCAGGAGCCTATTTTCTACCTTTTTACTGCAGATTAGATTCCAAGGATTGCAACATTCATACTCAACAAAGGACTAATAATTTCATCCTTCAGTGACTTGATTTCCATCAAAATTCTCTCTTCGAATAGTCAGGCTGTGGTCTTTGATGAGTGAGTCTTTTGCAGTGCAATAAAATGTCAGTGATAGTGAGATAAAACTATTCCTGTGTCCCTATGATCTTATTTTTCTTGGTGAATGCAAAAAATCAAAAGCACAACAGCATGCCTGTATATATTTAATATTAGCAGCATTAACAGCTAAAAATATTTTCAAATGAGGATAGAAGGTTACAGCTTATCTGAAAGACATTCAACTGGCAGGCATCCCAATTCTTGATATTATGCCCGTCTGGCTGTGATGTTATATTGCAATATTTGCAGTGTTTTGATTTATTTTTTTCTACATTGTCAAGGATGTTCACATATTGGCTATTAGTTCATGAATTTAGATATAATGACCTGGACTTCCTGATGCGGAACGTATCCTGAAGGGTGGGGCTTCTACCCACATGAAAATACCCTCCTGACCTCAGTTGCATTATAGAAGTGGGTCACCAATATATGTTTTTCCCAGCAGGTTTCACTGCATAATGGTCAAAAATAAAACCCTGGCTAATTTAGTTTCCTCATATTTGGCAGTCTGTTTAGCTCTCCTCCTCCCTCTGGGAGCAGCTTGTCTTCACTGCTGCATCTGCTTCATCTCCCTTTGATCCTGCAGCCCTAGTAGAGCTGCAACTATAGCGCCCATGATTACGAGCAAGTGCTGTACTCGCACGCCTTTCAAAAGCACACAACTCCTTCCAAAAGCCCAGCACAACTTCCTTCTGACTTAAACAACTTCTGTCAACTCCTTCAACAACACAGAACTTCAACTAACTCTGCAGCAGCAAGTACATAGAACATAGAAAAATACAGCACAGAACAGGCCCTTCGGCCCACGATGTTGTGCCGATCCTTTGTCCTCTGTCAAGGACAATTTAATCTATACCCCATCATTCTCCTTTATCCATATACCTATCTAAAAGCCGTTTGAAAGTCCCTAAAGTTTCTGACTCAACAACTTCCCCAGGCAAGGCATTCCATGCCCCGACCACTCTCTGGGTAAAGAACCTTCCCCTGACATCCCCCTTATATCTCCCACCCTTCACTTTAAATTTATGACCCCTTGTAACGCTTTGCTCCACCCGGGGAAAAAGTTTCTGACTGTCTACCCTATCTATTCCCCTGATCATCTTATAAACCTCTATCATGTCACCCCTCATCCTTCTCCGTTCTAATGAGAAGAGGCCTGGAATGTTCAGCCTTTCCTCGTAAGACTTATTCTCCATTCCAGGCAACATCCTGGTAAATCTCCTCTGCACCCTCTCCAAGGCTTCCACATCCTTCCTAAAATGAGGCGACCAGAACTGCACACAGTACTCCAAATGAGGCCTTACCAAGGTCCTGTACAGCTGCATCATCACCTCACGGCTCTTAAATTCAATCCCTCTGCTAATGAACGCTAACACCCCATATGCCTTCTTCACAGCCCTATCCACTTGAGTTGCAACTTTCAACGATCTATGCACATAGACCCCAAGGTCTCTCTGCTCCTCCACATGCCCAAGAACCCTACCGTTAACCCAGTATTTTGCATTCGTGTTTGTCCTTCCAAAATGGACGACCTCACACTTTTCAGGGTTAAACTCCATCTGCCACTTTTCAGCCCAGCACTGCAACCTATCCAAGTCCCTTTGCAGACGACAATAGCCCTCCTCGGTATCCACAACTCCACCAACCTTTGTATCATCTGCAAATTTACTGACCCACCCTTCGACTTCCTCATCCAAGTCGTTAATAAAAATCACAAACAGGAGAGGACCCAGAACTGATCCCTGTGGCACGCCACTGGTAACTGGGCTCCAGGCTGAGTATTTACCATCTAAGACCACTCTCTGCCTTCTATCAGTTAGCCAATTCTTAATCCAACTGGCCACATTCCCCACTATCCCATGCCTCCTGACTTTCTCCATAAGTCTACCATGGGGGACCTTATCAAATGCCTTACTAAAATCCATGTACACCACATCCACTGGTTTACCCTCATCCACTTGCTTGGTCACCTGCTCAAAGAATTCAATCAGGCTTGTGAGGCAAGACCTACCCCTCACAAAACCGTGCTGACTGTCCCGAATCAAGCAGTGTCTTTCCAGATGCTCAGAAATCCTATCCCTCAGCACCTTTTCCATCAACTTGCCTACCACCGAAGTAAGACTAACTGGCCTGTAATTCCCAGGGTTGTTCCTATTCCCTTTCTTGAACAGGGGCACAACATTTGCCACCCTCCAATCACCTGGTACCACCCCCGTCAACAGAGAAGATGAAAAGATCATTGCCAGCGGCTCTGCAATTTCATCCCTTGCTTCCCATAACATCCTTGGATATACCCCGTCAGGCCCGGGAGACTTGTCTATCTTCAAGTTATTCAAAAACCCCAACACATCTTCCCTCCTAACGAGCACTTCCTCGAGCTTACCAGTCTGTTTCACACCGTCCTCTTCAGTAATACACCCCTTCTCATTCGTAAATACCGAAGAGAAGTACTCATTCAAAACCTCACTTATCTCTTCCGGCTCAACACACAGTCTCCCGCTATTGTCCTTGACCGGACCTACGGTCCCCCTAGTCATCCTCATATTTCTGACATACGCGTAAAAGGCCTTGGGGTTTTCTTTTATCCTACCCGCCAAGCATTTTTCATGCCCTCTCTTAGCTCTCCTAATCCCTTTCTTCAGATCCTTCCTGGCCATCTTGTATCCCTCCAGAGCTATGCCTGTGCCCTTTTTCCTCAACCTTATATACGCATCCTTCTTCTTCCTAACAAGACTCTCAACCTCTCTTGTCAACCACGGTTCCCTCACATGACCATCCCTTCCCTGTCTGACAGGGACATGCTTATCAATGGCCCCTACTATCTGCTCCTTGAAAAAGTTCCACATTTCGACCGTGCCCTTCCCTGCCAGCATATGCTCCCAACTTATGCTCCTCAGTTCCTGCCTGACAGCATCATATCTACCCTTCCCCCAATTGTAAACCTTGCCCTGTTGCACATACCTATCCCTCTCCATTACCACAGTGAATGCTACAGAATTGTGATCACTATCTCCAAAGTGCTCGCCCACCAACAGCTCTATCACTTGCCCTGGTTCATTACCTAGTACCAAATCCAATATTGCCTCCCCTCTGGTCGGGCAGTCTACATACTGAGTCAGAAAAGCTTCCTGGACATACTGCACAAACACTACCCCATCCAAACTATTCGATCTAAAGAGTTGCCAATCAATATTTGGGAAGTTGAAATCCCCCATAATTACTACCCTGTGACTTCTGCTCCTTTCCAAAATCTGTTTCCCAATCTGCTCTTCCACCTCCCTGCTGCTATTGGGGGGCCGATAGAAAACTCCCATCAAGGTGACTGCTCCTTTCCTGTTCCTGACCTCAACCCACAGTGCCTCAGTCGGCAGATCCTCCTCGAAAATTCTTTCAGCAGTTGTTACACTATTTCTAACTAACAATGCCACCCCCCCACCTCTTTTACCACCATTCCTAATCTTATGAAAACATCTATAACCAGGTACCTCCAAGAACCATTCCTCCCCCTCACCTATCCACGTTTCAGTGATGGCCACAACATCGTAGTCCCAAGTGCCCATCCACGCCTTCAATTCACTCACCTTATTCCTGATGCTTCTTGCATTGAAGTATACGCACTTTAACCCTTCTCCGTGCCCATCTGTCCTCTGCGACAGTGCTACCTTCCCCAATACCTCACTACACTCTTTGTCTTTCTGAGTGGACCCACTGGTCCCTGGACTACAAGTCCGGTTCCCATCCCCCTCCCAAACTAGTTTAAACCCTCCCGAACAGTACTAGCAAACCTCCCTCCCAGGATATTGGTGCCCCTCTGGTTCAGATGCAGCCCGTCCTGTTTGAACAGGTCCCATCTTCCCCAGAATGCAGTCCAATTATCCAAGAACTGGAAGCCCTCTCTTCTACACCATTCCTGCAGCCACGTGTTCAGCTGTGCTCTCTCCCTATTCCTAGCCTCACTATCACGTGGCGCCGGCAACAAACCAGAGATAACAACTCTGTCCGTCCGAGCTTTCAGCTTCCAGCCTAACTCCCTAAACTCACTTCTAACATCTGTGCCACCCTTCCTTCCTACGTCGTTGGTGCCAATGTGCACCACGACCTCTGGCTGCTCCCCCTCCCCTTTAAGGATCCTGAAGACGCGATCACAAACATCACGGACCCTGGCACCAGGTAGGCAACAAACCATCCGTGCGTCTCGCTTGCGCCCACAGAACCGCCTGTCGGTACTCCTCACCATCGAGTCCCCGATGACTAGTGCTCTCCCATTCTCCCTCCTTCCCTTCTGAGCCACAGTGCAGGACCCCGTGCCAGAGGCCCGTTCACTGCAGCCTGCCCCCGATAGGCCGTCCCCCCCAACAGTATCTAAAACTGTAAGTAATGAAAAGCACCTCGTCTGCAAGTTGAATGGTGATGTGTTTAAAAAGTGCTGGTGAGGGATTCCTTTGTACAGCTGAATTCACATTCGACTAAGAATGCTGCTGGAGGCAGTTTAGAGAACAGAACAGCAGTGCTGGAGCCATTCAGGCCAATACTACAATCAGGCAGATGAGGTGGATACACAAAATTTGCATGGTCCTCACCTCGATCAGCATGGGTGCAGGCAGGTCACGAATCATAACCCTCACACCCAAAGCAGTGCAACCCAATTTTTAGCCCTTAATATTTTGTCTTCTGCAAGGTGGCTCCATACTTAAAACACTTATGCTCTGAAATCTTGTAATCCAAAACTTAGATCAAAAAAAAAACTTGATCAATCATGTGCAATTTTTACAAATGAGGTTCATCAGTAGAGCAATTCTGTCTTGCAAAAGAAAGAAAAAAGAAAAATGTATGAGATCTATACAATATTCATACCATTAACTGGGTTTAAAATGGAAGCATTTTAACAATAGACTCATCAAGGACTGCAATATGAAATTCATTTGTAAATTTCATACTTGAGATCTGGAAATACGTCCAATGTGAAATTTGAGAAGAGAAACATATTGCTTACTTTGCATATTACAAGCCCCTGAGTTTTAATATATATTTAATACATTTAATTACTGCCTTCAATAGCAACTGGTGAACTGCAGAGCTGAAACTGATGATAACTAACCATTTTATCTATTCCTTCCTGCAGGCATTCCATTTCTCTAATATTTCAAAGCATTCTAAAATCTTTGACTCGCCCTGAAGGAAGCATTAATTGTCCTATTTAGAAAGAGTTATTAGGAGTGTCCATTGATTTGAGTGATCTTCTGAAGATTATATATTCATGTACTGTCGTCAGGTTAAAAATAGTGAGGCCCCTTTGGCATCAACAGTTTTTTTTTTGGTGCCATATATTCTCACTCTTAATCGGACTGTGACCATCCCTTCTTAAAGCAAATATTTTATGTCCTGAAGAGTGTTGAGTACCAGGCTGACCAGTATATAACATTTGGATTCAAGGTGCGGCCAATTTTATGACAATTTTTGTCTTTCTGAAGACGGATTCACATGTATTGAAAATCATGAGGGGATAAATTCATCTTGGGGGGGTCTCTTGTCTTACTCACAGCCTGACTCTTCTATTGTGATACTTGGAAATGAAGATTGGGTGGAGTGTATATCAGGCTGCACTCTGTGTGGTGCAAAATGGCCTCCATTTGTGTGTGGTGCAAAGACAGGTTGCACTCGTGTGTGGAGCATGCCCAAGTTGTATTACAGTGGGTGAGGCTCCCCATTAGGAGCACAAAGCTGGGAACTTATTGCAATCATTCATTAACATTGCATTCCCTACTGAAGAGAACATATGTTATAGGCATAGATACATTTCAAAAATAAAAAAAACAATCATACTTATTTTAAGATGAACAAAACTTTTGTTTAAAATTCATAAAAACAATTTAAATGCCAGAAATTAATTCTAAATCATTTCTGTAATATTGAAATGGATTTCAATTTTTTTTGTCTCACCCTGAAGGAAACATTAATTGTCCTACATAGAAAGAGTTATTAGGAGCACCAATTGATTTGAGTGATTTTCTGAACATTATATCTCATTTAATGTCAGTTAGAGATACAGCACTGAAACAGGCCCTTCGGCCCACCGAGTCTATGCCGACCATCAACCACCCATTTATACTAATCCGACACTAATTCCATATTCCTACCACATCCCCACCTGTCCCTATATTTCCCTATCACCGACCTATACTAGGGGCAATTTATAATAGCCAATTTACCTATCAACCTGCAAGTCTTTTGGCATGTGGGAGGAAACCGGAGCACCCGGAGGAAACCCACGCAGACACAGGGAGAACTTGCAAACTCCACACAGGCAGTACCCAGAACTGAACCCGGGTCGCTGGAGCTGTGAGGCTGCGGTGCGCGCCACTGTGCCACTGTCTGTTGGCAGATTAAAAGCTCTCTTTGGCACAAATTGCTTTTCTCTGGTGCCAAGTATATGTGAAAATAGAAGTTTGGTACAATTATGTTAAAAAAAAGTTTAAAGAGGAACAGCAACATACACACTAAAAACTCCAAATATTAACTTGTACATACTGAGCCCTGTGCATTGTTGCACTATGTTAATTCCAGATAGCGTAGTGTAAACTCAGAACTTCGGCTATTTAATGCAACAAATAATGACTCAGCTTTCTTAATTAAGAAACATTTAGCAATGTACAGAAGTTCCAAAATACCTAACTTTATATAATAGCGTTGATCTTAACTGGGGGTTAAGAGCAAGCTTGTGAACAGAGGCAAGAGCTCACCCCAGCTTGTTAGTCTTAGGCCATTTTAATTTCCACTTGATCCCATCATCAATCATATAGCTGTCAAGCAGGAGTGGGTAAGCATGTTAGGAGGCTGTCATGGGAATGGTCCCCAGCGAAGGTATGTCTAGGGGTGGGAGAGGAGTTTGCAGAGGTGATTGTGGTGGAAGTGGGGGGTTCTGCAGAAGGAGGCCCATTGTTCATATAAAACCTCTTTGCTATAGAAGAGAAATAAGATATGTTAAAAATAGACAGATTGGCAATGCTCAAAGTAGAAAAGTGCCTGGTCGGGAAGGGATACATCCTAGTTTTCTCAGGGAAGTAAAGGTGGAAATTGCAGAGGCTCTGACTGTAATCTTCCATTCCTCCTTAGATAGGGGAGTAGTTCCTCTGGACTGCAGGATACCAAATATTGTTTCAAAAAATGGGCGAGGGATAAACCAGGCAACTGCAGGCCAGTCAGCCTTGCAGTGGTGGTAGGGAAACATAGAGAGAATAATCCAGGACAAAATGAGTTGGCACTTGAAAAAATATGGGTTACTAATTGAAAGTTCCCAAATCTACCATAGCCAACTTACCCCTCACACCAAGGTTGTTTGCTTAATTCAGATATAAGATCCTAGCTTCAGACTTAACCAGATCACTCTCAAACTCATTAGAAAATTATATCATGTTACAATCATTCTTCCCAAGATGTTCCTTTCCTAAAAGCTTATTAATTTACCCTTTCTCATTGAATAATACTAGATCTAAAATAACCTGTTCCCTAGTTGGTTCCGCGACATACTGATCTAGAAAACTATCTTGAATGCAATCCATGAACTCTTCTTCCACACTTTACCTGCAAATTTGTTTTGCCCAGTCTATATGAAGATTAAAGTTCTCCATAATTACTGTATTGCCCTTTTTACATACACTTTTAACTTTTGATTTATATTCTGCCCAGTACTCCAACTACTCTTTGGTGGGGGGCACTATAAACTCCACCTGCCAGTGTTTTCTGCCCCTTGTTGTTTCTTAACTCCACCTGAATGGATTCTACTTCTTGATTTTCTGAGCTAAGATTCTTTTTCTCTACTGTCTTTATTCTATTCTTTATTATTGGGGCTACTCCCCACCGCCCATCATTTTCATTTTCCCTATCTCTTCTAAAAGTCAAGTATCCTGGAATATTTAGTTCTCATGCTTGGTCACTCTCAACCACAACTCCATAATGGCTATTAGATCAAACCCATTTATTTCTATCTGTGCTATTCATGCATCTATTTTGTTGCAAATGCTTCGCACCTTCAGATTTAGTACCTTTAGCTTTAACTTTATTCTAATTTTCCCTGATAGCATCTTAGTTACTAATACCCTATTAACCTTTGTTAAGCTTTCTGTCCCTTCCTGATTCACTATTCTTATTTTTATCCAAATTGCTTTTCTGCTGTACAGGAGGAGCAGATGGTGATGTAGTGGTAATGTTACTGAACTAATAATCCAGAGGCCTAGGCTAATTGTCTGGGGACTTGGGCTCAAATACCATGACAGCTGGTGCAATTGAAATTCAATTAATTAATAAAAATCTGGAATTGAAAGCTAGTCTCAGTAATGGTGCCATGAAACTATCATTGATTGTCATAAAAACCTATGTGGTTCACTAATGTCGGTTGGATAGCACCTTCCAATACACTTCTGCAAGGGTCTCACTCATTGTTGGGGTCTGCTGTGCTCTCCCTAATATGGCCCTCCAGGAAGGTGTGGACCTTGAGGATAGTGATGCCCTGGAAGAGCTAAGAGGAAGTGGAGATGGAGGGGGAGGATGCCATGAATGTCAGGGATCATTTGATTCAGAATGGTGGTCTGGCTGCAAAGGACTTTTTTTTTAAATTTATAGTTAAAAAAAGATGGAGCGAGAGACCTCAAAAGGCAGCACCTCTCTCTTAAAAGGCCAGCTTCTCCTTCTTTAGTGCTCGAGGTCCACCTATTGGTTCTCCAGCTTTGACACCCCGTCCGTCTTTCTTAATTGGATGGCGAGCCCACCCTCAGGCCACAAATTGGCCATTTCATGGAAAATCACAGATGATTGACTGTTTCCCCCGCAGAGGGGGCTTCTGACCCCCTAATTGCCCTTGATGGCAGGGTTCCAAAGCCCTCAACGAAAATCCTGCCCCTAGAATCACGACTGAATGTAGACTGCTTTTTCTCCATACAACTTTTAATGATAATGCATTCTGCACATTGTGGATACCTGCATGTTTAGTAAGTGAAATTGCTTTTGGTTGATGTCGAGAGTTTTCTGAGATAGTCTGTATTGCAATATGTGTGCAATCATGTACAACCTACACTTTCAGAAAACTTGCAATGGGTAGAATGGGTCATTTCTATTGAAATGAATGAAGTCTGATAAATGTGCCACGAAAGCTTCAAAATGTGAATGAAAGCTTCAATTACCCTTGAATGCAATTGGTTATATTCTCCAAATACTGGGAATACAGTTTGTTCTAGGAGCTTGAAAGAACCTTGTCGTGAAGAAATTCAAGCCAACTTTAATTTCATTCTAACAGGTAGACGAGTGCAGCGACCCAGCATGAGAAAAAAGAATAGGCAACAGATCCTGCTTGGACAGTGCTATAAGTAGGAACTAAATTCAAGGTCAAAAGTAATGGGGCACTACCCTTGCAGCCCTCGCAATGTTCTCTGAGAATATGGGTTCACACATGGTGTCCCCTGTGCATGTGGGACAAATTAATTTGAATTAATCCCAATGTCACACAGTCCAACCAGCTGATATGAGGCCAGGATCCGAAACTTGGATTACGCAGGTCCTGGCAATGCTGGTCTACTCTTGGGAAAACAAGCGTGATGCAGCAAGATGGACCCTGCAGTAGCATTATTTAAAGGGTCAGACACTCGCATTGCAGGTAAATTAAATGTCTGCAAGTTTTCCTATCGCAAAGTGTCTGAAAGTACTCTGGAGTGCCTTTACATGCTTTGTGGTAAGTACCTGGATTTGCCAGAGAGTGTTGCAGCATCCTCACAGAGATAGCAGACCTGTCCGCACAAATTTTAACAGGTATGGGGCAGCTGTTGCAGTGCCTCTGGGTCTGCAGCATGACAGGAAGGTGGAGCAGAGATTGCAGAGTGGGTAGGCTCTGCACCATGCCCTCTGCCAAGTTAGATCCAGACTCCTCCTTGATAGGCAGCTGACCAGCAGACTGGCCAACATACCCAGCATCTCGATATGCACACCCATCAGCGCTTTGCTGTATGCCACCCTTTGAGGTCCTGACCCGAGTCCTCTGCAGCAATATTTGTCTGCCACCTCACCCTCCAGTGAGCTGACAAATAAATCATCCTTTCCCTCTGGCCAGGATGCAGCTCAGTAATGCCCAGTGACTTACTATGTGCTGATACCAACTGTCTATTAGCCTCTAAGGTAAGTGCACTGCCATTGTCCGAGCTGGTGGCTACTCGTTTCAATTGACAGGGCTGTTTCGTTCGTACTGAGCTGTTGCTCTCTCTCCTTCTGGGGCTCCTGTGGTTGGGCAGGGGGCAGTTCTTAGGTGTCTGAAAGCAGGAATACAGAAAGGGAAGGTTGGCATGAGGGAAGGGGGATGGGGTGGGAAGCAGGAGGTCCATGGTCACACAATCAGTAGCTTGCTGATCATATTAGATAGCAGGATGAGGGTGTGCTGGAAGTTGAGAAGGGAAATAAGGCAGAAAGGACTGTCATCCTTAATGTTGGATACTACGGGCCCCATTGCAGCGGCTCCATGATGTGGAGCACCATTTCCTCTGGAGGACTCAGGAGATGCTGGGGCCCTTAGGCTGCCAGCTCTGCTCTTTCCATTGTGTGCCACCTCATCCTGTAAGAGAGAAGTCAGAATGTCAGTAGTTGTGTAGCATTGTGTTTGGATGATGTGCCCAGCATAGTAATTGCTGGAGGTGTATGGAGGCAGTGTGAGGTGGATCTGAGGCTGGCAGCATTGGTAGGTATGTCAGAGTGAGGTGGAGTATCTCAATGTTAGTTGTGAGTCCTGAGTGCCAGGGAATGCTGCTGGCTTAGTGTTGGGGTATGGTGCATTGAGCAGTGTGAGAGGTTAGTCTTGTCATGTGAAGATGCATTCACTGATGTTGACCACCTGCACGAGATCATTAAACATGTTGTGGCATTACTGCCAGGTCCTTGGGTCTAGACACCAGGAATTGAAACTGCTGGCCACCTGCTACCAATCCTTTCTGAAGGTGGTCCTTAAGGGTCTCCTGGTCCCCTGAGGGACCATTGCCTCTCTTCTCATGCCCACCTACACCACCTTATTGGTCACTATGGATCCCTCTGTCTGCCCTGGCATTCAGCTTCCATGAATTTCCATTGCAGCAATCTTTTTGTGCAGCTTCCCCTTAAGAGGTCCTGCCTGCCTTTAAGAAGAGCAAGGTGTCTGTACCAATTGATTGGCAAGCAACAATGCTGGGGCCTCCTGCTGAGTGCAGAGCTTGCCAGCAGTGTGATGGAGCAGAAAGCAGCATTGGAGGCACACCAGCTCGCGCCATCATCATTCAGATGAAGTATTTTTTTTTATTCGCTCATGGGATGTGGGTGTCTCTGGCTAGCCCAGCATTTATTTCCGATCCCTAATTCCCCTTGAGAGGTGCTAGTGAGCTGTCTTCTTGAACTGCTGCATTCCTTGGGGTGTAAGTACACCAACAATGCTGTTAGGAGGGAATTCCAGGATTTTGACCCAGTGACAGTGAAGGAACAGCGATATAGTTCCAAGTCAGGATGGTGTGTGGCTTGGAGGGGACCTTGTAGGTGATGGTGTTCCGAAGAAGGTTCACTGACCCGAAACGTTAACTCTGCTTCTCTTTCCACAGATGCTGCCAGACCCGCTGAGTGGTTCCAGCATTTCTTGTTTTTATGGTGTTCCATGCATTTGCTGCCCTTGTCCTTCTTGGTGGTAGAGGTCATGGATTTGGAAGGTGCTGTTGAAGGAACCTTGATGAATTGCTGCAAGGCATTTTGTATGTGGTATACACTGCTGCCACTGTGCATCGGTGGTGGAGGGAGAAAATATTTGTGGATGGGGTGCCAATCAAGCAGGCTTCTTTGTCCTGGATGGTGTCGAGCTTCTTGAGTGTTGTCGGAGCTGCAGCCATCCAGGCAAGTGGAGAGTATTCCATCACACTCCTGACTTATGCCTTGCAGATGGTGGACAGGCTTTGGGAAGACAGGAGGTGAGTTACTTGCTGCAGAATTCCCAGCCTCTGACCTGCTGTTCTGGCCACAGTACTTATGTGGCTGGTTCAGTTCAGTTTCTGGTCAATGGTAACCTCCCAGGATATTGATAGTGGGGGATTCAATGATGGAAATGCCATTGAACATCAAGGGGAGATGGTTAGAATCTCTCTTATTTGAGATGATCATTACCTGGCATTTGTGTGTCACGAATGTTACTTGCCACTTATCAGACCAACCTGGGATGCTGTCCGGTCTTGCTGCATCTGGACTCAGACTGCTTCAGTAGCTGAGGAATTGTGAATTGTGTTGAACATTGTGCAATCATCAGCGAACATCCCCACTTCTGACCTTATGCTGAAGGGAAGATCATTGATGAAGCAGCTGAAGATGATTGGAACAAGGACACTACCCTGAGGAACTCCTGCAGTGATGTCTTGGGACCGAGATGATTAACCACCAACAACCACAACCATCTGCCTTTGTGCTAGGTATGAATCCAAACAGTGGAGGGTTTCCCCCCTGATTCCCATTGACCTCAGTTTTGCTAGGGCTCCTTGATGCCATACTTGGTCATATGCTGCCTTGATGTCAAGAGCAGTCACTCTCACCTCACCTCTTGAGTTCAGCTCTTTTGTCCATGTTTGGACCAAGGCTATAGTGAGGTCAGGAGCTGAGTGGCCCGGCAGAACACAAACCGAGCATCAATTAGCAGGTTATTGCTGTGCGAGTGCTGCTTGATAGCACTGTCGATGACCCCTTTCATCAGTTTGCTGATGATAAAGAGTAGACTGATAGGGCAGTAATTGGCCAGGTTGCATTTGCTCTGCTTTTTGTGTACAGGACATACCTGGGAAAATTTCCACATTGCCAGGTAGGTGCCAGTGTTGTAGCTGTACTGGAGCAGCTTGGCTAAGGGCACAGCTAGTTCTGGAGCACAAGTCTTCAGTACTATTGCCGGAATGTTGTCGGGGCCCATCGACTTTGAAGTATCCAGTGCCTTCAGCCACTTCAACCAAAACTAAAAGCTCTGTATCTAAAGGCATATAGCATTCATAACAAAGTGGAAGAACTGATAACTCACATCGAATTAAATAAATATGATCTGATAGCCATTATGGAGATGTGGCTGCAAGATGACAAGGTTTGGGTCCTGAATATTGAGTGGTATATGACATTCATGAAGAATAGGAAGCTAGGTAAAGGTGGAGAGATAGCACTGTTAATCAAGGATGGCGTTGGTGCAATAGTTAGAGATGACTTGGTTCAGGAGATCAGGATGTAGAATCAGTTTGGGAGGAGATGAACAATAGTAGGGGAAAGAAGTCCCTAGTGGGAGTGATCTATAGGCCCCCTAACAGTAGCCACAATGTAGCACAAAGTAAACAAGAAGAAATATTGTGGACTTGTGATAAAGGGATGGCAATAATCATGGCTGATTTTAATCTACATAAACTTGAAAAATCAGATTGGCAATAGTAGCCTGGATGAAGAGTTCATAAAATGCTTTCAAGATAGTTTCTTAGAACAGCATGTTCTGGAACCAGAGAGCAGGTTATATTAGACTTGATATTGTGCAATGTGACAGGATTAATTAATGACCTCAGAGTAAAGGCAGTTCTGGGTAGCAGTGACCACAATATGATTGAATTTTACATCCTGTTTGAAAGAGCGAACAGTAGGTCTAAGACTCATATTTTAAACTTAAATAAGGGCAACTATGTGGGCGTGAAAGCTGAGCTAGCTGAAGTGAACTGCGTTACTAAGCTAGGAGATAGATCAGTAGAGAAGCAGTGGCAGACATTTAAGGGGATATTTCAGAATACTCAGAATAAGTATATTCCTACTACAAAGAAATATTCGAAGGGCAGGACCCACCATCTGTGGTTAACTAAAGAAGTGAAGGAAAGCACGAAACTTAAGGAAAAAGCATATAATTGCACAAAGATGAATTGCAGGTCAGATAATTGGTCAGCATATAAAGAACAGCAGAGAATGAATAAAAGGTTAATCAGAAGAAAGAAATTAGAATATGAGAGCAAGCTAGCTAGAAATGTAAAAACGGATAGCAAGAGTTTCTACAGGTATTTAAAAAGAAAAAGAGTAAGTAAAGTGAGCATTAGTCCCCTAAAGAGTGAAAATGGGGAGTTAATAGCAGATAATAAGGAAATGGGGGATGAAATGAACAAATACTTTGCTTCTGTCTTCATGATAGAGGATACAAAAACATTCCAGTAATAGTAGTAAATGAGGAGGTGGAAGGAAGAGAGTAACTTGGTGAAATTACAATCACCAGAGAAGCGGTACAGAGCAAACTGCTGGAGCTGCGGGCTGACAAGTCCCTGGGTCCTGATGAGCTTCATCCTAGGGTCTTAAAAAGAGGTGGTTGATGAGGTGGTAGATGCGTTGATGTTAATTTTTCAAAATACACTAGATTCGAGAAAGTTTCCATCAGACTGGAAAGTAGCAAATATAACCCCTCTATTCAAGAAGTGGGAGAGGCAGAAAACAGGTAACTATAGGCCAGTTAGCTTGACATCTGTCGTGGGGAAAGTGTTAGAATCGACCATTAAGGAGATTTTGGTTGGGCATTTAGAAAAATTCAAGGTAATTGGGAATAGTCAGCATGGTCTTTTTAAAAGGGAAATCATGTTTAACCAATTTGTTGGAGTTCTTTGAAGGAGCAACATACGCTGTGGATAAAGGGGAGCCCATTGACGTACTATACTTGGATTTCCAGAAGGCATTTGACAAGATAGAAACAAAGAAAAATAGGAGCAGGAGTAGGCCATTTGGCCCTTCGAGCCTGCACCGCCATTCAATACGATCATGGCTGATCATCCAAACTCAGTACCCGGTTTCTGCTTTCTCCCTGTATCCCTTGATTCCTTTAGTCCTAAGAACTATAGCTAACTCTTTCTTGAATGTATTTAATGATTTGGCCTCAACTGCTTTCTGTGGTGGACAATTCCACAGGTTCACATTTTGGGTGAAGAAATCCCTCCTCATCTCAGTCCTTACCCCTTATCTTTAGACTGTGACCCCTGGTCCTGGACTCCCCCGCCATCGGGAATATCCTTCCTGCATCTAGTCTGTCCAGTCTTGTTAGAATTTTGTAGGTTTCTATGAGATCCCCTCTCATTCTTCTAAACTCTAGCGAATACAAGCCTAATCCACCCAGTCGCTCTTCATACATCAGTCCTGACATCCCAGGAATCAGTCTGGTGAACCTTCGCTGCACTCCCTCCATAGCAAGAACATCCTCCCTCAGATAAGGGGACCAAAACTGCACACAATACTCCAGATGTGGTCTTATCAAGGCCTTGTATAATTGCAGCAAGACTTGCTCCTGTACTCCAATCCTCTCGCTATGAAGGCCAACATACCATTTGCCTTCTTAACTGCCTGCTGCACCTGCATGCTTACTTTCAGCAACTGGTGCACAAGGACAACCAGGTCTCGTTGCACCTCCCCCTTTCCCAATCTATCGCCGTTCAGATAATAATCTGCCTTTCTGTTTTTGCCACCAAAGTGGATAACCTCACATTTATCCACATTATACTGCATCTGCCATGTATTTGCCCACTCACTCAACTTGTCCAAATCACACTGGAACTTCTCTGCATCCTTCTCACAGCTCATACTCTCATCCAGCTTTGTGTCATCTGCAAACTTGGATATATTACATTTAATTCCCTCATCTATATCATTAATATATATTGTGAATAGCTGGGGTCCTAGCACTGATCCCTGCGGTACCCCACTAGTCACTGCCTGCCACTCCGAAAAAGACCCATTTATTCCTACTCTTTGTTTCCTGTCTGCCAACCAGTTCTCTATCCATGTCAGTACCTTACCCCCAATCCCATGTGTTTTAATTTTGCATGCTAATCTCTTATGTGGGACCTTATCAAAGCCTTCTGAAAGATGCCACTTAAAAGGCTATTGCGCAAAGTAGGAGCTCATGGTGTAGGGGGTAACATATTGGCATGGATAGAAGATTGGCTGGCAGTAAACAGAGTATGCATAAATGAGTCATTTTCGGATTGGTAGGAAGTGACGAGTGGAGTCCCGTAGGAGTCTGTGCTGGAGCCTCAACCTTTTACAATTTATATCAATGACTTAGATGAGGGGAGCGATGGTAGCTAAATTTGCAGATGACACAAAGATAGGTAGGAAAGTATGTTATGAAGAGGACATAAGGAGGTTGCAGAACGATATAGATAGGTTGAGTGAGTTGGCAAAAATCTGGCAGATGGAGTATAATGTGAGAAACTGTGAAGTTGTTCACTTTGGCAGGAAGAATAAAAAGGCACAGTATTACTTAAATGGAGAACGACTGCAGAATTCCAATGTGCCAAGGGATTCTAATGTATGACTCACAAAAAGTTAGTATGCAGGCACAGCAAGTAATAAAGAAGGCTAATGGAATGCTATTCTTTATTATGAGAAGAATTGAAAATAAAAGTAAGGATGTTATGCTTCAGTTGTACAGGTCATTGGTGAGAACACATCTCAAATGCAGTGTGCAGTTTTGGTCTCCGTATTTAAGGAAGGGTTTAAATGTGTTGGAGGCAGTTCAGAGGAGGTTTATCAGTTTGATACCTGGAATGAACGGGTTGTCTTATGAGGTAAGGTTGGACAAACTGGGCTTGTTTTCACTGGAGTTTAGAAGAGTGAGGAGAGACTTGATTTAAGTGTATAAGATCCTGAATGGTCTTGACAAGGTGGATGTGGAAAGGATGTTTCCTCTTGTAGGCGAGTCCAAAACTAGGGGGCACTGTTTTAAAAATAGGGGTCGCCCTTTTGGGACAAAGATGAGGAGAAAGTTTTTCTCTCAGAGGGTTGTGCAACTTTGGAACTCTCTGCCTCAGAAGGTGGTGGAGGCGGGGTCATTGAATATTTTTAAGATGGAGGTAGATAGATTCTTGTTAGGCAAGGGAATCAAAGGTTATTGAGGTTAGATGGGAGTGTGGAATTCGAGACACAAACAGATCAGCCATGATCTTATTGAATGGTGGAGCAGGCTCGAGGGGCTGAATGGCCTACTTCTGCTCATAATCCGTATGTTCGTATTTCATGATCTCATGAGGAGTGAATTGGATTGGCTGAAGACTGGCATCTGTGTTGTTGGGGACCTCAGCAGGAAGCCGAGATGGATCATCCACTCGGCACTTCTGGCTGAAGATGGATGCACTGCAGTGATGTGCTGGGCTCCCCCATCATTGAGGATGGGGATATTTGTGGAGCTTCCTCCTCCTGTTAGTTGTTTAATTGTCCATCACCATTCGCAACTGGATGCAGCAGTACTGCTGAGCTTATATCTGATCCGTTGGTTGTGGGATCACTTAGCCCTGTCTGTTCCCTGCTGCTCCACTGTTTGGCATGCAAGTAGTCCTATGTTGTAGCTTCACCAGGCTGACACCTCATTTTTAGGTATGCCTGGTGCTGCTACTGGTGTGCCCTCCTGCATTCTTCATTGAATCAGGGATGGTCCCCCGACTTGATGGTAAAGGTAGAGTGGGGGATATGCCGGGCCATGAGGTTACAGATTGTGGGTTGAATACAATTCTGCTGCTGCTGATAGCCCACAGCGCCCCATGGATGCCCAGTTTTGAGTTGCTAGATATGTTCAAAATCCCATTTAGCACAGTGGTACTGCCACACAACACGATGGAGGGTATCCTCAATGTGAAGCCGGGACTTTGTCTCCACAAGGATTGTGCGATGGCCACTCCTACCAATACTGTCATGGAGAGATGCTCTGCGACAGGTAGATTGGTCAGGACAAGGTCAAGTGGTTTTTCCCTCTTGTTGGTTTCCCTACCACCTGCCACAGACCCCGTCTAGCAGCTATGTCCTTTAGGACTCAGCCAGCTCTGGCAGTAGTGTTGCTACCGAGCCACTTTGGTGATAGACATTGAACTCCCCCACCCAGAGTAAAATCTGTGCCCTTGCCGCCCTCAGTGCTTCTTCCAATTGGTGTTCAACATGTAGAAGCACTGATTCATCAGCCGAGGGAGGTGTGGTAGGTGTTAATCAGCAGGAGGTTTCCTTGCCCATGTTTGACCTGATGTCATGGGGTCCAGACTCAATGTTGAGGACTCCTAGGGCACCTCCCTCCCGACTGTATACCATTGTGCCACCACCTCTACTGGGTCTGCCCTGCCGGTGGGACAGGACATACCCAGGGATGGTGATGGTGGTTTCTGGGACATTGTGTGTGAGGTATGATTCGTTGAGTATGACTATATCAGGCTGTTGCTTGACTAGTTTGTGGGACAGCTCTCCCAACTTTGGCACAAGCCCCCAGATGTTAGTAAGGAGGATTTTGCAGAGTTGACAGGGCTGGGTTTAGTGTTGCTGTTTCCAGTGCCTCAGTCGATACTGCGTGGTCTGTCCGGCTTCGTTCCTTTTATTAGACTTCATAGTGGTTTTTGACACATCTGAGTGACTTGCTAGGCCTTTTCAGAGGGCATTTAAGAGTCAACCACATTGCTCTGGGTCTGGAATCACATATAGGCCAGACCAAGTAAGGACGGCAGATATCCTTCTTAAAAGGACATGAATGAACCAGATGGGCTTTTACAACAATTGACAATGGTTTCATGGTCACCATTTGACTAGCTTTTAACTCTCGATTTATTAATTGAATTCAAATTTCACCATCTGCCGTGGTGGGATTCAAACCCATCTCCCCAGAGCATCAGCCTGGGCCTCTGGATTACTAGTCCAATGATATTATCACTATACCACAGCCTCCCCCAAGTGGGTACATGGGTTTTATGTATTGCTCACCTCGATTTGAACGGGCTGAGGCACGTCGCGAATCATGACCCTGACACCGCAAATCAGGGCAAACAAACTTCTAGCCCATAATTTCTGGATCATTATCCAAATCCACATGCAAATTGGTATAGGAACAAGCAAATTATGGAGATGAACACATGTCTGAAGGAGTGGTGTGGGAAAGAGAGGTTCCATTTCATGGGACACTGACACCAATACTGGTACATGAAGCAACTGTTTTGTTGGGTCAGGCTTCACCTGAACTGGGTCCACAAGGGTCCTAACAGAAAGGATAAATAGGATGGTCAGAAGGACTTTAAAATAGTAAATATATGTTTGTGTGTGGGGAGGGGAATGCGGTTGGGGGTGTTGGTGGTGAGGGCTTTGATCAAAAAGATAGTATAGATAATAATTCTTAAACAAATGGAAAAGGAAAAAAGTTGAGTAATAGCCAGAAATTGTGGGTTAGGCACAAAGATAAAGGGAAAATTGAAAAATATAAATTAATTAAATCAGGGAAGAGAAATAAGAAAAGTGTGCGAAAAACAATATTAGAGCAGTAATGCAGGTTAGGGTGTGTGGCCTAAATAGGAATTATTTATACAAATGCATGGTGTATAAGGAACAAATTGAATGAATTTCAGGCACAAGTTCAACTTAGAGGATGTGACATGGTAGCCATTACTGAGACATGGCTCCAAGATGAGCAGGACTGGAAACGAAGTACAGCAGAAAGAATAACAGGAGGAGTAGCATTGGTTATTAAGATGAAATTGCTTCTATGATGAAATTATTAGCAGGCAGTGGAGATTTTACGGTTAGAATTATGAAATAGAAAAGGTTTTAAGATTGTAGTTGGCGTTGTGTATAGGACCCCCGGAAACAGCTGTGAAGTGGCAGAAAGTATTAATGCAGATAATAGACAAGCATGTAATAAAGGCAGAGTCATTGTAATGGGAGATTTTAACTTCCATATAGATTGAGATAAGCAGACCCATCAGAAGGATAGCAAATTTCTTGATGTGTTCACAATAATTTCTGGAACACTGGCCGGAATTTTACCAGCACACCTGATGTCAAGACCAAATGCATGTCCCAAGCCTGTAACCGGAACGCAGCAGGATTGCGGAGGCTATTTTACTGGTGGCATCTAATTAAGACGCCGTAGCCAGGACTGATGTCCAATGATGGATGGCAGCCTGCCTCTCCAAGCTGTCCGCCCAATCTGAGGGCCAGCAGCTCTGCAGCCACGGCAGTGCCAATGACAGAGGTGACCGCTGCTGAGGCTGAAAGGGGAAAGAGAGGGTACCTCCATCTTGAGGTGCTCTTGCAGCTAAGTAGCATCTTTTATTTCTGTGCTTGGGCCTGGCAGGCAGGCCCTGGCAATTGGAGGGGTAATAAGTATTCAGTTCCAAGTACTGGTGAGAGTGATGAATCCTGTGGGGAGTGCTGCTAGAGCAAAATCTATGATACCATGGCTGGCTCAGCTGTACAGGGGCCAAGAGGAAGACTGGGAAAGCAACAGTGATCGAGGATTCTGAAGGTAGGGGAACAGACAGGCATTTCTGCGGCTGCAAACATGAATCCAGGATGGTGTGTTTTCTCCCTGGCTCCAGGGTCAAAAACATCACTTAGCGGCTGCAGAGCACTGAGGGAGCAGGGTGAACAGCCAGTGGTCATGGTCCATATCGGTACCAATGACATAGGTAGAAAGAGGGATGTGGTCCTGCAGACAGATTTTAGGGAACTACAAAGAAACTAGCAAGCAGGACCACAAAGATGGTAATCTACTGATTACACCTAATGCCATGGGCTAGTGAGTATAAAAATAGGATGTAGAAGATGAAAGCGTGGCTTGAGAGATGGCACAGGGGGAGGGCTATAGATTCCTGTGACATTGGGATCAGTTCTGGGGGAGGTGGGACTTGTACAGCCGGACATGTTGCACCTCAACAGAGCAAGGACCAATGTCTTTGTGGCGTGTTTTGCTAGTCTATTGGAGAGGATTTAATCTAACTTGGCAAGGGAATGGGAACCAGCAGGTAACAAAAGAGAGGAAAAAAAAGCAGCATCAAGAATTAGGAGAGATAGAAAGAATGCAATAAAGCCTAAAATAGGTTTATAGAGCATGTATGTGAATGCACAGAGCATGGTAAATTAGGTTGGTGAGCTGCAAGCACAGATAGCAACGTGGGAATATGATGATGTGGCAATAACAGAGACCTGGCTCAGAAAAGGGCAGGACTGGGTACCAAATATTCCTGGATACGAGGTGTTCAGGAAAGATGGAGGAAGGAAAAATAAAAGGAGGAAAGGTGGCAGTATTGATTAAGGAGAATATTACAGTTCTGGAGAGAGAGGATGTACTAGAGGGGTCAAGGACAGAATCCATTTGGTTAGAGCTAATAAACAATACAGTTACCATTGCATCACTGGGTGTATTCTATCGGCTACCAACCAGTGGGAAAAGTATAGGCTGGGATTTTATGCTTGTGATAAGGGTTTCGACGTCGGGAAAAAGTGACCCTGAGAACACCACTTCGCTTCTTCTCTGGAAGGCTCACTGAATCTAGTGCCAATTAGGCACTTAATTGGACAGCAGCGGATCAAGGATGCAGAGGCGGAGGCTGCTGCTGGAGGAGCACCTACCAGAGGCCCAGGAGGGACACTGGACCTAGGCCACAAGTAGGTCAGGGCAGAAGGTGGCTCGCAGGGTAGGGTCGTGGGGGAGGGGGGTGTAGGGGAGGTCGCTAGCAAGGGCAGGAGGTCAACTCTCAGCAGGTACCCACATTCCTGATTCCGGGTCCCTCATTCAGGCACCAAGTGCCTTTTAATGAGGGACCCGCTCCTGCCGGAGCCAGGAAACAGTCCACAAGGTTTTTCTTGCTGTGCTTCCCGTGTGGCGACAGGGTCACTCGTCACACAACTAATTGCAGCAGCAGCAGGAAGAAACTGTTATTTGAGGATGAATTGCCCAGTTAAGGGCTTCAATTGGCAGCGGGCGGGAAAGCTATTCACAGGCCGTCCTGCCCCAGACTAAATTTTGGTGGAAGCGTGATGGTGGCAGCAAGCCCCCAGCCACCATCTCACCTGATTTTGTGTTCTCCCCACCTCCAAACCTGCCGCGAGGGAACAGCATAAAACTCCCCCCCATGAAGGAACAAATTTGCAAGAAATTTGCAAAGACATGCAAAAACCATGGAGTAATTATAATGGGGGACTTTAATTATCTCAATATAGATTAGGATAGTAATAGTGTAAAAGGCAGAGAGGGGAAAGAGTTTATGAACTATATTCAAGATCATTTTCTAGATCAGTATGTTTCCAGCCCAATGAAGAAGGTGGAATTGCTAGATCTGGTTCTGGAGAATGAGGTGGGTTGAGTGAATCAAATGTCAGTCGGGGATTCAGGGGACAGTGATCAGAGTATCATATGGTTTAGGCTAGCTATAGAAAAGGACAAGGAGCAATCCAGAGTAAAAATTAATTGAGGGAAGAGCCAATTTCCATGGGGTGAGAACAGATCTGGCCCAGGTAAATTCGAATCAATAATTGGCAGGAAAAACTCTAAAGAGGAGATGTTTTGGGTACAGTCGAAGAGCATTCCCACAAGCGAGTCAGAGCTCCTTGCATGATGGAAGAGATAGAGAAAAGGTATGTATGATAGATATCAGGTTGACAATACAAGTTGAATATAGTAAGTTCAGAAAGTGAAAAAAGAAATAAGAGAAGCAAAGAGAGAGTATGAGAAGTAAAAACAAGAAATGCTGGAACCACTCAGCAGGTCTGGCAGCATCTGTGAAAAGAGAAGCAGAGTTAACGTTTCGGGTCAGTGACCCTTCTTCGGAACTGACCCGGGTCACTGACCCGAAACGTGAACTCTGCTTCTCTTTTCACAGATGCTGCCAAACCTGCTGAGTGGTTCCAGCATTTCTTCTTTTTATTTCAGATTTCCAGCATCCGCAGTATTTTGCTTTTATTTTAGAGTATGAGAAGTGTCTGGTAGTCGACATAAAAGGAAATCCAAAAGTCTTCAATAGGAATATGAACAGTAAAAGGGTGGTAAAAGGAGGATTGGGACCAATTAAGGACCAAAAGGGGATTTACGTATGGAGGCAAAGATATAAAATGAGTACTTTGCATCTGTTTTTACCAAGGAAGAAGATGTTGCCAAAGTCAGTGAAAGAGGAGATAGTTGAGACACTGGATGGGCTAAAAGAGGAGGTATTAGAAAGGCTGACTGAACTTTAAGTTGATAAGTTACCAGGACTGGATCAAATGCATCCAAGGATACTGAAGGAAGTAAAGGTGGAAATTGTGGATGCACTGGTCATATTCTTCCAACCTTCCTAAGAAACAGGAGTGCGCCAGAGGACTGGAGAATTGTAAATGTTACGCCCTTGTTCAAAAAAACGGTGTAAGAATAAGCCCAGCAACTACAGGCCAGTCAGTTTAACCTTGGTGGCGGGAAACCTTTTGGAAACTATAATCCAGCACAAAATTAACAGTCACTTGGACAAATATTGATTAATTAAGGAAAGCCAGCTCAGATTTGTTAAAGAAAAATTGGACCGGATCTTGTGCTTGTCCAGAAGGTGGGTTTTGTGGTTGGGGGGTGGGGTCGCAGAATTGGAGCGGAACCACCCACCATGGAACCCAACGTCGGGATTCCCAGTTCTGATCTTCCTGGGTGCAGGATAGGCGGACGCCGACCTTCCCACCCAGAGGCCATTTGATGCCCTTAAGTGGCCTATTGACGACCAATTAAGGCCCTTTCCCCGCCACTGCTGGGATCTTACCAGCAGCAGGGGTGGCCTCCGCTCCTTGGGGAGGACGCCTTGTACCACAAGGCGTCCTCCCTGCGGGCTTGGGGGTGCTCCTTCTTTCATGGGCAATTTGTGGCTCATGGAGGACCCTGCCCCATGAATCAACTGTACCCCCCCAACCCCCCCCCCCCGAGACCTCCTTCCCACTGGACTGAACAACCACACCCCCACTCTCACACGTCGGGGCCTTCTGGACAGGCCCCGGCAACCTTGCCTCATTTACCTCTGTTCCAGGGTACCACCACTGGACCTGGTTCTGAGGCCTCTGCAGTACTGGCAGCGGCCACCGCTTCCAGTAGCGTTGCCGATACTGTGATTGGCCGGCAGCTGTTGGAGTCTTTAAAGGGACGGGGAACCCATCTCCTAAAACTTTGACCTCAAAAGGTCGGAGGTTCGCTCGCTGCACCAAAAAAATGCAGAGACGGGCATCGCTCGCCTTTTCAGCCCGGCACCGGGAACACCGCCTCCAGCACAAATCCAGCCCATTGCGTTAAACTAACATGATTTAGTTTTTTGATGAAGTAACAGAGATGGTTGATGAGTGTAACGTGGTTGATGTGGTATACAAAGACATCCAAAAGGCATTTGATAATGTGCCACATAACAGGCTTGCCAGAAAAATTTTATTTTAATTCTTTTCATGGGATGTGCACATTGCTGGCAGACCAGCATTTGTTGCCCATCCCTCATTGCCCTTGAACTGAATGGCTTGCTAGGCTATTTCAGAGGGCAGTTGAGGGTCAACCACATTGCTGTGGATCTGGAGTCACATGTAAGGTAAGGACAGCAGACTTCCTTCCCTAAAGGGACATTAGTTAACTAGATTAAAGGCCTGCTCAGGTCAGGAAAAAGAACCTGACCTGAACCCGACCAATCCACAGTGGGCCCCAGCCCGACCTGGCCCGAGTCCCTCCAATTTCACCCCAAGCCCGACCCGAGCCCGACCCCACTCGACCTGACCCGAGCCCGACCCATCCCTTCACTTACCTTCCGACTGGGAAGCTCCTTGAAGCTGCAGCGCATACGCGATGACGGCATAGTGACATCACTCGCTCACTGCGCAGACTCAGTTTTGTCCCAGACTCCCAGCTCAGCTAAGTTTTTTTATTTTTAATACTTAATGGCAGAGCACTTATCCTGTGTGTCTGGCCCGACCTGACCCAGCCCAACCTGGACTCGGTCCGACCCGAGCCGAGCCCAAAAGCCGGACCCAGAAGAAGGGCCTGACCCTGCTCAAACCCGACACATCGTCAGGTCCCATTGGGTTCAGGTCGGGTAGCAGGCCTTTAAACTAGATGGGTTTTTACAACAATAGCTTCATTACTGAGACTAGCTTTCAATTCTAGATTTTGTTAATTGATAGAATTTAAATTCTATCAGCTGCAGTGGTGGGACTTGAACCCAGTTCAAGTAGCCTAGGCCTCTGGATTACTAGTGCAGTGACATTACCACTGCAACATCACCTCTCCAATGGAATAAACAGATCAGTGGCAGCATGGGTATGAAGTTGGCTGAATGACAAGAAACAGAGTTAGTGGTGAACGGTTGTTTTTCAGACTAGAGGAAATTTCCCCAGGCATTCGTATTAGGACAACTGCTTTTCTTAATCTATATTAATGATCTTGACCTCAATATCAAAATTTGCAGATAACACAAAACTTGGAAGTATTGTGAACTGTGAGGAGGATAGTGATAGACTTCAAGAGGACATGGACAGTCTAGTAGAATGGGCAGACACATGCAGATAAAATTTAATGCAGAAAAGTGTGAAGTGATACATTTTGGTAGCAAGAACGAGAAGAGGCCATATAAATTAAAGGGTACAATTCTAAAGGAGGCGCAGGAGCAGAGAGATCTGGGGGTATATGTGCACAAATCTTTTAAGGTGGCAGGGCAGGTTGAGAAAGCAGTTAATAAGCCATATTGGATCCTGGGCTTTATAAATGGAGGCATAGAGTACAAAAGCAAGGAAGTTATGGTGAACCTTTATAAAGCACTGGTTCAGCCTCATCTGGAGTATTGTCTCCAATTCTGGGCATCAAAGTTAAGGAAGGATGTGAAGGCGTTAGAAAGGGTCCGGAAAATATTTATGAATATGCTTCCAGGGATGAGGGACTTCAGTTATGTAGATGGATTGGAGAAGCTGGGTCTGTTCTTCTTCGAGAAGAGAATATTGAGCAGAGATTTAATAGAGTGTTCAAAATCATGAGGAGTATAGACAGAGTAGATAGGGAGAAACTATTCCCATTGGAGGAAGGGTCGAGAACCAGAGGACTAAGGTGAATGGCAAAAGAACCAAACCTTTTCCATGAGGAAAAACTTTTTATACAGCAAGTGGTTAGGATGTGGAATGCCCTGCCTGAGAGTGTGGTGGAGGTAGATTCACGCATGGCTTTAAAAAGGGACTTGGATAATTATCTGAATAGAAAAAATTGCAGGGTTACGGGGAAAGGATGGGGGAGTGGGATTAACTGAGTTGCTCTTGCAGTGAGCTGGCACAGACACGACGGGCTGAAGGCCTCCTTCTGTGCTGTTAACATTCTATGATTCTTTGATTCTATGATCCTAAGTGTAAGGAAGTCTTGCTGCAATTTTATAGGGCACCGGTGAGACCAGACCTGAACTACTATGTACAGTTTCGGTCTTACCTAAGGAAGGATACATTTGTCTTGCAGAAAAGGTTCATTAGATTAATTACTGGAGGAGAGGGCTATCCTATGAAGATAGGTTGAGTAGAATGAGCCTATATTCTCTGGAATTTAGAAGAATGAGCAGTGATCTCACTGAAGCGTATAAACATCATAGAAGGCCTGACAGCATAGATGCTGAGAGAGCCTAGAACCAGGGACTTCTGACTCAAGATAAGAAGTTAGCCATTTATGACTGAGATAAAGAGAAATTTCTTCACTTCTTCACTCGTGAATCTTTGCAATTCTCTACCCCAGAGGGCTGTGGATGCTCAGTCCATGAGTAAATTCAACACTGAGATTGATAGATTCTTCGGCACTAAGTGAATCAAGGGTCATGGGATAGGCCTGGAAAGTGGAGTTGAGGTTAAATTTCAGCCATGATCTTACAGAATAGCGGAGCAGGCTTGAAGGGCCACAGGGCCAACGTCCACTCCTATTTCTTGTGTTCTTATGTTCTTAACCTGCTATATACTGCTATTTCTACTCTCACTAGCACTTGGCACTGGAAATAATCCAAAGATTACTATCTTTGAGATCCTGCTTTTGAACTTCCTTCCTAGCTCCTTAAAATCTGACTGCAAGATCTGGACCCTTTTCTCCCTATGTCGTTAGCTATGACAAGAATCATGACTTATGGCTCTTCCCTTCCTGTCACAGAATTTTCTGCATTCGCTCCATGATGTCCCTTAGCCTGGCACCAGGGAGGCAGCATTCCGTAGAGGTTTCATGCTGGAAGTGGCAGAACTGCCTGCTGTCCCCATGATTATCAAATCGTAAATTACTTTTGTGTTCATACACTTTGCTGTATCCTGTTGTGCACACCTTTACTCCACTGTACCAGACTTGGGACTGCAGTCCAATGAGGTATTGTTACCTTCACTGCTATTCAATGCTGAGTATTGGTTTGAGAGTGCCAGACTCCAGGAGAATTTTTGCATTGCCTGCCTCTTTCTACCCTTCTGGGTAGCCACCTACTTGCTATTCTGAACTCAATCTAGTTGTGGTACAAGCAATCCAGGAAACATTCAGCCATCTGTATGCCCTGCAGTAAATCCAGCTGCCTCTCTAGCTCAGAAACTCTCAGTACGAGTTTGAGCAGCTGGAGGCACTTTCTCCACACATGGGCCTGCAGGGTACATGAAGCATCCTGAAGTTACCACATGGCACAGAAATTGTAGGCTATGGGTCACAACTGTCTCTCTATTCTAATTAGAAACTTTAAAAAAAACTCCTTAGATATAAGGGGTTTATAAAATTGCTGTTAACCAGATCTACACTATTTCAATGTATTAAATTACATGCTATTTTACTATTCACTCCTCAAAGCGAAGTCACCAAAGACTATTTACTCAAAGTTAACAAGAATTACTGAATTTAATAAACACAAAGACCCTAAATATTAGGTATCTTGGTACTTAGCCTAGCTACTTAACTTAGAATACTTGTGCTCTGCAGCTCCATTCCTTTTGAGTTGGGCGTTAAAAAATGTCTTCCTCCTCTTCACCAATTGGCTACCATCACAAACATTTCATTTTCCACTGTGTTTGTGATTCGCCTTTGGCTCCAAGCTCAGTGGCCAGTATTTAAATCTGGTTTTAGCTAATTGGAAACAACTTTAAATTTGTCAAAATAAGTTACAAAGCAGAAGGAGGAAGGAAGCAGAGAAAACAAGGCAAACAATCAATTTACATTTAAATTAATTAGTGAAAAGTAAACAAATGTTCAAGTAACATTTAAGGCTATAAACAGGAACTTTCCAGTAGGTTAGTAGGTAAATGCAAAGCACCTGGTACAACACACCCATCCAAACGAGAAAGCTCCCAGGTTCAATCCTCAATTTGTGTTAAGTTCATTAATGCAAGCAATGATGATAGAAAGTTTTACAATTTGCCAGAGCTTGATATATGACTGTCCATTGGCTAAGGACAGAATTGGCTATGACAGAGTAATGAGTGAATAGTCTTTTAATTCTCGCTATATTGGTTCATAAAGAAGAATGGTCACTTGTACAATGTACTGGAGAGTAGCCTGTAGAAGCATAACCTAGCATGAATAACCATGTTCTGAATAGGGAGCAAGAGAGAAAAAAGTAGAAAGTCATTACAGCACGGGTTGGGAGGCCATTCGGCCCATCTAGTTCATGCTGACTCTCTGTAGAACAATGCTGAGATTCCCATTCTTCCACTCTACCCCTGTAGCCCTGCAAGTTTATTTCTCTCAAGTGTCCATCCAATTTCCTTTTGCAATCATTTATTGTCTCTGCTTCCACCACCCTCGTATGCAGCAAGTTTCAGATCATTACTACTCACTGCATAAAAACGTTCTTCCTCACATCCCCCCTGCATTTCTTGTCCAAAGCCTTAAACCTGTATCCCATAGTTTTTGTACTATTATCTAATTCATAAACCTTTTCTTTGTCTTCCTTATCTAAACCTGTCATAATCTTGTGCACTTCTATCAAATCTCCTTTGCTCCAAGGAGAACAACCCCAGCTTCTTCAACCCATCCTTGTAGCTAAAATCCCTCATCACAGGAACCATTCTGGGAAATCTCCCCTGCATCCTCTCAAGAACCCTCACATCTTTCCTAAAGTGTGATGACCAGAACTGAATGCAGTACTCTAGTTGTGGCCGAACCAAAGATTTATACAGGTTCAGCATAACTTCCCTGCTTTTGTACTCAATGCCTCTTTTTATGAAGCCCAAGATCCCAAAAAAATTACAATATATATTAATGATTTAGATGAGGGCACTAAATGTAATATCTCCAAATTTGCAGATGACACAAAACTGGGTGGAAAGGTGAGTTGTGAGAAGGATGCAGAGAGGTTTCAGGGTGATTTGGACAAGTTGAGTGAGTGGGCAAATGCATGGCAGATGCAGTATAATGTGGATAAATGTGAGGTTATCCACTTTGGTAGCAAAAAAAGGAAGGCAGATTATTATCTGAACGGCTATAAATTGAGAGAGGGGAATATGCAACGAGATCTAGGTGTTCTCGTACACCATTCGCTGAAGGTAAGCATGCAGGTGCAACAGGAGGTAAAAAAGGCAAATGGTATGTTGGCCTTCATAGCGAGAGGATTTGAGTACAGGAGCAGGGATGTCTTGCTGCAATTATACAGGGCCTTGGTGAGGCCACACCTGGAATGTTGTGTGCAGTTTTGGTCTCCTTATCTGAGGAAGGATGTTCTTGCTATAGAGGGAGTGCAGCAAAGGTTTACCAGACTGATTCCTGGGATGGCGGGACTGACATATGAGGAGAGATTGAGTTGGTTAGGATTATATTCGCTGGAGTTCAGAAGAGTGAGGGGGGATCTCATAGAAACCTATAAAATTCTAACAGGACTTGACAGGGTAGATGCAGGAAGGATGTTCCCGATGTTGGGGGAGTCCAGAACCAGAGGTCACAGTCTAAGGATACGGGATAAACTTTTCAGAACTGAGATGAGGAGAAATTTCTTCACCCAGAATGGTGAGCCTGTGGAATTCACTACCACAGAAAGCAGTTGAGGCCAAAACATCGTATGTTTTCAAGAAGGAGTTAGATATAGCTCTTGGGGCGAAAGGGATCAAAGGATATAGGGGGAAAGCGAAAACAGGTTACTGAGTTGGATAACCAGCCATGATCATAATGAATGGCTGAGCAGGCTCGAAGGGCAAAATGGCCTACTCCTGTTCCTATTTTCTATGTTTCTATTTTTCTAAATGCTTTGCTAATTACTCTCTCAATATGTCCTGCCACCTTCAAAGATCCATGCACATGAACCCCCAGTCCCTCTGCTCCTGCAGACACTTTAGAACTGTATCATTCCCCCTATCACTTCTGCCAAAATTCATCACCTCACACTTCTCTGTATTAAATTCCATTTGCCACCTGTCTGCCCATTCTGATGGCCTCGCTATGTCTTGTTGTCGATTGGTATCATCCTCACTGTTTTCCATTCCTCCAAGTTTTGTATAATCGGCAAATGTTAAAATTTTAATCTGTGTTCCAATATCCAAGCCATATATATATATATATATATATATATATATATATATATATATATAAAAATAAGCTCTGGTCCAAGCACTGAACCTTGGGGAACACCACTGTCTACCATCCTCCAGTCTGAAAAACAACCATTTACCATGACTTGCTGTTTTCTGTCCTTATGCCTTTTTTTTTATCCAAGCTGACGCTAACCCTCCTATTTCATGAACCTTAATTTTGTTAACCAGCCTTTTATGTGGCACTTTATCAAGCACTTTCTTAAAATCCATACGGACAACATCCATTGTACTCCCTTCATCAATCTTCTCTGTTACTTCATCAAAAATTCAATTAGATTAGTCAAGCACGATCTGCCTTTTACAAATCCATGCTGGCTCTCCATAATTAACCCAAACCTCTCCAAGCGCCTGTTGATTTTTTCCCCTGATTATTGTTTCTAAAATCGTACCCACCACTGATGTTAAACTGACCAGCCTGCAGTTACTAGGAATGTCCTTACACTCTTTCTTGAACAAGTGTGTCACATTTGCCACTTTCTAATCCTCTGGCACCTGCCTCCCTGCCCCCACATATCTTGGGAAGATTGGAAGATTATGGCAAGCCCTCCCTCTATCTCCACCTCCAGTTTCTTTAGCAACCTGGGATGCAAGACGTCCGGACCAAGCAGCTTATCCACTCTAAGCATAGCCAGCCTTTGCAATACATCCTGCCTATCAATTTTCACCCTTCTACTGATATTTAATCAGCATCCTCTTCATTAGTAAACACCGATACAAAGTACTCATTAAGAATTCTAACCTTCTCCTGCACCTCTAAGCGTATATCATCCTCTTTGTCCCTAAAAGAACCCCACCTCACCTCTTACTACCCACTTATTAGTTACATGCCAGAAGATGAATTTTGATTCCCTTTTATGTTAACTGCCATCCTATTCTCATATTCTCTCCTTGCCAGTCTTATTTTCCTCTTCACTTCCCCTCTCAACTTATTGTATTTGGCCTGGTTCTCGCTTTAAGAATTCACCTGACATGCATTGTACACTCTCCTTTTTTGTTTCATCACATTCTCTATCTCCTTCATCATCCAAGGAGCCCTAGCTTTAGCTCCCTTACCTGTCGTCCTTCTTGAATGTACCTAACCAGTACCTGAAACATCTTCGCTTAAAGATCACTCATTGCTCTGTTATAATTTTTCCTGCCAAACTTTGGTTCCATTTTACCCTGGCTAGATCGCCTCTCATCTCATTGAAGTTAACCCTCTTCTAATTTTGAAGTTCTACTTTAGATTGTTTCTTACTGTTCTCCAGTATTAATTCAAACTTTATGATACGATGATCACTCATACCCAGGTGTTCCCCCACAGCCACTTGGTCCACTTGGCGTGCCTCATTCCCCAGCACCAGATCCAGCAATGCCTCCTTCCTAGTTGAACCAAGAACATATGGATCAATGAAATAAAAACAGTAAGTGCTGGAAATACTCAACAGGTCTGGCAGCATCTGTGAAGAGAGAGAAGCAGAGTTAGAAATTCCATGATCACTCCCAACACCCCCTCCCTTTCGTATGGCACCTTTCCATGCAAATGCAGGAGATGCAACACCTGCCCTTTTACCTTCTCCCTTCTCATCGTCCAAGGCCCCCAACACTCCTTTCAAGTGAAAAAGCGATTTACTTGTACTTCTTTCAATTTATTAAATCATATTCACTGCTCACAATGTGATCTCTACATTGGGGAGTCCAAACAAAAACTGGGTGACTGCTTTGTAAAACATCTCCATTCAGTCTGCAAGCATAACCCTGAGCTAATGGTTGCCTGCCACTTTAATTCTCCACCTTGTTCTCACTCCGACCTTTCTGTCCTTGGCCTGCTACAGTGTTCCAATGAAGCTCAAGGCAAATGACAGGAACAGGATCTTATTTTTCCGCTGGGCACTTTAACGCCTTCTGGACTCAACATTGAGTTCAATAATTTTAGATCATAAACTCTGCCTCTATTTTGCTCTGTGGTTCTTTGCTGGTTTGGTCTTTTCTCTAGTTTCTCTCTTGTTTCCTTCACTTAGCATTCGAACGGCTGCTACCTTACATTTACACCTCATCTGCACACATTTTTTGTTTCTTTACTTGTCCCACTACTCCCTTGGGTCTTACAACATGAAACCTTTTGTCATGTAATCTGTCCTGCTTTCCACCCGAGCACAGACCTCCCCTTTTGTTCTTCTTCCCACCCCATCCTCTTTCACTTGCTCAAAACCTATTACATTTCTAATTTCTCCCAGTTCAAATGAAAGGCCACTGCCCTGAAACATTAACTCTGTTTCTTGCTCCACAGATGCCGACAGACCTGTTGAGTATTTCCAGCATTTTCTGTGTTTATTTCAGAAATTCCTCCCCTCCTTTCCCTTTAATCTAACATTATTCCAATTGATATTTGTGTAATTTAAGTCCCCTAATACCACCACTTTATAGTTCTTACACATCTGTGATTTCGCTGCAGATTTGCTCCTCTATCTCTCTGTCACTATTTGGAGGCCTATAGAATACTCCCAGTAGTGTGATCATACCTTTCTTGCTTCTCAACTCTAACCAAATGGATTCTGTTTTTGCCCCCTCGAGGACATCTCTTTCCAGCATTACAATGTCTTCCCTAATCAGTACTGCCATCTCACCTTTTTTTCCATCCCTATCTTTTTTGAATACTTTGTATCCTTGAATATTAAGCACCCAGTCCTTACCATTTTTGTGCCATGTTTCCATTATTGTGACTACATCATATTCCCACATGGCTATTTGTGCTTGTAGCTCACCAACCTATTCACCACACTTTGTATCATTACATACATCCATTCTAAACCTGGCTTTGTATTTCTCATCGTCCCTCTTAGTCTGCTCCTCTCCAATATGGTACTACTTCCTTCTCCAGTACTATCCATCACTATCACTTTGCACACCTCATTCCTCTTTTCTACTTCTACATCCCCCTGCCAATCTAGTTTCAACTCTCCCCAACTATAATACAGGCATTGTGTTTTTTACAGTTCCATGCGCTATTAGATTGGCCTTATCGGCAACCTTGTAAATAGGGCTTTAGCCATTTGCTCACCATGCAAGCTTGATGCTGAAATAGGGCAAATCAAAGGCACCCGGTGTGACAATGGCTACCCTGATCAGATCATTTCTTGCTGTATATATAAAGCTTCGACAACATGTCTCTATTTTCAGCAATACTATTGATTTTAATTAATGCCTCTAGACTTGCTCACTGCTAATACTCTTATTGTTAATTCACTTCCTGTTATACTTACCCTGCTGGTGCTGATCATGTGTTTTGTTTTCTTTTCCACCATGCTCCCTGATGCTCAGTTTCAGCCCGCTTTGCTCCTCAGGAGGAAAAGAAATTAGTTCCTCATAATAACTGAAAAGCATTGTTACTGTAACATTGGGGTTTGCTGCAGACATTTTTTTATTCATTCATAGGATGTGGACGTCGCTGGCTAGGCCAGCATTTACTTCCCCTCCCTAACTGCCCTTGAGAAGATACTTTTGAGCTGCGTTCTTGAACCGATGCAGTCCTTGTGGTGTAGGTACACCAAAATTGCTGTTAGGAAGTGAGCTCCAGGAGTTTGACGCAGTGAAGAAATTGTTAACTCTGCTTCTCTCTCCACAGATGCTGCCAGACCTGATGAGTATTTCCAGTATTTCTTGGTTTTATCCCTGAATTCTACAACTGGTTTTAGACTCCCTTTTTGTTTTCAGTACTTTCTAGTCAATTGCTTATGATCAAAATGTTGCTTTTCTCTGCTCATTTGCACTCTACATTTTCTGCTCTTGGAGATTTATCCCTTCATGTTGTAAAGAAAAGAAATGATTTAAGTTTTGGTGATAACACTATTTCTGTTGTAATGATTCTTGCAGTGCTGCAAAGCTGGATAAAGTTGCTTCTCTATCATTCACTGACTCACAGTATTTCTGCTCTGTTACCTATAATAACTCTATAAACTACTTAGAAAAATTACTACAGCAGAGAATAACTCTAAGGCACAGAGTAGCAAATATTTTATATTTAATTGATAAAGTAGATACTGACATAGAGATCAATCTTCTCCTAGGCTATTTCACACTGTACCTGAAAAAATATTCTCTCAAATACCTAATTTCCACATAGATTGGTTATGCAAATGAACTAACTCAACAGTGTTCATTGCCCTTAAGTATACTTTTATCTTCCGCCTCATAAAGTGACATTTATAAACCACTTAAAATACATTTGCAACCCGACGGTAAACTTTAAAATATTGACGGCTAATACTGGATCTCTCATTAAAACTGAGCTGTCGGGGGTGAATGTGTGGTACTGCCTCAGACAGATAAGGAAGATTTCAGGTTCGATCCATAGTCTGGGCTGACTTAGATGATCTCAGCTGTGTCAGTCACTGGGGTGCTACAATTGGCCTTAAAACCTGATCATTATCCAGTGACTTACTGGAAAATGAATATCTCGAGTGTCAGGTGCACACTCATTACCCAAACTTCAAAATGTTTGGCTTCTTCTCACATAACCTTAACCATGGGGTTCTGTACAGGCATTTTAATACCATCTTTACTGATGGAGGGTGCACAAGGGTGGAAGTAAGAGGATTATAGAGAAGCAAGTTTCATCTGATTGCACAGGAGGAGGCTTAAACCTAGTCAGCGTGATCTTGCATTTAGAGTCTGCAGATTTCACCGGTTCTTCCGAGATGTCCCTGAAGAAGTGCGCTTAAGGGA